>NC_071355.1:72558448-73175948 GCF_943734655.1 Sabethes cyaneus | reverse complement strand
CATAAAGAGTGGATGTTGCAAAAAAATTATAAGTCAGCTGCTACATTCTGCTACTACTCAAGAAACATCCCCTTAAAGCTTGCAATGAAAAAAGCAGAAAATTTAAACAACTTGAAAACCGGCAATTGTAGAGTTTCCACATATTTTACAAAAATATGCAAATTAGTATTGTCTACAACTTTGCAGAACATTTCATGTTTATAAGAGTTGAAATAAAAGAGCTATGTGAAAAATACCAATATTAAGGGGGTACCCGCAAGTTTCGCTCCGTAACTTTTTTCCCTTAAGAGATAGCCACTTTCTTTCTTCAGTGAAGTTGCTCAAAACAATATTACCTACAAATGTTTCTCACCAATCGAAGACGGTAAGATTGAAACTAAAAAGTTATTTTTTCTATCTGTTGTGGTATCCCCTTAATCCCAAATTTTACAATACTATTATAAAGTTCTCATAAATCGAAGAAACATTGCAGAAGACAGTAAGTTGATATCTTTAGTAGTTTCATCGCAAATATCGATGTCCGTATTCTTTTGAATCCGTCCCACTGTGCGCTGGCTTGAAACTAAATTTTGGATTGAAACCCTACCGTAGTTCTACGTCAAAACACTCGAAAAAATAAGGTATGTTCTAATTTTTTGAAAAAAAAATGTTTTTCCTCTTCAATATGAACTTTAATTTGTAGGTAATAATACAACGGTTCTCTAGAGCCTTCGCTATGACCGATCAAAAGATAGACGTCGGCATATTATTCGACTCTTTCGTGGCCTTGGCGATCAACTTCTTCTCCATTTTGGCAACAAAATTATTCATGTAAAGACACCGTTTGAGCTTTGCCCAAAAATTTCCTGTTGATTGCAGTTGGGGGACTTTGGGAGATTTAGTAATCATCGGAACAACGTTTATCTTCAGCCGGTTCATCTCCTCCAGTAATCTCTTAGGATAATGCACCGAGGTCAGGACCGGCCAAAAGACTACGTCCCTTACGCGATACTTCTTTATAAAGGCTTCCGGTAGGTACTTCGTACTATAGGTTCGTATTTTCTCGTTCACTGTAAACCACGAACGAAAGAACAACGGCTTGAATATTCTTTTCTCGCTGATCGTCAGCCACAGAACGATTTTCTTCGGGAACTTGGAGCGGAAGATATACTTGACGTCATCACTTGCCTTCTTGGTGGGGGACGTAACGTACTTGGTCCTCAGGCAGCCATTGCCATCCAGTGTCAAATAGTTTTCGTCGCCTATTATGACTACGACGTCGTGCTTCGCCAAAAAGATTTCACCAGCACCTTCAGCCGTTCTCCGGGCGATTGCCTGCTATTCAGACACAGTCAGCCTCGACTGGCGCATCCGCATACAAATGTCAATTTTGGCCAATTATTTCTTCTTTGTTTAGCCGGTTGGTACGATCTCCTGGCCCAAGGTGCGGAACAATGAGATCACCTTGCTCTAAGTTTTCATTTTCAGCTCCTGATGCACGTTACGGTGGCGAAGTACTGTCAGGCGTCCGGAACAAGGCTTTCGTTCAACGCTTTCGATTTTCTCGCGGGAGACGATGTTGTAAATGCCAGATTGGCCTTATCCAACGAATACGAAGTGCTTCATCATGTCCAAATAAGGGGTGGAACTGGCAGTACGAACAAAGGATCAAGCGCAGTTGTTTGACTGTATTCGCCATGGTTGTTGCATGCAAATCAACTGATAACGTGACTTGAAAAATTGATAAAATCAGTTCAGATTTTTAATGGCATATGTTATTGCTAATGCTTTACTGAATACAAGCCCTTTTTAGAGCTAGTGCCCTTGGTGGGGGCCAGTCTGGCCAATTGCACGCTACGACGCTACCTGCACCAAACGAATTATGGTCCTCCAGCCCTGTCGGTCCAGGGCTACCGTCCTCCAAACCACTTGAACACCAGCTGAACATGCATCATCTTTGCCAGCACACACCCACCTCTTTCTGGTTCTCTGCTGAAAATAGGTTTGGTTACTCTTTCGGTGGGCATTCTACCCACTTATCCAGCCTACCGCAGCTTCGCACATATTACTATCTTCACTATATTAGCACATTTGTATACTTGACACAGCTCGTGCATCATGCGTCTGCGACTGCGCCACACTCCATTTACCGCCACAGAATTTACACTCCAAACATTCCAAGCAGTCGTCGATCAGCTTTCTTCAGCGTCCATGATTCATCTTCGTAGAAGAAGAAATTAGTGTTCAGAAGACGCAATGTTGAATAGTAGGTTCCTTGACAAGCGAGTGGTCGTGGGTTCGAATCTTAGTAGAATCAGGCCATTCGATGTTAAGTAACTTTAGCATGGGTTTATTCTCAGGGCCTTCCACATCCTTCCTACTGCATTCGGCATTTACTAACAATGAAAGCCTCTTGCCAGGGCAAATTATAAAAGTGGTACTTGCTTGAGGTGCGAATGAAGCCTCTTGTTCAAAGGCAAATTATAGCTTGTTCCGCTTCCTGGTTCTAGGAACGAGATTGGTAATGCATAAGTAGTAAGGAACACATATATACACACCCTCAATCTGTGCTCACCTCTGCTTTACCGACCGTGAAGCCTTTAGCCGAGGCTGGTTATAAGAATGATACTTGCTCGAGGTGCGAATGAAGCCTCTTGTCCAAGGACAAATTATAACTAGTGTCCGCACTTCCTGCCTCTAGAGCTAGATTGGTTGAACAGTAATAAGAAGCGTAGGGAGAAAAGGGGTAATAACACACCGACACTTTAAGCACACTCACTCTATAGCGATACTGCAATAACAACGAAGTGCGGAACAACACCTGGATAAGATCACAATAATCCAGACACACACAAAAAATACCAGGTTAGACAGTGCTTCAGTCGATCCGGTTGACGGACGCGTTGACGCAGCGTTGCGTTTGGATCTTTACTTAGTTCGCCGTACATCTTATGACATGGCCAGCATAACGTAATTCTTCTATCTAACTCAGTCCAGGTCCACTCGTCTCCAACTCTGCGGGCACCCATGTGCTGGCTACATCTTGCTCCACCTGATTTTACCACTCTTCGGCTTGTTCCTACCAAATTCAATGCAAAAAACTTTTTTACAGAATAGTTGTCCGGCATTCTAGCAACATGTCCTGCCTAACGTATACGTCCAGCTTTAGCCACTTTCTGATAACTAGGATCAACGCAGTTCGAAAACTCCGAGCGTTTGTAAGCCATCGTCTAGCAGTGTCCACATTTCATGCCCATAGAGGACATCCGGTTTAATTAGCATTTCGTACAAGGTGCACTTTGTACGGAAACTCAGGTCATTCAAACGCAAATGTTTGTGTAGTCCAAAACAGGCACAACTTCCGCTGATGATACACCTTTTAGTCCCACGACTGGTATTATTGTCCCGTGCGCCAAGGTACTGGTATTATTGTCCAGTGAGCCAAGGTCACGAACTCGTCGACTATCTCAAGCTTATCCCCGTCGATTATCATAATACTGCCTAAGCAGATTCTGTCGCGCTCGTTCCCGTCCGCCAACATGTACTTCATTATAGACGTATTTATCTTCAAACCAATCTTGCCGACAATGCCGAATGCCGACAGCATCCACGTTATCGGCAAAGCAGATAAGTTGACAGGATTTATTGAAAATCGTGCTCCACATGACAATCGCCGCCCGTCTTATAACATCATCAAGGGCAGTGTTGAATAGCAGGAATGAAAGACCATCTTCTTGTGGAAGTCCCCTGCGAGATTCGAATGGATCCGAAAATCCATCCGAAATTCTCACACAACACTGTATTCCTTCGTCCATCGAAGGCATGATAAGTATAGCCAGCTTCCTCGGAATCCGTTTCCGTCTAAGATTTTCCATGTCTCTTCGCGGCACTTTTGGAGAATCTCCCGCTTTGTGAAGATTTGGTCTGTTGTATGAAGTCGGCTTGATAATTTCCCACGAATCCATTGGCTATTGGCGACAGTCGATGGGAGATGACTTGGGAAAGCACTTTGTAGACGGGGTATTCAAGATTGTAATCGCACAATACACCTCATTGCTTCCTTTGCAGATAACCCCGTCTTTCCTCTCCTCCGTCCTTGCGAGATTCATTGAGTTTTTGTTAGAACATCATGAAATCCCTTCCATGTCCGCTGGTTATCGCTGGTAGCATCGTTATAAAATTAGAAACAAAATAAGCGAAATAGAGTAAAAATCAGAAATAAAAAATAACACACTTTTCAAGAGTTTGTCGACAGCCTCCATTTAGGACGAAACGAGCTGCTTTTTGTTTCTAAAATTTTATTTTTTAATGGCGTGCCGTTTCTACCTTTTCTCCTAGTTTTTTCCGTTCAGATAATCTACAAATGTCGAATTCTACTTATCACATTTGTGTGTTCACCTTTGTGTGTAGACATTGCTGTACTTATTGGCTAATTTTATTATAACTGTTACTGCCAACCCAAATTTTACTCAACTTTCATTTGGAAAGGTAGGACTTGTGACGACCGACCGTCGGTTCAGTAGTCGATTTTCCCAGGCCTCACTCTAGCCTAGCCGCTTAGGTAAGCCAATCACGTGCCAATCTTTACACGTGTTCCATTATTCAAACAGACAACCGGCAAAATGTGAGCGAGGACTCTTTCATTCCGTGCCAAAAAGTGCCGACTTGCCACAGAACCGCCGGAGGCAGCCTGTTTCCAGCTTGAACATATTCGAGGCCGTCCGAGTCCGACTGCGCCAGGACAGGATATAGTAGCTTCATCAAGGGCTTCAATGGCTTGTGAACTATTGCCCTCCGGTCGCAGCGGAGGTGCCAGATAGATCGTTGGCCGCTATGGGGTAAGATTATGTTTGCTGATAGGCGTGATGCGAGCTGAATCTTCATTAGCATCTGTGCTATGGACTGAAACTGTCGAACGGTCGTAAAAGATTTTACGATGCTAACAGCTTCCGAGAATGGCAAGAATGAAAGAAATGTTAGCTGCGAAAATGTACAAGTTGTTCGCTTAAAGTCGGTTACTGGAATTTATCCATTATCCAGTGGCTTCGAACTGTATAAAATTGTTTTATTGGAGCTTGTAGGATCGGTCCATTATGCAACTGAATATACTGTCGACAGCAGGAGCAAACAGAACCGCCGGCATTAATTATAAAACTGTTTAAATAATTTAAAAGCCAATCCGCTGACGATGAAAACCAATCCTTTTAGGCATGAAATTATACTCATCATCCAGTCAAGCGGTATTTTTTTATAATTACTCAATAAAAAACTTCTGCAAACCGCAAGTCTGTACAACAGAAACCAGCAACAAAGGCATAATGTGCGTTCATTCCGCGATCCCCCCCCCAAAAAACCAGTAACACACCATCAGCTCCGATGAATCTTTCCCAAACAATCGGTTTGGGGCTCGATTATCATCCTCGCTGCCAACGTCAATCCTCAAACGACACGACGGAGTGGAACGGCTCCGCGCTCTGATGGAGTAACATAGTCCCGTTCGGACAAAGATGCCAGCAGCAGCAGCAGCAATGCTGATGATGATGATGAGCTTATATCGGAAAAAATAAACGGATATTGAAAATCAATAAAATTAAGCCAACCGGAGAGAAGTCCTTCGTTCGGAAGTTGGCCGGGGTGCCGCAGTGGGGCTGCTTTACAGCTGCGGAGTGAAACATGACGATGATGTTTTGAATTGAGAAAAATCAGTCAAACAGAGAATCGAAATCCGAAATGGATGTTATTTCTAGATCTAGAACATGCTGGTATTCAGTTAAAATAGTACACAAAGGCGTGTGTTTGTGATTTAGGATAACGCTGAATTTAATTGTTTTGGTATTTTTTGTATGACATAAAATTTGTTACCCCGCAATATGGCAAATAGTATCAGGTAACTTAATAATTACACATTTTTTTGAATTTTGTTTCAAACAAAAGGTGTTAAAAAACGAAAATGTAAACTGTTAACAATATATGATTGCAATGCGAAAAAAACAATTCTGTCACCTGTCAGTTCATCACACAGTTTTGCAAATTTGAAAAAGTAAGTATTTTGCTTGAATAATTTTCCTTTTAAAATTTTTGTACTGCCTTCCTGTCATACACAAGCAAAATATATAAAACTTTAACGTTTCTGAATTTATAGAGCCCAAAGATAACCCAAATTGAATTTATATGTAATTACTCTTCCTACCAGTATAAATTACATTCGCACCCTTCTTTTCGCTTGAACCAACTTCAATTTCAACCGCTGCTGTCCGAACCATCCCCAAACGCTATCCGACTAATATTTTTCAATTCGGATCAAATACATACATTCAACTACGGTTCAAATAGGCTGAAAAAATAGATCTCTCCGATAACCGAAGTGACCGCATCTCCTGGCCCCGGCCGGCAGTACATAACCAGCGGCGCCGGTCACTCGTCGTCGTCGTCCCGTCATACCACCACAGGCACTGTTCGGATGAAATGTGACCCGTTTGAAATGAAGCAATTGATTGAACGGCTGGCTGCGGAGGGTCTTTCATCGAAATTGGATTTATAGCCGGTCAGGCCAGCCAAGCTGACCAATTTAGATTTCGATTTAGATTTTTGCAATCGGCTTTTGGTATTCGTCAAATGCGCTTGAAGATGAATTAGTTAAGCGAATTGCATTGTTATGCAAGATTTTTCAGTAATTGAAAAAATTTATGAATTATAAATTGAAATTTTAATATGATGCACGAGTTAGTAAGTAGTTAAAAGGAAAAGATGTTTCGAAGCAAATCACTGCAATAAAGTGACGATGCAAAATCTGGAACACAGAAGAACACTGTTCTAGTAATTGGCACCAGAAGAAGCCATTTCATTCCTCAGTAATGAAATTCTACTTCAAGAATCGTTCCCACAATATTGCATTAAATGAACGCAGGAGAAACAAACAGAAAATATGAAAACTAATTATTCTCCTGCTATCACCTCGACGCTGAAGCGACCGGAGCGTAGTTTTTGCACCGGTGCAATACGGTCGGTGCTCCAAACGCCGCCCGGCACACTGTCACTGTGTTGTTCGCTAGCTGAACTATACAGCAGCATGAAAAACAAATTTCCCTCTATGGAAATCGGTTCCGGTTTCTCCCGTGTGCTTTTCCCGATCTTTCCACCCCTTCTTGGGATGACTGTGGTCACGAATGCTGCCATATTGCCGACATCAAGCGGGGCATTGTTGGGTCGCTCGGCGTAGCACGTTGGCGTTGTGTGCTCCATCCGTACATACGTGCGATTGCACATTGGCATGCAAAAGCTTTGCCAAATGAGTAACATTAACAAATAAACAGCTTTGTAAAGGCTTCGCCGCTTCAGCAGCGTTCTCTTTTTCACTTTTCCGTGCCAATTCCAGGAATCTCAACCTGCTACCGAATAATTGGATACAAAATGAAACAAATCAGCAAAATCCGTCGGGAACAAAGGCTTAAAAATGTTTTCATCTCATCGTTTGGTCCTTTTTTGCAAATTTTTTTGCCATTTTTTTTTTTTTTTTGATTTTCTTACACACTGATCAGCATCAATCAGCCTCAAAATGAATAGACACACAAATAGACGTGCTGCTTTGTGCTGTTTGTTCAAAACAGCAATATTGAGCTTTTTGCTAGCAAAGGAAGAAATTGCTTTGAACAGTGTTCTCTGGCACTGAAATCATATCGGGTTGCATCAGTGAGATGTGCCAAATTGTTCATACGAAATGCATCAATGAATTGAAACAGCCAATCGAACAATAGTCGGACTTTAGTTTAGTCCGGTAATTGAGAAAAACCCTCTAGAACATTTAATGGAAAGCTTGTTTCGTTGTATAAAACAAGTAAAAATTACTCAATGGTTTTGCTCAAGTGAATTTTGTATTATTATTAACATTATTAGTGTCGGAACTACAACGTGCCCACGCATCACATCTTTATTGATTTCAAAGCAGCATACGAGACAGTCGATCGAGATAAGCTATGGCAGATAATGCACGAACACGGTTTTCCGGAAAAACTGACTCGACTGATTAGAGCTACATTGAATCGAGTGATGTGTTTCGTACGCATCTCTGGATCTCTGGACACTCTCGAGTCACTTCGAGACTCGGCGAGGGTTGAGACAAGGTGGCGTATCCTGCATGCTGTTCAACTTCGCTCTTGTGGGGGTAATCTGACGAGCGGGCATCGAAACGAGAGGCACGATTTTTACCAAGGGTAGCCAACTTCTAGGCTTTGCAGATGACTTCGATATCATAGCCAGGAACTTTGCGACGGCGGAGGCAATCTACGCCAGACTGAAAGCGGAGTCTAGGCGAATTGGGCTAAAAATAAATGCGTCGAAGGCCAAATACATGAAAGGAAGAGGCTCAAAGGAAACAAACGCATGTCTCCCACGGACGGTAACCGTTGACGGCGACGAACTAGAAGTGGTAGAGGAGCTCGTGTATTTGGGATTGCTGGTGACCGCGGACAACAACACTAGTAAGGAGATCCAGCGGCGTATCCAAGGGGGGAATCGGGCCTACTTTACCCTTCGTAAAACGCTACGATCAGGAAGCATACGCCGCCGCCCGAAGCTAACATTTTCTACGACGTCCCGAAAGATTTAATGGCGGTCCCGACATGACCCGATATGTTGTGGTAGTCCATCCTATGACGGGTGGCCATATTCCATGGAGGGGGCATGGCAGTGTGAGCCTACACGTTCGGAAGAGAATGAAGAAGATTATAACGGGATAGCCAGAATGAAGCATTATTAAAGTTCCATTTAGTTTTCAGTTGTCAGGAGTTTGTCAATATCTCACAATACCAAGCAAAATCACAACGAAATCGCGCGTAGTTTTCGACAAATTACATTTCAATTAAATTGGTTCTTTATCTGGCTCTCCCTTCTACTAACAACAATTTCTTGCCCGAAATGCTTGTGAAGATGTAGAGTATTCCCTGGTCTTTAGTAGCAACAAGTATTGGACTAACATTCCTTCCCATCTCACCAGGACCCACATTCGGACGTGGCCGGCGTCGGTATTGATCAGCATGCAGAGACCTGATTAGGTTACACAATGAGGAATAGTGTGTTGTCTCAAGCATGCTTTTTCCAGACATCATTTTGCAATTTTCATCGGTCCTGGTCAATAACGGAGTAGCAGCACACGGGCGGTATCCTATGCTTATGCTTATGCTTATCTCACAATACCAAGCAAAATGCTTCAAGAAACTTTATTACAATCAGTAACGAACGCATACCAGGAGTTTTGCCAAAAGTCCCAAGAACTTTGCATTAGCACCATGGTTCGCAACAATGACTCAATAATCTAAAAGGACAGCGTTTATGACTATCTTGCAAAAAACTCAGTTAGCTTAAGTAATTCAAACAAGTTTTATTCAGATTCAACATAGTTTCTACAAAAATGTAATAAGTACAAATGAACTTATCGTGCTCTTGGGAAAATCTTCTTTGTCCTGTGCAAGAAATATAAATTTTATGCCCCATAAAGAATTCAAAACACTTTCATAATAATGTTTATTTTCGATTTTCATTTATATTCATTTTAGAAAGGTAATTTCAGTGGATCCTCAAGGTGGTGGTTTTATTACAGTTCCAAGTGACTCTTATAAGTCACTTGAAGTAAATATCAATAAAAACTACAAGGTTTAAGAGGACCTATGAAAAGATTGTTGCAAACCTTCTTTACTATGGACCTCTCTAGTTTTATAAAAGCTTTATTGCCGTTTTATCGCACTTTTGTAGAATTACAAGTTTTATGATCGGTTTTGGCCTGCGAGTGCTTTGAGTTTTCGAAAGACGAGTACTAAGAACGATCTTCGACGACATACAGGAGAACTGAGTACGGAGTAACCATGAATTCGCACAGCGAATCCAGTGTTCAAAAGGTGGCCAAATACAATGGACGAATACAATGGGTAGGGCATGTTGCAAGAATGCCGGACAACTACCCTGCAAAGATGGTGTTTGCCTCAAATCAGGTAGGAACAAGAAGACCAGGAGCGCAGCGAGCAAGATGGTTAGACCAGGTGGAGCGAGATCCGGCGGAGAATACTCGGTGTCCCAGCTCTCAGGCTCTTCGTTTCTTTAAGGGGGCATAGTTCCTCGGGCCTACTAAGGACTCCATAAACACTTGCGGTCGAACAATTTGAGCCCCCGTACAAAGTGCACACTGTACAAAACGTTAATTAGACCGGTTGTCCTCTACGGGCACGAAACGTGGACACTGCTAGAAGAGGACCTACGAGCACTCGGAGTTTTCGAACGGCGCATTCTTGCGACTCTTGCATGGCGAATCGTGCATGGCAAGGGGATGGACTATCCTGAATGTTATCCAACATTGTTATTGAAGGTGTGATCCGACAAGTAGGTATCGAAATGAGAGAAACGATCCTACGAATTCTCTTGCTATTGGGGATAGATGAGCAAAATCTAGGAGAGCACCTCGTAGGCGGCGTTGAACAGCGTAAAGGGTTCCCTACATCAAATTGCATCACGGAAAAAAGTGCAGTAGAAAATTACCAACAACACGGAATCGTGCAGTCAACGGTGAGTCGTGTGATTAAACGTTACTGCGAAAGCATCGAAAGCATCTGAGCGTCGAACAGAAGGAGAAATGCGGTCAGAATAGATGTTGTATTAGTGATCAGGATCACTAGCGTGTCGTGAGAACGTTTAAGCGGAATCGCAATGACGCCAAAAAGTTGAATCTGTCCAAGTCTTTCGTTCAGAGAGCCAAGGACCGGCAGAGATTGCATTCGTACAAAGTGCAGAAGGCTCCAAGTCGCGACGAACGGCAAAATACGGTGAGAAAGTCAACGGGCCCGGTAACAGGGCATCCAGATACTGACGAAGCCTCACAGTCTCATCATGGATGACGAGATTTACGTCATGGCGAATTTCCAGCTGCTTCCGGGGCTACTGTTCTTCACCGCCTAGTACAAGTTTGATGTTCGGGAGGAAGAAAGGAAGCAAAAACTTTCAAAGTTTGCCAAGACACACATGATTTGGCAAGCGATCTGCTCATGTGCGCCATTCCTGGTAGACAAATGCAGTGCGCCGTTCGTGACTACCAGGATTATAAACGGACAGATCAAGGTGTGTCTGCAGAAGCGTCTGTATCCTACGATCTTCCGCCGTATCTAGTTTCGTACCACTATTCAAAGGATGTCTTGGAGTGGTACGAAGCCAACGGAGACACCTTCGTACCCAAGGACATGAACGCCTCCAACACACCGGAACTAAGGCCCTAGGTTTATTACGAAGCAGGCACTACAGAAGCATCCCAAGGAGGTCAAGCCTGAAGAAGACACGAAGAAAAAGTGGATTTTCGTACAGATGAAGCTGCAACTAGGTTATACAAAACTTTTTGAGTGGAGTTAAGCGTATGGGACGAGCATACGGTAATGGTATTGAAGTTGAATGAAACAAATATGCCAAAACCTTATTAATGGGTTATATTTTATTTGAAAAAGATCGGTCAATTGGATAATTTTCTATAGCGTTTCTTCCGTGGTGCAATTTGATGTGGGGCACCCTTTACTACTATAGGTACTATGGAAGCATCCCCAGGAGATCAAATCTGAGGCAGTATGGTATTAAAATTAAATAAAATAAATATGCCAAAAGCTTACTAAGGAGTTATATTTTATTGACTGAAAGTTTGAAAAGTATCGGTCAACTAGGTAATTTTTTGTTGTGTTTTTTTCAAGATGCAATTTGATGGACATAATTTACAACCACAGTAATTATAGCAATTCAGCTGATCGCCATTTTTATAGATAAAACAAACCTAATTTTCCATCAACTCCTCCGGTAGTTTGTCCTCATCCCAAGTTCTTGAAATCATCCAGTGAAGTAATTCTTTGCCTTTTGTGTAGAGTTCTATCGGAAGTCGGTGCTTTCCGGCGGCTCTATTATTTTGTCTGGCGTTCCCTCTCAAATCAGCCATTTTGTGCACTCGAGATTAACGGCCGAGCGTATTCTGCTCCATGTGTCTTCGCACCAAACATCACTGAGGAAGGTAGAGATTCACCCAGTTTTCGAGTGTTTAACCGAGAAGGGTGGCTTTGACGCCACCGTCTAGTTGATCGCCTTCCAGTCCTTTACGCGATCCTGCATTCTGCCCATCACTACAAATCACTACAATCACTAGACGTCTTTGCTACAAATTCAGATTCAGCCGCCCACCAAGAGGGAGGTTCAACGAAAGGTGACTGAACTCTGTGACTATCAGTTCATCAAATACAGGAGTAATGGCCATTTAAAAATTTAAACTGAGGCCCACAGGCCGGACTCGATTATCCGGGGATTCGATTAACCGGGGATTCGATTATCCGGGGGTTCGATTATCCGGGTTTTTAGACTCGGATTATCCGGGTGAAAAAAAAATTATTTCTTTTCGAAGATTTATTTTAACTCTAAATGTTATAGTTTTCATGCTACATGATGATTCTTTCTTGACAATTATTGATTCACCTCCCTAAAGCTACAAAATTCTTTTCTAATATCCCTTTTATCGGCGAACAAAACAAAGATAAATCCTGTGATAATGAAATCAATTTTTTTACTTAAAAATCATCATCTTCATCATGATCACCATCATCATCATCATCATCGTAATCATTAATAAAAAAAAATCATTTATAACACCTAAATATTGAAAATCATACACACAAAAAATTATTTTGCACCAAAAAAAAACATCAGTGAAAAAAATCGTAAGAATGGAATTTTCTGACTTTTGGGAAGATAGATCAATACTAAATAAAACATTTATGATACCTAAAAGTCAAAAAACTTGACATACCAAAAAAATTTTGTTCCAAAAATAATGATTTGATTATCCCGGTTGAAAATAAAAATGAACACCCGGATAATCGAGTCCGGGGTGTAGTGTGAAATATAGTAAAACATGGTCCATGAGAGGATGATCGTTTTCCGAACAGTTAGAAAATACAGTGGCATGTATTACATTGTTGACTGATGAATGAAAAAGCAAAGCAAAAAGCAAAACCTTGGCGCAAGATTCCGATGAAATTTGGCCTTTTGCATTTTTATACGACAGACTTCCTAACCAACTGTTAGTGTACAGTATAATCCCGTAACTAGTGCTACGATCCTACTGACTTTGACTCTCTCAGTTGCGATTCGAATATACAACGACTATTTTGTCAGACCAATAGTACCGTACCTCAAAGTCAACTGGAAACCACAAACGACGAATGTAAACTGAAAATATCAATTGCGCCTTATGTTCTCCTGCCATGGATATCGCCACAGCGACCAATATTTTGATTAAATCTGATATATTCCAAAATTTTTACTGTATTTCGCACTTCGTTTTTGTGCTTTGCAGTGTTGGTATTTAGTACGCGACATGCTTCAGAGTTTTAACTGTGTTCTTCGAGCCATTGTCATTCTCATAACTTACCCAGGAAAGTTCCTCGTTGGTAATGCAAATCAAGGAAAGTATTCTGTTACCGATTGCCCTAAAAATTCAAGGACTCAAAATTAATTGAAAGAAACAATTAATGAAAAATTTTGATTTCTGGGACATCGATTTTTTTTTCGTAAATTCATGACATAAATATAACTAATTTACTCAGCAATAATCAATTGCTCCAGTATCAAGAAAAGTTTTTGACAGCATATTCCACAGTGCGGGCATCAGTTACCTTTTAGTTTTTCGGTTTACCACAAAATACATCAATTTCATGTTTCTAGAAAGCAGTACGTTTAAAAGTTCACATCAATTGAGTGTTTCTACGAACGAACAATAAACGTTTGGTTAAAAATAACTTCAGCACATACAGCAAATACGGATGTTTTCCACGTAGCAAAACAACTTCTTGTTCAGAGGATACTTGCTTTACCCAAAGCTAACAGAGCTTATTTTCATTTTGCTCTTCATTTTGTTGTTTTCCATTCGAATATTTCACTTTGACTTCTATACACATATTCAACCGAGGTCTTTTGACTTGAATAAAAAATATGTATTCAACTTCGGTATACATATTTCACGGAATCAAATATTCCATCGAAACAGTATAACCAAAGGCCGAACTGCTTCACAGCGGCTTTTCAATCATATAAAAACTACAATCGCAAAAACGATACTCTCCAGCATACAGCAATTCTGCGTTATGCTCCGTTATACGCCCTGATCTGCCCCCCTGCATCCACGAAATTCCGTTTTTCGTCATTTCACAGAAGTTCGAAAAGTCAGAATGAAACCTTGATCCCAGAAGGGAAAAATCGAGTGTTAGAAAAACCGAAATGGTTTCCAGTTATGAATTTATCGATGCACTTTAAGTGGGAGTGCAACGTGTTTAAAGTTTCAATAAATATTCCACAAACAAGGCTTTCAGTGAACAGTAAAATACAGGGCAATATTATGAAAATTGTTAATTCTGTACCAGTCACAAACCGGAAATTATTAAATATGAAACCGATATAAGAAACTTAACAAAAATTGAGGTTGTAAGCTTTACTAGAAAAAAGTTGCCTCGCTTGTAGAAAACTTTAGAGTCAATAGGATCGTTACGGAATGAAGCACCATGGCTTTGCTTTTCAGCCAATGTCAGATAGGTTTTGCAATTGTGGCCAATTATATTCTATTAAACAATTATTTTAATACCTTCATGCCCCTACGACAAAAAAAGCAGTTCATTAACACAAAATTGCCTTTCCATTCTCCATTGTGTCGCGCCTACAAACGACTGAAGTAGTTAGTCTCTTTTGCGGACTGTGAACTTGAAAAATGGGAAATATATCACGAATATGCATTAGTGCAGCTCGGCAGAAGAACCTCATGAATGTACTACTGCTCCCCAAAGAGTACTTGCTATATCGTATGCACCGAGCGTAAAATCTGTAACCCCCACCACAGTTGCCTTCCGCGTGCCTTCACCACCGGGTTCAGTTCGGAGACATATTAGGTGCTTGTGGTGTTTACTCAAAAGAGGCACTCGTGAATAAACAATGCAGACAGCATGGTCCTCGAGGGTGTCAAAGATTCAGTTGCAGAACAATAACCGAAATTATTGCCCTCTTCTGTCGCACCCATTTTCCGACCGGGATGTTGTTGTTGTTCCGCTGGCTGGCAAACATGAACGAGCATCCTTCGACATTTAGCTGCAGTTACAATACTTGCACTCTCTGCTCTTCCAAACTAAAAACAATGGACTTCTTGTGGTCTCTGCTAGTGTCGGGGCCGCAAAATAGCGTCACCATTTAGACAGCCACATATTCTGCCGAGAAGAATGCAAGTGTCAAGTGGAAGCTTAGGTGACTGCACCAGCAATCCTGTATTCCAACTCTCTACGTGTGGCTTTCGCCTATCCTGGTGCTAGTCATTGTGTGTCCTTACGAGCGAACAGATAGAAGAAAGACATGGTTTTATCATATGCGGTTTCCGAAGGGAACGAACAACAATTTAAAGGTCACCAACTGTCGAACCCGTCCCACAGCTGTTCAGATGTCCTAGAGTTGGAATATTTTATATTTTTGCGTGAATATTTTATGCTTGAAGCTCGTCAGCCTTTGCAAAACTGCCACCCCCAACCTTTGACAAACCACGCCAAATGCCGCCAACGTAGATTCCTATCGCCGTCGTCTGCCATTCGTGTACTGCTTTTTGCAATTTTGAACAACAAATAGCAAATGTAAACATCGAAGGTCGGGAAAAGTGGAAATTGAAGGAGGGCTGGGTGAAAAATTCTGATGAACGGGAGCAGGAGGAGGAGATGGAAATCCGGAACATAAACGAAAGGTCTGTTGAATCGGGATGAATGCAGAGCAGAGACGACCGGTGACCCTTCATTTTGTTTCATCGACCGGCATGACTCATGTTTCTGATTCTTGTCTGGCCGAGGGTATACAATTCAGTTTACCCTTACGATATTGTCGCTCCTGATGCGGGATTCGGGGAACCGAGATCCTAGAGCACACAGTTTTGATTGTTTTAATTTCATTTATAGACACCATCGCCATCGAAATGGAATGATAAACTTTGTTTGAACGAACTGTAGCAAATGTCTGTGTTAGATACCTAATAGTTTGCACCTTATACAATGTTTTACATATTCTCTCTGGAATACCATCCGTACCAATTTCAATATAATTCTCGTTCAATGTATTGTTTTTTTGGCAGACAAAAGTCTTTAAATTAATAAATCCAAAGTAGCACATTTGCGATACTATAAGTTATATCAACTTAATAATTGCTCGACTTAGTCATATTACAGTCAGCTTAACTGTTTTTAACAAGGATTGTTATCTGATAACATATACGTAGGGGAAAATGGTACAGGACGCACCACATCATTCTACGGAACTGACGGGTTTCTAAAAATTTACAAGAATTTGCGACCTTTTTTACACACATCCGTAAATAAAATTACATCAATTACATTAAAACACTTATACTTTTTCGTCGTTTTTGAACATTTTCATCAAAAGTTAAAATCACTCCGTCAATTTTGATGAGCACGCGCTTGTTCGATTTTCAAACAAGCCTAATGTGCACTTTCCGACTTGAACATTTCGTTAGCTCTTCGATGACAAATTTCTTAAGGACTGCTACTCCTTAACTTACGTGGCGGAACCTTCTCATCAATTGTTACTCTCGAATAAGACAAGAGATAAACCGGTAGATGGTACTAGATTGACGCTATTTTACGCGGAAAATGATATTTCATCATGTCTAAACGCGGCAAAGGAGATAGGTAAAAACAAATAGCAACAAATTCAATGTAATTAAAAAATTATTATCAACAAAAGCACGAAATGACAACTTAGTTGGTGCGATTGTTTAATAAAGATGTGTCGTGCCAGGAAAATTTACTTGGAGTTTGTTATTACATATTTGTTTATTTAGTTGGCCTTACATTTTATGACAAAGCCTGTGTAACATAATTCCTCCATCTAGTTCAGTCTACGGCTCTCATCTCCAGGTTCGCACCCAACAAACCACAAATCGTATAATAATGTGTGAGAATCATCTTAAATATCGCTAAACAAACTCGAAATCGTACATAAAGCTTAATAAAGTGCACGGTAGTTTACATTTACTCGTACAAAATGATAGTAACTGATTCACATACGATTTTCGTCACAGAATTGTATAGCATTATGGAACTAATCATGTTGAGTCGGATTTCATCGTATACAAATACTTATGAATGTGAATTGTTTTCATATAATTTGCAGTACGTATGTCGCCTCCAAAACAGTACGCATATGCTGGTTTCGTGCATCGAATGCGATTTTTCTAGATATATATCGGTACATATATCACATTTGTTACTTTGATATACGTACGAAAATGTTTGCTGGGCAGGCACCCAGTGCTCGCCAGATCTTGGACCATCTGGTCTTGCCACCTCGCTCGCTGTGTTCCCAAGTAACCAGTCCTTGGACAACATAATATAAGCATACAGAACTATGATTAAAAGCATAATTTTCTTTATATACTTCTGTAGAACTCACATAATGCTAAAAAGGCGAACAGCGGGTTATCAAAATGCTACGCCACAAACATCCAATAAACATTATCAGTGTTTGTTTGAGACTTAATCGAAATGTCATTTTGTCTACATTATCGACGTATCGAAAAAGTATCGACGGCATATCGTTTGCTTGATATGGAAAATAAAAATAGATTCGGTCGGGATTTAAAAACCAAAAAAGCAAGCGATTTTTTTGCTGCATCTCAAGGGGAGCAGGATAAACAGAAACATTTTTTGAAATGTTGGATAATGTTACCACCTAGACAGGGCTCGAACCGGGAGTTAGCCATGCAACCTCATTCGTTTCCTTGCATCTTTGCTATCTGAACCATAGCGGATGTGATTGAGTGAGTTGAAATTAGTCGTATTTAAATCTTGGTGATATTCCCTCTCATATCATAGTTACTTGTCCTGCATTACCAATAGGGTAGAAAAAGACGGCATTCGTTAGGTGGAAGAGGGCACGAATAGTGGCCGTAGAATAGCAAAATAAGAAGTCAAGTACAAGCCGTTTATCAACACTTACGGCTCATTTTAATGCAATTGACTAAATGCATTATATTGTTACGTTATATGCGCATATATTGCTTTCTTTAATGCTGATTTACGTTGATGCTTCTATGCATCAACAATGTTATTAAACGTTTTATAAGCATTAAGATTGCTAATATACAAAAGTTTGGCACTAGGGATGCGGAATTATTTTCAATATACGGTTTTAGATTAATTCTCATGGTTACTTGGGTTCCTCTTCGTCTTGTTCTTTCCGGATTCGATACGAAAACGGTTTCTGCAGGAAAGTTGTCCGACATTCTAGCAACATGTCTTACCCAACATAGCTTTGACCACTTTCTGAATACTGGGTCATGGTTCATTTTTTGCCTCCATACACCGTTTTCTTTCACGTCGTCAAAGATGGTTTTCAGCACTCGCCGTTCGAAAACCCCGAGTGCTCGCAAGTCCTCTACTAGCAGTGTCCACGTTTTATGCCCGAGGACGACCGGTCTAATTAACATTTTTACAATGTGCATTTTGTACAAAGGCTCGGATTGTTCGACCGCAAGTGTTTATGGAGTCCGTAGTAGGCCCAACTTTCGCTGATAATACGCCTTTTAATCTCACGGCTGGTATTGCTGTCCTCTGTTACCAGTGAGCCAAGATACGATTGAATTGGACAATCCACCCGAGATTCTCACACAGTACTAGATCCCTTCCATCGTAGCCCTGATAAGTCTAGTAAGCTTACCTGGAAGCCCGTTTGCGTCCAGAATTTTCTTCAGCTCTTGTCGGTTTACACTATCATATGCGGCTTTGAAATCAATGAACAGATGATGCGTGGGGACGTGGTATTCGCGGCACTTCTGGAGGATCTGCTGCGGGGTAAGCACTTTGTAGGCAGCATTCAAGATAGTGATCGCTCGGGAGTTCTCTCAATCCAGCTTATCGCCTCTCATGTAGGTAGGACAAACAACCCCGTCTTTCCACTTCTCCGCTAGCCGTTCCGTTCCCCAAATCTTGACAACCAATTGATGCAAACAGCTGACCAATTTGTCCGGTGCCACTCCAATGGCAATGCCATACTTTCCTGCCGCTTTGTTGTTCTTCAGCCACTGCATGGCTTTTTTAAGTGCGCTTATCGATGGAGGTGTCACATATCCGTTGCATGCTGCATTAAGTCACTTCCTCCACGATCATGGTCTTCCAGCTGCACGCCATTCAGGTGTTCATCGTAGTGCTGCTTCCACTTTTCGATCACCGCACAGTCGTCTGTCAAAATACCTCCATCTTTATCGCAGCACATTTCGGCCCGCGGCAAAAAGCCTTTGCGAGATTCGTTGAGTCTCTAGTAGAACTTCCGTGTGTCGTCGTGTAAGCGGTACAACTGCTTGAGTTCTTCGCACCCCTTCTCCTCCTGATGGCGATTCTTCTCCGGGAAGAGTCTAGTTTGCTGTCTCCGCTTCTGTTTGTATCGCTCCACATTCTGACGGGCATTTGTACCCGCGCTCCGTTCTTCTCGTCCAATATCTACCGGCACTTCTCATCAAGCCATTCGTTACATCGATTCGGTGCTACACAGCCTAAGATGTTCTCCGCTACGCTGTTAATGGCTGTTTTCACGGCATGCCAACAGTCCCGTAGAGGGGCTTCATCCAGCTCTGTCCAATCACCGGTTTAAATTGCTCCGCCTGACCAACCTGAGCATTATAGTCCCCGATGACGATTTTGGCAGCGGTCGTATTCGCCCTCCAACTGCGCGTAAAATTCGTTTTTGTCACCATCGGTGCCTCCGAGGTGAGGGCTGTGCCCGTTATTATGCTTATATTTAAGAATCGGCCCGTATTTCTTAATCTGCACTTTCGGGGGTTGATCTGCCACCATCAGATCAACCGCTTCTGCATCATGCCCATCACTATAAAAGCTGCACCCAGCTCGTGTGTATTGCTGCAGCTCTGGTAGATGGTGTGACCATCCCTATATATACGTACCATCGTTCCTTTCCACCAGCGCTACTTTCGAGGGGGCACTTTTGAGGAAATTTAGAGGCCGACAGTTCCATATTGCTAATTTCAAATCGTTAGTTCGTTTTCGTTGCGTGGGTTATTGCCGATTATTCCGAGCTTAGCTATTACTTACGTCGTTCGTTTGTTTTGATTTTTTCTAGTAGTGCTGGTTTTCGGCCCTTGGCAACCCCACAGTATGGCCGGAGGATCTAGGTAACTCAAAGGGCCCTCCTTCCCTGTTATCATACCACCTTGGTTACCACCACCGGGGTTGGTTATCCAATCCCCACCGAGGTTGCACGTATCACAAGGAGCTAGGGATAGGAGGTGCTGAAGAAGAGGCTATGGACCATTGTAAGGTCTATTTTATGCCCAGTGCGCAAGGCACTGATGGTACGCATTACCCAGTGGTTTGTGTGGAAAGTGAAATTGATGATGCTAACCGATGTTGCTAGTCCAAATTTATCGCTATCCAGTGCTGCTGATTGAACAAGCTGAACATAGGGTAAAGAACCAGTTTTAAGCAGTCTAAGCGGATCACTGATTGTTTTCCCTTATTACAAGCGATGGGTTGACTAAGTGGGGGATATCAGCATACCAATCTTCTTGCTATCTTTGGTTCTTCAAGCTGTTACTATTGGAAGACACTAATGTTGAGCTAAACTTTTGATTTTTCGCTTTAAAAGTTGGAGCGGTGGAACTAATTTTGATCAGACCGAACATATTTTCCCCCGCAAGGCGCTTTTTTAAGCAATCCTGAAATCTGAATTTTTTTACGTCCCCATAAAAAATCCCTCGAACTTTTTCCTCTATTCAGTAAGTTCGCGTTCCTATCCGCGACCTACTAATCGGCATCTGATGCGTAATCGGCATAGCGTATCGGCATAGATGCGTGAAAGGAAATTCTGTCTAATCTGTCTAAATTATTTATCGAGGCATACACTCACCGCACCGTTCGGCAAACGGTATTCGTCGTCTCTTTTATCATCTAGTGTTCTTATGGGAAACTGCGAGTTTGACGTCTCACTCGCTGTTCATAAGGATGGTGGCAGAACAAAAGAGGTAAACATAGCACTACACACGGTCCGACTCAGAACAGTGTTGTCAAAGCAAATAACATTGAAACACATCGTTGCTTCATTAAATCACTGAGAAAATCTTCGAAAATTATTGAAAAAGCTGTCTTTTGTGTTGTTTTTAATAAAGAAAAATTAATTATGAACATACATTTCTCTTGAAAGTATTGAACCACGTTTTCACCATAGGAGGTTTCAGTTAATTTCAAACCTATAATTCTTATTTCCAGAACCGAAACAGTGTCTTGGCAACACGATAGTTCATCAGTTATGCTGCAGCTGCTGCTACTGGTGAACAGGTTCCGTCAATTCAGAATTTGTTTTCAGTTTTGTTAGAAAATAATAAAACTTTCGGCTAGTGACAAAGCCTTAGATAATAGGAAAAAAGATAGTGAATAATATGGTATGTGACAATTGAGTGCTTGACTTTTAGAGTGGTTGTAATCAGTGCTGAAAAATGTGATGGATTCGTTAGTAGCGAGGTGGCGATTGCCTTCAGCAGCTGAAAAATGTACGTTTTTGGACAACAATTTTTAATTCATCATATTTCTTGTCGGAAACCCAGTAAATTGTGTTTGTGTGAATCAAATGTATGGTTAAGTGATTTGTGAAGATGATCCTATCAAAAGATTTTGAAAATATGAATAAAAAAGTGCATTTTCGGCTCATTTATGTTCAACTGATTAAAATAGGTGACACTGCTTAACTCGTTCCTTGCCCTACTGTGGTTGTGCCATTTTATTCACAACTTCACTTATTCACAACCAAAGTTGATGGGATGATTCTGGTCTTTTTATTGTCACGAGAGGCATTACCTACCAGTTTCAACAATTCTAATACTCTATCATAGATGGTTTAGCTGCACTAACGCGTTCAGCATAAATTTCCTTTCGCATCAAACGGTATATACGGCTTACCCGGAACTCGGGACCAGCATGAATTGAACGGGACTCCAGACAGACATGTTGAATAACTTTTAATTTCTATACAGTTTGCTAGTTCGGACAACCAAATGTATGAATCGCATGGGCTTCATTAGTTTTGCCTTTATTTGCCAGTCTCTCAGAAAACTAAGATTCGACGAGATGAGTATTTGTGCAAATAACAAAATTATGGACAGAATTTAATAGAACAATCTCTCCTGCTTTGTTTATTTATTTTCAGATTTAGGAACTTTAGTTAATACTAGGATAGCAATCGAGCTAAGCTTCCAGTAAGTGTTCTTTCCGCTAAGACCTGGATCAAATTGACACTTTGACGTCTCGATAATTACCGGTGCGTACGCCTAAGACCATCGTTAAATTTCAATTTAGTTACACCAATTCTTCCGCCAAATGCTCTCACACTTCACAGTTGCGCCATGATTAAGCTAAATCCGATTGAACTAAATACAGTGAAATGAAATCAACCTTCTTCTCTTAGCGTCTTTTTGTGTGAATGCCAATTTCTTATATTTACGCTTTTCCTTTTATCCTGCCAACCGGAGATAAACAGTCAACCGTAAATACTCCGGCACCGGCTTATGCCGGTATCCGTTTCTATGCCAGTGAGCCTTGCTGTAACAGCTCCGATTGCTTCTATTCACACTCGGAATTACAGGCTTCCGCATCAATTACTTTCCAGGACTTCCCCTCGGGAGTCGTCTTTTACTGGAAGCTTTACCCCCGTTGCTAGCACTAGCACCCACCATCATCGCAGCGTTACTTTTCGCTACCGAAGCGAGTGGCACGGGTAGTGTCGTACAACAGTCAGCAACACGACATCGTGTCGTGCGTATAATCCATTTTCGGTGTACTGCGAAATTGTAATTTAATTGCTTGCAACGACTTCCAAGCATACTCTAGTTGGAATATTCTATGTTTTGCACTAAGGAATCATACCTACTAAAATAAAATCAATTTCCACCGATTGTGTTGTGCTCGAATGCCAGATTGCCAATGCAGAAAAAAAACGCCGCAGTGTGCTAGGGTTTGATAGTGAAAAGGGGGGGGGGAGACGATCCAAGCAACGGATGGCTTTGTCTAGCTGAACGGACGATAAGTAATACGTAGAAGCCGGAATAGTACAAATGGCGGCTGTTTACAATTTTGTGCCTTTCCCTCTCTTCGAATTTCCTTACTTTTTTCCGCTTTTTGTTTGGTGCGATAATGCCAGGCGGCTTTGATTTATAACCGGACGGCACAGGGCTCGGTAACATTTCGGTGTGCCACACTACTCTGGACCCTCAACCCCCGGTTGTCTGGAAGATATCAGCAAAGCCCTGAGGGGGCAAGGGAGGGAACAGGAGGGTGGTAGACTGGGCTGGAGAAAACAATGGCTAACAGCAACTATACATGATACACAGATTAGCGAATGCTTTGGAGTTGACTTTCGTTTCGCTTTGCTTTGTGTGGAAAAGTTTCCGGAAGGCAACTAACTTTATGGTGAAGATAAAAGTTTTCCTTCAGGAAATAAATCGCACGACTTTAAGGTTCTACATATACACGGTTGAATTGTTATACAAAGTAGTTTATTCATTTGTTTCTTAGAGTAGTTCACACCTTACACACGTATTAGCAACCATATTCATTTGAGTATTTTGAAAAAAGTTTAATAAAATTTCAGTTTCGCTAAAAATATTAGAGATACAGAAATCAAATTCACCTAGGTTTAATCGTCTCGCCGGAAATAATTTACGATCTGTTGGGATAAGGGACTTTTGTGATTTTTTCTGGCACACTTCCCTGACACAGACAACAAATTTGTCTAGGTTTAATCGCGATCGGGGAGGGGGAGATTCTTTTTTCTAAAAGGACTGTAATAGAAATCACAGTAAACAGATGATGTACTTACCAGTCGTCCCTACCTATGAAGCAAGGCGACCACGAAGAAAATGTATGGGGATATTTGGCCTTGAAACTTTTCGGTAATTTTCTTACTTTATTTATTTAAAGCATATTCTCCCTTGGATAAACGAGTTGATATTGAGACCTATCGGAGTAGGATCGATTTCCAGGAAAATGCCTCAGGATCTCCAGTCCACAGTAAGTAGCTCTGGTGACAGTCGACGATCCATCTCACGAAGAAATATGGAGCTTGACAGACTTAATTCGGGTTCTGGGTGACGTACCAGGGTCCGAAATGATTTTCTTTTTTCATTTGAGACTAAGAATGGATTGAACAATGAAGTGTAATCAATTGCGTTTGGATCCCACGAAACTAGGCCACATTTCTAAGGGTGACATCCTTAGAAACCATTGCATTGATTGCTCATTGCTCGTTCCAACCAAAGTGCAAAGGCCGATCTCGTACGGTATTCCATAACCTTTTCATTGGTTTGAAGAAGGAAACGTCTGGTGGTTGAATGAAGTGAATTGCGTTTCGTAAATGACATCCCGCATAGAAATGCATAACGAATATTAATGTAAAAACATTACGGTTACTATGAATTTTACTGTTTACAACACTTTATACTCTAACTTCACTGTACCGTTCTTGGAAAAATTTTCGATTACAATGAATTTTACTGTTTACATATTTTATGCTGTAACTTTACTGTACCGTTCTTGGAAAATTTTTCATATAATTCGGCAACAATGCAAATTGTTTCGAAGCAGGAAATAATCTCTATCTAAGGTCCAAGCCTTGGCAGGTTGAGTTATTTGTAGATATAAATTGTGTTTCTTCCTCCGTCTACTGTAGAAACCATCGATCGAGAAGTTTAATCTAATTCGTTTTACTGACGGGACGACGACACTTTGCAGGCCCTTGCGACTTACTTGTTCGTCTGTCAACATATTAGCCGCGATTCTTAACGCGGTTGTTCGGGGAAAGGCTCCGTTCCTATGGAATAGACCAACCTCGTTGTTTCTACGTCTAGACATCGAATGAGGTGTCAGGCATATAATTAAGTTTTTATAACGGTAGAGTTTACAATTGACAGAGGGAACGATAGAAGACAGTAATGAAACAAAGAGTCGATAGGATCTAACAGATTGAGATAGGGCGTGACTGGGAAAGAGCGGAATTTGTTTATGTAGGTGAACTGACCTCTAATACTTTCCTAATATGAGCGATGAATGCAGCTCGAAAATCATAATAGTTCGAAGCCTATCAAATTCATTGTCATATCTTTTCAAAAACATGAAATACCGTAATTAATCAGCCGGTTTTATTTTGTCCTAATAATCCGAAAGCCTACAATTTTTTTGCAGAACTCACCTTAAATTTCATTGTAACTTCGTTGTAAAACAGTGTAAAACTTATAGTGAATGTACCACAAATTTTACTGTTTTTGGTTTTTATTTGTATGGGAAAAAGCCGAAAAATTTAGTGTTACATCACTTAATCACCCCCTTATTCGCTGTTAAATTGGCGGATTCCATTAAAATTTACTGTGAAAACAGCGATATTCATGGTAACTTCAGTGTAACTTTTACAAAGATTTTCACTGTTGCAATGTGGTTTTTCGAAGTTTTTTAATGTTTGTAACAGTGAAATTTAATGTTTTTTCGCTATACATTTTTATTCGGGATGTGACCGATGACCATCAACGAACACAATCAATGACTGGGAAAACAACATGTCTTTTTACTAGCCACGGATAAAAGACATTGGTCATGTATTTGTAGAAAGATTCAGTGTTCATCCAACCTTTGTCTGAACGATTAATAACCCATTCCTTTGGAATACTTTTTACGATTTCTCGGGGCGGACGATCTTTGTACGGAAAAAGAACCAGTGGTAGAATCAATGTTGCGTCTGCCGAGTCAGCTTTCATAACTGTGTAGGGGAATTGTGTATAATGTGCCCCCCTAAGAATAAATGGATATATCTCTGTTGTGCTTCCCCAAATTAATGTGACAACTACGAGTATATGTTGGTATTTAAGCTGACAACCAATTGCAATTGTTTATTTCATTTAGTATTGTGGAATAAATATGCTAGGAATTATACAATAAAAGCGCCTAAATGTGGTGTTTCTCGTCTGCGCGGGGTAAAATGCCCCACCTGCGGTATAATATGCCCACTGCGGTAATTTGAGTATTTCTACCAGTGACAGACTCTATTTTGTAGAAAGTAAAACTATTTCCTTCATTTTCAAAATATCTTATTTTTATATTAAATAAGTTTCGGCCTTCTGGTGCACTTTTCCTTTTCTGCATGGGGCATATTATACTGCACCTGTGGCATTTTGCACCAGGTTGTTGAATTACCTGGAATTTGGACGTTGGTAATAAATTATTCCCACCACGGTTACTCTACAATACTAATTGAATTAAAGAATGGCAATTGACTTAAACTTAGATCTGTTTATCTATGTTTATAGCCACATTTGCAAGGGGGGCAAATTGCACCACCGCAAGTGGGGTATATTGGCCTGCTTTTACTTATTTGAAAAAATATTAAATGCTAAAGCAAATCAAGCGTTTAAAACCATCATTTTTGGCAGGGATGTCTTTTTGAAGTTCACTTCACGCAATCGAATCGCAACAAAACGGTTATTTACAGATTTTGACAAGAAAATAGCTTATGGAAATGACGACAAAAGTTGCATCGGAAGCTGCTCAAAAACAAATTAATTTTTGTTTTGTTTTTACAGCATGTGACAACTGTCGTACTTGCATAGTAGGCTAGTTCCATCAAATACTATGGTTTCTGGGTGGTTTTGTATTTTAATTCCGCTTGTTTGGGGAAAAACGAAGGGGGGCACATTGCATTGGCCAGGGGGCGGCACGTTATACACAATTCCCCTATGACTGAATCCCTTTGACGGCATTCCATTTGGAACGATATCTTTCTTGTGTAACTGCTTTGCGTAGTGACCAATGCGAATCCTAAGGATTTCTTCGCATACGAGAAATGCAGCCGCAACTATTTACTCGACCATATCAGCGATTTTTCCATCCTCTGCTGCCGTCAACACAGTTGGTTTTCTGACAGTTATTGAGTGGGACTCATTTGAAAAGACAGTCAAAAACAGTACTATCTGGGAACACCATTTTGGACTGCAGAAGTACGGATGGATGATCCCGACCGGACCGCAGGGTACGGTGTACTGAACCGTAGATATTCGGACAGAAATGTCGGAAGTATAACGTACTCACGAATCACATCTTTATTGATACAAAGCAGCATACGATACAGTCGTTCGAGATCAGCCTTGTCAGATAATGCACGAACACAGTTTACCGGATAAACTGACCCGACTGATCAGAGCTACATTGGATCATGTGATGTCTTTTGTGCACATCTCAGGAGCACTGTCGAGTCCCTTCGTCACACGGCCAGGGATGAGACAAGGTGATGGCTTATCCTGTATGCTATTCAATATCGCTCTTTAAGGTGTAATCCGACAAGCGGCCATCGCAACGAGAGGTACGATTTTCGCCAAGGGTAGCCAACTCCCAGGCTTTGCGGATGACTTTGATATCATAACCAGGAACGGTGCGACGGCGGAAGCAATCTACGCCAGACCAGACTGAACGCGCAGTCTAGGAGGATTGGGTTAAAAATAAATGCGTCGTAGGCGAAACCATTAATGGAAGAGGCTCACAGGAAAGTAATAAGGAGAACCGGTGGGAAATCGGGTCCAATTTGCCCTTTGCAAAACGTTATGATCGAGAGTCATACACCGCCGTATGAAGCTGACAATACACAAAATCATTATCAGGTAGGTAGTTCTTTATGAACTTAAAGCTGTGGCGCTGCTCACGGAGGACGTACACGCTCTTACAGCGTTCGTGTGAAATGTGCTTCGAACGATATTTGGCGGAGTACAAACTGAAAGCGGAGAGTAGCGAAGGCTTATGAATCATGAGCTACAGGCACTGCATGGAGAGATTCCCATCGTACATCTGACGAAAGTCGGTAGGCTAAGGTGGGTCGGACACGTCAAAAGGATGCCGGGCGACATTGCGACGAAAACAGCTCTCTTCAACAACCCCATCGGCACGGGCTCAACGTGCAAGAAGGCTCGACCAGGTCGAAAGTGATTTGTGACTTCTGAAACGACTGGGAAATTGGCGACAAGCACAGTTTGGAAAAATCTAATATTCACTCTCCCTCTTGGAAATCATAATAAACTGCAAAATGATCGGGAGCATGTGGTGCACCTTATTGTTTTTTCTATTTTAATTTTTTTTTGTACACGATTGGAGTATTAGTAATTTGTTTTCAAACCAATCGATCTGCTTTTTAGTGCGTACATATTTAACTATAGGCTTAAGTTTATTTTACGAGATTTGGAATGATGACTGCCAGTCAATCTGCTGTCACTCATTTTCACAAGTGATAAGGGGCAGTGATGCCAGGTTTTCCTGAAGGAAAATCCGTAGTTTTACCATCTGTTTTTTTTATCTCAGAGGAAAGGGTTATAAATTATCAAACTTAGTCAAATTTTAAATCAAACTTTTGATTTGAAGTTTGACCGACACTTGTTCTTCATTTAAAAGTTTGTTAGTATAAAGTGTTTCTCATTTTTGCTGAAAAGTGATAGAAGTGACATGTTTTATCGCATAGGTACTGTTTTTGATTGTATTTGAAAGAAATGAATACTTTTTTGAATCAAATCAGTTCATGATACATTTCAAATTTTCTCTATATTATTCAAGAATGCATACTCTTGACTTTAGCTACTTGACTTTGACTCTTGACTCTTTATTTTTCGTCATTTGATTATTTCGTATTTTGGTGCCTTTTCCTGTCATCTTCTTGTCGTTTTTTTTTTTTGATTTGAATTTGATAGTCACTTTAACAGCTTGGGTCATTCGTATTTTCTGCGGGACGGGAATTTGAACCTGAGTCCTCGGCGTGAGAGGCGTGACTACACCGTGTTGACCCCACGTTCTTGTTGTTTTTTAACGCTAGGTGGTTGTTCTACGTTATGTTCAACATATGGTGTTCTGTCATTGTCTTTTTGTCTCTTTTCAACATTTTTTTGAAAATTTTTATTGCTTTTTGTGGCGTTTTCGGTTTGATGGCTTTGTAATTAGTGTCTTTTTTTGGCATAGTCACTGTTTTACTGACTTGTTTCTTCAGCCAAAGGCATATATTTATAGTCTGTTTGTCGTTTTGTTTTGCTATTTTTTTTTGGCATTTTTGTCACGGTTTTAAACCGTTTCTGGTGTCTTTAAAACGTATTTTGTCATCGTTTGTCTTTTCGTCTACTTGTCTTCACTTCTTCGTTATATCTTTTCGCTGGCATTTCACTGTTTGTTCGTCGTTTATTTGCTGTCTTTCCATCATTCTTTCATCGTATTTTCGTCACCTTGTCGTTGCTTTTTCAAAACCTTTTCGTCGTCTTATTGTCATCGCTTTGCTGCCTTTTCTCCATATTCGGCGTCTCATTATCATTTCTCAGTTGTATTTTTATTGTCCTTTTGCCATCTTTACGTCATATTTTGTTTTTTTTTTTTACATTTAGCCGGCTTTTCTTCGTTTTATTGCTATCTTTTCATCATCTTTCGTCCTGTTTGTTGCCAAGACAACAAAAATGTTGTCTTTGTCTCGTTTTTCGTTGGTCTTTCGTCGTCTTTTTGACGACGTTTATTCGCCATCAATTCATAGTTATTTTAGCATGTCTTATCGCCTATTTGATAGTTTTTAAATGTCTATTTCCCATTTTTGTCTTGTTTTTTTGTTGCAGTTTTGGCACTCTTTTCGTCGTCTTTTTATCGTATTTTTGCCATTTTTTTATCACTGTTCCATTGACTTTGAATCACATTTTCGTCAACATTTCGCCGTCACTGCATTGTATTTTCTAAACATATATTTTAGTCATCTTTTCATCGCTTTTTGAAAGTTTATATGTCCAAGCATTTTTATTTATCGCGTGCGTAAAAAGAGCATATTAAACATTAATACATGTAGAATAAGGATGTCTTCTACTTGATTATAAAGAACAACCTTATTCGCTTGATTTTGAAATTCTATCGCACTACAAAAATCATATTAATGAACTGCCAAAATCTAGCAATAAAAGAAATAAAGAAATGAAAATACTTTTCCATTTTTTCGTACTCCAATCAAGAAAATATCAGTATTACTATAAACGTAAATATCACTACGACCAGAAAGCGAAAGCAGTGGCATTTTCCATTTGACATTTGATGCCATTGACGCATATAATGATGAAACTTTCTATCTGCCGTCAAAGTGAAAAATGCTAGTTCTTATTGACAGCATACTTCTCATTAAAGTAAACTATTCTGCTCGCGTTTCTTCTCAGAAAGAATAAAGTTATGCTTTTCGAGAAATTATTTACTGCATGTAGCGTACTTTTGCTTTTTGTCACTAAATGAAACTTTCATTATTTCCACAAAGTTTATAAAAATCCTTAGATTTGAGCACTTGATCCGTAGGTCCGTAAAAAACTCCTAAATCCGTAGAACTACGGATAAATCCGTAGATCTGGCATCACTGAAGGGGAACTTGATCGAAACAAATATGTAAAAAAAATCCAGAACCAATAGGTATGTTTTGCTTTGAATTCCGTGCATTTATATGCAGGCAGTTGTGTGCAACAAGGAAAGGCACGAAATACCTAACAAAACTGATAGTATAAAATTGATCGGAGAGAAGTTCTGTACGAAAAAAGGATCGTCATATGCCATGAGCATGATAAATTCGAATCTTGTTTTGTTCGTGTTTATTGTTTTGCTTAACAGTGGTGGTAGATTTATAAAACTGAGCGATGCCAAAATGGTAGAGAGGATGATGTTTTATTAAATGTGAAAACATGCCCCGGATAATTGTTCCAGTTTCTATGTTCTGTAAGCTATTTTGCCATTTACGGATTGATTAATTACGCAGTATTACATAACCTACTTTTTACACAGAAAACAGAAGCATAGTAAAAAAGTCAAAACCAATAAAATATTGCATCAGTAACCAGTTGCAATTAGCGTTGATGTTAGAATCAAGCTAGGAAGGCTTGTCAATTGCAAAACTTAGGCACACATTTTATGGAGACAATAAACCGGGCCACAATTGAAGCGAAACGTTTCACAGAAGACAGAACCAATATACCGAACTGGCATGAGGGAACACTCAAGTGGACATTTTTACGGTTTTTTTAAGTTGAAGTTAACTGTGTGCAATCACTCGGTGGAGTGCTCTATATATAGGAAGGGCACTTGAAGCTCCTTGACTGGCTTCCACAAACCGCCCAAACTGGTTGGCGAATATGTGCAAGCCTCTCTCAGGTAGGTACCGGGCGATTTGTTGCATTCTTTCATTCAGTAAATGAACAAAAACAAATTGGCAAGCCTGCGGGAGGTACATGCGGAGCGTACCACTCGCTCGTTGGGTGGGTATTGCAGTTGACGTTATTAAATGTAACAGTTGTTGTACGGACGAGTTCACCCTAAATGTTTTCAACCCACAAGCGATGTACTTTAATATTTATTAAAATCCCAGGCTGGTCTATTGTTCCTCGAGTGGCCTTGACTGAAACCCTCCTGCATAAAATTTTAATGGAAATTACTGGTTAGTGAGGAGGATAGACTTGATAAATTGACGAAAAATGATAATGAACGAAAACTACAAATTAAATTAGTCACTAATTTGCAAGAAAAAATCCATTTACACGATGCAAGTACCTACTTAAACATGAATTATTTATGCCATATGAACTACACCGCAGTGCACAGTTTTGAAATCAAATTACCATTTTGTTCGTCCACAAAAGTTATCAGTTGAGAATGACTCCCATCATTACCGGGCATTACGTTCTCAACTAGAAGAAATTTCACCGACATCACTCACAAACAGAGAACCTCTTCCAAATTTGCATTCACAGAAAACTTATCCAACAACGTAGAGAATGTACTTGACACGTAGAGAAACCAACGAAGTGATGATTTATGATCCATCCTAAAAATAATTGCCTCGCCCATCGCGTCGCATCGTCCCGTAGTGAAATGATCGCAACCGAAGGTTTCAACTGCGAAGCATGAAAAAGACGAATAATTTCGATGCATCACGACGAGATAACTGATGGCCAGGCCAGGAGCAAAGAGAGCTCAAAGGGCAGCCAGCCCGAGGAATTGTCAGTCGTCTTTTTCGTTATTCGGCTACAATTTGCGTCGTCTGCTAGCTCATATGCCCGAAAACTCATTTCGTTCATCGGAATGCCCGCCAGCCAGCAGCAGGACAGGGCAGATGGTGCAATAGCAGCAGCAGCAGCAGATCAAAGGATTGGGGACAAGTTCATGTTCATGGCCAGCGCACATAAAATTGGAATTGCACCTTTCGAGCAGCGGCGTGCGTTTTTGGAACGGGTAAAAGGGTGAAACTTTGAGAGTAATTTGCTAAAGATTAAAAATTTATATCCACAGGATTGGCTCCGCTTGGTATAAGCTGATGAATTCATTAAACGAAAATTACCAATTTTTTTTTTGGTTGAGTAGTAGAGTTTTCATCAATTGCCAGAAATTGTTTTCAGCTCTGCAAAAGATAACGGTTCATTGCATTGAAACAGAGTCAAGTTGTCAAGCGGAATAGAATGGTTTTAATATCTGGTCGAATCACCGAATCGAAAAAAGTATCAATTTTTAGGACAGCCAAAAGTAATATATCTAAAAATAATATAGCGAAACTTAGAATACATTTCAAGAAAAAATAATATTGAATACATGATATGTCATAAGTTACGAACAACAGGAATTACAGGGTTAAGATTTCAATGATTTTATTCTTTTTCGTTTCAGACTTCATACAGATTGCTTCTTGTGTTTTCAAAACATGGTGGAAGAGCTTAGAATGCGTCGAGAATTCACGCAAGAGATTTATAGATTTATTTCTTGATGTAAAGGCAGAGGCAGTCGTTACTGTCTTCAACTCGCACAGACAGATACAAAACTTCTATGTTTGTACTTATTCGATCATAACATAATAATAGCTAATGCATGTTATATAGAGATCATTTAACATAATCTGCGTTTTAAGATTTTGATCATTATTGTTTACTGATATTTGATAATTGTCGTAAATTTTATTTAGTCAAGTATGCTAAAAGCTACTGTATTGTATAGTTTCGAAGAAATTACTGGGTCACTGTGGGACACTGGGTTTTTGTGCCACTTTGAGTAAGAGTATGTAACTTACCCAAGGTGGCTTTTCCCAGTCCAATCAAAATTCATTAGGACGTAAAGTCGGATGAATTACTCAAATAAATAAATAAATAAAATAAATCAGCGGAACTATTAATTATTTTATTTTTATTTACATACATATGAAATATATATACATATGAAAATGCTGTCTGGGTAGACCCGACAACGAGAAGGAAGTGTTCTACGCGAGGCTAAAGGCAACGTACGACAGCTGCTCGCCACGGGACATCAAGATCGTCATCGGGGATATGAACGCCCAGGTCGGTAGGGAAGAAATATAAGGCCCTATTTTTACAGTCACCTCACAAACCTCATTTCTTCAACGCGCCCTATCCTTACAGTCACCCCCTCCTCGCATTACAGGTCCTATTGGATTTGTACAGTCACCCAGGTGAACGTAGTCACCTGGGTGACTCTCACAATCGCAAATTTGTGCTCTCACTTAAAAAATTTACGTGACTGTGAGAATAGAGCCCATATAGACCGGTGATAGAACACCATAGTCTGCACAATGACACGAACGATAACGGCCAACGGTGTATAAACTTCGCAGCTTCCCGAGGCCTGGTGATCCGAAGCACCTTTTTCCCGCGCAAAGATATCCATAAAATCATCTAGAGATCATCTGGCCAACGTACAATGAACCAGATTCACCACGTTCTCATAAATGGCCGGTTCTTTTCTAATATCACGAACATACGTTCCTTAAGAGGATTATTTGACTCTGACTATCACCTAGTAGCACCTATATGTACGCTCAAAAATGTCAACGGCATACCAGACACGGTAAAGCTGACTTCCTAGGCTGAACGCACAAATACTGAAAGAGGCATTACCTTCTTAGGTGCTTCAAACCTCTGAGTTAGGTGCTTCAAACCTCGAAGACGGTTGGGACAGAATGCGCACGGCCATCGGATAGACCACGCGGCACTAGGTATAGAGCCCCGGAGTATATAAAATGATTGATTGGTTGGGGAATGCCAACAAGCGGTGGAGGAAAAATAAATTGCATGGCAAAAATTATCTGAGCGTTGTCACTATGGAGAATATGGTCAAATACCGACGAGCATGGAACCAGTTGACCACAATCCTGAGAAGTAATAAGCACCAAAAGCAAGACAAAGATCGTGGAAAATTTTACGTGGAAGTTTTACGAGAAGATGAACCAAATTCGTAAGGGTTACACACCGAAACGTGACATGTGTAGAGGCGAAGGAGGGCATCTAATCACAAACGCAAAGTGGTCGACAGGTGGAAGCAGTTCTTGATGGACACTTCAATGGCGAACTTGCAGAAGGAGGCGACACGGAAGTTAACCTAAGAAGTTCCCATGGAAGACAGTAATGTCCCAGCACCTGGTATCCTAAAAGTTAAACGAGAAATCGGGTTGCTGAAGACCAACAAAGCCGCTGGAAAGGATCGCCTACCGGCAGGGCGATACAAACATGGCCGAGAAACACTGGCAACGGCTCTACACTGGGTTACTTCCAAAATACGAGTGTCAAGATAACGAGTGTCGTTTCAGAGCTTGAGAAATTGTGGGTGAACATTTGTTATTGTAATACCAATATCTGCGTGGTTGCTATATACTTGCCTCCGGGCTCCTTCTCTGATGCCACCGTAATTCAGGAACATATCGAATCCTCGCTCACTTTCGCTAACTCTTTAAGTCACAACGCAGTCCATCTACTATTTGGGGACTATAATCAACCTGAGCTAGTTTGGAACAGCACACCCTCTGTTCAAGCTAAAGAAGTTTAACTTTTCAAAACTAGATTTCTCTGGGCTGCAAGAATCGCTTTCACACATTCACTGGAATAGTCTGTTAGACAACACAACCGATGACGCCGCAGTAGACATTTTCTCGCTCATACAGCAATTCAGAACATTTGTTGTTCCTGCGCTACACATTAAGAAATCTACCTTGAAGTACAAGACTGCCTTTCTGCAGAATTGCACATGAATTGCACCCGTTGTGCATTATAATCTGCTTTTGCTATAGCAGAAACATTGTCATTAGTTGCTTTTTATCAATACTTTAACGTTGCTGTATATTAGGCATACGAAATTTTCTTTTATTCACTGGGGTGCCCAGCCATATATGCAATATGGGGCACCGACCTTTCACAAATATGTTTTGGCCTAGAAAAATCAACACATTTTTTAAATAAAAAGTAAAATGAAAATAAATTCTGATGCATCATAAGTGCCATTTGTACTCAGTTTCAAAACATGATTTCTAGTTTTTTTTAAATTTAGTTGATTCCAACAGCAAAATATGCTTAATTATTAATTTAGATATTAAACAAATTAGATATATTCTTGCTTGCAAGCCTTGCTCGGGAGGAAGGCGAATCTAATTTTACGCAAATAAACTTACTTAGCGTAAAAATATCGGCGGGTCAGACCTCAAACTCCGGACTTGCTGATTTAATAGAACCTGTAATAGGACATGAAATTGGACTTGTAATAGGACTTGAACTTGGATTTGAAATCGCACTTGAAATTGATCTTGAAGTCGGAGCACCAATAATTTAAAATTGAACTTGAAATTGGACGTGAATTTCAATTCTGAATTGGCACAAAGTTTTACATGAAATTGGACTTAATTTCGGACTAATTTAGACTGAAAACTTCATTTCAAGTCGCACTGGCAATTGACTTTAAATTGTACTTAAAATTGGAGTTAAATTGGACTTAAAATTCAACTTCAAATTGCACTAGAAACTTAGCTTGAAATTCTGAAATAGGCCTTGAAATGGGACATAAAATACTTTTTGTCAGTTTTGACGATTTGAGAGTGAAAATCTGTCTCAAAATATTTACATAATAGCAAAAATGTCTCAACCACCAAATTTTTACGCCGCCTCACAAAAGTCTGAATTGAACATACATATGGTCTCTAAGAAGTTTATTATAATCTGTGCGAAGCGATTTGTTCCTTTCCTGTGTATGAGTAAACGAGAGATTTTTCTACTATTAAGTTCACAAAATATTCACTTTACACTGGCTATAGCTAAATAAATTATATTAACGATATAGTTCACTTCGCCTAATCTCATATATATCCGAAAAGACGCAAAAGTAACACCCTCTTGCGGACAAAAAGGTGCCTAAAAGCTTGTCATTTTTCTAGATTGTAACGTTAGATATAAAAATTGATTGTGGATAGTAGAAACAGCAAGAAAAATCAATAAAACCTTCAATTACAATTGCAAAAATGATGTAGTAACATATTGCGCTTTTCACCCTTAATTGGACTGCACAGTTATAAAGTGCTACTATCAAAACTGTGACGAAAAGTGTGCTACTTATAATATCGCTAGTAGTCTTATATCGATAATACCATCAAACAGGAAGCATATCGAAATTTAGAGGGTTGGAAGAGAAGTCTTCTTCTTTTCCTCTTATTATTTAAACGTTTTTATTCTATTTCTTATAAATTTTTGCCTATGCTGTCATATTTATTGCCATTAATTATTAACAATAAGAAAACTTCATCAATAATCGTCATAGATTTGGCAGTGGTATCTGTAAGGGTAAACGGGGTAACAACGCCCGCCGGGGTAAAGCCGCCCACCATGGTTTTATAGGGCCTTGCTCAAATTGGTGTTAAATGTTGAACTATCGGAGAAATAAATAAAAACAGATTTTTCGTTATAATCGTTTCGTTTTTTATAACTTTGTTCCCACAGAACTTAGGGTTTATTATATTCAAAACGTTAAAACTTTTAGTAAATCCAACCCATATCGCATCTTGGATCCTGTCTTCATCCGACAGTACCTAAATTAGGTAACTGTTCATGCAGTTTTGTTGAAATAAATAGTGAAATGTGTAAAGCGGTCATTTGGGGGTAAAACCGCCCACAACGAACGGCGCAAGACCGTCGTTCATAATGCTAGTGCGATAAGGAGATTTTTAAAATAATTGCATAGTTTGGACCAAAGAATCTCAGATTTACATAAAACAATGTAAATGTGCATGTGCTTAACTTGTAGCTGGTAGACTGTTTGAAAAAATCTAATTCGCCAATTTTCCCTGCGGGCGCTATGGACATTTCTTTGTTTTCTCGGATGTAGCTTTTTTCAATAGTTCCTCCCTCTTGGAACAAATATCAAGGAATAAACATTTTTTTAATGAAAATATAGCAAATTTTCGTAGCAATGCAAAAATAATATGTATCTGGTTTATCAATCAGAACAATTTGAAATGTCAAAAAATGACTTACCGGATCAATTGCAGGAACTTTAATACCCATATTGTTATATTTTATCTTAGATCCTCTCTAGTCCTTAAAGATTGACTCCAGGATACCTAACTCGATCCATCTTGTTGTCTAAGGAAACTACACGGTATCAATTTCAAGACTGTTGGTACCAATATTACTGATATTCTTCCAATACGAGTGGTTGCCGGACACTCTTTCGAAATTGCGAATCTCGGGGAACTATGTATTGTTTGATGTCAAACTGATTGAATTTGTTTAAATTAGATAAATTCACGAATCCAATGCCACCAGTTTCGTTCAAATCGGTTGAATATTGTTAAAGTTATACGCTATGGCGGTTTTACCCCGTTAGTGGACGTGTTTCACCCCGCATGGAAAAAATACTCTTTTTCTGGACGTGTTTTCAATTGGCAATAAAAAATAGAAAATCATTACAGATATTTATGTTTTTATTTTTACCTTTGTTATACTATAACAAAGGTTTAGGAATTGGTCGAAAAACACGAAATTGATTCGAGGCCCGGAGGGCCGAGCCACATATACCAATCGACAAGGTTCGACGAACTGAGCAATGTCTGTGTGTGTGTATGTGTGTATGTATGTGCGGGGCGCCACTTTTCTATCGCCTGTTTCTCGGAGATGGCTGAACCGATCTGTTCGCTATTACTTTTGTTTGAAAGGTATTATTGCCTAGTATATCACTATTCAATTAGTTCGAGGTCCGACATTTCGTTTAAAAGTTATAAGTAAAAACGTGAAAATTACGTGACACGATTTTCTCCGGAACCAAGTGACCGATTTCAACGAAGTTGCACAAATAGTAAAAATAGACAACTTTGCTGAATGTAGTATACCTCTATGTTTGCTTGTTTAGGAACTGTAGAACTTTGATTTTAAAAAATACCCTAATTTTGACCCCGAATTACTCGACTACCAACAGACGGATACATTTTAAACATTTTACATTATTGCTGATTGTTTTGATGCATACAGACACCATTTTTCCATATGAAGAAACGAGAGAAAATTCCAGGCCAATTCCGGTACACCTCATATGCTGATTGCTTCATTTCTGTGATGTCAGTTTATGCTGATCAATTTTCCCAACAATTTAAAGTATTAATGCATTGAATAATTATGACATTTTGCTCATAACAAGTTTATTGAAGAATATACGTTAGTTACACAACGATTTGTAACTTTATAATAATATGGCGTTCAAAAACCTACACGTGTTATACAAAATACAACAGCGTGAGTAACCGAAGGTTAATAAAAATTGATGAAATTTATTCTAGAAAACTTTATTGGTGTGAATCAAATAGGCGTTACAGGAAATTATGCATAGTTCAAAAATCTATAAACTAGACCTTTACTACGCAATGTATATGTTAAAGAATAATATTTGCTCTTACAACCTACTTTTACTTGCACTTACTCAAATTATTAACAACTTACTTATCCTTATTCAGCAATTTCATGAAAAAAGGATCTATCAAAATTTACAAGTGGTCATATTTTGTTCAAATTTTGTAAACGTATTCAATTTTCAAAAATTTTATGTAAACCAACGCACTACGCAACGTTAACCAATAGATGGATTATACTCCGAAGACGTGTCGGTTTCTATCTCAAATAGCAAGTAAGACCGTATAACAAAGGTTCCTTTCACCACTAGGTGGATTAAATCGGGTTTTTACATGTAGGTAACAGATTAATTGTTCATTTAAAGCAGATAAATTAGAAATTGAGCTACAACTTTTTTTACACAGGTGGTTTTCCTTAAGTGGGCGGTCTTGCCCCGCTTACCCTTACCAGTTGTAGGAAACTTAAATAGTATTTAATTTCCCTTTTATTTCATATATGCTGCATATTTAGTTAAATTATGGCTTATGCATTTAGAAACTTTTTTTATATTAATCTTAACGTCGATAACAACTTCATGTAAGCTTTAAAATTCAAATAGTAAATAACCAAGATTCATGGTTTTTTCCATGATATTTTGGCAATTTTTCTCACCTACAAATGTGTGACTGAAGAAGTGTGTTAAAAATCAAAGTTTCAATGCAAACAGCAATAGCAAAGCTGAAAATCGAAATATTTCAAAATTAGTTTACCTTTTTATAGAATAAATTCGAAAAATAGGAAACACTCGAAGGACCTTCTTTAGAATTCTCTTGATCAATAGTAGAGCTAACCGGATTAGTTTGTTTGAAGACAAATCGAATGGTTAAATCGTATAGTAATGTTCTTATTTCAAGCCGTCTGAGTATATTTCACATAATTCGCGACTACGAAGGTAAGCTGCTGCAACTAGTAGATGTTTAGTCTTCAAAACAAGCAATGACAGGAAATCGAAGAGTTCTTACAGATTTTTGGCAATAATTCTTCATTCTAGAGAATTAACAAAAGGGCGAATGTTACAGGTATAAACAAAACTGGTGAGAGTTATTTTTTGCTGGACCAGTATAGGAAAATCAACTCTCACCCGGTTTGTTTACGCTTGCGACATTCGTTCTTTTGTTGATGCTGTATTCATGTGGGCAATTGCAGGAGAACCAACAAAACGGTGAATGTCGCAAGCGTGAACAAACCGAGCGAGAGATGATTTTCTTATGCGGGTCAGCAAAAGAAAACTCACCCGTTTTGATTAATTTGCGACATTTGCACTTATGTTAATTCTATCTAGAATTGCTAAACTCTATAAACAAAGTTGTGTTGTTTCCGATAGACGTGTCGAATTCACGGTGTACATTGGTAACCTATTATGCCGCAATGGCGCTAGTAGTCGTGTCTTCAGGATTATAGAAGAGTGAAATATATTGTTAATATATTTGCTATAGCTGACTCATTGTGGTGCAATATCAGTAGCAGAACTGTGAATTCTCGCTCTGCTCTGCCACCAACAGATTGGTAGATTTATATCAATAAATTTACCATGGAAAGCTCACATAGAAAAGAGTTCCCCATGGGTGCTCGTCGTTTTTTTTTATATAAAATTTATCTTTTATTGAGTATAATTTTTTTACTCACCATCAACTATGGGATTCGCTTTTTCGTGATTATTTATAAACGCAATTTCAAATCTAAACTAAATACCAACACTATTCCCATTGGCGGAACTATTTCTAGAGGGGCTATACCCCTCGGCATTTTTTCGACCAATTTATTTCCTTGGCGTATTAGGATGAATGTACATTGATGCATAGGAACTTTAAGTTGTGATGCATATAAAAATTACTCTTAGGATTTATTATGCAAAGTTATCTAACTATAGCTTTTCTTAAATTTAAAAATCCAGCTTAAATTTTCTAGGGGGGGCTTAGCCCCTAGACCTCCCCCCCCCCCTAGTTACGCCAATGACTATACCGTCCCAATGATCCGGGTAAAAAGAGAATGAACCACGCGTCAACTGCGTTTTTGTTGTGCAAATTTGCTGATTTACGCGCATTCCACGTGACATGATTTAATTAGAGCGTTCCGGTAGACGGCATCGTACATACCAATAATAAAAGCTACTACACTCAAAAAAATCGGCACGTCAAGTTTACGTGAAAACATAGGTAATTCTCATCCATCACACTTTTCATGTAACATTTACGTGAATTGTTGGTAACTCGCACTCATACTAACCAGTTTACGTGCGATCCCGGTAAGTTTTATTAATTTTCCCATTAACTAGTACATGAAATTCACGTAAGTTGCTGTACAGAAGTTTACATGATTTTTCACGTGGATGCGACGTGTCGATTTTTTTGAGTGTAAGTTTCATAACGGTCAAATCATCTACTTCCATAAGTGTGATTAACAATAAATATTTATTGACAATATTTTTCTAATTACTGGCACTACTGAGAAAGGAGCCAGTCTTTTGGAATAGACAAGGTTTCATTCACTTGGAACACTCGGAAACAGAGCTGCCACGTCGCCTCCGAGAGGAACCACTATCTTCTCTTCTTCGGTATTTTCCGAAGATCTTCAACTTTTAATGAAATCTCCTGTGCTCTTAGAAATTTCTTCGATATCTTTCAGAATTCCTTCACAGGGTATTTTGTTATTCCTTCATTTGACGCCCCCGCTCTGCTGACAAAATTTTTATCGTCTCGTTACCAGGTTTGTGAATTTTTGGGAGACACTTTATCATTGAAAGTATAGGGTTTAAACAAGGATGGATATCCGATGGATGGTTTAAAATAAGTAGAAAAATGGTTTATTCTAAGTAGAAAAGTGCCCCAAAATGGTTCAAAAGTAAAATGGTGCGGAGCTTCAATAAGGTTTTCTTTATACAACAGAGGACACTAAATCTAACACTGCAAAATTAAGCGGATAAAAGCATAGTAATTGTTACTGATAAAAGTTATTAAAATTGTGATTTAAATTTATCAACGGATTTAATAGATAGGTACCTTCTCATCTGCTGGATAATTCCTTGCAACAAAAGTTACCAAAAGCATATTAAAGCCACTAGCATACAACTCAGGAACAGAGACTGTACTCTATAGCATATAAAACTCGTCTTTTTTCGAGTTGAATATGAATTTTTCAACACAAATGGTACCCATGAGATCAGAACCCCAAAAATAACTATAATGGCCGGCTTTCGAAATTTCAATTTTTCATATCTATCCATTGCAGCTGAATTACATAATATAAACTGCGCAGTTCCAAGTTCCGACTTTGAAAAGGTTTTTTTTTCTACTTCTTTCAGGTGGTGCCAAAATGAGAAAACACAGCTATCACTTACCGGCGCCAGAGCACTATAGAATCCTATTTATAACCAACTAGCATACAATCCAAACTCGGATGCAGTCCAAAAGTCATGTAATCCAAACAGTCCAATCGGTCGGTCCGGAGCGAATGCGAATAGTACAGGTTCAACCGCACATGTAAACAACTTTTTTTTTTCCTCCAATTGTTTCAACGTGTTTTCCTTCACACAATTCACCGGCTCGCAACGAATATCAAATTTATTGCAGAATTATACTGTTTGTTGCACAATCTAGTTTGGTCGATCTCATGTACATATGCTTTGATGAATTTATATTTCAAAATAATTTTTCTTCACTTGTTTCGGTCAGGCGTTTGAAAATATGTATATTTTTTCCGATCGGATATGCAGATATTCAATTACATAGGGGATTATTTCAGTAATTAACTCACACTAATTATGCAGCTAATTTAAGCGTTAATTATATGATCACATAAACACACAATTTGTTTTATCGATGACAGCGAAATATTGACGATTTGCTTCATTAAATATGTTAGTAGAATTCACTATACTTGGCTCACGTGACGTCTTCAAACAATTTTCGATTCACTGTTCACTTCCGGGAAATACCAACAATAATGTTGCAGCAAAAATCGATAACTTGAAGGTCACTCTACCATCCAAATCTAAATCCGTGGCTTTTCATGCACTGCCACTAGTCACAGATACCGGTATGGGGAATAGATATAACTAGCCACAACTTGCGGACTTTTCCGTATCTTTCCGGAAATCTACCGTAATTTGCTTGATCCTTGCTGGCTCCTTTGGAGGTTGTGTTTCGTTAGTCGACGATTCACTGATAAGCGAAAAGTTTTACAGAATTTCACAAATTAAAAATTTTCACTATTTTTGCCGCTTTGACCGTGCATGCATTCCAACGAGGGAAAAGTATAAACACTAACTTCGAACACTCACCACCCACTCGGGTGAAACCACCTGCTCACCCACTGACTTCCAGGTATTCTCTCTCTCTCTGTGCCTCTCTGAAACTAGTAGCACTTGAACAATTCGCTCTTTGAATGATTGTTATGACAATTCTTCGCCACAAAACATCCTCCAGCTGAACACCTCTCGTCTCACAGTGCGATAATTAGCTTCTTGCTTCACTCACATCCCGTTTCACCGAAACCCGGCAATCGAAAACACAACAATGCATTCTCTTTTTCGCCGCAAAATCCTGTGAGAGTTGGCTCTCGTCGTTTTGCTTCCCTCGATACCACCGCCCCACGTATTCGGCCCGTGCCACCGTGCTGCTGCACGCTATCCGGCGCGGATGGCCCACTCGGAAAGAACAAAATTCAATCTCGCGTCCTTGTACTTTGAAGCGAAACACCCCCGCACACTTCGTTTAACGACTCACTGTTATTGAAAACTCTCGAAAATCCTGCTCCTGCTGCCGAACCACTGCACCACCTTTTCTTTCGCCAGCTGGCCAGTTGTTATCCCTTGTCCGCGTACACCCACACCGACACCGACCGGGAAAGCGACGCGTACGTGAAGGAAAAACCGACTAAGTGCATCCGCTCACTACGACCCTCGACGAAGGAATGACCGCTCTCCTCGCGCATCGGCAGCCGAAACCTATTATGCTGCTGGTTGCTTGCGGTCGGTCGGTGCATGCAGGAGCATTCAGCGAGCACGAAAGGGATACACTCCAGCGCAGCATAAAACATCGCACATAGCGGATGGATCGATGTGTGCGTGTGTGGTGCTCTCGCGTCCTCTCGCTCTCCTAAGAACGGAACGACCGCGCACCGGAGAGGAGCGAACGAACGTAAGGTTGCGCGTAAACCGTAAGGCGGCCGGATACACACGTTTGTTATCAAACAAAATCAGTTGTTCAGTGTTGTCAAAAATGTTTCTACGTAAGGCGAAATGGAAGCAATCGATTTTTGTTGCTTGATTCGGTCATTTGGTTTGCATTTTGGTTATACGTTCGATGGCTGGAGTAGATTGTGTTATGAAGTCGATTTATCTCAAGAGATCATACCGGTATGAATTTTAGCCGAAATCGATTAAATAATTCGATTGATTTTGCAATTCCTTTTTAGAGGTATTTCGTAATTATTTGTACTTTCAAAAAATTTCAATATTTATCTCTAAATATCTTTACGGTAAATTGGTAGCTATAGAGACATTTCCATGTACAGTTTCCTCTAGATTTTTGACAGTAAATATATATACGTTTGCATAGAAAATCTGAAAAAAAATTGATTTTTTCATGCAAAAGCTAATTGCGACTGCGCTTGAAGCGGTTTATGTGAAATATGGACTATTCGAGTTGCACCACTTTTGTAGCAGTTCGACTGACATCTCACCAATGACCCGTGTATTATTGTCTGCCATGTCCATAATCATTGCTGGTTTATCCGCATAGACGAGAGACTTTCCATAATTCCACAAAAAGTAGCCTAGAGAAAAAAAATCACACGATCTAAGCGACCAGTTTACATACTCTAAACACGAACTTAATTGTAGGTACGTCACTCTCACCGTGGTACATTGTCCAACTAGCTGTGTGGCAAATAGCGCCTTCTTGTTGAAACTATATGTCGGCCTCATCCAATGCTTGCGTTTGGGGCAAAAAAGATCCGTAATTATTTACTGATAGCGGTCTTCACTGACAGCAACGTGACAGTCGTCTGCGTTCTTGAAAAACACTGTACCAGGATACAGACATTCCAGACTCGAACACGGATTTGACAGAAGTAACTAGAGGAACAGTTGTAGCAATAGGCTGGCTGTAGCCATAACGTGTACGATAAAATCCAGGCTTGATAAATGATTGCTATCGTAAGGTCCTTTCTGAAGCACAGAAATCAAACATTATAAGTGTTGGTTCTTACACTCAACCCAGCTAGCTCAATTTCTTATACCTCAGGGTCGGCAGCCGACCTTCGGGGGACTCGCTCAACCCGACTACTTACCACGAACGAAGCAGACCAATCAAAAGCGTCAAAGAAGGTTTTAAATAGAAATCTGGCTCTTTTGTGTAAAAGAAAAAGAAGGAAAATTCATGCATGCACATTTCTTTCTCCATACCTAGGACAGGACGTGCCAAGTGTCAACCGCGGCGTTGACCCAAAATTGACCCAATTTCTGATTGGCTCAAAGTAACGAGCAACCGTTGACTGGAAAATATAACGCGGTATCGCTTTCAGTGTTACTGAAACTCATTAGTGGGAATACGTCAATAAGTTATTATTTCCGAATTTTAATTTCTTTTGTATTCTATAGTTCTATGCTTGGTTTTATATTAGTTTTGTTTGTACACGAATTTTAATATTCAAAATAAAATGCAAAACATGATTTTGGTCGCATTAACTCCATTAACTGTGGCGTATTCGGGAGCTGATTTTCGGCAAACGAAGTTATTTTTAAAATAATATGTGCAGGCAACAGTGGTGCAGAGTGTACAAAGAATATTCAATCGGGATGGCGGTCATAATGAAAAGAAGAGTAAGAAGCCAGATGGCACGTCCTGTCCTAGCTCCATACCATCGATGCAGCTCCTGTCGTCGCACGTTGGGGCCCATTGATGACCGACGAACGGAGGGAGAGGAGACGAACGTACTTGACGAGATGACCGTGATGACCGTGGTGACCGTGGAGACTGAAGAGTGCTGTAGTCTCACTCGGGACGTTGACAGGACTCTTATGACACACCGTACAGTGGCAATTGTGGCCGACGTAATGAAGTCGCAGCGCCCACGTGTTCGACACTCCACAGGTTTGGTTGAGTGGTATGTGGTTGCCGCCTAAACCACCAGAATCGACACTGCGAAGCGCTGTACTTTCTTGCCGAACGACGCTGTCACTCTGCACTCTTCTCGGTGTTACAAAAAGGAGAAACTCCGGGCACTCGAATGGTTGCTCTTCGAGGCTTATATCGTCACTCGCGCAGCCGTCCCTCTTCTAGGCTTCGTGGCGGATTCGCTAAATTACACTTCACTAAGGATTTTTTGATGCTCGACGGGGAATTAACTAGCCCCTCCGTACGTGACTACGGCTTTCATCCGACTGTCTCGAGCCGATATTTGCTTTCGCCAATCATCCCGAACAGACTCGTTTCTCTCCTCCTGTCTCCTCTCTCCCTCTCCCTATCACTCTCCGTCTCCCGCCGTAATCACCACCGGATACCACTTTTTCGTGCAGTCCAAGTGGTATAAAATTGGCTGTACGATCGGGAACTATTACGGGGGTTATTAGTTTAATGCGGACTTTTTGCCGTCTTTTCCGTTGCGGTCTTTCTGTTACAATCGTGTTTTAAAGGGCGTTACCATTTAATAGATAAGAATGTCCCTGATTCAGTGAGTGATTTACGGAGCCTTTAGAGACTCCATGCTAAGCCCCAACACCTGGTCTGGATGTTCCGGGGTGGGCGCGGAAGGCCTCTTTTGAGCTTCTGAGTCATCATTGTAGACAGGATCTTCTTAGGCTATTAAATGGTAACGCTCACATAAATCCTTTTTTCGCAAATTTTTCGTCGCTTAATTAACGGATATGTTTTCAAGGGTTAGTAAACTTATTCTATGTTAAACAAAAAACACAATAAATATTCAAACAACAAAGCCAAATAAACTAACAACAATAAACAAGAGCCAGATATACAAAACAAAACTAATTGACAAATTTTACTTACAGACTACACTTATCGACTAAACTTAAACACTAAAACGCAAAACTTTGACGCCATGGATTATTAGCAAAATGACCGGTAACAACATAACATATAAAAGATGATGAAAAAAGATTTGGGTAATCGATTTCGCTAGCGAGCAGCGCCACAACGAAAGTGGCATCCTGTATCAATTTTATCTGGACACGTTCAAGTCTTAATTTGCATGTTACGTCGTTCGATGTCCATATTATGGAAGCGTTTTCAAGAAACGGCCTAACGAGAGAACAATATAATGCCTTCAGGCAATGCGGTTTTGTGAAGTCCTTGGCAATTTTGGAGATAAGGCCAGGTTGTCGAATTGCCTTGCAAATAATCGACATGTAACGCGCATGGAAGGTAAGCTCAGGCACCAGTAGAATAACAAGATCCGTTACATAGCCCACTCGGTTGAGAATAGTATGATACGATAATCAAATCGGATCGGATTTGCAAAACGATGAAAGATCCTGCCGTTGAATTTTTCGACACTGATAATGAGTTTATTCAGCTGACCCCAATTGAGGAACACGTTTAGCAACATTTGCAAATGAAGGCAGTCCTCGATAATGTTGCGAATCGAGCGAGAAGTCAACCATGCCTACTCACACGCGAAAGAGTATGAGAAACATAGCATTCAACGCTTGCGCCACACACGCAGACGTAAAATAAATAGCCACCGGTGCTGTGTGTAGCCATTATGCTACCCACACACTCGTGCACCATTCGCGTAGCTAGAGGGAGTGCCTAGGGGACCAGGCCCCCTCCAGAGTTCTGCAGGCTCCCTCCAGAAATCTTCGCAATTGGAATTTGAAAACTGGAAAAAATTCAGTGCAGGGTTTTTTTCTAATTCCCGTCCTAATAAGTAAAGCCATTTTAATTTTCAACATTTGTTCGATGGATTTAATGAATACTCAAAAAGTTCTTGTGCTGATTTGACTAAAACACACTTACCTTCCGATCCGTGAACTTTGAAATCACTGAAAAGCGACTATTAAAGCATATTATTGAAATTACGTAACTGACTTTATTGCTAAAATTCGTCGTACCGTTTTAAAATCCGTCCATCAAAATTTTTCATCGTCCGAATTAAAAATCACAACAATGTTTACGAAGCTAACGCGCATGCATTTGTGTAGGATGGAATGTTATTCTACAAAATTTCTGCAGGTCAGGCAAGTTTTCCTGGCTGTAGACTAACGACAATGCCTTGCCAATGCCAAAAACGCTACGATGATGAAGCTACGATCGCCGCTGTACGAAGCTGACAAAGTACAAAATCATTATAATTTCGGTAGATCTTTACGGAGTTGAAGTCGGGATGCAGCTCAGGGAGGACATATGAGCCATTGCCATGTTCGAGAAAGAGTTCTAGAAAGTGTTGCAGACGATATTTGGCGGAGTACAAACTAAAAGCGGAGGCTATGGTGGTCCAAACACGTCGTAAAGATGCTGGACGACAATGCGATGAAAATAGTTCTCTTCAACAACCCCACCGCACCAAGAACAAGGGGGCTCCACGTGCAGGATGGGTCGATCAAGCCAAAAGTGTAACTTCTGAGACGAGTGGCCCAAGATCGAGTTGAATGAAGACGACTGCTTGAAACAGAACGAGCCACTCCGGTTCTATGCTGCTGAAGAAACAACGACGATGGCGCTTATATAAGTGAATTTTTTTCAGTCCCAGGGAAATTAACTAGTTACGTCGATGTCGCGCACGCGCATCCCCACATCATCTACCTGTATAGCTTATTAGCGTGTCAAAAAACTCGCAAGGAATCAGCTGCCCGTAAGGTTGGTGGCACACTGGGATACAAATTTTGCCTTACTTTTTCTTCTTCTTCTTCTTCACCTTCGCCCTCGATTCTGCTCATGGATGGGAGTGGAAGCCATCGCGAGCAATCGGTATCAGCAGGTTGGGCTGCAACGAAGAACGACGAACGACGACTATAGCTGTTAGCTAAACACACACTCGCAAAAACTCGTTGCAGTGCATGAAGAAAAAAGAGCGGGAGTCCGAAAGGGATGCTTTATGGCGGCGTGTTCGTTAGAATGAGTACGCGTGTGTGAGAAAATTAGGCCACACGAGTGTGGTCCTCGCAACACTGGTCCTCGATAACAGCGTACCACTACGTAGTTTTTCAAATCAACGGCGTAAATTAGTTTGCATCTATAACCAAGCGAAAATGCAACATCGTTGAAGTAAAAAATGAACAAAAGTGGTTCCAAATTGTTCCCTTGCGGAACGCCAGACATATTAGCAAATGGTCAAGACACGTAATTGCCGTGCTTAACATGCAGCGTTCTTCTAGTTAAATAGGACGAAACCCACGACACTCGATGCTTCCATTCGCAACAAATTACGGAATAATACTTTAGGGTCAATTTTTGCCGATGTGGCCTTCAGATCCATATAGATGATATTATCTTGCGCTCTGCCTTCCATAGCAGTCGAGCAAGTGATAATAAAGTCTAACAAGTTCGTAGTTACGGATCTACCTGGAAAAAACCCGGCTGGTCAGAGGAGATATAAGACTTCATGGTTTGTAGGATTCGGTTGCTGAGGATAACCTCGAAGAGTTTCGAAGTGCCAGAAATGCTGGTAATCCCACAGTAATTCCTGACCTTACGACGATCACCACTTTTATACACGAGAAACAGGTATGACAGATTCCAGCTCGCAGCAAATTCTCCTCGCCCGAATGACCGGTTGAAAATAATGGCTCAGTAAATAGACTAGCACAGCGACAAAAAACAACAGCAGGGATGCCACCCGATCCAGGAACGTATGAGTTTTTTCACCAGTTCTTGTCACTGATTGTGACACCGAAAATTCGACACGAGCGTTAATGCAGAGAATCCACGAAAGTGATAACCACAGCACGGCTGGCCTCAGACACAAAAACTAAACTCGAGAGCAGCCGTTATTATTCAGCTAAGAATGCCTACAAACGATAACAGCGTGCCGGCTCCCAAGCTCGAAGGGATTTGGAAAGAAATCGGTTAACTGAAGAATAATAGCGCCGCCGGAAATAATCGAGAATCCCGGCAGAACTGTACAAAAATAGCCAAGAACTGGTAGCAACGGCACTTTACTGGATAATTTCAACGATTTGGAAGGAGGAGAAATCATCGGAGGAGTGGATGGAAGGTGCGGTTTGTACTATCTACAAAATGGGCGATCGACTCATTGCTGTAATCACCGCAGCATTACGCTGGTCAATGCCGCCTAAAAGGTGCTCTTCCAGATTATGTTGCGTCCTCTATCCCCAATAACAAGTAATTTCGTAGTCAGGCAGATTTCATGGCGGCCCGTGCTACTACGAATCAAGCTTTTACTCTCCGACAAATCCTCCTGAAATGTCGTGTGTTCAACGTGCCAACGCATCATATTTTCGAGGATTTCAGGACAGCATACGGTCCAGTCGAGTACGGCTTTCTAGAAAAACTGACACGGCCGATCAAAGCTAACCTGGATGCCACGTCGCAAGGATGCTGGACGACTGTGCAGTAAAATCTGTTTTCTTCAAGAAACTCACCGGCACCAGAAATAGAGGGACCCAACACGCTAGATGGCTCGGCCGGGTTGAAGCCAACTTGCGTGTGTCGATGCGCTCAACGGCGACAAATTGGCGACAAGTAGCCCAGGAACGCGTACGGTTGAGAGAAATTCTTGATACGGCAAGAGACATCCCAGCTCTATGCTATTAGAAGTAAGTAAGTAAGCCGTTGTTTATATTTCACTTACTCAACGAAATATTTTCAATTCTCGTCGTCGGCAACTCAAGCTGGTCTACTGATGATGGTCTATGTCTGCTCGGATATGACATAGCTGTCTGACAGAATCGTACTGAAGTTCGATCTCATTACCGTTTAAATGAATTGGAACGAACTTTCGCATGCTGCCGATGTGTAGTACGTGCCAAGGATGGTTCGATCACTTTGACTCAATTTTGATTCATTTGACAGTCTCAGCCGAGGAAAATTTGACAAAGTTTTATAAAGCACATTTGTAGCACTAGTTATTATCTACAGATTTGCTGAAAAAGTTTTGCTGTATCTTATCTAGTTATGCTGCTACAATGCTAGTATCTCATAAGTGACTAAATGAACGTTCATTTAGTCACTAATGAGATACTAGCATTGTAGCACCGTAAATACAAAAGATACAGCAAAACTTTATTCAGCAACATTTTCTAATCTAATCTCACACTAACGCAGCCAATTCTTGAAGGCATCCTGGAAAATGACGATTACTTGAATCAATCATTTTTCTTGTCAATGGCCAGGCCAACTGCGCAGCATGTACCGCAGAGAGAATTCCAAGGAATCAAGTGGAATCAGAAAAATACCCAATTCCATTAAACTCCTTGAAATCAAGGGGAAGGAAGAAAGCGTGGACCTCCCGTACCAAACGCTTCCCATATACATAGATAATGATTTATTTACAGTCGTTGGGAGTATCTTTGCTAATAAAGGTTAAGTGATACTCCGGACCCTCAGGGATGAACTAATGGCATTTAGACCAGAAGCCAGGCTGCAATTGGCCAAGGATATAGCGCCTTATTTCGCTCTATGAAAATAGATTAGTTTGCCGAAAATATTAGTTTAAATTATATAATATTTGAAAATAAAGTCGCGTGGTTTAATGGTTGCCTAAAACTACATTTGTAAGGTTAGGAACTGAAAACCGCACGACCCCGCACCTCCTAGCTTGGCTACTCAATTATACAAATTGAAGTATTTCCAGGTATGGCCACGTGGAGGCGCTAGGTAGGGGCTTGGGATGGCTAGAGCTATGTTGGGCGCTTTTTCCCAGTTGCCTTCCCCATTTCATACCCGCAAAACTTTATTCAGCAACATTTTAGATAATAACTAGTTTTACAAATGTCCCATACACAACTTTGTCAAATTTGACTCGGCTGAGACGATAATGTCAAATGAATCAAAATTGAGTCAAAGTGATCGAACCATCCATGGTACCTGCTCTTGCTTCGGGATTTGTGAACTCCTTAGAAGCGGATGATTTTGAGCTGGAGCAATAAGCTTGCTTATCACCCTGTTGCTAGCGCTTCGCCTAAGTGCTATTGTTGACAATTCAGCCACGAGTGTACTAAAGAACGTCGCACATCCAGCAAGAGGTTTTGGGACACACTTCTTCACTGGCATGCAGCATCGAGTGAGGGCGTTGACGTTACGGGTTTCCTTCCTCCATTTGAGTGTCCTGTTTGAGGTTCACACTCCGATGTGATTCTTTTAAAAGGGTTATCAATTTTATTTTGCTTTCCACTCCTTCGGCACTTCTATCGGCATCTTGGGGTGATTGGAAACCACAGCAAAACCTTGGGCTTAAACGTCTTTCTTAGACTTGACCTTTCTTTAGAGCCGGCTATTAGAGTACAGGACGGTTACGGGGCTAGTGCAACAACCCTACTGACTCTATCTAGCAGCACCGTCTAGCCGAGATTCGAACATACGACGACTGGCTTGTTAGACTAGCATCATACCTCGAAACCAACTAAGCGGTTAACCACAGATGAATCGCGAATCGCAGAACCTTAAATCGAACGTTTGACAGTTTCGAGAGTTGGTGTTCTTTATAGTGTTGATGACCGTGTGGCGGCAATCATTGAAATCATCCGCTTCGTTCAAGGTACAGAGTGCATGGAAAATGAATTAACGCTGACCGAAAAGTTTCAGTAGTTTGGAAACCGTCTCGACGAGGTTGAAGCCCCGGGAGTTTACTGTTGATATATTTTTCGTACTTCCGTAGAAGTTGCCGAACATTAGCCGCTTCGCCAAGGCGCCTTCCATCATCCTTGAAAATGTCTACATATCTTGCTCATCGGTCGTAAAAACACATTGCTCCAACAAGATCGAAATTGAACTCCTGTATTCCGTAGGCCGGAAACTTTATGATTTTCGCGATGCCGTGAGCCTCTCCAACGTCACCTGACATGGTTCAACTTGAGCGAAGTGCCAATCAGATTGCTAAGTTTACTTAACCGAACATTCATATGAGAATTGGAGCCATATGTTGGCCACCAACACCCGCCACGGATAATAGTCTGGACCGCTGTAATCACAGATGGGTGTTGTCCGTTGAGCCTGGCTTCAAAATAAATACGACATATTATCGGAAAAGTCTTCTGAAGGCTCCTTGAGCCATTTTGTAGAGCAACATCCGAGCAGTCCCATAGAAAAAATCACCAGCCTTGAGCGCTGAAGAAAGTCATTGACCGTGAGTGGACCAAAAAAAACCGGCAAGTCACATTCGAGCAATTTGCAATTCAATTTTTGACCGTCCATCTGACCGGAGGACTGAAATTGACTGACTGTCAAGACAAAGTTGATTGATTCTGAATTTTTGATTGTTTTCGCACATTCTGTACTTTGAAATAAAAAAAATCATTTTCCAAACCAAATTTATGGCCATTTAAATAAGTCATCGAGTGCTGGACTGTGATCATTTTTTTTCACCATGACAGCATCGTGGATTGGTCTGTTCTCTTAGATATATACCGGAAATAAATCGCATACGAGCATCAAAGAGCAACAAAGAACAAATAAATAAATAGGATAAGTTTATGTAATCAGCTATTGAATCAAAGGAACAAAATTAAAAAATTGAATTAGTCATCATGAACAAATCGGAAAAGCTGGCATCACGTCCCGATAGCCATCGCTCATGCTCAAAATTTCATCATTCTAAACACTTATTCGTGTTTATCACAACATTCGCGATGTTTCCCTGTATATCATCGCATGCCAAACAAAAGCCCAAACCTCTGTTGATTGCCTACATTCGTTCACTTCAGTGGAACTTCTAACCGGCTTTTGCTGTTTAACAAAAAGCGTGGCTGGAGAATCTGAATATTAATCTTTCAAATTATTCGGAATAGAATTTTTCATATGTTAATTAATTGGATGATATTGGTTCCTATACCACAGTGTTTCTTATGATTTGTTTAATTTAATATTATTACCAATCGTATAGGTAGAATTGCAGAATGTAAGAAGAAATAAAACCAAATCCGGTTAATTTCATTACAAAAAATATGAGGATCCTTTTCAACGCATATTTCAACTGTTACTCGTAATCTTCTGCATTGCTTCAAATGGACTGTTTGATTTGATTCGACTCGCGAATGAGTTGAGAGTCAATATAGATAGGCTGACAATCAGCTTCCATCGCATCATCGTTGTGGTCGAAATTATGCAGCGCTGCTCTGATAAGCATGCAGGACACGAGCTACGCTCGAACTTATAGTGATGTGCAGTTCCTCGCTTGAAAACCGTGCCATAATTGCTCCTTTTAGAATCTCTCAACATACCACTTTAGCACAACCCATTTCAAGGAATGCATTTCAGCACATGGTTGACAAGGGATTTAATTAAACGTTACGAAACTGCAAACCGGTCGACTGAGAATTACATCTTCGAGTGTGTCGTTGACATACAAATTTATGCAAATGCTCCGAAAACCGGTGCAGCGGTAAAATGAACGGGGTAAACCTGTTCGCTTCGCAGGATACCTATCACGATGGCTGCCATCATCATCATCGCATAGAAGATGCAAGGAGGAAGCGTAAAACCACGTGTCAGCACTCGTTTGACGTGTTTAAGGTAAACGCACCCCACTGCACTGCACAACCTGCAACAGGCTGGGCCTGAATTGCTTCGCATATCACGGCAAGTGCAGTTTACTTGCGTAACTACGCAGCAAATGACGACAATTACTGCGAATGACTGTGGTGTAGATAATCGAGCATAATAAGGAGGGTTGGCGTTTTCGGTGGAAATCTAGCGTTCTTTTTTGCGTTGTAGCAGCCTCAACGCGAGAACACTCCGAAGGACAATCAGGGCAGAAGAGTTTTAAGGAACGTAAGCGATACTGGTGGCAGAAGATAAAATAAGTACTTAATAACTAACGGTAGTTGTTCATATATAATTTGTGAGAACTAATGATTTTCGGTAATGGCATTGTCGTAATTATAAGGCTGGTGCTACCTGTTGGTTCCAAGCAGCGATAGTGGTTAAAATAGCAGGTGTTGTTTACATGAATTTTATCTAAAACATAGTGTGTGATAGAGTAGTCTCGCTGTACCAGATCTGCAACAGGGGCGAAATGCTGAGATTTAAAAAGACATGAAAGGAGGACTACCATATGATACTTCCAGATAAGTTTATTGTTTCAAAGCAAAGCAAAACAAAACCTTGGATGCAAACATTCCCTTTTCGGAACTTGGACCTTTTGCCCTTTTATACCTTATTTGTTATACTATAACAAAGATTTTTTCGACAGACTCCGCTTCTAGCTGTTAAAGTGCAGGATAATTGAAAAGAAAACAGAAATAGTTTCCGCTAAAATAAGCGATAGCGAACATGGGCTCGACGTAGACCTACGTATGCTGATACAATTCGATCCTTAATACTGAAACTAATAGTATATTCAAATCCCCTTTTTGAGTATTGTTGGTATGACTTTACCATGCCACACGCAACAGATGAACAATCCACAAGTTTAACTTTATCAATATTTTAAATTACGGCACTTAATTCGTCCCACTAATGCACGATCCAAAGTGTGTCACGATCCAAATAAATTATGAAGTCAGCTAAGCTTCCGGTTGATCGAATCCAGCATGCCGTTCCTTTAGTTTTACTCGTGCCACCAGATTTCATACAGCCATCTCGTACACATTGTTTGCCGTAGAACGTCAGTTTGCTTTAAACTGCTTCTCGCATCGGACAGGTTTTTGGGTCTTCTTAAGGTTTTACTTGCATGGTCTTTGTTCCGTAATGGTAGGATACGCGGAAAAATCGTGCTGCTTCAAGAAAGGCAGCAGATGGCAGCAGACACTTTCACGTACAATTTTTTGTTGATGGCACCGATTGCAATGAAAATGCCGCTTTTCAAACCAAAGGTACACTAAACCAGATGTGATATAGCAATCTTTTGACGATTTCAAATACTTCAAAATATCTGCCACGTTTCCTCTTCCAATTGACATGTAAAATTCGTGCCCCTGGAAGCTGTTTGAAGTCTGCCTTGACGTATATTTTGCCCTCCATTACCACGTACCCATTTTGTCGTTGCTTGGGCTTCCGGCTTTCGATTTGCTCCGAGCCAGGCTTTCTGGTTGTCGACAAACACTTTTATTATCTAAAATTGGTGACAGTTAATTTGCACTTTTAACGTAAAGAACTTGTTTAAAATGTGCAGTATTTTTTACTGCGCACGCACAACTTATGGTTAAACAGAAAACAGTAATCAATTGACCCTATAGTGTCTAACCCCGCTATTTGGCGGGTCACGTTTTCATGCAAGACTTCAGTTTGGAGTAATCAAAGGTAATCAAAATAAATGATTACTTACAGTATATCGATAAAATCGGTAGAAGGGAAAGGATACTTGCGCTCTTTCCTCCAACGGTTTACTTTTCGGACATCAATTTTGGATAGGTTCAATGTTTAAATGAAAAAATCAATCATAGCTCACAGGGATGAGATGTCTTCACAATTTTACAGAACAGAATTTGCACAATTATACAGAATCCACCTGCCCAACCGGTTGTCCTACCACTATGAAGCTGGTGAGATTGCCAGTGCTCACTACCATAGACTACCATAGAATTTTTGCTACATTGATTGTTAGACCTGGTGCCTAAGAGCACTCCAAGAGGTCATCTAACATACTCTGTATATCGTCGGCTAGATCGAGGTCATTCAGCTGTTCCATCGTTAGAGGATTCCAAGGTAATTCTCGATTTGGTCTACTGTCAATCGCACCAACTAATCGCCTCGATTCTACATTATAATCGAGCCCGTTCCGATCAGAAATGTCTCGATCAACGTGTGTTATAGCATACATTGTATTCCGATCGAAGCGCAATTTCTGATCAGATCCGGCTCCAATCGGTATGTAGAATAGAGGCGAATATCTAATCCATAAAGTTGAGAAACAGCAGTGGTGATAAAATTCAGCCTTGTCTCACACCAGCAGTAACCGTTATGGGGTCAGACAAGACGCCATTGTTAAACACCTTGCATGAGAACGCCTCGTACTGAGCCTCGATGAGATAGACTAGCTTGTTTAAAACTCCTCTACTCTACACCTAGGTGCTCCCCAGATGTTTTCGTGATTGAGACGGTCAAACGCCTTCTCGAAGTCAACGAACACCAGCAAAAGGGAGTCCTGCAATTCGTTGATCTGCTCCAATATAATGCGGAGTGTTCTGATATGGTCTACACTCTACACATGATCGGCTAGCACGAAATCCAGCTTGCTGCCGCCGAAGAGTAGCGTCGATTTTCTCCTGGATCCGGTTAAGAATTACATTTTTTTTTTCCTTGTTGAGTACATTTTCCACTGCGACCAGATATTTGATCTATTGTGGTAAAAGGATTACCTTACAGAGTACATTGAGAGTAATACGGAGCAAAGTGATGCGCGCTTTGCCGAGGGTTTCGTCACTGGTCATGATGAAGGCGTTCTTGGTGCCGGTCCATTGCTCTTCGATGGTTCCACCAGGGGCAGCTCCGAGGCTCTAGATTCAAGTTGTTCGACAAAGACTCTTTTCACCTTAGGATTCTCCAGTCGACGGACGTCGTAACGGCACCCAACTTTCTCCTCCCGTCGTTGGAGAGGTGCGACGCGCAACCGTGTCTCAGCAATATAAAGCTGATGGTCGAAGGCAATATCAGCGCTGCGTTTGTTGCGTACCTCAAAAAGGCTCCTCTGCCATCTTCGACTGATGCAGATGTGGTCGGTTTGGTTTTATGTTCGGCCGTCGCGGGAAACCCATGTGACCTTATGTGCTGGTCTATGGGGAAGGAGCGATCCACCAATGACCATGTTGTTATTACCACAGAACTCTGTTCCCCGTTTTCGCTCATATCTTCTAGGCCATGGCGTCCCATGACGTGTTCAAGGTCCGCGTTGTTCGAGCCAATCTTCGCGTTGAAGTTGCAAGTGGATTTGAAAATCCCCCTTTGAGATTTTCTCAACCACGCTGTTCGACTGGCTATAGAAACTCTCTTTCTCCTGCAAATCGGCAGCATTTATTAGCGCTTAGCGCTGGAATGCTGTAAGGTTTCTAACCTATGTTCTAAATCTGACAACAATTATTCTTTCGTTTAGCGGTTCCCACTTTATCAAGGCCGCATGTGCCTCTGGGCTCAATAGGAATTAAATTCTCCTCTTTCGAGTAGCGTTTTAACCTCGTATGCCAGAGTAGAGCAAGACTTGCCCGGTTGATGTCCTGTGTTCACCAGTACCCGGCCAGTGGACCTCGCTCAGCCCCAGTATTTTACGCTTCCGGTGGCCAGTTTCCGTCCAAGTTGAGCCAGGTTGCCCTTCTGGGCAAGTGTCAGTATATTCCATGGTCCAATTCGAGTTTTAGCTAAAGGTCGTTACCAATAATCCAGATCGATTTCCTCTATCATTTTTTGTAACGTAGAATTTTCGGGTAGAATAGGTTGTTAGCCTAAGATCCATATTCCACTGACGGGGCTGCCATCTTTGAGTGGGCGGGAGCAACTGTGTCCCCTTCTATGTTTGCGTACCTCAACCGAGGTTGCATACCCCAGCCGACCCCACCAGCAGATAGGGATAGGATAGAGACAGGGATAGGAGTTAGTGAACAGAGGTGATAGATTTGCACATGTTCACCCTTTGCCAGGCCTTATTCAGCATGTCATCAAAAATTCTGAAGTAATTATGTAGAGTACGGGAGGGTACTGTCTGTATGTTTCTAAATTCAGCCAATTTTCCTTTTCTTTCGCCAATAAAAATACTTTGCCGGCATACAATTTTAATATGTTATAACTATTTTCTCAATACTGTAAGTAATCTTCTTCTTATTCAGCAGCATAGAGCCGGGGTGGCTCGTGCTGTTTCAAGCACTCATCTCAATTCAACTCTGTGGCCACTCGTCGCCAATTTCCTAGTCGTCTCAGAAGTCGCAAATCGCTTTTGACCTGGTCGAGCCATCGTGCACCTTGAGGGGCCTATTCCTGGTTCCCGATGGGGTTGTTAAAGAGGGCTATTTTCGTCGCACTGTCATCCGGCATCCTTACGACGTGTCCGGCCCACCGTAGCCTGCTAACTTTCGCTAGATGTACGATGGGAGTCTCCCCAAGCAGAGCATGTAGCTGTAAGTAATCTACTGTTTTTATTAAAAGAACGTCAAAACCACCTGTTCTACTACTAGAACTAGGCCATAGGCCGAAAAATAAAGACAATTACTTAATGGCCTGAAAATACCCTCCCGTGCCTTACCTGTACCAAACTACAGTTGCAACTGTGCGACCGCTTAATTTAATCCCTGCTATGATGCTTTCGCAGTAATCGATTCACGGTGCAGGTCTAATGTTAGTTTAGTGACAAACCAAGGTCACTAACTTGATCTACTCTGCGCAACTCAGACCCCTCAATCTGATAGTTGAACAAAATCGGGCTATTAACGCGGTAAAAACTCATAAGCTCAGGTTTTGTCACACTTAGTGTCTACCAGTTTCGTTTACACCAGAGGTTGGCACCGCTAACCGAAATTTAGGCTTCGCTAACAGCTAATCCGCTAAATCAAAACGTTAGCTAATCAACCAACAATTTAGCGGAAGCTAACGCTAACCGCTAACAGCTAAATTTGTTAGCTGTCTATGTCATGTTCCATGACATAGATTTCTCGATTTTTTATTGGAGTTTTCCATCGCTGTGAAAATGTTTATAAAAGCTTTTTAAATAATATTTTCTCTGGATTGCTTAATGAAAAGTTACTTACATTTTGTTGGGTTTACACTTGAGCATTACCGGTAAGCGTACCAGTAGTGGCGCATCTAGCAAAAAAATTTCAAGTTTTTAGTAAAAATACAACGAAATCAGAATAAAGGGACTCAGAATCAGAAGGTAGAAAAGTTGTAAAAGAGTATTTTGTAGATAATAATTTTCCTTGATTGTTGTGAAAACTTATGAATTTATCAACCGAACGACTGTGCAGTAAAATCCGTTCACTTTAAGAGCCCCACCGGCACCAGGAATACAGGGGCCAAACGAGTTAGATGGCTTGACCAGGTTGAAGCCGACTTGCATGTGCCGAGACGCGTAACGAATTGGAAACGAGTAGCCTAGGACTCAGAAGTACAATGGAGAGGAATTCTTGATACGGCAAGAGCCACCCCGGTGTTCTTGGCTGGTAAAGTACGTACAAAAGTTTGGAAACCTTCGACCGAAGCCTGTGCGATATTACTCCCAAATTTTCTTTCTGCCAAAAAAAAGTTAGCGGTTTATTTAGCGGTACATAAATTTAGCGGAAGCTAACAAAAACGCTAACGGTTATAAAAACTAGCGAAAACGCTAACCGCTAACTAAAGTGTTAGCTGAGCTAATTAGCTGTTAGCGGATTAGCGGAATTGTGCCCACCTCTGGTTTACACCAATCCACAAATATATCGAGTAACGCTTGCAGGCGGCGACAATCCTCAATTTTCCAAAAGATAAAACCAGTTTCAAATCATGATTGTAGACAAATCGACAGTCGATATCCAACAGCAAAGTGACGTCATTGAAAAACAATGAAAAAAGCCATGGTCCCATATTACTACCTTGCGGAACACCTGAGGTATTGGTGGATTGTGAAGAGATACAGGAACCAAACTTCACGCGCTGTTCCCTGTCGCGCAAGTACGAGCTCAGCCATTGCACTATATTGTAACAATATTCTATGGTCAATCCGGTCAAAGCTGCTTTCAGGTCCGTGTAGACTACGTCCACTTGCTTTTTATTGTCTATTTGTGAAATACAGGTTGAGGTAAATTCGATAAAATTCGTGCAAACGGTATGACCAGGCATGAAACCATGCTGAGCCGACAGCTGAAGATATGTAGTTTTTTGTACGAGACAACATCATTCTACTAACGATTATTTCAAACAGTTTTGAAGGTTAATAATTCCGCGATAATTCCTTACGTGTCTACAGTCGTCTGTATATTTACATAGCAGAAAGGCGAAAATTGGAGTAGAGATCAGATACTTCCCCTGTCTCAAAAAAGGGACTTTGGAGGAAAAGTTAGTGATTAATAATAAAAGCAAAAGAATCCCTCCAGGAAGAAAATAGGTAAGCTGCTATCAAAGGCAAAAAGAAAAGACAAATATGTATGTAGATTGGAAACATTGGTACATTAGAGAAGTAGAATAGAGGACATATTAACCCATTATGACCCAGCGTATGATATATCATACCTCGTCTTGAAAACCTGTTTACTGCTGAATTTCAACAGTTAGCATTGTTGATATATCACTACAAGAGAGATAAGACATCAATCTGATGTGTGTGTGATATAATTTGTCAGTTTTTGTCATTTCATCTGTATACAGTGCAAAGTTGTGACAAATGGCGGAAAAAAAGTTGAAAAAATGGCGAAAAAATTTTTGTCTCCAAACGCATGAAAAAGTCTACATTTAGTGACGACAGCAACAATATAAAGGCCGTCTACACAGTCAGTGAGCAAAATGGCGTCGAACAGAAGTTAAGTTTAAGACGCCGTAGGAACTGATTATAAGAGTTGTGAAATGGAACTTAGAAGATCGGATTGAAATTTGAAAGGTTTTACAAAATTGTTACACGCTCAAAATCAATATAGGTATGAAAAAAATGGATAGAAAAGAGTGACAAATTTTCCTGCACAATATGAAGAACGTAGGATAGGCCCAAAGGCCCAAAATAGAAGCAAGTTGGAAACCCTTGTTTTCTACGAATAAAACTGGCAATAATTTGTGGTAATACCACTCAACAATATAACGACTTTATAAAGCATTAAATACAGTCACAGATTGCAAAAGATGTTATTAATAAAGCAACAATTCTCCTAAGGACAACTGTGAGTATTTTTTCTAACAAGTACAAATCTATAGTCATAATTAATCACGACTTTCCTCTGATGTGAACCTTTGCCTGCGGTGTTTGTTTTGGTTTCTCAACAAGCCACAAACCAAGCAAATCGCTGAGACGAATATTTTTCTTTTGCCATGTGCAGTCGCGAAACCACACGAACAGGTGCTAGCCGGGCCCACTTTTGAGGCTTCTTGACGGAATTTTGCTTCTCCGAGTCAAGACTGTTATCGATTTTTATTCCTGCCATTCCAGTTCTTCGTCCGAAATATCAACAATCGAAAGCAATCAACGTTCCAGTGGGTATTAGGAAGCACTAGCAATTTTTTAATATCAAATAACGCATTCAATTATATTTATTTTTGCGCAAAATTGGACTACCTACAGTTTATAACCGTTGGTTAGTTAAATTTGGCACTGGAAGCTCTGCAGATGCTTTTTACGTGTCGATGTTCAACATATCTGCATTAAAGTGAAAAATGAATAAGTTGCCCGAATCAGCTAACTTTAATCCATATCCTCCAAAATCGTGTAAGTTTACTGATGTTTCCTGCTAGTTCCTGGAATATTTGTCAAACCCTCTCAAGGCACCATGCTTATTCTGTAAATGCTACTTCTTTTGGGCTAACAAATGCGATTCTTTTAAACCTGTTGCCACTACTGCCGTGATAACGTAGAGCCAATAAACAGGCAAGAATGCAGTTTCAAGTTTTCAGACTATCGCTCATTTCAATCAATTTCCAGAGGCCACATACTGGCTATACTTTCTGAAAGTGGAAAACGTATTCTGGCGATTTTTCGTCCTCGTCTGTGTGGTACTTGAAAAGAGTAGCTAAATGAAACGAAAGACTTGGCAAAATTTATTCAGCTGTGCTTACCAACCGCCGCACCGCACCGGTTCTATCACACAAATCGAAAGAAGCACCTGAGCCCAAAACAGAATCGCGGTACGAATGCGGTCGATCGGTGATGCTTAGAGGAAGGGCCAGGACAGGTACCTTCAGGACATTAAAACTGAATTAGTAAATTATTTTTCATCGATTCGCTTTGATCAGCGTTCCCGATTGAATTACCAATTGGAACTGCTGAAGAATAATTTATTTGAAACTATGGTGAAAGCGAATGGTTGAGATCGAATCAGTTACTGTTTATCTTAGAAGATCAAATAGTTTATTTGAAAGATCAATTTGATCTACTTTCAAATTTGAAAATCACATTCGTTTTCGTTAAAAGTAGTATAGTAAAAAACAGTTTCATTATTACATATTTTTTCCCGTAAGCGAAAAGTATATTAGATTAACTTTCTTCAAGTCATCTGCTGAAAAACTCACGCATATGAGGACCTTTTGAAGCCTTGTTATATATCAATAAAAAAAATGTAAGCAATTAAACATGTTTGAAATATCACTACGGGAAAATCCCTTCCCATTACTGAGCCCATCAAGTCATTGCAATACAACAAAAGTTAGCACTGCATGCAAGCCCTATGGCTTAATACAAATTTCCCATGAAAATTCTACAATACAGTGTTATTCTGATTTTATTATCACCCACATTTATGTACCTTCTATTTTGTCCACTATCGTTTTTATCAGTTTTTTTCACGAGCTCGAAATTAGGGTAGGGTTTGTTCTTACTGTTTCATGATTTGGAATTCGTATGAACCCTAAAACGGAATATTTCAAAGATGTTTTACAGCATATGAATTCGAACCAGTATTCTAATTCAATGTCAATCAATAACGAGGCTGATAAAATCAGCACAGTACTGTACCTATAACCTACGAAGGGGAAACATTAGAAGCTGCAAGTGACAATTTGATAATTGAAGGGCATCATTGCATAGCGCGTGAAGGCGGCCTTTGACACATGATGCCAATGCATCATTACGCAAGGATGATTGAATGGTGGTACGCACACTCCTACTAACGGATGTGCAGTTAAACAGCAGGGGGAGATCCCTTGCAGCATCCCAGAGTAATTTGCATACTTTCGTTTTTCAAACCGATTCGATTCGATAATAAATGTTCTTCTTTGAGAACTTAATTTAGCATTTGCCTCATTCAGATATTCAACCAATTTTACACACATTTCCCTCTTCTTTGACGGTCTCCTGAGCGAACTGTAAACAAATCAAAACAAACACCAGGAGAATAGGAATAGGCGAACTGACGAAAAAAAACTGTATCGATGCCAAACAAGGGTGGGAAATGAAATACAACATCGATAAATTTTCTTGCTTTCCCTTTTGCCGTAGGACTCTTGTTGACGCTCGCGTCAAAGCTGATATTCAAAATATTTGTGGTTTTTCTCGGAGAAGTACAATCGGCAAAGCACTTGTGAAGGACGCTGAGCTGTAAATCTTGAGTAAAGAAGGAAAGGGCAATAAACTAATAAATCTTTAGGAGGAATGGCGATGATTCTTTGTTGCAGCTCGAAAGTGAATGGCAAAAAACAAGGAATCTTCGCTCGAGGGCTTCTAGTAAAGTAAATATTTCAATAAGTTTTGCACACAGTAACGATACATAGCAGTGGTGTCTGTCCTGTATCAGAACATCAAACAATCGATTTCGACTTACCAGGATCGAAAAAAAACAGTATTCAATGCACTAAATGATTAAAATAACATTACGTATAGACATCACATTCTGGAACAAACCTTTCGGGAGTGCCTCGTTGAAAATTCAAATTAAAATCGTTACAAACTACCTAATCTAGGTGCGTTACCATACCACACTATAGTTTGCTAACTAAATGATTCTTTTCCAACCGGGCTAAACGATTAAGATACTGATTAGTTTTTCATGTAAGCTTGTATACGCAAGAGAAATTTTTTTTTCTTGAATAGATATCGTTTCACTTCATAAATATCACGACCGTTGTAATAATTTACGAGATATATCATCGTCGTCGTCGTAAACAGCCACGGTGGCTCGTGCTGTTTCGAGCAGTCGTCTCCATTCAACTCGATTCTGCGCCACTCGTCGTCTCAGAAATCGCAAATCACATTCGACCTGGTCGAGCCATCTTGCACGTTGTGCCCCAATGTCTCTGGTACCGGTGGGGTTGTTGTAGACAACTATTTTCGACGCACTGTCATCCGGTATCCCTACGACGTGTCCGGCCCACCGCGGCTTACTGGCTTTCGCCAGATGAACGCAAGCAGCGTATGTAGCTCATGATTCATACGCCTCCGCCACTCTCCGCTCTCAATTTTACTCCGCCAAATATCGTCCGCTGTACCTTCCACTCGAACACGACAAAGGCGCGTGTGTCCTCCGTGAGCAGCGTTACGGTTTCAAGGCCGTAAAGAGTACCAGTCTGATAAAGGTTTTGTACCTACATCGTTACCTTCGTAGGGCGGCGTATACTTTCTGATCGCAACATTTTGCGAAGGACAAAGTAGGCCCGATTTGGGTTGAATGCGTCGCTAGGTCTCCTTACTAGTGTTGTTGTTCGCAGTCACCAGCGCTCTCAAATACTCTGGTCAAATACCATTTCTAGTTCGTCGCCGTCAATGGCTACCGTCCGTGGGAGACACGCGTGACGCGTTTGTTTTCTTGAGCCTCTTCCTTCCATGTATTTGGTCCTCGACGCATTTATTTTTAACCCAATCCTCCTAGACTCCGCTTTCAGCCTGACATAATTTGCCTCTGCCGTCGCAAAGTTCCTGGCTGTGAAATCAAAGTTATCTCCAAAGCCTGGGAGTTCGCTACCCTTGGCGAAAATTGTGCCTCTCGTCGGATCACCCCCTCAAGAGCACTGTTGAACAGCATGAAAGATAAGCCGTCACCGTGTCGCTAACCTTGCCGCGACTCGAAGGAGCTCGAGAGTGTCCCCGAGATGCACACGAAAACAACAAAACTCGATCCAATGTAACTCTGATCAGTCGCGTCAGTTTATCCGGAAAACCGTGTTCGTGCATCTTCTGCCATAGCTGGTCTCAATCAACTGTATCGTATTATGCTTTGAAATTAAAGTGAAATTAAAGTGAACCTTATTTGCAGTTGTCTGCTCTACACAACTTTAATTATGTCAGCGAAATTCATCCGTCCACCACCGTGTCACAGCACCAAATAGTAGATATTGAAAGTGCCAAATCGTTTTCGTCAGGTAAAGCCAAGAAGAATAGGGTAACCAACGTATTTTGGACCCCATCAGCAGCTGTACATAATTTGGACACTTACAGCAAAATCAAATGGCAGTGTCCAAATTATGTACAGCTGCTGATGGGGTCCAAAATAGGTTGGTTACCCTATATGTCCTTCCGAAGCTATACGAGATACTGCGCGCCCTCATGTCGACCTCCACTCATGTCGACCTCCACTTACAGCCTGCCGATAATCGCAACATGCTTCTCTACATCATAGTTGATGACAGCAGTGCTCCAAATACCAACGCAGTGGCAGCCGATGATCAGCTCAGGATCTATTACCAAAATGTGAGGGGCTTACGTGCGAAGATAGACGAGCTATTTGTTGCTGTTTCCGATTCAGAGCTTGATGTAATAGTTCTAACTGAAACGTGGCTCAATGACTGAATATTGTCACCTCAGTCATTTGGGCCAAGTTACACGGTTTATCGCAACGACCGCCAAAGTACAAATTCCGAGAAAACGCGAGACGGCGGAGTTCTAATCGCGGTTTCTAACCGGTTCTCATCTAACCAAAAAACGGGCGTCTACAACTATCTTGAGCAATTGTGGGTAAACACCAAATCCAAATCCTTAACACAAATACTTGCATCGGTGCAGTTTATCTCCCTCCGGACGTTGCTTCTGATGTTAACGCTATCGAGAAGCACATCAACTCAGCTCTTACCATCGTCAACCAGGAACGACTCACATTTTACTTGGGGATTACAACCAACCTGGGCTTGTTTGGAAAAATACTCACTCTGTATACGCTGTTCCTGATGCCACAGAATCGAATTTCGCTAGACCAAGTATAATGCTACTCGATGATATGTCTTTACTAAGTATGCTACAGATGTGTGCAGTTACTAATTGTCGGAACAGCCTTGACCTTGACCTTGTTTTCGTCGATGAAGACTCTTCATCGAACTGCAAAGTCACGGAACCGTTAGTAAATATTGACGTATACCATCCTCCTTTACTGGTTTCTCTCGCCTGTCCTCGCCCGGTACACTTTGAAGAGACGTCCGATGATAGGGAGTTTGACTTTTCGAAAGCGGACTTTTGCGGTCTACAAGAGTCTTTACGAAATACGGACTGGGAATCTCTGCTGAATAACGCCGCCGATGTGACCCCCTGGCAAAGCTTGAGTTTAATTATGCCAGCAATTCCTATAGGACGTATAATCGCTTTCTATATTCAAGATTTTTGCTGCATACCCAATCAAAGCTTAAACAAAATCCTAAAGGTTTCTGGTCATTCGTAAAAGGAAAACGAAGAGAGAACGGACTCCCAGTTAACATGTTTCTTGATAACGAACAATCAAGTACAAGAAACGATATCTGTAACCTATTCGCGAAACACTTCTCCAGTGTGTTCAACGTTCAACGTTGTTTACCTCTCACTGTATTAAACATATGGAAGACGGCGCGCAAGTAGATACCATCTATACAGATATTAAAGCTGCATTTGACCGAGTCGATCATTCCATTCTGGTGGCGAAGATTGCTCGACTGGGCGCTTCGTTTAGCTTCGTAGAATGGCTTAAATCATACCTGACTAGCCGTTCACTAACTGTAAAGATCGGAAACAATGAATCGTATAGCCTCGTCAGCTCATCAGGGTTACCTCAAGGAAGCAATCTCGGGCCACTGCTATTCTCCATATTTTTCAACGATGTCTGTTTTGTCATCCCGCAAGGATGCAGGCTACTATATGCGGACGACCTCAAGTTGTTTCATCCGATACGAGACTGTATTGAACTGCAAGGATATCTCGACGATTTATTTGGATGGTGCTCTTATAATCAGCTGATCCTCAGTATAAGTAAATGCTACGTAATTTCCTTCACACGCAAAAAACATCCATTCTATGGGACTACACTATTTCTGGTCACCCGCTAGTAAAAGTGTCAACTTTTAAAGATCTTGGGGTTCTGTTGGACTCTTGCATGTCCTTCAGAGATCACTACTCATCGATCATTGCACAGGCAAATAGAAACCTTGGTTTTAGCACCAGAATTGGCAAAGAGTTCACTGACCCATATTGTTTGAGGGCACTGTGTTACTCCCTTGTTCGCCCTGTTTTGGAAACTTCAGCAGTAATTTGGAGCCCCTATGCAGATGTTTGGATAAGCAGAATTGAAGCTGTACAGTCCAGATTTCTACGTAGTGCTCTTAGATCTCTACCTGGGCGTGACCCAATGCAATTACCCCCATACGAGCAGCGTTGTCGACTACTTAACATGGAAACACTTGCGCAAAGGCGTGATATTTCCAGGGCCGTTTTTATTGGAAAGCTTCTAACTAGCAAAATTGATGCTCCTCATCTTCTTGCACAAGTCAATATTAATGCCCCTACTAGAATTTATGTGCTTTACTATTTCAATAGATGTTTTTAAAAATCGTATAAGAAGATTTATTAGTTAAATGTTTCTTGTTTAGTTGTATAACTTAGATTATAAGACCGACAATGTAAACAATATTAGTGTGTAAGCAGTGATATTTATTATTGTATGTTATGATTGTAATCCAAAGTCAAAAGATGATGGGGTTTTTACGCCCTCTTGAAGAGGGTCTCACCTCAAGGGGGCTTTTCCCCATCCTACCATAAATTCATGGAGACCAGATGGTCAGATGAATCAAATAAATGATAAATGATTAATAAAGATGTGATGCGTGGACCGCCCAGTTGACTTCGGGGTACGATGCTGGCATAACAAGCCAGTCGTCGTATGTTCGAATCTCGGCTGGGGGTGCTGCTATAGTCAGTAGGATCGTTGCACTACCACAATAGATCAAAATAATGGTCGCAGTGGTCAAACCTTCTGACAAAAAAAATCGTTGCACTAGTCCCGTAATTGTCACGTACTCTAACAGACGGCTGCGAAGTCTTTCGATAAAGAAGAGTCAGGTTCTCAACAGGACGTTTATACCTGTGGTTTTGCTTTTTTGTGATGCGTGGACACGCTGTACTCTCGACATTTCTGCAAGATCTGTTGGGTGGCAAATATCTGCCTGATAATTCCCTATGCTATCGGTAACGTACCTGTTAGTGTAGCAACGATGCAGCCACCTTTATATTCGTTACTTTGAGCGGTGTCGGTGTATATGTGTTAGCAGTTAGCGGTTAGCGTGTAGAGCAGAGCAGAGGCGCAGTGCAAATGCGTCATTATACTTTTATATACTGTACGGTGAACACGTGTATCGTGTATTATTGTCGTTCTTAATAAAGTTTGCAGTTTAAGTTTAAACGGTGTCTTTTTTCTTTAGCCTACTTTAATCGAATAGGTTATGGGCCCAGTAGTCGTCTGTAGTGCGCGAATTTAAATTGTACGACAGTGAATTTTGCGAATTAGTTTGTGCTTCTGAACTTGAGCGGTCGTTTGTGAAAAACAAAATGGCTGACGCGAAGGTAACAGTGGAGAAGCTAACCGATAGCAATTACGCCATATGGAAATTTAAAATTCGTTTGTTGCTAACGCGAGAAAAAGTGCTTAAAGTTGTCACTGAGCCAAAGCCTGAAAACCCGGATGAAACATGGCTTTCGAATGATGAAAAGGCGCAGGCCATTATCGGGTTGGCGTTGGAGGATAACCAACTAATTCACGTTATGCAAATGGAGACGGCAAAGCAGATGTGGGATGCGCTGAAAAGTTACCATGAACGCGCGTCCCTATCTAGTATTATTCACACAGTGCGTCTGTTAATTATGTTGCGAATGCCCGAAAACGGGAACATGGCTGAGCACCTGAAAAATATGACGGCTTTGCGGTTGCGGTTAACAGCACTTGGGGAAGAAGTGAAGGACAACTGGTTTGTAGCCTTGATGTTGTCAAGTCTTCCCGAGTCATACGACGGTTTGATTGTTGCGCTGGAGAGCCGCCCGGATCAAGACCTGACTGTTGAGTTTATTAAGGGTAAGCTGCTTGATGAAGGAAGACGTCGTGGAAATGTTACTACCGAGAAAGCTCTTGTGATAGGCGCCCCCAAGTTTACTGGCGGTGGCAATAAAAGCCAGAGCTACAAAGAAAAAGCGAAAATCTGTCACTACTGTAAAAAGGAAGGACATTTCCGACGAGATTGCCGAAAGTTCCAGGATGATAGGAAGGAGAAAGAAAAAGCGAAGAATACCGTACAAAGAGCGAATGTTACTGTAAATTCTGAAGCTGGTCTCAAGCTGTGTTTGGCTGCAGGCGTATCTGGAAATTCGAGTTTGTGGTATCTTGATTCTGGTGCTACATCTCATATGACAAATGATGCATCGCTACTGGAGGAATTCGATAGCTCCAAGGAAGTGCAAGTTTGCTTGGCAGATGGGAAAACCATCAAAGCAACAGGTAGTGGCACAGGCAGAACGGTTTCGGTTAATGGGGTTGGAAGTCGTGTAGAGCTGAAGCTTGAAAAAGTGTTTCACGTTCCTGCATTAGCCGGTAATTTACTTTCCATAAGTAAAATTGCTGACTTGGGATTCATAGTGCAATTTGATGAAAAAGAGTGTCGAGTGCTGAAAGGAAACGATTCAGTGTTAGTTGGACAACGCAAAGGCGGGCTGTATCATTTGAAACAGTGTTCAGAAAAAGCTTTCACAGTTGGTTCAACACACAGTGAACTGTGTGCGCACTTGTGGCATCGTCGGCTTGGGCATAGAGATCCGGCAGCTGTATCGAAAGTAGTGCGTGACAATCTGGGATACGGATTGAAAATTGAACCCTGTGCTGTGCAATCTGTGTGTGGATCATGTTGCGAGGGAAAGATGAGCCGCGATTCCTTTCCTAAATTTTCTGAGCGGAAGTCTAGTGCAGTGGGGGACTTAATTCATAGCGATTTGGGTGGCCCGATGGAAGAGTCGACACCGAGCGGAAATCGTTTTTATATTGTGCTAGTGGATGACTATAGTCGATATTCGGCAGTGTATCTCCTGAAAAGAAAAAATGATGCAGAGGACAAAATTCGTGAGTTTTTCAACCTGGTTAAGAATCAGTTCAATCGTTACCCGAGAAAAATAAGAACGGATGGTGGAGGTGAATTCACCAGTGCTTCATTGAAAAAGTTTTTCGTGGATAATGGAACAATACATGAAGTTACTGCCCCTTATTCACCGCAACAGAACGGTGTGTCGGAGCGAAAGAACCGTTATCTGGTTGAAATGATGCGGTGTATGCTTGCTGATAGTGGTGTGGGGAATAAATACTGGGGTGAAGCGATTTGTACTGCAAACTATTTGCAGAATCGTTTGCCGTCTTCGACAGTGGTTGCTACTCCATATGAATTGTGGCATGGTAAGAAACCATCGTATGGGCACCTGCGAATTTTCGGCGCTGAAGCTTATGTCCATATTCCTAAGGAGAGACGTCAGAAACTTGATGTGAAGGCGGAAAAATTGGTTTTTGTCGGGTATGCTGATGGCCGTAAAGCATATCGTTTTTTGAACACTGAAACAGATCGCATAACAATTAGTCGAGATGCCAAGTTCCTGGAAATGTGTAACAGAAAAGAAGTTACCAGAGAAGTCCAGTGTGATTCTGCTGGGACAGGAGGAGCAGTTGAGGTTCCACTCGTCCCGTCGAATGAAATTTTGATTGAATGTGTTGGCACGAATAGTGAGATTCCTATACCGCTTTCGGAATCGGATGATTGTGGTTCGTCTTACGATGATGCTTCTGAGGGAACGTCGCCATTTCGGGGTTTTCCGCTAGATGAAATTTCGCGACGATCCACTCGTCGCACGAAAGGGGTGCCACCAACAAGGCTCATTGAGGAAATATTTGCTGCTGATGCGCTTTCAAATGACGAAGTTGAGCCACGAAATTTCAAGGAAGCAATGAGTGGAGCTCGTAAGGAAAACTGGAAGTTAGCTATGCTGGATGAGTTGAAATCTCATGCTCAGAATGGGACTTGGAAGTTGGTGAACTTACCTGCTAACAGAAAACCAGTAGGTTGCCGCTGGGTGTTCAAGTTGAAAAGAAATGCTTCTGGGGAAATCGTGAAACACAAAGCACGTCTTGTAGCACAAGGATATTCCCAAAAATTCGGTGAAGATTTCGATGAAACTTTTGCTCCTGTGACCAGACATACAACTCTTCGCGTGTTGTTGTCAGTGGCGAGCAGAAGAAAAATGACGTTAAAGCATTTCGATGTAAAAACGGCCTACTTATACGGCGATTTAAATGAAGAAATATATATGAGGCAGCCACCAGGTTTCGAATTAAAGGGTAAAGAGCATATGGTATGCCTTTTGAATAAAAGTATTTATGGTTTGAAACAATCTGCGCGATGTTGGAATCAAAAGTTGCATGGTGTGCTTCTGAATATGGAATTCGTACAGAGTTCAACCGATGCTTGTTTATATACCAAAATAGTACATGGAAAATGTATATATCTTTTGGTATATGTGGATGATTTGCTGGTTTGCTGTGAAGATGAACTTGAAATAGATGTTGTATTTCGTTTGCTCAAGGATAAATTTGAAATGACAGACCTTGGCGAGCCGAACTATTTCTTGGGTCTCGAAATAAAGCGAGAAAATGGAAACTATAGTGTGTCAGTAGAAGGATACATACATCGTATTGCGGAGAGATTTGGGCTTCTCGACGCTAAAATAGCAAAAACACCGATGGAAGTGGGATATATAAAAATTGATGATAAAAGCTCTCTATTGTCAGACGTCACGATGTACAGAAGTCTAGTGGGTGCACTGTTGTATGTTTCTGTTTGCGCAAGGCCAGATATAGCAGCCAGTGCTACGATACTTGGGAGGAAAGTATCTTGTCCGACTGAGGCCGACTGGGTTGCCGCTAAACGAGTTGTTCGCTACCTATTGGGAACGAAACATTGGAATCTGTCCTACGGTGATCCTAATGAAAATCTTTTAGGATATTCGGATGCTGATTGGGCAGGTGACATAAAAACTAGAAAATCAACATCAGGATATGTCTTCAAGCATGCCGGAGGAGCTGTTTCGTGGGCTAGTCGAAAACAGAGTTCTGTGACATTATCGTCCATGGAATCGGAGTATATGGCTCTTAGCGAAGCGAGCCAGGAGTTGGTTTGGTTGCTGAGCTTGTTCGAAGATTTCGGTGAAAAACAGAAAGGTGCAGTGAAAATATTTGAAGATAATCAAAGCTGTATCCACTTTGTTAGTTCAGAAAGAGTTAATCGTAGATCGAAACATATTGAGACACGTGAATCTTATGTAAAAGAGTTATGTTCTGATAAGGTCATGGAATTGCATTATTGTTCGACTGAAGACATGGCAGCTGATATGCTAACCAAGCCTGTAGGATCAATTAAGCAGATGAAGTTTGCAAAGATGATGGGACTGATGTAAGATGATAGCAGCGATCGTTGAGGAGGAGTGTTAGTGTAGCAACGATGCAGCCACCTTTATATTCGTTACTTTGAGCGGTGTCGGTGTATATGTGTTAGCAGTTAGCGGTTAGCGTGTAGAGCAGAGCAGAGGCGCAGTGCAAATGCGTCATTATACTTTTATATACTGTACGGTGAACACGTGTATCGTGTATTATTGTCGTTCTTAATAAAGTTTGCAGTTTAAGTTTAAACGGTGTCTTTTTTCTTTAGCCTACTTTAATCGAATAGTACCAACGATCGATGTGGCGAGATATACCAGCGGTCATAAATAATTTCTCATTATCAATGAAAAAATTTATGCACTGCTAAATAAAAGAATATTATCAAAACTAGTTCTTTAACAGCAGAAACTAGGACAATATGATTGCTGGCAATCTATCTAACGAATGCATTAAAAAATGGACTGATTTCGGATGGCGATTAAAAAAAGTTTTCACAAAAATGCCTAGCCAGGCCAGGACTTTACGGCAGTTAGCGGGAACCGGGGACAACGCAAAACAACAGAAATTCTAAAACGTAAGAGGAAGTGGACCGGACGCACCTTGAGAAAGCACTCGACTGAAATCCGCAAGGACAGTGTAGAAGAGGCACACACCCACTGGCTCATGGCGACGCAGCTTAGCCAACGACATTCGGGTTGTAGATGAGAACCTGTCTTGGCGACAGGTGAAAGCCATGGCGGATAACCGTCGGCAGTGGAGATTTCTGATTTCATCTTTTTGTTCTGCCGGATCGGCGGACATGTTCAAAGTAAGATACTTCTTGATAAAGGGGGCAATTTCCGGCACAGAATTCGTCTGAAGTTTTTGGAGCGTCTTAGTAGAATTCGTATTGTACATATATCTTCACGTTAACAAAATGACAAAATAAGTGCAAATTTCAAGACCACAGTTCGGATCAGTATGTCGACACGCAGATTAATACTGCTTAATACAGATTAATGGTGCTCCGAGAAACTATCGTTGGGCCAATGAGCGGAAATCGCGAAGTGTTCAAAATCTGCGGTGCTCAAAATCGTTAGGAGTCGTTACGCCGGGTGTCGCCGATAGTACAAGGGTTTGAAGGGAATCATAAGGCGGGCTTCATGGAAGCTTGCGCCACTGCGAACCGAATTTTCGCCTTGCAACAGGCGTAGCAAAAATGTCGGCAAAAATGTGTCCACGCATCACATCTTCACTGATTTCAAAGCAGCATACGATACAATCGATCGAAACCCAGTGTGAAAGATAATGCATGAACACGGTTTCCTGGACAAACTTATGCGACTGATCAGTGCTCACTAGATCGAGAGATGTGTTTCATGCGCGTCCAGGGACACTCTTGGAGTCCTTTCGAGAGTTGACGGCTTATCGTGGGTTGATCCGAAGAGCGGGCATCGAATCGAGAGGGAATTTGGGATGACTGGGTTATAAATAAATGCATTAGAAACCAAATACCGTGAAAGCACCAGTCGCCGCTGGTGGTTTCACGGAACACTCAAGTTTTTTTTACACGGAGAATACAAAAAAGCAAAGCCTTAGGCTTTAGCGTCTTTCTAAGACTTGACCCTTCTTTATCGACGGTCCTACAAAACTATCTAGCTAGCACACGGGGGATACGTGGCGCGTAAAAAACCGTTTAAAAAAACCGCGGTAATTCAAAAAATGGTTATAAAAAATCGCGTTAACGCATTAAAATCATCGTCATTAAAAAACCGCGTTAATTCAAAAATCATAAAAGACGTGTAAAACAGACTTCAGTGTATATCAAAAGTAGACGCTCAAAGGAGACGAACGCACACCTCCTACGGACGGTAATCGTCGACAGTGTTTCTGTTCACTATGCTGAAGAGTGAGTTCAGTAGTGTTAGAATTATCATCAATAATAAGAAATAAAGAAATAAAGAATTCGAATTGATGGTGAAGACATCAAAGTGGTGAGTTCCTGTTTTGTTTAGGATTAATTTGATCGGTATACAAGAACGAGGCGATTGATAAGATTGGCAGTGCTCTACGACCGCGAAACTTGGATTATGCTCACGCCCGAACAGAACGGATCTACCATAGAGTATCATCTTTCTCTAGAAAAGAATAAATTACCGTCAACGGAGCAATGAAGTGAATATTTTTCATATTATTAGTAGGATTTCACAATACAGTTACTCACATTTCGGCGTAAAGGTAAACTGGCAGCAAGATTATACTTTCGATGTTCTATTTTATTTGTTGTAACTTGCAATCTACAAATAACGTTTTGCTTCAGCCATTTTTCTCTCGGAGGAGTTAAACATGCACGAAAAGTACTGTTACGCTTTATTTTCAAATAAATATACCTGTAAAATGAATAAATTATTTTGCGACAATACGAAACTGATCGGTTTTAATCGATTAAAGATAATTTCTAGTGGTTTTTGATTCCGCGAAAACAATTGTAGCCAAATTCAATACATTTCACAAATGTAGCGGTTTACAATGAACACCTTTGATCATCCTTGCTGCAACAAATAATTTTTACAAAAATTTGCGCTGCTGTTTACTAGCGTTTTAGTAATGTGTTTACATCTTCTGGTATCAGTAGTAACTTCATTAGCAACAATATTCACCTACATTTCGTCACTACACAACAATTCATAAATATCGTAATATCTACTTACTAAACAGTGACCCCAAGCGCAGGCTTTGTTCCGAGAACATCGCTCAACTTTTGCTGGTACATAACCAGAGTGTTCTGATCGGTGATGCCTCGATTTTTGCAAATCAAATGCAAAGCATTTAAATACTGCATCTCGGTGAATTGTGTTCCTTTCTCGATTATTGAGGTTAAAATTTCCTGCACAAAAAAAATTAAGTTTAATATACGGATGAGTAAAAAAATAGTAAAAAGATAAGCAACTCACATCTGGATCAAGGTAAAACATTTCGTAAAACGACCTAGCATAATCGAGCGCCACCTCCCGGGAAGCGGTGATGCTACTGAGTGTTTGCTGCAGAGCGAGTGCATTACGGCACATGCGTTGCACTCCGGCATGGTCTATATACTCCATGGAATTGGCTGTCATCACGAGTATTCGGGAAGCTAAATGAGCCAAGCCTTCGAACACGTACTGAGGAAATCAAAAGTTAAATTATCAATTAGATTGATTTCGATTACTTACGATTTACCTTTGTTTTTCTCGGATGTAACGTCAAACTTAGCGCTTCATCCATATCGGAAAGCACTTTTGTCAGTTTAAGCACCTTCGCATCCGGTTCAAGCGAATCATTCTTGTTCGGATTGTTTGGCTTAAACTTATCCGACGGATTGGACTTAAGATAGTGGAAGCACTGTACGCGCACCTCTAAATGCAGCACCAACAGACAGGTGTTGGCCAATTCTTCGAACTCCAGAGCTAAATTCATCAGCACCTTAATCATACCGTCCTTGACAACAACCGGCGAGGAACTGGAACCCCCACCAGTGAGCAACCCATTTACGATGGGCTTCCGTAGATCGTTAGCAAAATCGGTTATTCGGTTGGCGAACCATTCCATGCTTTCCTGCAGAATGGCCAACTCCTTGAGGACGCCGACATCCGAGAGAATTTCCTGCTGCGAGATACCACCCTCGCCCAGGTTGCTGGTAAGCATTTCAGCTTCCCGAACGTTCCGCTGCTGTACAGCCGTGGGGCTTTCCTCCTCCGAAGGTTCCGTTTTCATAAGTCGCTTCTGGCCCGGCTGTTGCTTGTGACGCACGTTGGACGTCTTGAGATCGGTCCAGTTCGGAAGAGATCTGAACGGGACGCAAATGATGCGATTAGAACTTTTTGATAGTGATATACGTAAATTTTGTATTCAAAATAGACTAATTTACATGTCTTTATTGTTCAGAGGTCATTGACAGTATCAATAGAGGAAATAGCAATATCAAAAAGATATCGAAGGGGCCAACCCAAATAAAAGTCTTCGGTTCGGCAAAGGACACATTCCAGCGTTATGGGACACAATTAGCAACCATTTTTTCTGTGTGAATTGGTTTCAGTTTCACCAAATTTTTGCCAGAGAGCTGGAAAAATATGCAACTAAAAGTGGCCCAATTTTCGAGTTGTATGCCATGGATTTGGTAATTCGCATAGTGGGGATGGTGTCACATTACGCTGGAATATATCAAAAGTTGCTCTCAAAATATTCCTGGAGAAGGCCGTTCCCCGGCAATATCTTCGGCAACTGATTTATCCGTAAAAGAAATGGTTTTAACCATACTCGTCAGGTTCAATGACGTTTTCATGAACAGAAGTAGCATCATCATCTGGAACCGGTGGAAGAATGTCATGCAACTCGGGATAAATTGGTACTGGTTGGACTATCGCAAGTGCGTTGCCAAATTCTTCTATCAAGATCTCCCATAGTAGCTGGGCATTAGTAACTACTGTAGTTGGTTCTGCCGCGTCTAGCGTGCTCGAATCTGGTTGGTATTAGACCACATTAACCTTTGTTGTTCATCAAGGCTCCGTTATATTGATGAAATGGGAGTTTCCATTGCTGCTACAGAATTACTAGAAACGTATGCTATTAAATTCCGTTTTATTGTCCGACACAAGAGTGGTTGGATTGCCGGACCAAGCAACCATTTCTCGTAGTCATTCAATCGTTGTATAAATGACTATTGAGTTTATCCGGAAGATTTCTGGTCACTTCTAAAAGCATTTTCAATGACCAGGTAGATGTATCCGTCGATCGACTCAGCACAAGCAATGTTTTAGGCTTGGAAGTTATCGAATAGTGTTCCTTAGTGACTTCGCAGCATCTGCACTAAACCACTCCACATCGTCGTGCACGTTTAATCAATAAATATAGGTAATGGATTTCATATGGTCCATGCCAGGAAGTTCTGTGTGTAGCTATAGAAGGATTTATTTGCAATATCCTTGGAGAACAACGATTTGTTCGTCGAACATCGCATTGTAGTTGACATCAATTTCGATTTCAGTGTGCAATGACGAACTCCTCATCTGCAATGACCAACTCCTCATCTGGTCTGCATTATTTAGTTATTAGCAGGCAAATTTGAATGATGAGATTTGAAAAGATGAAAAAAAATTCTCCAATTAACTCAGTTATGGGCTGCCGCTCTCCTATTCTTTGGGCACGGAATACTCGCCGCCAGATCCCGCTCTACCTGGTCTAGCCATCTTGCTCACTGCACTGCTGGTCGTCTTGTTCCTACCGGTTTCAAGTAAAACACCATCTTTGCAGGGCAATTGTCCTCTCGTCTGTTGAAAACTTCGAGCACTCGCAGCTTCTTCTCGAGTATTGTTCATAGATGTGGCGAATTGACAGTATAAATCGGAACCCAAACATTAGTGCCCGGGTCTCTTTCTCCACTTGACCATAGTTTGCTTTTGCAGATATCAGCTAACGGGATATGTGTGCGATTGCCTTGTCCTCCCCAGTTGGAAGATGACCTAGGATTACAATTAGTACTTGAAATTTTCTGCAACAATGATGTCCTTTGAAGGGTCGAAGTAGGTCAGCAACAAATACGACAGAGCGGATTTAAATCGATCGAAAGATGTTTGAAACTCTGCCGACCAATTCCAACGCTTTCATTTGATTAATAAACCGACTATAACAGTTACTTGTACCGAGTTGTGATCTGAGCTACTATCTAGCATCTTACGATGGTGGCAACTGAAAAATATAGCTTTCGCCTTTTCTAAAATCAGGACGAATGCCATCGTTGTCCACAATGCATCCAAGAAATTTTATTTAGAATAGGCAAAGTCACGCACCTGTTCAAGAGCTGCATGAAAGATTAGTCATGATCTTTTCTGGTTCAACCTGTGACCAGGTACAAGCAAGCACTCATATTCTGTATTTCGAACGGATCTTTATTTCGTTCGACTTGTTTCGAACGAGTTGTTTTTTCCCATTCGATTTTGCTGGCGGAATACCATCCATTTTCGTTCGAAAAGTCAACTCGTTCGAAATACAGAATAAAGGTGAAGATGTGACACAGGAAGGTTGCATGTAAGCGTCTGATAAATCCATGCGTGTGAAGTAACAACTCCTGCCAACTCAGCAGAGATGTCGTATGGTCTCCACAAATACAACCCGAGACATGGTCCGCTTTGCTTTGCTTCTATTTTCGCGACTGCAGCGTATACTACGGAACGCTTCAGATAGTACACTGAATGCGTACAGTACATCAGGGTATAATTTGACTTGCGCTTTGGACCGTAGCCTACAGTGCTCAGGAACATTTCGGGAAATTGCAACTTCAGTTTTTCCACGGTTTCGTCGAAGCGTTGGTGAACCACAATTATCAGCCCGCTTATGAAAATAATTCAGATTTCGAAAAGATCCATTCTTTCGATGCCCAAAACATTCAAATCGGAATGATCTGCAATGATGTTTCGCTCATTTTTGCTGACGTTGCTCACCATCCCAATTAGCTACGAAGTACGATGCTGGTCTAACAAGCCAATCATTGTTCGAATATCGACTGGCAGCAGCACCGTGCTAAATAGAGTTAGTAGGATCGTTGTACTAGCCCCGTAATCATCCTGTACTCATTTGCGAAACTAGAGTTGAATTCTTACATCTAACAGCATAGAGGTGGGGTGTCTGTTACCGTAATAAGGATTCCTCTCCACTGTGCTCGGTCCTGGGCTACTCGTCGCAAATTCGTTGAGCGTCTCGACACACGCAAGTAGGCTTTAACCTGGTCCAGCCATCTAGCATTCCTAGTGCCGGCGGGGTTCTCGAAGAGAACGGACCAACTTTCGCCAAGATGAATGGAATCTCTCCATGTAGTGCCTGCAACTCGTGGTTCAGACGCCTGCGGTACACTCTGGTTGGACCGATATTGAAGTCGTCTGCAAAGACTAGGAGTTGGCTACTCATGCTGAAGATCACTTTACTCGTTTCGATGCCCGCTCCTCGGATCACACCTTCAATAGCGATGTTGAATAACATACAGTCCATTCCCTTGTGGCAACCCTTTGCGCGACTCGAAGGGACTCGAGAGTACCCCCGAAACACGCACGTTATACATCAACCAGTCGCTCCAGGGTAGATCAAGGGCCAAAGAGAATGCTGCGTCAACGCATCCGTCAGCGTCAATTTGACAGTAAACCCATGGGAACTATCAGAATAACGTTGTCGAACGCTTTGACGCAGCATTCTGTTTGGCCCTTCAACTGCATCAGTCCGGAAAATAGGTGGCAACAGAAGCAGCATTGAGTAACTAGTAACATGTCGCATACCAAGTGTTGCATTCTACATGTTGCCAAAAAATTGCCCAGTTTAATGCCGAAGCAGCGCAAGCGCAAGCATTAAACGGCGTGGGTCGATCGAGAAAGATAGCATTTCGAAAATCTTAAATATTTCTTAAATAACGCTACAACATAGTTTTTCGAAGGTACATCATTGTGTGTAAAACCCGTACCTGATATAATATGTCCCTATAGTTGAGTATTCAAAACCATCTAATAAAAGCGCAATCTCATTTAAAATTTTGCTTCGTCTGTTTTCTCTCTCTAGTGCGCTGGCTTGGCCTTAAACGCACCTTAATAAAGCGCAGGGACGTCATTTCAGAACGCATGAGGCAGCCGTTCCGCCGTCCCGGCGAAACTGGGCGTGCCGTTGGAAAGCGCAGTGAATCTACCGGCCATGGAAAGGTTGCGAGGACGTCAAAACTACGCATCGAGAGCGTTCGCGATGAAGATGTCTTTGTTTCGAAAAGGTTCCTGGCGAGCAGTGAAACCGGCCAACCCGGATTTGGGCGAGAGAGCATTAGCGATGATTTGCCAAAGCTTTGAGAAGAATAATTACAGCCCGGTTCAGTGAGAAAATATGGAAAAAGAGGCGTGAGACAGCGGTGCGGATCGGTAGAGGACTACGTGGACGAGCCGTTCAATCAGCACACTTTTCGCACTTGTAGAGACTTATTTATGGCTGAATTTAGTCATAAATCGGTTACCACAACTGGTTTGGGACAATTGTTTCAATGTTAATGATCAATGGTTGGTTTCGTTGCTAATTAAGGGACTCTCCGAATAGTACAGCCCCATGATTATGGGACTTCAAGCGTCGGGAATGGAACTGACGGTGAACGTTGTAAAAGCAAGGATTTTGCTAGACATGAAGTGGCCGTTGAAAACCTCTGGGATTGAAGGAGCTCTCTACACCAAGCAAAAGCCACGATAACCGCAAACAGAGAAGAAGAACGGAACGTGCTTTACGTGCAAAAAACCAGGACAATTGGCAGCGAGTTGTCCACAGAAACTAGGCACTTCAAAACCAAATAGAAATGCTCTGTGGTGTGCTATGCTGACTACGGCGTGCGGTAAGGAAGAAGCGTGATATTTCGGCGAGCTCTCACATAACGAGGAGCGAGGAAAACTTTCAGAAGCACGAAGACTTGCTAGTTTCTATTAGTACTGCGACCAACCAGTCGATCATTTCCGTTGCCAAAGGGTTGTTAGCGATTAAGTTGAAAGAAGGTCCGATCGAAGTAGAAGAAGCTCTACACGTTCCTGATCGGACTACAAAACTATTGTCGGTGAGTAAGATCTTCAAATAAGGCAAGCTCAAGAATCATCATCTTTATCGTCTTGCGAGGCATACTTTGTAGCTTTGTCGGACACAATTCAAAAAGTGCTATGGTAGCAGTAGCAGTTACTGGAGCAATTCGACCGGAAGAAAGCGGCACCAGTTTTATGCGCCATCAATCCACAATCTGCATTGCCAAAAACAACATCTTCAACCCCCGGATTAAACACATATCCATCGTTCATAGGATAGGACAGGATAATTGATAACAGATGTAAACGTATTAGCTGAAATCATTGTTAAAATTGTTAATTTTAACGAACACCATTAAGTCATCTAAATCGTCACACCGCCATCGTTTCACAAATACACTGCAATTGACGCATACAGAGCACATAGTAAAATTTCCGACATCAATAAGCGGCCAAAATAAACGAAATTTTAACTTACTTATCAACATCGTGGAATAAACAAGTACGATTAATTCACAATAGGATGCATAAGTGACTCATCAAACTTACTTAAGAAACCTTGTGATGTCGTCATCCTTCAACCACGCTACACTGTAAATTCGCTTATCCTCCGTTTCTGGTTGGACAATACCTCGGTACGCAGCTTGACACGTTTCGCGATATGTTTTCAACAGTGAACATACCATTTTGAGCAGTTCGTCCGAGTACGTTGGGAGATCCAAGATAAGTTTTTTGGTTTCAGAGATTCCTAAAAAAATGTATAAACAATTATTCAAAATCAAACATTAAAAAATCTTTAAAAAGCTACTTACGACTTTCTACCAGTACGGTATTTTGCAGCAACGGTCTCGTCAATCCAAGTCGCTTCATCTCTTCCGGTGTAATAATTGAGCGCCAAGCATCCTGTGTTTTTGATAAAGATTCGATTGTAAGCTGTAAATTTCGATTGTGACCCCTCGCCAGATAAGCATCCTTTACGTAATTAGCCAAGAAGGTATTCAAACTGCACAATTGACTGAAAGGAACCCACAAACGATGGACGATATATTCATCGATTCAGTAAGAATACAGCCGTTTCTACTCACCCTGATTTACACTTCATAAATCCTTCTATCTCATGAATGTAACCCATCATCGGTAGATAAATCTGCCTTACAAGAGCAGCATCCGGAGTGCAGACAAGCGATCGTTCTTGTTTCTTTCGTTCCGGCCCGAGTGGTACAACACCTTGTTTATTGCTAAAGCTAGCATTCAGCAAATCCCGTCCATTTCCAAGGGACTGATTTAATGCATCCTCTTTGGCTGCAGCACTATTCGACACATTCGACGGATTGCGGCGATGCTCTTTCGCACCGGAGTCCGGTTCCAGCAAAGCCGTATGGGAAGACTTGTCGAATTTGAACAGCATCTTCTTACCTGGCATCTTACGGCGGCTGAAGAATGTGTTGATGTTAGTCGTCTGCTCGGTAAACTGCGCTCGCATCAGCTCGTCACTGCTGTCGTTTTGTATATCAAGATAATCAGTCAACACTAATTTCAAGACCGCCTGAGCCTGTCCCCAGTATTCAATTAGATCATAAGCCTTCGCTTGCGTTAGATTGTAACGGTGCATTACGTTGTGATAGTTTTTAAGCGTCAATTGATGCGCATTTGCAATAAGCTTTAACTGTTTGAAGACTATTTCTAGAAGTTCGAGTATTGGAGCTGTCTGGTCGGGCGTCTCTTCAGTGTTTGTCGCCAGATTTCCAAACGGGATCTGATGCTGTGTCTGCTGCTGATTCTGTTGCTGCTGGTTGAGTGTGATGATGTGATGAGTGGATCTCGTGACAATCGCTAGGAGTTCACTTTGCATTTGTACTCTTATGGACTGCAATGATAAAATTCATTGATAATAAATAACTCATTTGTGTTAAAATTTACCACATACTTCTATCGATTCAGGCACTTTATTCAGCAACGCAAAACACTCAATGATGATTCCTATGAAATAGGTAGAATTGACATCCGGATCGAGCAAATCCGTGTCTTCGATGATTTCGCTCTTGTCGACATCGAGGTAGCCTACAAATTAATAACTCATTATTAAAACCGTTTGCATATAATTAGCATTTAAAAACATTCTACAAACCATTCTGTGCAATTTCAAACAATGCTCTTCTAGCCTTCGTGTTGGCTTCCATTCGTTCGGCCGATCGCCGCAAAACGTTCCGCTGAAATGGCGAAGCCGCTGTACTGTTCGCCGCGTACTGACTGTTCCGACCAGAGCTTTGCCTTTGAAAGCTTTGCAGCACTTCAGCCGTACTGGAAACGTAAAGATGTTTGTTGAGTTCCTCAAGCAGCCGACCATAGAGCTGTTGCCGTTTGGTCTGAAAATCCTGCCGCAAATCGTTCAGACCTTCTACGTCCTTCAGGGGACCTTCCGTCATTTCGATTGCCGACATTAGAAGTTTGGTTGCATGTAGATAGTGCTTCTTGCCCATAAACGAAGCCAACTGTTGAGGAGTTCTACGGAGTTCGTTGATCTGGTCCAACATTTCCAACACATACTTGTGCTGCACAGCATCCGTGTAGAGCTTTTTCAGTTCTTCCCGCCGGCATCGTAACAATTGCTTACACGTTTGCAAGTTTTCTTTGACCACATGAATTTTCTCCCGGGAGCTGGTGATCTGTGTCGAGACCTTGCCGAACAACTGCATAACCCGTGTGAGATCCCCATCGTTCCGGGAAACCAACTGGTTCAACCTCTGATCAGTTTTACGAAACTCCTTTTCGATCTTCTGCTTCTCCCGTTCTCGCTGCTCATTGGTTTCGCTGGCGTCAAGGGTTTTGATCACCGAAACCAATAGTCCGCAGCCGCTCTATGGAAATGGAAAAGAAATGCTATTAAACTGATGAATAAGCAAATTTACGAACGCGTGTACACTAGACCGTTGCACCTCCACCGATGATGTCATCTGTTCGAAACATAAAAGATAGACATATTTAACGATTCAAAGCATATTTCTCACCATTATGATCCAATCAGCAGCAATCAGCAAGTTTAAGAATCAAAACGAGAAAACCGTCGTGCAGGCTGTCAACAGCCTGGTGTACAAATTACAACACTAACAGAACTATTTTGTACACAGAAACTTAATTCCACCCCTACAAAAGTGGGCTGATAACATATCCGTCCGATAAATGTTTTTCGTTCTATACGTGACGGTACGAGTACGCTTGCGGTCCGCGTATAAGCTCGAACAGGGAAATCAGACGTGCGGGTGAGTGAGTGTTCTTCTTGTTTACGTCGTCCGCGAAGTCAGCCCGCAAGCAGAGTTGCCGTTTCAATGGAAAACAAGGCACACAAGATAACTGCTCGAATCATGCAGAAATTTGAGCGTTGGAATTTTTTAAAATTGGGTCCTAAAGCCCTATGTCGTTTTTAGCTTGAATCGATGAGGTTAGGGTTAGGAACACATATTTTGATATTCAATTTTATATTTTTAGGCTATTGCCGTTAAAAACCTTTTTTTTAATTTTGCGAAATTTTGAACAAAAAATAAACATTTGGGCAACCTTATATAGACAAACTATAGTTGTGCATGGTTGTGTCAAGCGGTGTCTAGACAACACGAATTATAAAAAGAAACCATAGTATGTCTTGAAATGTCACGGAAAACTTTTTGTTTACCTTCACGCTCATGTGATAGTGTGTCAAAAAGTCAAAAGTTGCAAAGTCAGGAAATGGCTTGGCAATCGCGACCTAAAACATTTTCTGAGTTTACAGCACATTTTCCGGTTCCGGTCATCTTAGTTTAATTAAGGCCTTTGTCAAAATCAGCAATAAGCGTAGTGACTGCACTTGGTCACAGCGTGAATGGCTTCAGTTTTCGGATGCAACACCCGCCATCGAGATGCGATCGTGTTTGGTTAGAAACGCACAGAAATTTTTGGTCTGCCGTTCGCCCTACTGCTGATTCACGTCGGAGTAGCAGAACATACCAATCTGATTGATAATACGGTGCCAGTTTCGGTTGGCGTTTTTTTTTCATACTGTTCTGCGGGGTCGATTGTACCGAGATTATACTGTTGGCCATCAGTTTGACATCGTTTAGTCATTCTTAGCGCAAACTAGATTTGGACAAAGTCTAGCACCGTGAATCGATGGATTGGAATACATTGCCCGAATCAAAATTTTTATCCGATAACTAGTACAAATTTGATGTTCCACTTCCTCACGACCAGCAAAACGCAGACAAGCACAAGAGACAACTGCGAAGCTGTAACTGTCAAAACGATCAGCTGCTCAAACCAGAGTTGCCAGTGAGAAAAAGTTATCATTGTTGCCAGAAACGTGTTATTTTCGTTATGTCAAGGAAGATCTCTAATGTCAAGGGAGAATAAATTACAATATTTTTATTTTTTAATTTTTTAGTGCTCTGCATCTTTTTTAAAAATAAAAAACTGTACTCTGGTAGTCATAATGGGAAGCTTTATCGTTTCTTCTAAAAAAATCATCTTTTTATCACAAATTTTAGGACCCAATTACCATACAAGTTGAGCCAACGTGCCCCAGAACTTTGTGATGAACAAAACAAATATTGAAAATTAGGTCTCCAATTTTTTCAGAACATTGCAAAGGAATTTTATCGACCTTAGCAGACATCATATATTTTATACAAAAAATGTTTGCGAGACGATACTTGCTTCAGGAGATAATTCATATCTGATGCAGTTATGTTTAAGAAAATCTATCGCTTTAAAATAGCCCACAATAGTTAAATTTTCTACGATAACCCGAAAAGAAAAATGTAAAATAAATATCACTAATTCAAGATTTTTATAACAAAATCGTTTTACGATACTGGGATCTAAAGTTATGAATTTTGAATATAAGATGCCTAGAAAACCACCACCAGAAACAGACTTTTTTTACATCTTGTGGTCTATTCCTCTATATTTTGAAGAAAAGGACAATTCGGCACCACCTTTTCAGAAGGGCCAATCTGTAAAATGTAAACAAAACGAGTGAGGGTTATTTTCTGCTGAACTAGCATGGGGAAAGAAATCCTCACTCAGTTTGTTCACATTTTGCAGATTGGCCCTTTCGAAAAGTTGGTGCCGAATTGCTTTAAATTTGATGGATGGCTGAAATGGAGTTTTATAAAAAAAACAAAAATTCTGGAGTTTGTGAAACTATCCTTTTTTTAACACTAGTTTTTCAACATTTTAAAACCGTAATCCATTTGACGAGATTGTTGATTTTTTTATATAACAGGTCAGTAATTATTTTCAAATTTATATTGTAAAATTGTCTAAAACTTAAAATATTTGTAAGTTTTATCAAAACAATGAAAATGGTCAAAATATGCTTGGTAGGAACGTCTTTGTTGAGCCAAACTATTTTATATTAAAATTGCTTCGGTGTTCTTGGTTGAAGTTGAATGCGTACTTTATATATCAAGTATACAGGCAACATTAACCGTTTTTGTCGGTTTTGCAGGTAGAATTGTTTACATCACCACTGTGTCCATTTGTATAAGATAAGATGCTTGCAGAAAACATAGATATTAGAGGGTCTTCTGCGTACATAATATATGGACAGGAAAGTGCTAGATATTTTAAATAAACTAATTTTTTAAAACGGAAATTACAAATTACTTTCAAATATAGCAAGGTAATACAATGATATTGTGCCTTGCAGCAATTTTACGAGTCCTACGCAAATTCACATATTATACTGTACAATTCACAATAATTATACTGTACTTACCAATAAATTGAAGATATGCTTGTCAAACAGAAGGGACACAGAGATGAGACAATGACGAAAAACTGATGGTTCGAAATACTAAATTGCATCGTGTATAGGACACGCAGAAAATAATCATACTAATAATTTACGTGTGGGAGTCTAAGGTGGAGTCTTTGCAACAGCACTAATTAGGAACATTTCTTGTTTTTATGATTTTAACTAAGTTTTGAATTTGATCGAAATAAGAAAACACGTTCTGCAAATCTGACTGAAACAATTTCAGAATAAAATTGAGAACGATTCAAAACCAGTCATATGCGATGGCAAACCGCGGCAAATCTTATGGCTTTTCAAAACTAATTCATAAAGCACTATTTTGATAAGCATGTTCAAGTTTTAGTTAGGTATACCTGACACGTTTCGAATTACGTAACTGTTCTGAAGAAAGTGGCCGCTTTTCACTGTGAATTAAACCTAACACGTGAATTAAACCTAATCAAGCTTATTGTTGATTAGTCCAAGTGTTTGCGACTTCTTTTGAGATCCTTCGGACGTATGCCAGTTCAAGTTTTTTTAAGTACCAAACTAACCTATTTTTAATAGACATGCGTATGCGTTTGATTCAAGCAGATTTTTTTAAATCTAAATATACATCGTTTACATGATAATTCCATGAACATAAATCTGCTCGATTCTTAAACCAACGAACAAATTCAACACCTTGCCGCTATCTTGGCAACACGCTTCTGCGCGTTGAGGTTAGCCCTGTCATTTTGACAGTTTCTTTTCACCCTGCTTTCGCTAGTCGGGCAGGTCCTTATGAATCGCATAAAAAATATCACCGTTCCAAAAAAGAAAACATGAACACCCACAAAAATAAACACAAATATCGCATTGGTTGCGCAATTTCGGCACTAGTTAACTAGCTAACACTGTGCACCGTACCGTTAATTTCACTTTGCACTAGTTTAGATGTAAATTAGAGGCACAAATTACCGTTTCTTTGCCGTATTTTACGGCTCTCGGTGGTTTCACGGGTGGAGAATCCATGTATTGAAATGAGCACTTGCACTTCTGCTGCTGGCTGACATAAATCTATTATCTTCGTCTTTCACTTATTATTCGTCGTACGTTTTTTACTATTCACAACCCACAACGTCTCTGTTCCCGTTACGCGAGAACGCGGCAAATGAAAATGAACATTATTTGCGATGAACTTGGAAATGAACCGTCTAAAGTAATTATTGCATTTATGTATGATATTTTATGCTAAAAACTAAAAAAAAAGCACCGCGCAATTCAAGCTGGAGTTTTGCTACGCGTACGCGTGGTGATAGAGCCATGCTTTCCTAGAAGTACGCAGCCATGAAAAACAAGAAATTTTAACAATACAGCAGGCCTTGCCAAATACGAATAAAATTTTCATTCTCATCAAAAATTTTCAGTGAAATAGAAGCAAATTTAATTCACCGTCAAAATTTTCAAAAATTGTTTTAAGAAGAAAATTCTAGAAAAAAAAACTGAAAACTATCGAAAATGGTAATCTTTCTTTCTGTTCTATAGAAGATTATCGATTAAAGTTTTAGTTTTGAATTTTCGCAGAGTTTCAGCAATCGGGAAACCATCTCGCTTCATATTGGCCAGGCCGGTATTCAACTGGGGAACGCAACTTGGGAGCTGTACCTGCTGGAGCACCGCATCGGAAAAGATGGCAAACTGCAGGAAGCGGTCGAGCCAAATAATGACGATGCAAACTGCTTCAATGGAACGTTCTTCCAGCGTACGGTCACCGATAGCTATGTTCCACGAGCGATTCTCGTGGACACCGAGCCATCCGTGGTAGACCAGGTTCGTTCCGGTGAGTACAGGAATTTGTTCCATCCGGATAACATGATCAACGGAAAGGAGGATGCGGCAAACAATTTTGCACGGGGTCATTTCCACATCGGTAAGGAGCTACTGGATGGAACGATGGAAGTCATTCGGCGCATGGCAGAAGAGTCGAATAGTTTGCAAGGATTCTTTATGTTCCATTCGTTCGGAGGGGGAACTGGATCCGGCTTTTCCTCTCTCTTGGCGCAAAAGCTGGCGGATGGTTTTTCTAAAAAGAGCAAATTAGAGTTTGCCATCTATCCTTCACCGCACATTTGCACCAGCGTGGTTGAACCGTACAATTCCGTTCTAACGACTCATCATTCCATCGATGCCACGGATTGCACCTTCCTGGTGGACAACCAATCCATTTACGACATCTGCCAAAAAAAGTAAGGGATGAAATTATTTTCATTTCGCTTTTATCATTACATTAGCTAATTTGATTCTTGTTAGATTAAACGTCGAACGGCCACTCTATAGCAACCTAAATCGTCTTATAAGCCAGGTCGTATCCAGTATCACCGCTTCGCTGCGGTTTGGGGGTGCACTCAATGTCGATATGAACGAGTTCCAAACTAACTTAGTACCCTACCCTCGAATACACTTTCCGTTGGCGGCATTTTCCCCTTTAGTACCGAAAGAAAAGGCGAATCATTCCAGTAAGTTCACATTAAATCTAAGAGATCGTAAATTTTCACTTCTAACATGGTTTTCCCCTCACAGCAATGACCGTATCGGATCTAACGTCACAGTTATTCGAGCAAGACAATCTAATGGTCAAATGTGACTTAAAAAGTGGTAAATATATGGCCTGCTGCTTGCTATACCGTGGCGATGTGGTACCGAAGGATGTCAATAGTGCTATTGCAACTATTAAGTTTCGACGATCGCTTCACTTTGTGGACTGGTGTCCTACCGGGTTTAAGGTTATATTTTTGCCTACTATCGTTGAACATTATGGTACATAAACATAAAACACTTTCTCATTCTCTAGGTTGGCATAAATCAAAAGTGTCCCATTATGATTCCGGATGGTGATTTGGCGCCTATTCACCGAGGGGTTTCGATGTTAGCTTCCAATACTGCCATCTGCGAAGCGTGGCAAAAGCTGAACTACAAATTCGACCTAATGTACACCAAGCGAGCGTTTGTACATTGGTATGTTGGGGAAGGCATGGAAGAGGCAACGTTTCGGGAGGCACGTGAAAATTTGGCCGCTCTCGAGATGGATTACTACGAGGTAGCGAAGGATTACGATGGTGAGTGTAATTTTCTACTTATTCTATTGAAAACTGCATGCATTTACAACGCGGTGGCTAGGAGTATTTCGCTATTCAATAAGTTCACAATAGACAAGTAATTTTCGACGAAAGAAACGATTTTAGTTAGTTTGTGTTGTGGCGACTTAACTAGAACTACTTACTGGGCATTCGTAACAACTTCATTTTGCATGATTTATATTCGGCTCTAACTAACAGACCTCACGCGTATACTAGCTCTAAGTGAAACCACGGCTCTATTGCACCTATCGAGACGTGCCCGTTTATAACATGAAATTTAAATTCCTTTATACCTCTCTAAGAATATACCGATTTGATTTTCACCCGCTCTCACACATGGGAATTTGTTGAAAAACAATTTTTAAGCATACTCTGACTCAGCAAATTTTTGTTCCACTGAATCGTACCCCGCCTTGAAATCTATAAACAAATGGTGAGTTTGCAAGTTGAAATTCCGTAAAGTTGAACCGCACTGGCATTCGCCAACATTTTCCGCAACGATCTTTGAACAGAATGTGGGAAAGAATTTCATATGCAGAGTAAAGCAGAATAAGCCTGCATTTTAATCTTTGGTCTTTTTTGCCGTTGTTAATTGCCCGTCTACAAACCCAGCTTGATAACTTCCCACCAATCTACTTCCTAGGGGCGATAGACGGCGAATGATGATCTGAAAAAGAACTTTATAGGCGGCGTTGAGAATGGTGATCGATAATTATCGAACGATTCTCTCTCTAACTGGGTGACAAGTTCTTGTTTATTGGGCATATTACTCCCTCCCTTCACTCCTTCGGTGACTGTTCTGTCTAGCCAACCTATTCGGGCCCATCGTGATAAGCTCCGTTGCGATGCCATCTCTGCCAGCTGCCTTGTTTTTGAGCTGCTTGATGGTTTCGAGCACTTTACCTATTGTGGAGGTCGGCACATCACCATTATCCGCCGTACTGGTATAGTCACTACTTCTGCTGTCTTGTTATTCCGTCTCCGTGCCATTCAGGTGCTCATTGTAGTGCTGCTTCCACCTTTCGATCACCTCACGTTCATCCGACAAGTTCCCTCCGTCTTTATGCCGACATGCTTCGGCTCGCAGCACAAAGCTTTTGCGGGATACGTTCAGTTTCTTGTACAATTTACGCATTTCCTTAGGAAAATACAGCTGTTCCATGCCCTTGCACTCCATTTCTTCCAGGCGGCGCTTCTTATCTCGGGAAAACTGGGTTTATTGTCTTAGCTTCTGTCTACATCGTTCCACGTTTTGACGAGTCTCCTGCTGCAGCATCAACGTCTGCGCTGCATTCTTCTCGTTCAACATCCTCTGGCCTTCATCGTCGAATCAGTTGTTACGTTGACTCCTTTTGGCGAACCCAATGGCACCTTCCACTGCGCTGTTGATGGCTGGTTTAACGCTATCCCAGCAGTCCTCGAGAGTGGCTTCGTTTTACTCTCCCTCACCCGGCAGCGCAGCCTCAAGGCATTACGCGTACTCAGTAGCGACTTCAGGTCAGGTTGGTAATAAGACCGTACCAGTCCTCCTTAGTTCATACATGTAGTACAACCGGATGGATTCACAATGCTTCCCTCTCGACTTACAGAATTTTAGCTGGTTTGCCATTTTTTAGGTCTCTAGTTGCTCTTACTCGCCATTCAACAGTAAATCGAAATGTGTTTTTTACGCATGGTTATCTCCGATCTTTCGGTTTCCTTCTTAGTCGTTGCACATAACCAGGCTTCATTTTGCTCATCTTGTTCAGCCGTTTCCTCTCCCTCCTAACGATGCCTGAATACTGTTTTCACTTACGACCATTCATCTTGCGCAGAAGGAGCGCTACCAGAGCAACCACAACCAGAGCTAATATTTCCTTCGTACATTGGAGACATAAGACTATTCGCTCCGTGTCCCAAAGAGAATATGCGATTGGCAATTATATGGATTGGAACGATTTGCTCCGTAACCATGAGAGCATGCCTTCGGTAGCACTTCGATAGAAAAAGAAAGATGAAACCAAACTGATGCTCACTCGCCGGCAGAGCAAATTAGCAAAGCACTGCAAAAGCAAAACAAAACTCGTCGGAGAACATCTGACTAAGAGAGGGTAAATGGATTCGTCTTCTGCGCTTTGCCAGTAAAACGTTGAAAATTGAGATGGCAGAAGCCTGCACATAACAGAAGTTGCAACGGTCCTGTTCCTAATTCCATCGATCCTTTTCAAAAAGCCTTTCGTGTCATGCTAGAACGCGATCCCAGTGCTGGCGCTTCTTACGTATAGTTACTATATATATAGTTCGGCGGATAGAAAATCGGGAGCCAAATAAACGTCAAAAGCGGAGCCAAAAGCTTTTCAAAATCCAAAATGCAGGAGTAATGGTAAAAAAATACACTTTATTTTCATAGAACTAGTCATTTTCAACACCCGTCAGTGATTATTTTTCGTAAAAACCTGCACATTTCACCATTATTTCAAATTTAATTTCATAAATCAGGGATGCCAATTCGCCTGGTTTTCTATCCGCCGAACTATATATATAGTAACTATATTCTTACGACATTGAAGCATCTCTGCTGGATTCTTCTCGTCAGTCCCTTACTGGCAATCTGCGTGAAACCACTCACTGGAAATGGCTGCGGCTGTAGCACAGAACAGAAATGGAAGTAGAAATCCAAACACGTACATGCTACTTTCTACAGATACTAGCGGTAGCGAGTCACTTTTTTTCCACGAAAGCACACGAACGCGTACGAAAGCATGTGAAAACTGCTATGCGATTGGCAGCGAACGTTCTGCTTATATTGCTGTTATTTTCTTCTATACGAAAACCTTCCCAAAGAAAAATAAAAACAAAAAAGACTCTGTTACCAGTTTTGATCTCCGAATCGTTTGGACTTCCACTTCTGTTCTGTGGCTGTAGTATCCAACACTTCTCGCGTTGTATACTAGTCACATGGAAGATGTGCTTCCACTGCACGTTTAGGTTCTCTCTAACTCGTTCACCAATCCCCTCATCAGCTTTCCGAAAGCAACTCCTTGCATTGATAACCGCCGAATATTGAGTCGTATTTTCCTCGTAGGTTTCGATTAGAATACGTTGGACAACCGGGTACGAATGTTTAGCAATATAGTGGTTGAAAGAGGGGCGCTTTTAGTGAACTCTTTATGAAAAATGAAAAAAGTGGCCACAGGCTTATCAGTATGTTTGACAATTACTATGTGACAACATTATTTTAGTTAATCAAACAATTCTTCCCCTTAACCGTTCCTACATTAAGTATTACTCTTCATAATTTTCAGATGACGTAGCAGCCCCCGTTGAAGCGAGCGAAGAATTTTAAGGGCAGTGATATTACTCCGTCATCCCCCGCCAAGAGGATCAAGTGAGTACGCCGTCACCGTTCGCTACTGTAGAATATCGTTTAAATAAGTATATTTTTGCTCTTGAAACTACTGTATAGTATGCTCGATCAGATAATATTTTCAATAATAAAACAATCTTAATTTATATTCCACACGCTCCGTTCGAGAGGGTGACAAACGCAACAACAGCTCATATCCGAGAGAGTTTTTTTCATTATATTATTAAATTTTTTTGAACTCATGGTTTCCTGATTTTATCATCTGTGATCGTGTGCAGAGCATGTTTGAACTATATTACTTAGCAGATGGTTTATTATTAAAGTTCAATTATAAGCGATGCGATGATTTATTTTAGATTTTATTTATCAATTACTTTAATAATCGTGAATTAATGTTCTCTACTATGCCGGCTACTGTGAAGAAATAGGTCCTCTAAATATGCTTTGGCTTCTTGATCAACAAGGTGTTGGTTGTTTAATCCAATCGTAGATGAATTCATTGGTTTAATAATGTTACTTGTTTCTTTACTAATATGCCAGTAGCTGGTTACAATTCTACGGCTTGTTTTAAATTTTCTCTAATTGGTATATATAGTAATACGCTTGGATCTTGATTTCTCATCAATAGAAGGTATAAGAAGATGTATATAGGCTCTGAAGGTGAAAAATATCTTTATCAAATAAACGTTCTGTTGCGTGAGTTAATATTCTTGGACTTCGTGGGATCAGTTTCGAGGGTTTCATATGTTTCTGTTTCTCGGAGATACTTTGGCGTGTGGAAGCAAAACCGTTCGGTTTCACAGGAAGATGATGTCTTAAAATAGTTTGTTTTATTTTTCATGTATAATTTTCGTTCACTTTTAGAATAGTTGGTTTACTGTTGTTCCTTTAACGTGTTTTATCTGTTTACTCGAACTAATCGTTTTTTTTTTTTGCTGGATTAAATGACTCCCTACTAAGAGTGATTGAGCTTTGAAAGAATGACTTTACGCAATGCTTGAAAATGCCTTTTCTGAACACTATGGTGTATCCTAGAATTAGATGTCACAGGCCACAAATAGCATTATATTAATTAACGCTACAGTAATCAGCAAATTCAATAATAGTAGTGTCTCAATTTAGGGTCAAATATTGAAAATTTCGTTACTTTATTCCACTTGCCCATTGCAAGAAAAACACCACAATTAATTATGTCAAATATGTATAGCGCTCAAATTACATTTGGATACACCGCAGTGTAACTTTCAAACACCAGCCATAAAGTCCAACAGTCCTTTCCGCTCAATCCCTCGAGCTACACGCATTTGTCTGTTTATTTTCCTCGTGATAGAAAACACGTACATCTATAAAAATTGATATCAGAATGGTTTGTGAATTTTTCCTGCACATATTGTTGTGTGTATGTGTTAAATCTGCATGCGTTTTTTACTGTTCGGTTTCATCTCGTTAAAATATTACACTCGAATACGACATATGTAGAAATTAATTTCAGCTGCACACTGCGTTTACTTTTTGATCGGTGGCAACTGTTCGGTGATTGTGACACTCAACCGTCTAATGTTGGGCTTGTCGTAGTCCTCCATTGACATGCCACGGGACAGCCGCCGGGCTCCCGGAGTTCCTTCGGTCGAACCACCGGAACTGGTAGAAAATGCCCTGCTGCGATCAACACCGGGCATGGCGACTGATGTCAAAAGACCTTGGCCCTTGCAGAACAGTAGGATTGACTGGGCTACCTTGGCAGGCTAAAATTGAAACCAAATATTTTATGTTCTGTTCTCGAAATATGGAACATTTTTGTACTTACGGCGTCAGCCAGAACATCTCCGGCACGTTCGACCTTCAAAAGGGTGACTTTTTCCTTGTTCAAGTCCTTGTACAATTTCTCAACAACACCAGCGTATGGGCTCATAACACCAGTAATCAATAGACAATCAACCTTGCAGTTCTTCAGCGGCAGGTCCTTACGGCTGAAATCCGATATCTCTCTTAGTAGCATCTGTCAATTGATCATTACCTCGGAAACTTACTTCATAAATGCTTTTACATATTGCTTCAGATTTTTGTTATTCAACGAGCTGTGAAGTCGGCTCTGGAATTCGGCGACAATTTTTTCCTTATCCGGGTTGTCACCGACTAATTGCTAAAAGGGTCATGGGGAGCAAACATCGATTAGAATCTTTTGATAATTATATTGTTTCAATAGATACTACAACGCAACCAAAACAAGACTATGCTTGGTAGGGACAGTGATGCGGAAGCTATGTATCTAAAAGCTAGGAATAACATCAAAACATCCAGTGTAAGCCGATCTAGCACCATTTGTAGATGGCATTGCTGCTAATAGCAGTAAAAATGTTCTACACGATAAAACCATTGGAAGAATCAATCGGCAGATTACTAGTGCATTGAATACTTACATATGAAGCTGTGTAATTTATTCAAACTAGCGAAATATATGCAAAGCTAAACTTTGCATAGATATAAATTATTCCTTGGCCAAAGCAACGCATCTGAACTATATGCTATTAGTGCAACTTGAACTGTTTTGAGAGCCATTAGCACTTATAAACGTTCCGGTGTAATATATCGGGATCTGAACTTCCAGTTAACAGTAATATCATTCTTCTAGTAAAATAAATCTTAGAGTTTAACTCTGCATTGGAATTATTTTCTGTTGTATTTTTTGATTTATTAATCAAAACAATTATTAGCCACCTGAGTAAATGTGCTGATTTTAATAATTAGAATTTGCAATACTTCTAATCCCTAATCCCCCTATAAACTGAGCGTGTGCATTACCGATAAATAAATATATTTTTTTAGTCTACAACAAACAATTATCTGAATATACAAAGGAGCTTTCAATTCTGTTTTTGAGATGTTCAATTGGTTCGGGAGGTCCGCTTTCCTTTGGGTTCAAGGAATTGAATGGAATATATGGTTTTCCTTGATGTCGTAGAATACCTTCTGGGGTACGTACTGCGCAATGGGTCCATTGACAGCAATAACGTATTCGCCATTTTCCATTACGCTTCCAGCGATTCATTAGATTTATTCATGATATCACAATATTAGCTCCTAAAAGCATCCATAGTGTTGGGCTTATCCACATTCTAAGATATGGAGACTCCGGGAAATCAAGGTTACCATGTATGGTTTGACTAACGACGTGCTCGTTGGTTCGAATCCTAGTAGAAATGGAGTTACTTTGGCCATTCTCTCCATTTCAGATTCTCTAGGGCAAGGAATTTTTTGGAGTGAAATGATTTGCTCCGTGATCTTGCGAGCTTGCATTTGGTAGTGTTCTGGCAGAAAAAGAAAGATGAAACAAAACCGACACTCACTCAGATGCAGAGCAATGCAGCAATGCACTTGAACAGTAAACAATTTCGTGACTTGTAAGAGAAGGTAACATCCAACAGAGAGAGCAGATCGCTTCGTCTTCTGGCAAAGCGTAAAACGCAGAAAATTAAAGTTATTTTCAAAGCACGGCATAAGTCTGACGACTGACGAAGCTAACTAAGTGGCTGTGAAAATGTTCGAAAACAGACACTGTGGAAGCCTGCAAGTCGTAGGCGAAATACGCATCTAAAATATAAATAGTAGCATAAAATAATATATATAGTAGAATTAAATTGGATAAGTTTTCTTCTTTTTTAATTTTAGACATCTATCAGTGGTTGGAGAATTCGTGAAAAATGATTATTTGAATTGATGAACATCCTTCTGGAACATACACTACTCGCCTGATTCACCGATAATACATCCATCGGCTTTTGATGTCATCAGGAGCATAACCTCATTGAAACACTGGAATTCGATCCCAAATTGAATGTTGAACATGTACTATGGCCGATTTAGCGGGTATAGCATGTCTGGGGATGCCCTAAAGTGTCCGAAATAGTATCACAGAGTGAACAGAGAATAGGTTAAACTAGTGTTAGTTACTGTAGAAGTCCAGACCGTTTTATTTCTCACTTTTACGATGCATTCATGCATTCGTTATCCGGGATTTCTCCAACCACACTTTAGCTGGCTGTAGAAACTGTCTTTCTCCTGCAGTTCGGTAGCGTCTGTTGGCGCATAGCACTAGGTTGCAGTAAGGTTTCTAACCCGTGTTTTCGGCCCAGGGTTTCAAGCTTCAAATGGTTCTTTTTCAAGTTGAGCCTGCTTGATCTGCTAGGCAAGGATTAGTATATTCCATGTTCCGATTCGCATCCGTGTTTTCATGCTAAACGTTGTTGCCAATAATGCAGATTGATTTCTGCTTCCATTTTCTGTAACGTGTACAGTAGGTTGTTAGCCTAAGGTCCCCATCCTACTGATAGGGTTGCCATCTTACAGCGGGCGGAAGCCGCGGTTACCCCTTCCCTGTATGCGTACAACGACCAAGGTTACAAACCCCGAAAGTTTCAAAAAAGTTGAATCTTTAGTATACGTTGAAATGTGAAATCTATATAGTAGATGCTCCAGTAGTTGTGGGAGTGCAAGTAGTGGTGGAAATTCAAAAGATTTCAATATTTTAGGATCCCGACGTGAGATCTTCCTCACTATCAATACTTACCAATACCCAGTATTGATAGTGAAGATCCCAAAATAATGAACTCTTTCGCATTTCCACCATTACTGATACTACTGGAGCATCTACCCTATTATGTGATATTTCCAAAATTTGCAATAAAACTACTAGGGTAGATGCTCCAGTAATGGAGGGATTATGTCGGGGGATAGTGTGTAAAGACAATTTGAACGCTCAATTTATCAGTTTCCAATTGAACTACATGATAATATGATGCACCATAGTGTTGGCTTTAAATACATACCAAAATTATACCTTTCTACTGGTTAATATATCTAAAATATTGCTTTTCCTGACATTAGTATGTGCTCCTAAAGTAGTGGTAATGTTCCTATAATAGTGGAAAATTTGCCTATAATAGTGGAATGTTGTTTACCGCCTTAGCAACGCTTGCAATGAGCATGGCAGCAGGTGGATAACAACGTAGGCTTGTTAAAATGCTATGGATTGTTACGAATTTCTTAAGCAATTGCACTCTATTGGACTGCTGAAAAGGAATTTGTAATTTTTGCACCAACATCTTGAATTTTAACTGTGTATCTTAGATAAAGCTGTTAACAAATATATATTTAACAATAGAAAACGGAAATTGTCTCGAAATCCGCCAAAATCATGATATATTTCGAGTTTCCACCACTACTGGTACTACCACAACTACTGGAGCATCTACCCTAATAAATGACATGGTTCTGTAAAGAACAGGGCTTCCAAATGAAGTAAAAAAAGTTTGATCTTAAAATGAAAAAGGTACGCTAATGACAAAAAAGGTGATTTTCTGATAAAATTCAATATAGCGGCCAAATTCAACATGGTCACCATTTTTTTTTTTCATTTCATTTGAAAATCCTATGCTTCCTCTTCACAAAAACGTGTCATTTGCTGTATGTTTTATAGCAAATTTAGGAAAAATTGCGCCTCCACGCAGATCTAAGTCAAACGGTCGATGGCCTTTACCCGGAAATGCTTCATGTACTTACTGAAGCAGCTAAGCTAGGAGGTGCGAACGAGAGCGCTTGTTCTCCATTGAGGAGCGGCTCACACAGCGTCTGTCTCGTAACGGGCGGCTGAATATGAAATGCTGTATCCCGTAAGCTATACCTAAGATGGCAGACCCATCAGCGGGATGTAGGTATCGCGACCCCGGTGAGGTAGTATACCGAAAACTCAATTACCACGAACAACGAACAAAGAAATTCAGGACGGAACAATCGGTATAGGACACGACAAGGGACAAGGAAACGATTAAGGGATAACGATTGGAAACTTGGTACCTGGAATGTCCGAACTCTCCATAAACCGGCACGGACTGGCTTGCTTGCTCGAGAGCTGCATCAACTCGGAGTGGAGATCGCTGCTATTCAGGAAGTTCGGTGGCTAAATTAGGGAGAAAGGGAGTTCCGTGCAGTGGACCCTATTGCAGGTACTTCTTTCAAGTACCACATCTACTACAGTGGCGGTAAGAAAGCAGAATATGGAGTCGGTTTCGTAGTGTTGGAAAAACAAAAGCAACGAGTTATCCGGTGAAGGCCCGTAGATGACCGTATATTAAGGGCATTAAGGGCAAATTCTTCAACTATAGCCTAATCAACTTATACGCACCGACAAATGATAAATCCGATGATGCTAAAGACGAGTTTTACGACAAGCTATGGAAAGTGCCCAAAACACGACGTGAAAATCATCATCGGAGATGCAAACGCGCAGATCGGGAGGGAGGAATTCTTCCGTCCAGCTATTGAAAGACATAGCCTGCATCTGTCTACCAATGATAACGGTCTGAGGCTCATAAATTTTGCCGCGGCCAGAGGGATGACCATCTGTAGCACCTACTTTCCACGTTTGAATATTCGGAAACACACCTGGAGGCATCCAAATGGAGACTCTAGCTCTCAGATCGATCATGTCTTGATTGACGGTCGACACTTTTCGGACGTTATCGATGTACGGTCTTTTCGTGGACCAAATATTGACTCTGACCACTATCTCGTAGTGAGTAAGATTCGCGCAAGGCTGTCGAACACGGCGAAAGCTCGCACTGAGAGGACGCTGCGTTTCAACATCCAGCGGTTAACGGCAGACGGCGTAGCAGTGGAGTACGAATCGCAGAACAGCAGGTAGAAGAAGTAGATATAAATGGGCTGTGGAGGAACATCCATGGTGCCATCCAAACATCGTTGCCATCCGGCGCAGAGGAGCGATACGCCAGCAACGACACACGGAGTTTCTATAAAACGGTGAGATGCAGGAATTTTGCCATGCCTGTGATGTGCAATGATAGTGCTGGCAACCTGCTTACCGACAAAACGGCCAGGTGGAAGGAGCACTTTCAGACACTATGAATGGAGAGGTAAATGCGGAGATTAGCAGGGGCAGGATAGAAATTGTAAGCGATGGTCAAGCTGTGGAGCCACCAACACAGGAGGAGGTTAAGAAGGCAATCAGTGAGCTGAAAAACGGTAAGGCTGCTGGGAAGGACGGTATCCCGGCTGAACTTCAAAAGCGGGAAGCGAACGGCTGTACGAAGCAATCCACCGGATCATTGTCAGGATCTGAGAGGAAGAACAAATGCCGGAGGAGAGGTTGGATGGCCTCATTTGCCCAATTTTCAAAAAGGGACATCGAATGGAGTGTAAAAACTATCGAGGAATTACATTGCTCAATTCTGCCTACAAGGTGCTTTCCCGTATCCCGTCGGCGAGTACCAAGCTGGTTTTCGTGATGGTCGCTCCACGACGGATCAGATGTTTACCCTGCGCCAGTTGCTAGACAAGTTCCGGGAGTACAACTTGCAGACAGACCATCTGTTTGTGTACTTTAAAGCGGCGTACGATTCAGTTAAACAAAATGAGCTGTGGCAGATAATGCTAGAACATGGTTTTCCGACGAAACGAGTTACGCTGATTCGTGCGACGCTGGACGGATCCAAATCATGGGTTAGAATAGCGGGTGAGACCTCAGCTGCTTTCGTGACGTTGGATGGACTGAAGCAAGGAGATGCACTCTCTAACCTGCTATTCAACATTACCTTGGAAGGTGCATTACGAAGAGCAAATGTGGTAAGTAATGGAACTATCATCACGAAATCTCACATGCTTCTTGGTTTTGCGGATGACGTCGATATCATCGGAATCAACCGTAGAGTAGTGGCAAAGGCCTTCAGGCTCTTTAAAAGGGAAGCTGCGAGATTGGGACTTACCATTAATACCGCCAAAACGAAGTACATGGTTGCTGGTAGGGAACGTGGGAGCTCAAGTGGTGTTGGTGCCGAGGTGGAGTTAGATGGGGAACGATATGAAGTAGTGGAGGAATTTATATACCTTGGTACACTCGTGACATGTGACAACGATGTAAGCCGCGAAGTGAAACGACGAGTTGCAGCCGCGAATCGGGCTTTCTACGGATTACGCAACCAGCTGAAGTCCCGTAGTTTACAAATTCGCACAAAACTGGCGCTCTACAGAACACTAATCCTCCCAGTGGCCCTTTACGGACACGAATCATGGACGCTAAAGGAAGCTGATCGGCGAGTGCTTGGGGTTTTTGAGCGTAAAATTCTGCAATCTATACTTGGTGGCTAAATGGAAAATGAATTGTGGCGCAGACGCATGAATCACGAGCTGTACCAAGTATACAAATATGCTGATATAGTGACGGTAGTGCAATGTGGCAGGCTGCGGTGGGCTGGACACGTGGCCAGAATGCCCGATGAAAGAGTAGCCAAAACTATTTTCAGCAGAGAACCAAGAAGAGGCCGTAGACTCCGAGGCAGACCCTGCACCCGGTGGGTGTGTGGTGTCGAAGACGATGCACGTTCAGCTGGTGTTCGTGGGGATTGGAGAACGGCAGCCCAGGACCGACGATACTGGAGGACCATAATTCGTTCGGCGCAGGATCGGTAACGGACCGTTGCCACTAAATCAAATCATATATGACAATTGTAAACTTTGCTACAGATAATTAGTTGTTTCATTTAGTTGAGATTCAAACACTTGATGTCTGGGATTTCAAAAGCAGTTTTTATACTTAAAACAAAATACTCACGAAAATTTATGATTGTGTTCTGACAGACACAAAGTGAAAAATAGTTTCATAACAATAATTATTATTTTGAGCATGAAAACGACAGACGTGTTTTTATAGGCCGGCCTAGAGATCAATAGTAAATCAAATTCATTTTAATGAAATTATTATTTGTATTGTTTGTGAATGCGCTTCCCAACAAACACTGTCGTATCACAACTTATCAAGCGCTTGTAGCTTGATAATTAGCCGTACAAAAGTTGAATAAGCTACTAATCAACAAAAATGTTTGTTGGGTTCGTATTTCGAGAAGATGATAATTTTTAATGTACCGGACTTACTGTTCAGTTCAATACCACATTTCGAAGACCAATCGATTGTGTATCGATTTTTTAACGTGACAAATCTCGAATCTTGATTAAAAGAGTCAAACTTGATTGCTGTTTATCTTCTGTCTCAATTTTTCAAAACAAATTGCTGTCCAATTAGGTTTCATCGTACTTTCAAGACAATTATTATTTGAGTTTGAATGTAACTGTAACAATTCGTAGCATGCACGGAATGTAACAATTCGATGGATGCAATTTTTTAAATACCATTGACTCCATTCATCATCTAGTCGAAAATTTTTATCTTGTCAGCCATTTCACTACTCAAGCAGCACTTTTTACACAATAATTGATAGATTACAGCAACCTATTTTGGTATACTTATGTAGAAATGCCATACATTTTATTTTATTTGACTCCTAGAACCGAGATTTGCCGACAAAAGCACCAGCAAGCTAGCGTAAACTGATAGCAGTTTGCTATAATACAAGCAAGCTGAACATTCTAATGACACAAGCGAAACTCAACAAAAAAGGACACTACTGAAGGAAGTAAAAAAAAGATGCAACAACGAACGAGTTAAAGGAAAAGCTCGAGCAATACTATAGTACTGTGGCAACCCACGGGAGGAAAGCGATATGCAAATGTACCTCGGAGAAGATCTGTGGTTCCCGAGGGTGATTCATTTTTGCATTTTTTTTTGTGCGGAGCACCGCAGCAGATTATGGTTGTTGTTGTAATTGTTGGTGCAGTAGTAGTTGTGGTTGTTGTTGTTGTCGAAGAAATGGTTGAATTCGTTTTGTAAAAAGCCATTTTATTTCAGGTTCGGTGCGCGCGGAAAAGCCACCGTTATTGCAACGGATCGATAAGTTGTTTGTAGTATTGTTTACATTTCACCGTTTCATTCACAATTTAGAAAGGTTAACGCGGGCGATTGATTTAAATTGGTATGTTTATTTTTTATAATTCGTCCACAGTTTTTGTCGGATCGACGTTGATATGAATTCATTCGATTTTGACAGGTGGACGGATAAGCACGAAGGATTCACCATTATCGGCGAAGTCGATGGAAGATGTGAGGCATGGAACAATAAAGCAAACATATATTAAAATACAACGGTCCAATAACAGGAAATATGTCAGTGAGCATATATTTGGAACCGGTGTACGATGCCGGAAACATTTGCACATGAGTTTGCGGAATTGTGAAACGATTAAAAGTAATTTGTATACGAAATTGTTTTCGTAGTTACCTACTTAACCCTAGAATAACGTTCAAAGAAAACGTTTGTAGAAATTAAACAAAAATTACGAACCCGGATTTATACCCTGACCTTGCAAAAACTTGTTTCACTAGACTAATCCAGTTTTATTCTAATCGAATTTTCTTACGAATAGTATTCCAACATAAGGAAATATAAAAACTTCGCTTGAACTCATTCCAACTTATTAAAATATAACTCACAATTCCGCAAACCGGCAACGGTTCGATATTAATCTACTGTTAAGGATGTCAATGGAACTAGAATGGAGCTGACGTATTGAGAACAGGGTATATGGTTCCCGCGGCTACGTGGGCTCTAGTGGTGGTTACGAGAACGATAGACAAGGACAGAAGGGACTAGAGTGGCGGTTCGCGGAAATCGCAGTATGTATATAATAACCGATTCCAATTTCGAGAACAGGCAATTTCCAATGCTTCCGTTTTGGTGGCTGTTTTGCCGGTATGTAATTTAATTCGAGCTTCAACTACGGGTTTGGGAAAATAACAAGGTTGAATAAACATGGTTTACCTAACACGAAACAAAAATTTAGAACATTCCAATTGCCGATTGAATATGAAACAATAGAAGGACAGTATAGAAGAAGAAACATAGAAAGGTATATGCATAACAATAGAGTCGGTAACACCAGTAGGCGAGGAAACAGTTTTATTCTACCCGTCAAAAGCCAATGTGTTTTGGATCATGTTGGACAGGGTGAATTGTTTGTGGGGTGGGGCAATGGTGCTGAATATAGAACATGACTTCACGCTGAAAAGCGTGATTGACCGTGAACAATCTGTCTGTGAAAATGCTGCAGTTTTTTTTGAGTACGAAAACTTACATAGCCAAATTTGTGATACAGTAGAAAGTCCTCGGCTGACTGGCCGAGTTCGTCTCCCTTCCAGCTGATGAATTTGGTTTTGAATGCGTCTAGCACCGAAGCTGCCGAACCGGTGACGTTGATCAGAATGAGACCGAGGGTTCGTGACGGATGTGCCAAACCGAATCGGGCCAGGACGTTGGCGCCCGCACCTTCGCCTAGGCCGATAACGTATTTAACGTGCAAAAAGTCCAACACCGTAACCAGCTCTTCGCCCAGCAACTGAAGCGATGGAAACTGGAAGCTGACGGAAGAGAATGGTTTGTGATTTGTGATTCCAGTAACAGTTATTTGGGCTTACTTCTCTGGTAGATTTGGAGCGTTGTCCGCGTGTCCGGGTACGTCGATATGAATGAAACACGACCGTTCCTTAATTTCGATCATACACGCACTGTTGACAAACTCTTCGAAAGAGGAATCTGAAATTTTAAAATTCGTACTTTAAAGGTCCATCCTGGAAAGACATCAATACTTACGATTGCAGCCCAGATCGTGAACAGTGAGAAAGACAGCGCGTTTTTCCTGCTGTGTGAGGTCACCCTGTAGCATAGAAGGAAACGAAAAAGAAATAATTTTATGAGAAATAATGACACTGACCATAAAAGTTTATCAGGACACGCGCTAATAAAAGTAACAGATGGAAAAAGTAGGTAGGTAGGTAGCTGGTCTTGACTTTCGATAGAACTGCAAGAGAAACTTCAAGCCCTAGAAATAAGCTCGATTTGTAATTGTAAGTCAAGTCGAGAGGGAACAAATATAAATGAGAGCGAAAAAGCTTTCTGTCTAACGTAATCCTTTACATTGAGGATAAAAAGTTTTCGGCGTTTGAATTTTCACTCGAAAATTGCAGCAGTCAAGTCAAATTCGATATCCGCACCTGGAGGCATCCAAATGGGGACTCTAGCTCTCAGATCAATCATGTCTTAGTTGACGGTAAACACTTTTCGGATGTCATCGATGTAGAGTCTTTTCGGGGACAAATATCGACTCTGACCACAATCTCGGTGTGTAAGATTCGCGCAAGGTTCTCAAACGCGGCAAATGGTCACACTGAGACGACGCTACGTTTCAACATCCAGTGGTTGACCGCAGATGACGTTGCAGCGGAATACGCCAGAAAGCTTGATCAACGAATCACAGAACAGCAAGAAGAAAGGGAAGATATAAGTGGGCTGGGTAGGAACCTCCATGGCGCACGCTATGTCCGAAGGCACTTATTATTTAACTTTCATGCACCTCAGATTTTTCTTCACAGGATGTTATTATTGGTCAAAACAATGAATTTAAAGAAGGTCTTAAAATATTCTATCTCGGGGTTTTCACGAAATTCAATTTTTAAGTTTATTTAGGGGTCATCCCCTCTCAAGTGGGCTTAACCGTTGTAATCGACTACCTCTGATTTCAACCAAATTTGGTATAATTGTTCACTCCGACCCCACATTTAATTTCCCAAAGTTATATACGGATAGATCAATTCCCCTTGCAGTGACATGCAGTGAAAAATGAGTTTTTTCGAAAATCTGAAAAAAAATGGAGAAGCGTCACTGCAAGCGGGATTGATCAATCCATACAAAACCTTATGAAATTGAATTTGGGGCCGAAATGAGCAATTATACCAGATTTGGTTGGTGGAATAGATGACCCTTAAATAACCCTAAAAAATTAATTTTGTGAAAAACCCAAGATAGAATATTTTAAGACCTTTTATAAATTCATTGTTATGATCAATACTAACATCCTGTGAAGAGAAATCTGAAGTGCGTGAAAGTTATACAGTAATGGCCCGATTTTGTCACCCCCATGATGAATTTAGGGGTGACAAAAACGGGGCAGTGACTAAATCGGGTGTTTTTTCAATTTTTTATTTTTTTGCAGATAACTTAGAACGAACTACATATACTTCATTCTGATCACTTTTAGGACATGTCGCACTTCCTTCTACCTCTCTGTGGACATTTGTCACCTTTTCACAGCACTCCCAAAGGTATGAAAACACGCGTTTTTTAATTGCGCCGAAATGGTTAATTATACTGGTTAACTATGTTCAGAGAAATTTCACAGCGTAAGAAGCTCTTTCTTATGGTATGAACGATTCTTTGATTAACCCCCCTAAAAGTAAGATAGAAAATTTATTTTTCAAGCAGTAAGAGATAGAGCAAAACAATGTTCTACAAAACTTTTGAGAAGATTATTATAAAGAACTTTGCCAAAGAATGTAACGTTCTAGCTATTATAGTTGTGGAGATAAGACACAACTTTTGTGGAAACTCCACGATAATCAACTTGTTGAACACAATTCTTTTCACAGTGTTTTAACACATTTGACATACTAAGCTTTTGATAAATCAAAAGCGTGACAAAATCGGGGGTGACAAAATCGGGTCAAAAACGTGACAAAATCGGGGAGTGACAAAATCGGGGAGTGACAAAATTGGGTTACCACTGTATAATAAGGACCTTCGGACATAGCGTGTGGCGCCATTGAAACGACTGTGAGGGATGTGGTAGTCACTACGTGTGGAAGACAGGGTAACAGCTGGTTAGATCCCGAATGTCAGAGTGACAGATGAAAAGGGTATGAAATGGGGAAGGCATCTAGGAAAAAGCGCCCAACATCCCAAACCCCTACCTAGCGCCTCCACGTGGCCATACCAATTGAATTGTGAGCGATGACCAAGCTATGGGGCTGGTAAATGGTGACATCGGTACCTCGCATTCCTGCAGTTATATAATAGACCCCACAGTGGCCATTAGCTTCTTATTCAGCAACTCCTGTACCTACCTCCTCGTGGTACCAGCTAGAATACGAGCAACCTTAGTGAAGATCGAGTAACCAACCTCGGTGGAAACTAAGGTCGTATTCCGACAGGGAAGGAGTCACTCATGCATCTGCTGAGTGTTGGAAAAAGAAACAGCCTTGCCAGCCGTGAGCGTTTGACTCCAGGTTGGGAGTAGTTCATCGCCGTTTCCGTACCAGGTATGCGGCTGTATCCCAGGTTAGGGGTGGCATACAACAGCGACTGATCCAGAGCGGGTGGCTGACTTATGAAACGCTATGTTTTCCCAGCTATACCCAAGACAACAGCCCTGTCCGCGGGACTAGGTATCGCAGCCCCAGTAAAGCGGTATGCTTAAAAAACTTTCGCTAGGAGAAATTCAGAAATCGGTATGAGCCAGGCAAAAGAAAAAGGACAACAATTATTGGAAACTTGGTACTTAAAATGTCAGGGCTCTACTTGAACCGGCACCCGCGGGTATCCTTGCAACAGAGCGGCAGATTATGAAGGTCAAGGCTGCAGCCATCCAGGAAGTGTAGAGAGCTGTAGATCCTATTGCGGGCACGACATTCAAGTATCACATCTACTACAGTGGCGGCAACAAAGCAGAGCATGGAGTCGGATTCGTATTACATGGAAAACAAATGAAACGTGTCATTAGGTGGAGGCCCATCAATGACCGTCTATGCGTGTTGAGAATTAAGGGCTAATTCTAGTTTAACTACAGTCTGATAAATGTGTACGCACCGACGAGCGACAAACCCGATGACGTAAAAGAGGCGTTCTATGATTTTATCGACAGGACATATGGAGAGTACCCAAGATATGACATAAAGGTAGTCATCGGGAATACAAATGCACAGTTCGGACGTGAAGAGTTCTTTCGTCCCATTATTGGTAGAGAAATCCTCCATCCTACCACAAATGACAAATGGCCTGAGGCTAATCAACTTCGCTGCAGCCAGAGGAATGGTTATTTGTAGTACCTATTTTGTAAGATGCAATCCTTCCGAGGACCAAACGTCGACTCGATCCACTATCTCGTAGTAGGCAAGAACCGCGCCCGGTTGTCCAACGTATTCAAATCAAAACCAACGAGGAAGATACGACTGAACATTCGGCGGTTATCAGCAGAAGGAGTTGCTGCAGAGTACTCTCGAAAGACTGATGAGCAACGCGGAGAGAACCTGAACGAACAGTGGAGGCACATCTATGACGCGATCAGTACTACAGCGCGGGAAGTGTTAGGTACTACTGCTGCAGCCACTTCCAGTGAGTGGTTTGACGCAGATTGCCAGCGAGTGACTGATGAGAAGAATCGAGCCTGAGGTCGCATATTGGCTGCAACTGTGACCCGCCAGAGCAGAGAGAGATAGCGAGATGCTAGAGCTGCCGAAAAGAGACTTCACCGTCGTATGAAATGCCAGCACTAGGATCACGTTCTTGCGGAGGCGAAGAATTGCTTCGAGGGGCACGGTACGGGAAACTTCTTTCATACGATCATGGGAATGGATCATTGAAGATAGCTGGTTTTGAAGTGACAACGACTTTCTTTTGGCGCTAGTATATTAAGACGGTTTAATATACACTAGCGCCAGAAACAAGTAGTTGTCACTCCAAAACTAGCTACATTTGCCCTTATTCTGCGAGTCACTTGACTCAATACGACAATTGTCACTCGCCGTGACTCGCCACGGCGAGTCGAGTCACCTAGGTGACAACCGAGTCACCTAGGTAAGAAACCCCTGTCACCTAAGTGACAGACTGTGTCACCTAGGTGACAAAGCGAGTCACCTAGGTGACAAATGTCACCTGATTCGCGGTGACTCCAAATAGTCACGTCACTCGTCTCGCAGAATAAGGGTGATTCATTGACCCATTAGAAACCGAACCGGGCCAACTCCTGTTATGTGCAACAAGGAGGGAAACCTGGTTACCGAGATATCGGAGGTGACTAGGCGTTGAAAACATTATTTCGATGTATTGTTGAATGGTGAACAAAATGGAGCGGGTAACAAAAATAGGATAACAATTGAGGATGACGGACAAGTTGCGGATCCTCTCGTTTGGGACGAGGTTGGAAAAGCAGCGAGAGAGCTGGAAAATGGCAATGCAGCTGGAAAGGACGGCATAGGTCGAACTTTTGGAAATCGGAAGCGAACGGCCGTATTGTGCAGCCCATCAGGTTATACTAATGGTATGGACTGAGGAGAAACTACCTACGGACTGGTGGAAAGTGTTCTATTTACATAAAGGGCCATCGACTCGAATGAAGCAGTTATCGAGGCATTACACTCCTCAATTCAGCATACAAATCCTGTTTCTCAGACCGGTTCAGAAAACCTTTATTGGCAAATAGCCAGTACGGGTTTCAAAAGGGACTCCACGACAGATCAAATATTCACCTTGCGACAAATCCTCGATAAATTCCGTGACTTCAACTTGCAAACTCACCATTTGTTTATACAGGGTGCTCCACCTTTTATGTCGGTATGTAAACGCTGTATAACTTTCACATTTACCAACCGATTTCTTTAATTAGATATGTTTTGGAAACGCCATTTCAGTACAATTTTTGCCATGCATCGCTTCACACCGGAAGAACGCGCTGAAATAGTGACTCTTTACATCGAAAATAGTCGTTCCATTGTGTTAACTCAACGCCTCAAAGGCACCATCTGACAATTCTATTCGTCGTTTCGTGTCGAATTTTTTTGAGCACGGGATAGTAGGAGATCGTCAACACGCCATTCATCAAAGATCAAGACGTTCCATTGAATTGGTTGAAGCAGTGAGGGAGACTGTTGCTCAGGACCCAACAGTTTCTTGAAACTGTCGATGGAAATCGATATCGGTGGATGTTGGCTCATTATGTCTGCCCACGAATGCGCGAAAAAGGTCTAGAAGGTTACTGGTTTCAACAGGACGGTGCACCATGCCACACTGCAAATTCAACAATTCAATTTCTGCAACGAAAATTTCCGGTACGTCTGGTGTCAAAAAGAGGTGATATTGACTGACTGGCCACCCAGATCACCTGATTTAACCCCCCCGGACTTCTTTTTGTGGGGTTATCTGAAAAGCAAGGTTTACGCCAACCAGCCACAAACTATTGACAAGCTCAAGGCAAATATTCGTACGGAAATCGACGCTATAACACCCGAGATGCTCAAAAAGGTAATGGAAAACGCAGAAAAAAGGAGTTAATTTGTAATTTCTAATAAAGGTGGTCACTTAATTGATATTGTTTTCAAAAACTCAACCAAGAAAATTTTAAGGAACCAAACTAAATAAAAATGCATTACTAATAGAAATCGGTTGTTTTTTCTTAAAGTGATTCAATGTTTTCATACCGACATAAAAGGTGGAGCACCCTGTAGACTTCAAGGCGGCGTGCGATTCAGTTAAACGCCCAACTGTGGGCTGATTATGCTTCTAACTCAGAAAGGGCCAGTCTAAGGGACCAATAAACAATATGGGTCCAAAATTTTTCAACTTAGAACAAGCACACCCAAAATGAACCAAATCTGAACACCTTTACAGTTGTAACCTTTTTCTATCAATACATTTTCAGATTTCAGTACAAATTGTAGGGTAAAGCGAGGTAAAATATTCCCTTAAACAACATTTTAGTGAAAAATTTGATCATCGTTCGATTTTATAACTGTTCCAACCTGCACAACAGGCATGCTTCTTGTAAATCTCTGGTAAAAGTATCGAAGTAGCATTTTGCCTGTAGTACAAAATCTTGAGTAAAATGAAGGAAACAGATTTATAGTTTATGTTGTATTAAAATAAAATGGTTCATACATCTTTTTCCTAAAATTATTCTTCTTTCCGTACCATAGAATCTCAAATTATAGAGAGTTTGTACATGATTCTTTCAAAACTACTAGCAAATAAGGGTGAATGGGGCAAAATGGACTACTTCTCGTCATTTTCGCGCATTGAGACCATCACCAGTCGATTTCTCGTGATTTTTTACATAAGAAAGTTCACTTTTTATCCCTTAAAAACAGTGGCCACAAAAAGTTCCATTTTTCGGTGGATTCTGCCCACTGTGCATTGGATGAACTCTGTTGACATTGAAGCCGGAGCAGCTGGTGTTGGGGGCGATTAAAGCGCGGCAGCCAAAGACCGAAAAACTTGGAGACGTGTCTAGAATTCGGCTTGGATTTGATAAGCGGGTTGTCGCCGAAGAAATAAAAAAAAGTAAGTGTGCATCGAAAAATCATAAAAAGAAGCTAGGGTAGAAGAAAAATTAAAAAATGTCACACCTGCATTTCAAACAAAATATTTTGTATTTGGAAACGTGTTGAAACATTTTCTGTGAATGCAGCAACTGGCTGACCAGCTCTAGGATTAAATTATAATTTCAATTTGCCTGCTTCGCAGAGGTCTGCGCTCAAATAAATATTTAATGTCCGGTAGGTGCAGCTCCTTGGCTACTTTACTGTGCATGTTGAACCTGAAGTGCTTTCTTCCATTATGATGAATGGATTTGTGATTATATCGTACTTCTTTCAGAAGCTCGAATGCAGCAAAGATGCCGTCAAGAAAACATGCACATTCTGGTACCGTCATCCGGGGATACTTGAAACGGCCGGGTTACTTGTAAAACTTCCGCGTATCGCGTTTTTGACAGCTCTAACGCATTCGTTTTTTACAGAGCCAATTGTAGCCGATGTCGTTTTAGAGTAGGTAACTTTGAGCTTTGTTTATGTTTTCAAAAATTCAAAAATAGGGGGAAATATGGGAGAACCGAAAATAAGGGTGTTGCAAGTTACCCCATATACTTAAGGTAACATGCAACATCCCTATTTTCGTGTCTTTCTACAGATTCGTTTAGTTGCTATTTTTCTTATAATCATAATTCAAAAGTATTAACCACTATACACATTTTGACTACTTTCACCTAAACCTAAACGGAACATTTCGAAAATTATACCAAGTCAAAGTTCAAAACTGTTGCAAGTATCCCCGGATGACGGTAACGATTTTCAATTCTTAAGCTGGTTAGTTTGCACTACCAAATGCTCTTGACGCTATTCTTGTTATGCTCATTTCTTTCATATAGGTATACGATATCTAATAAATATCTGCCAGTAGCATAATAAATCTACTTACTTCCAATGTGAAGTACGAATAACTGGTCTATTTTTTGTGTTTCTTGTCGTTGCAGGTAAACTAACAGCGTATAATTTACATGCTTTAGAGGGATAACAAAGCTTTCGCAATAGAAAAAAAGGATTCACTTAAATAATTGTGGCTACTTGGTAGTTTGTCAGTGGTGAGGTTCTCTTACAAGAATTCAGTAGATTTGTGCGTCAACTTTCCTTAAGAATTGGTAAAATATCTTGTTCGTTACGGCTCTTGCAGTCGGCTGAACGTTTTCTTTGAAATCGATATATCGATCTACAAAGGCTTTTGGTTTATCATAATTGCTCAACTTTCCCCATTTGACCAAAAACTATGATACCTCTAATAACCAAAACCAATTATCATTCTTACCTGAACTGTAACTATGATTTCACCGCTTTTCTCCGTGTTGACTGCATATCTCTGAAATGAAAGAGAAAGCAAAAAAAAACTGTGTTATTCTAAAATGCTTACGTTGCACCGGAAAATTGCTTCCTGCTATTATTTCCAAACATGCATGAACCCTAGCAGATAATCCTATTAACGCATTTACTGTGCCGCTCGCTCGTGCTGCGAGCTTTTTAATCAATTACAGCGCACTGAGTGATTACCCGTCGACCCATGCTGGTCTATACATCTGCGGGTTATTATCCACCGGTTTGCGTTTTCCGCTCTGGCTCCTTGTGCTTCGCCACGAATTCCTACGCAGTATCGGATTTCAATCAATTTCATGTCTGACCCGGCGAGATCGGGAGGGTACACATTTTATACATCACTGACAACCGCCGATAGCAACCCTGTCGAGCCTCATCAGTGTGCTGCGTCTGCGACCGCTTCCGACCGAAAGGATGCGGTTGCTGACGAGAAGATGCGAAAAGTCAAGGCCCGATCTCGATCGATGAGCATCGGGCGATAGCGGAGCACAAGCAAAGATGAAAATTACCTTATCTGGCAGGTAAAAGCTCGCGGAATCAGGCGTGTCTGTTTCGGCTTGCATGGAACTGCCAACGAACCACTCGTTTCCAATCAACGTTGATGGAATCTTTCGCAATATTAAATGAGAGGAAACTTACACCTACGTCAGTGCGTGCCGGTATGTCAGTTTAGTCATCATAGAATTATCAGGGGTCATGTTGCAAATATTTGTGCCAATGTATTGCAGATTCCTTGCAAGAAAAATTATACCCTCCAAAGTGCGAAATCGTTTTGGTATCTTTGGCGCCCTTTTGCGTTACATTCCAAGCAAGAAGTGCGCCAAAGAAACCGAAACGATTTAAGCTAAAATAGCACTTTTATGAGCGATTGCGAGCGATAAATTGATTTGACAATTATGTGCCCTAGTTTAAAAAAACAAATACAACCAGGGATGGTTCGATCACTTTGACTCAATTTTTATTCATTTGACAGTACCGTCTTAACGGGGCCAAATATGACAATGTTAGATATGGGACATTTGTAGAACTAGTTCTAATCTACAATTTTTCTGAACAAAGTTTTGCTGTATCGTTTGTAGTTACGGTGCTACAACACTAGCAACTCATCAGTGACTAAATGAACGTTCATTTAGTCACAAATAAGATACTAGCATTGTAGCGCCATCACTACAAAAGATACAGCAAAACTTTATTCAGCAAAATTATAGATAATAACCTGTTCTACATATGTCCTATATATAACTTTGACATGTTTGGCCCCGTTAAGACGGTACTGTCAAATGAATCAAAATTGAGTCAAAGTGATCGAAACATCCCTGAATACAACCTTTAGTATTGTAACGCAAGAATTTACTTCTTTTGTTAAAAGATTTAATTTTTCAAACTGTTTTTAATTTTGTAGTTCTACAGCATGTCCTCCTAGCAAAGCTAAGTCGGATTTTTTATAAATTGGACTGCGTTCGGCTTTAACAGCATAGCATGCATGCAGAAAAATAACAATAAAAGGGCGTCAAGTTTAGAGTTTGAGAAGGACCAGCAAAAAGATTATTGGGTATGAGTTTGCAAAATACAAAATCTACCTCCTTGCTCAAATATAAGCCATTCGTTTCTTAAAGTATTTGCATCTAAAGTAGCTAAGGTAGCCGGATTGTCTTGTATGTGACAGAAATTATGTTCTCTGAAAGGCAAAATAAAACATTCTTTCAAGATAGGCTATAAATAAACTGTCTATATAAATAACACAGATTGGATCTCTGCAAACTTCCTATGCATGGAATATTTTGTTATATTGTCGGTTCTTTTCTTTTACCTTACAGATTTCGAAACCAGTGACATTCTGATAAATAAACCTCTCCTTACGCAATACCAATTCGCAGAACCAACCGAACTGTAGCCTACTCGCATCAAACTTCCGAAGGAAGTATTCCACAAGAAAGTATCCCTCCACAGCTAAGCTTTAGGATTCCAATGGCCTTTTTTCATGTTCAATCAACAAGCTGTTGAGGGACCTTTCGGTACCTAATTAGATTAAACGAATGCTAGTCACGGAATCCGCCGGAAACGATTCCGAACAGAAGGGACTTTTGATTTCAACTATGTACTTGAGGGTGTAGTCCGAATCCGAAAGAAAAATGGAGCATGCTGTTAAAAAAAGCGGAGCAAAGTGAAACGTAAATGTTCCCAACTGTGAACCTCCTGTCCTCGTCCTTGCCTTGTCGGGATGGGTTGTGGCCTGATGTATGAATGTGTCCGTTCGTGATTGTTCAGTTTTCGTTTCTGAATTTGATTGAAACATAATAGAAGCCAACGCGTAGGGCGGAGAATCGTTTCTTTAAAAACAAGATTTTGATTGATATATTTTAGATGGAATAAAGAATGGACTGAAGTGAGTTTGAATTCGAAAGTGTACTAAATTATATCTTAAAACATAAGTGTTGTGACAATCGATACAAAAGTTCTATTGCGTTTGCTTGTCAGCAATAATTTTCTTTTTATAATTTGATTGATGTAGTCGAAACTAATAAAGAAATACGGTAGAAACTAATAACTTTTACTATTCCATGAAGTTTCACGTTAAGAAAAACTAACTTGTGTTGACATTGATAGGAAGAGGTAATTAATTGCTTTTGTCACGTTTGGATAAACCAATGGGAAACATTCTGAACGTACCGAATGGTGAAGAAAAATGTATGAGAATTAGCAGATGTCCGCTATTTACGGCTTAGTGTGGATTCTTTCATATCATAATCGTCAGAAAAGTTGTGCCATTCATATTGTTCCTTTTTAGGTACAGCCTGTTATCGTAGGCTAAAGAAAATGCCGAGCCCATAATTATAACGGTCGACACGATTTTTCGCAATCAGTCAAACTCATGAAAAGAAGAACAGGTGCCAAAAAATGTGTTACTTTTTTCTTTGAACTAGACATCAAACTTAGATCCAGGACACATTTCCATAAAAAGAATTAACAACTAAATTCCCTAAGCACTCAAACATTTGTGCTTCGTAGTCGCACACTGTAGAGATAAATAACTTAGGCGGGCTAAACGGCCCTGTAGCCGTGAAAGTAAATGCCCAAAAAGGACAGCGGCTAGCTCGCAAGTCGTGATTAATAGCATTGTTAAATGTCCCTTTTGCTTTTGTGAACGCAACGGGACCATCACCAAAAGATAAGATGATAATGAGAGCTATTTCCCTCGGCAGTCTAGTGTAATAATGTCCACCAGAGTGTCCTCTTCGCTAGTGTCTAGCCCCCTTGTAACAGTCATCAGTCTATAGGATTACTTTCGTAAGATGATCGATTACTATCAGCTGAATCCGTTTTATGAATCGATTTTCCGGAAGAGCAAGTTCCTAAAATGCGAGATTGGCTTACATATGATGGGTATCCATCGAAATTTTCTCTGATGGAGGTGATGTGCCGCCCTTTGAGAAGCAAAAATATCTTATGAAATTACCTTTTTCTAAAATAGTTGTTTTTGGTTTATGGGCCAAAGCGCAAAATTAAAGCAGGCAGAAAAAGGTTCCAAGCCATTTATTACAATTATTTTTAGAAGTCCTATGAATAGCGTCGACTCAAGGTAAACTGAAAAAGATTTAATCCATTTTGCAATAGATGCAACAATTTTGTAACTTATTCTGCGAAATATGCGAAAAGGATGGCTTCTATCGGGATGCGTTCATCGCACCGCGTGCCCTATCGTTCGATTCAATTGATTCTATCTTAGCCGTTGGCCATATTACAGTATCGTTTATGACACCAACGGTTCTGTAAAGCAGGCTCTTACCCTTACTGTGGAGAGATAGCTACCGTACAAGTTAATTAAAAAGCAATTAGGCGTAATTGAAATCTACTGCGAAGTTTCCTGTGCGTCACTTGCTTTGTGCATGATTGACCAACGTACGATCGTTCACGAGCATCGATGGTTGGTAACAACGATGCATATCATCAATCATCTACAGAACAATTTCCGGTCTCTAGATGCAGAAAATGAAATCGTTCAAATTATTTACTTCGGAAACGCAGATGTGACCCTTCGAGGGGAATCGTTCGCTTACATGTGTTACTGCTTCACAAACGTATCGCACTATTTCACCTTTGTAATTTATTTCAATTTCAAATACATTTACAACTATATAAAAAATTAAAGCAGACAAATAGTCAGGTGAAAGCATATCATCATGCGCAAAACTTTCGCAGTCTATTTGTAGTTCGGTTTAAAGCGATCCAAAATCGATAAAAGTATGAGAATATGCATGAAATCGGAAAAATTATCGTAAAAGTATTTGGTGGTCTATACTGTCCAACGCTGCCTTGAAATCTCTATATACTATGCCTATAAATTTGCCTTGCCTATATAAGAGATGTTATTTAGGAAGAAACGATCAGCAGGGTTTGTTACTATTATAACAAACTCCAAAAAGTTTTTAGTTTTCCCTTAATTAGTTAAGGATTAAGTCAACTGTACTGTACAGCCGGAGGCTCCTTTGGGTCATCCATCTCTGTTACGACAACTCTTAAAGTAAAGCCCTTCAGGGACCATCTTTGATTACACAAACACATCCAATAATAGTATTGATGTCTAATTTAAAGTTATTATGTTAAGCGTCTTAACTAAGGCTTGCTCGCGACAAAATTTGGACACCCCTAAACACACACAGCTTCGGAAATACATTAAGGGGACATAAACGACTAAAAATCTTGATAAAAACCTTCTTTTTTCATTTCAGATTTTATTTCTGCAGTCTTTTCTGCTTATTTTGATACTAATTTTGTAAGGATCCGACCACGGGAAGTGGCCGAAAAACGATCATACACATGAGCATTCCAGTGCGGCGAAGAACAACTTCAACGGAATAAAACGCCGCTACTGCAAAAACACGATTTTAAAACTTGGTGTACCTTTTTCTCAGAAACTACACAAAGTATTGGAACAAACTTTTTTTGTTTTGTTGGTAGCAGCTTGGCAAAGATTTTTATAACTTTTGAGCTTTGTAGACAAAACACACCATGAGAAAAACGAAAAAGAAGAAAAAAACATGATTGGAAACATAAAATTTTGTCTTCTTGTTCTTTTTTCTCTGGCTGTGTTTCATTTACAAAGCTCAAAAGTTATAAAAGTCTTTGCCAAGAGTCTACCAATAAAACAAAAAAGAGTTTGTTCCAATACGTAAATACGTTGTGTAGATTCTGAGAAAAAGGTACATAAAGTTTGGAAATCGTGATTTTGCAGTGCGGCGTTTTATTCCGTCGATGTTGTTCTACGCCGCACTGGAATGCTAATGTGTATGATCATTTTTCGGCCACTTCCCGTGGTCGGCCCCTTATAAAATTAGTATCAAAACAAGCGGAAAAGCCTGCAGAATCAAAATCTGAAATAAATGTTTATGTTCCCTTAACAATAAGTGAAATATTTTGCAGAGTGGTAGACGTTCTTTCTGAAAATATAACACTTGTTTATATTACAAGCGCTCAGCGTAAAATGGCGTCGAAAGAAGAGCAGGTGCGAAAAGCAATTGTGTGCGGTCGCAATGAAAATCCGGATCTCTCGTTAAGAAAACGTGCCAAAAAGCTTGAATTTCCTCCAAGCACTGTTCACAGTGTTTTAAAATCGTTCGATACTCGCTTGACATCAGCTAGGAAGAAGGGAAGTGGAACAAAAATGGATCTGGAACCGGAACAAAAACGGAACGGAAACCACCACAAGGATGCGAAGGTAAAACAAATATTACGGAGGAGAGCAAATCTTTACCATTGCGCGTAAAATAAAAATGTCGCCAACATTCGTGCACACTTCTAAGCAACGACAAGGCATGAACTCTTTCAAGGTGAGAACTGTGCCAAACCGTAATGCTAAGGAACACGCGCTCGTAAGCTTTATCGCGAATATTTAACGAAGTTTCGATGCGTTATAATGGACGATAAAACGTATATCCTAGAAGACTTTAAACAGCTTCCTGAATGTCTTTTTACACTGCCATGAAAGGGAATGGCGTTGCAGAGCATTTTCGGACAAAGGAGAAAGCCAAGTTCCCCAAAAAATATTTAATGTGGCAGGCCATATGCAGCTGTGGTCGAGCAAGCAAAAGTTACATCACTACGGGAACGGTTAACAAGGAAATATACCGAGAAGAATGCCTGCAGAAACGATTGTTACCGTTCCTACACAGCCATGATGTACCCTCGCTGTTTTGGACTCTCCTGTCACTACGCCAAAGATGTTTTGGAATGGTATGATGCAAATGGAGTCCATATTGTACCGAAGGAGGCGAATCCACCTAATTGTCCAGAGTTACGCCCCACCGAGCGGTATTGAGCTTTGGCGAAGAAAGAGCTGTCCCAGCACAAACAACAAGCAACAACTACTAGATAAATTTCGAAAATCTTGGACAAACGCAGCTAAATTGGTTGCCAACAAGTCTGCACTGACCCTCATGGCAAGGGTGAACTCCAAAGTTCGCCAATTTTTCATGCAAACCAAATAAGTATTGTTAATTTGTTTGATAATTATTAACGATAAACACATAAATGATATAAAATTGTTTCAAGGATTAAACTTCTAGCAAATTTATTTTATTGCAAAATTGAGGTGTCCAGATTTTGTCGCAATCAAGCCTTAGTATTGGTGGCTTTTTCTGTTTTACTTGACTATCGCAATCCAACATAAACTTTTTTTGTAGAGTTGAGGAGTGCCTGATGCGAAGAATGCTAATAAACTGGATGAAACTGGGAAATTTCGATATAAAGGCCAAAAACATATTGGATCGTTCAATGGCAGGTGGGACTTCAAGTCACAACAGTTGGTGCCCAAGCGTTTTTGCAATTAAACTACCGCCGCTACCAGCTCTCTCGGTGGTAGAAGCAAAAGGCAATTATGCAAAAATAATGACCGACGGCGGAGGAGCGTATGTGTGCGTGTATGAAATGCTAAACTGGAGGGACAAAATTAGGTGTGAGTCTATCGAATACAAGAGTGGGGCGGTAGTTTAATAGGAAAAACACATGGATACCAACCGAGAGACTGTGGGTTGGAATCGGACTCTTGCCGTGCTCTGAAAAGAATCACAATTCTCGACGTTTTACTGGAAAAACGCAGAAGATGAACCGATTTGCCTTCTCTGTCAGATGTCACCTTCTCCGATAAGTGACGAGTTTTTTGCTTTTGCAGTGCTTTGCTCTGCCCCCAAATGAGCGTTAGTTTTGTTTCATCTTTCTTTTTCTGCCGGAGCACTACCGAATGCATGCTCTCAATACCACGGAGCAAATCGTTTCAGTCCATATAATTGCCTGTCCCATATTCTCTTTGGGATACGGAGTAAATTGTCTGCAGTCTCCCGTGGTCACCTAAGGAGGTAAGCGATGACGCCAAATATATCGCCCACACCAAGTTCCCGAAGAAGGTCCTACTATGGCTGGAGGCTAGTGCAAAGAGAATGTCCAAGTCACATTCTTTCCTTCGAGCCTTGCGGTTAATGGGGAGATATACAGTATGCAGTACCTGTCGGAAGTTGCCACATTTTTCAAGGAAGGTATGGTCTTTTAGCTGACCTTCCGTAGAAGATCGCCAACCCTCGAAACGTCCTCCGCAACGACCGACATATAATTTTTGGACGAACCCCTCAAACGGAGAATCTGCTCCAAGAATTTCGTAGCCAAAACGGAGAAGTAGCTGATTGCCAAAGCTACGAAACGTCTGAAGAACATGTCGCTATTCACCTTTCGTCGGCGTCGGATGACGCGAAACACGAAGACGTGAAGGAGGAGTTCTATGAAATCCATAAGAAGACATAATGTAGAGAGTGCTTTAGACGTCACGGGTGTTTATTTTCCGTCGGCATTTGTTCGCCCTAAATTTACTTCTTCGAGCGATGGAAGGCACGATCCAAAAATTTCTTGGCTCCGAAAATCTCACGGACATTGAATGAGATTAAACCGAGGCAAGCTGACGTGTGAGCCGGTAAAGCATGCAACACAACCATTGCCACAACCAACCGTAGACCGAACGCGCAATTTAAAAAGAAAATAATAGTGACGAACAACTCTCTGGATGACAAATTGGTGCAATTCGTTCGTCAATAAAGCGTTATTTTGATTATTGAGAGTTCTGTTACGAATCAATAAAATCCATCCAAAATTGTACTCCATCCAAAATAAACTGTAATAGTCCTAATGAAGATCCTTGCGGCTCAAAAACTTATTTTTCTGGTAACTATATTGATTTAAAGTATTGTAAGATACTTGTAATGTAATTCATACCACGACTACCATCGGGAGATAAAAAAATAGCATCCTAGACCCCGTGAGATAATTTAAATTTTGTTAGTTGTTAGAATTATTAAAATTAATTAAGAATCACTGTGTACTTTAGAAAGAACCAAGTCATCCTTTCCTGGACTCTTGTGTATGTTTTTACATATTCCTAATGATGTCGAAAGTGCATAACACTAAGATAAATCGATCTTTATCTTTCACTAGGTTATAGAGGCCGAATCAGACAGCCATCACTAATGAAAGCTCAGCGGAGCGGAACATGAAAGATTGTTACATATATATTGGTTCAACAAAAACCAAAATGTTAATCATAACCGTAACCTTCATTAGAATAATTTCACGCATTAAGATACTGCAATTAGTCATTCCCTAATGAAGCAGCATCAAAGGACAGGCTTTTCCAGCAACCGAAGTCAGTCATTTCGTGATGAAGAAAGCAAATTATGTAATCAATCACAACACTTCGATTCCCTCGAATTTAGGGTTGCTACTGGCTTTGTCTGAAGAACAGTTTTTTTCTTGCTAAGGATCACTCGACAATCAATCACTACGGTAACCAACCGAATTCCTTTTACATCGAAATTTTTATTGCGTTCGTAGAATATTGTTGTTGATTGTTTAACTACAGTCAAATCTGAACACCGGAAAATAACACCAACTGGTACGGTCGCAATAGATGCTTTCGAATCCGCGGTCAGAAATAAACTGAGAAAAATCTTCGAACCAATTGCGGAACCGAGGATTGAACCTTCCTGATGGCTGGTGGAGGCCTGGAGGAAAAACACTCATCGGCTTAATTTGTTCAGGTTGGTTCTACGTTTCGATGTTGGTTTTTGCTCGATCAGAGGCGACCCGAACAGGACCGGAATGAACCCCCTCGGGGGAGGGGGTGTGCAAATCAATATAAATTTATCGCTTTCCATCTTCATCAATGCGAAACGAGCTGAGTGTTGTAGTGGCAGTCGTCATCATACTCAATCACACGTCGATGTTGGAAAGGATGTATATGCTTCCCGTTTCTAAATTTATCTCATGGGGTGTAATGGAGCGTTCTCGAAAAATAAATTATGCATGCTGGATCCTTTCATAAAAAAATCATCATGATTGGTGAAACAGTTCTTGATAAATATATATGGACTATCAATACATGGGGTACTAACCAAATTTGAAGTTGACCCAATATGATCACGAAAACGTTTGTTTCTCAGAGATCACCAAACCAGATTGCACGACATAAGCTTTATTCGATAATTCGATCTCTATCTCTAGAATTGGAAATTTATTATGAATTATGTATGATGCTAATATATTTTGAGTTTAATATACAACTGGCAATCATCATTTACAACCGTTATCTAATTTTGATTTGAATTTAATACTTCGATGAAGATAAATAACAATATATTGGTATCTTATAATACTTCATTTATTGATAAACTCACGATGCTGATGATCTGAAAAGAGTTGATTTTATCTTGCTAATTAAAATAAAAAGACAGTGAAAACATTTCGAACTTTATGAAGCAAAACAGGTATAAACTTTGAACAGAAACTGTTGCTATCACCGTCCTCCCGCAGGAATATGTTGAATGTGATTGTTTCCTACTGATGCTTTGAATGGTCGCTTGCTTCTAACAGCGTTCTCATAAATAGTCAGCTGATCGGCGATATTTTACTGCAAACTGGGACAAACTATTACGAGGAAAACTGCTGCAAAAGCAGCAGTTTTGATGCAATGAATAGAAAAAGTAAACAACTAATAACTACCTACTTCGTGAGAGTGCTTGTAGAATGTATCTCGCAAGCATAAGTTTCCGGTTTTGTGTCATATGAAAGATTTTTCTCAATACCCCATATGGTAGAGGCTAAAAAAATATTTCTTATTTTTAATTTTAGTGAAGTACTAATTGATTATACTATCAACTAGCTTTAATTTTTCGCAACGCGTTAACGTCAATTAAGTAAAATAAACCATTATTGATGTTTGTTTCGATACATATTTGTTGTCTTTGATTCATTATGATAAAGGATGTCGACTAACATAAGTGCAGCCACTTATGAATGCTATCCATTGTAAGGAACTAATCACATAATTGATTTAGTCAACAAATTATACTCGCCCTATACGTTAAAAATGTTAACCGTCTAGAAGGCTTCTTGAGATGTTATTTGTAAATTGATAACATTAAAAAATGTACGAATTTTCTATCACGGACAAACCAGTAATTCGGTAATGAAAAATAGGACGGTAAAACCGGTTTTGGTAAAACCAGTTGGAACCTAAATGCGCATAGATATTTAGTAAAAACCATACTAAATCCCAGCTTGCAGATAATCGAGGGAAGTACGCATTGTAATAATCGTATCAGTAACGCATGTTATCAGACACCTCTTCGAATCGTGCATCATAAAATTTCAGTTCCCCCGATTCCGACAAGACAAAATTTCCCACGATAATTATCAGCCGTCCAGATAATCCAAAACGTTAGTATAAAAACCACTGTCCAACGCTTCCAATCTATAGTTTATTTGATTCGTCCAAAATGAAGACCATCCTATTGGTTATTGCAGCTTTGGCTCTGGCTAGTGCCGAATGGATCGAAATCGATTGGTCCCAGGTTAAACCGATCGAGGAATTTGACCACTACTGGGCCCGCATCCCGCAGGAATGGCAATTCCTTCGCAAGCAGACACCATCCCGCAGAATCACTAACGGACAGGAGGCTTCTCCAGGTCAATTCCCGTATCAAATCGCCCTGCTCAGTACCTTCACCGGTGGCACCGGTTTGTGCGGCGGATCAGTTTTGACTAACAACTTCATCCTAACTGCTGCTCATTGCGTCCAGAATGCTTTAGGAGGAACGGCTATCATCGGTGCTCATGACCGAACTGCCAATGAGGCATCTCAGCAGAGAATCGCCTTCGGAGCAGCGGGTATCAGAATTCATGCAGGATACACGCCAACCAACGTCCGAAATGACATCGCCGTAGTACAACTGAACAGTGCCATTGTTTTCAATGATCGTGTCCGACCAGTTCGAATTCCTGCTGTAGGAGACAGTCGTACCTTTGCTGGATTGACCGGAACCGTTTCCGGATTTGGGCGTATTGCTGATGGTAGCCAAACCACTGCCGCTGTACTCAGATTCACTAGCAACCCAATCCTGACCGAGGCGGACTGTCTGACAGACTGGGCCAACAACGCCAACCTCATTCAGGCACAAAACATTTGCCTCTCCGGCGAGGGTGGCCGCTCTTCATGTAACGGAGACTCTGGTGGTCCAGTGACCGTAGCCGAAGGAGGTTCCCTGCAAGTTGGTATTGTTTCGTTTGGATCGGCCGCTGGCTGCTCGATCGGAATGCCGTCAGTGCACGTGCGCGTTACACACTTCCGTGATTGGATTGTGGCGAACTCCGATTTTGTGTAAAATGTTTAGGTTGGCTGTTTCGAAGAAATGACTTCCGCCTAATTCAACAAACGAAACCGGAAAAGGACTTTGCAACAAACTTAACGAACATGATACACATTTTGTAGATATAAAAATTTCATTATAACTTCGACCAAATAAAAAAATAATAGCATTCATCAAATAATTATTTTAATAAGGAGGCGATTGTTGGCAAGTGCATATGATGACTTCAACAGTGAAATACACTCTTAAATGATTTTACCCGTAAACAGGTTGGATTTAGCAAAAACTAGGTTAAAACTACTCAAAATGCCCTTAAAGTGTACAAACCCAAATTCTGAGTTGTTTCCCAACGAAAAAATTGGCAGCAGGTACTTAAAAGTGCGTTATTTGTCACAGAGAATTATTTGGTTATTGGTAATAAGTAGCGAAAGTTGGTTTAATTTTTTCTACAGTTTGAGTTTGTATTCTTTAAAGGTATTTTAGGTAAGGTATGTTGCGGCTTCGTCGTAATTGCCTATTACCGTCCTATCAAACACAAATTATTAAAAATATCAGCGATTTTTATGACACACAATGCAAAACTAGTTATTCTCTAATATTTTAGTTTGTTGTCTATCATACGCGATCAATCAAAGTGAGCTGAGATCTATTTAAATGCTTTTTATCCTACCAGCTAAATTTCCCACGTTTTTTCGTGCGACGAAGAAGAAAATGTCGACTAACCGTTTTAATTTTCGTCATTCATAAATGAAAATAACTCACGCAAGGCAATGTCGTTATTCTACAGCTGGGAAAACTTGCCCGACCTGCAGAAATTTAGCAGAATAACATTTGCCATGCCGTCCTACACAAATACAAGCGCACTAGCTTCGTAAACATTGTTGTGATTTTTAGTTCGGACGATGAAAAATTTTGATGGACGGATTTTAAAACGGTACGACGAATTTAAGAAATAAAGTCAGTTGCGCAATTTCAATACTATGCTTTAATAATCGCTTTTCAGTGATTTCAAAGTTCACGAATCGGAAGGTAAGTGTGTTTTAGTCAAATCAGCACAAGGACTTTTGGAGTACCGTCGTGCCAGGCTTCTTTGGATACGTAGGGCTACTTTGGACACATTTATTTTCAATACAATAAATAATTGAATATATCATCAACGTACCTAATTCAATTGCAAATCGCAAGTTAAAACTTGTACCGACCTTATGATACATCTTGGTCGTTTTTGTTTTGCTACACTGTTGTTTTTCATGTAAAAAGTAGATTGCGCAACGCAGTAATTTTTTTTTAATCGAGAAACTTTTGGCCAGAAATTACGTAAAGCGACTGTAAAACATTTACCAACTGCTGTTGAAACATCATTTATTATGTCAGGTAAGAAATATAATTGTTAATTTGTTTGAATATATTGCTGAAAACAAATATTCTACATAAAATTAAAACGACCCACCAATTACGCCTCCATTTTGGTTGATTGCCCAAATGCTTGTTTTCTTTCTTTATAGGATCACTAGCTGACCCGACAAACTTCGTATTGCCACAAATTAACCTGTGTTGTACATAAATCATGAATCTCGGATGATCTTTGTCACAATCTCGAGTTTCGCAAGCCCCCCAGTGGGCGGCGCTTCCGACGACGGGTCACCGGCAACACTCGTGACCGTCTCGTCCTGAATGATCTAGTGTTACTATAGATAGTTTTTGTGGTCTTGTATTGACTAATGTTTTATGGAAGAGTCTCGAATTTCTCGAGTTCGATTAGTTTTTGAGTTTCGCAAAAATTTCTGTTTTATTTGTATGAGAGTCCATATCCCCCTACCACAGGGGTGAGAGGTCTCTAACTATCGTAAAATAAATTCAAGACTCCAAAATCTCCCACATGCCAAATTTGGTTCCATTTGCTTGATTAGTTCTCAAGTTATAAGGAAATTTGAATTTCATTTGTATGGAATCGTACCCTCTTAAAGGGGAGATGGGCCATAAGTCGCTTTTTAAAGAAGAGAGGGGTCTCAATTCACCATAGAAAAAAATCTTGCGTCCAAAACCACTTACATGTCAAATTTGGTTCCATTTGCTTGATTAGTTCTCGAGTTATGAGGAAGTTTGTTTTTCATTTGTATAGGAGCCCCCCCACCCCCCTCTTAAAATGGGGAAATCCATAGAAAATATACCATAGAAAATATTCTTGCCCCCAAAAACACCCACATGATAAATTTGGTTCCATTTGCTTGATTAGTTCTAGAGTTATGAGGAAATTTGTATTTCGTTTGTATGAGAGCCCCCCCTCTTAAAAAGGTAAGGGGTCCTAATTCATCATAGAAAAAATGGTTGCCTCCAAAAACACCCACATGCCAAATATGGTTCCATTTGCTTGATTAGTTCTCGAATTATGAGGAAATTTGTATTTCATTTGTGTAGAAGCACCCCCTCTTAAAGTTGGGAGGGGTCCTAATTCACCATAGAAAATATTTTTGCCTCCAGAAACCTCTACATGCCAAGTTTGGTTCTATTTGCTTGATTAGTTCTCGAGTTATGAGGAAATTTGTATTTCGTTTGTATAGGAGCCCCCCCTCTTAAAATGGGAAGGGGTCCTAATTCACCATAGAAAATATTCTTGCCCTCGAAAACTTTCACATGCCTAATTTTGTTCCATTTGCTTGATTAGTTCTTCAGTTATGAGGAAATTTGTATTTCATGTGTATAGGATCCCCCCCTCCTAAAACGGGGAGGGGTCCCAATTCATCATAGAAAAAATTTTTGTCTCCAAAAACAACCACATGCCAAATTTGGTTCCATTTGCTTAATTACTTCTCGAGTTATGAGGACAATTGTGTTTCTTTGGTACAGGAGCCCCCCCTCTTAAAGTGGGGAGGGGTCCTAATTTACTATAGAAAATATTCTTGCCTTCGAAAACCTTCACATGCCAAATTTGGTTCCATTTGCTTGATTAGTTCTCGAGTTATGAGGAAATTTGTATGGAAGCCCCCCCTTTTAAAGAGGAGAGGAGTTGTAATTCCCCTTATAAAGAGGGGAGGGGTCTCAATTTACCATAGAATAAATTCTTGTCACCGAAAACACCCACATGCCAAATTTTGTTCTATTTGCTTGATTAGTTGTCGAGTTATGCAGAAATTTGTGTTTCATTTGTATGGGAGCCCCCCCTCTTAGTGGGGGGAGGGGTTTCTAACCATCACTAAAACCTTTCCTGGCCCCAAAAACCCTCTACATGCATATTTTCATGCCGATTGGTTCAGTAGTTTTCGATTCTATAAGGAACATACGGACAGACAGACAGACAGACAGACAGAAATCCTTCTTTATAGGTATAGATGGTTTATAGGTATAAACGAGTATCGGGGAGTCGCAAGTATGGAAATTTCACGGAACAAAGTTTGTCTGAATGCCTTGAAGCTGAAAAGGATTGTCACCCGCGGAGTTAGGGCATGCTACTGTTTTCAACGAAGCAGAAGAGAAAGCATTTGCTAATCATAGCTAGGTGCTTGGTAGAGATGGTCGGGTAGCGGAAAATTTGCCCGAAACCCGCACCCGACCCGTACCCGCCGGGTTCGGGTCGGGTTCGGGTATTGGAAAAAAATAATTTGCGGGTTCGGGTCGGGTACGGGTTCTTAATTTTTGTTTTTGAAACCGGGTACGGGTCGGGTCGGGTATCTCTATTGACCACATTTAACACTAAAGATGGTCGGGTACCCGTACCCGACGGGTTGCGGTCGGGTTCGGGTATCAAAAATAATAAACTTGCGGGTTCGGGTCGGGTACGGGTTTTCAATTTTTTTCTTAATCGGGTACGGGTCGGGTTCGGGTATTCAAATTTTCATACCCGACCATCTCTAGTGCTTGGGGATTTCCAGTCGGAATAGCCGATTTCCAAGCGGCTGTCAAAAATTATCTCGATGCACATTTCATTCACTGCAAAAACACCATGACGAAGTCGTTGGTTTGAACTCTAGCAAACCACGAAAACGGAAGCTGAACGTTCCAGCAGGACAAAGTATCACCCCGGCGGCTCGTCAATGAACAACAAGGCGAAAAACATTATCCCAAATGAAAAGCAGTCTAAGAAGAAAATGAATCAAACGCTTCGCGACAAAAATTGCTAAAAAGTCTTCATTTTCGAAAATTTCCTTTTATTTCTCATGAAAATGGACAAAACTGGTTCAGAACTGCAATCATTTATGAAACAATTACTTTTAAAATACAATTACATTTGATTTAAAACGAGTTGCTATACTTGTCCAAAGTAGCCCGCCTCTTTCAAAGATTAACGTTTATTTGACATAGCAGGGTTATTTTTGCAAATAAGAATATTATTGTAGTTTATATTATTCTTAGTTGATGGTCAATGAAGGGCCAGTAAAGATCAATCAAAAAAGCGTTGCTTTTTAAAACAAGTTTTGAAAGATTCTCTAGCATATTTTGATTTGAGCTTAGAATTGTCCAAAGAAGCCCGGCACGGCGGTATTCATTAAATCCATCCAGCAAATGATGAAAATTATAACGGCTTTACTTACTACGACGGGAATAAGAAATAAACCCTAGTTTTGACCAAGTTTTAGCTTAATCCGACCTATTTACTAGTAGACTCAATTAAGAGTGTAGGTCGATATTTAATCCAGATCCCAACCATTTGCACGTAACTATATATACGAAAGGCCGTCCCTATTGGCAACATAACGTGTTGAAATGTTGAGATTTCGGATGAAATTAAAAAAGGAGTCTTCGTAACGTGTTATGAATATAGATAGTAGTGTAAACATACATCAGCGAAGATGAATCTTTTGTATCCAAGCGAACTGTCAAAATGTGTGTCCAAAAGAGTATGACGTCATTATATCATATGCAGCGCTAGAGAATTTTAAAGTTTTGTTGAGATGTCATTGTAGTTTTTTTCATTGTCAGTTGTGCGAGAAGGTGTATGCGCTGATTTACGTTTACTCTTATATCTTATATCGCCGAAATTCAGACAGCAAATATTGTTCGCTTCATTGCCAATAAAACTTTTTGATTGGTAACTTTTTTGACAGTTTGAATTTGTCGCAAGAAAATCTACATGGCTGTACGTGAATGACTAGCTGCTAGTGACTCACTAGCACATAAACTTCAAACCAACAGTTTGAAATTGTTGTTTGACATTATTTCTGACAGAATTATTGAAATTTACACTTGCAACGGTTCTGCCGACGGTTTCGTTCACGACAGTTATAATTTATCGCGTTCGAGTGAGTGAGAAATTTACAATATTAAACGAGGTTAGAAAGGGTCATTGAAGCAACGCTTACGAAGTTGTGTAGCGTTCCACTTTACCCAAGCTGAAGGGGGCAACTACTTCCTCGTGGTACCAACCTGAATACGAGAAAACTTAGTAGAAATAACATAATATAAACAAAGTAACAAACCCCGGTAGAAACAAATGTATAAGAACAGGGTACGAGGTACTCAGGCTAATGCTGAGTATCAATACGAGGCAAGGCATGGCCTTGCCAGCCATGAGCGTTTATCCCTATGTCAGGGTAGGCTCTACGTATATTAATATACAAAAATTATCGTGCACAAACAAATTATCGGCTTAAAAAATTCGAAATCGTAACTAAAGCTTGGTATAGTCGGCCCAAATTAATTTCCAATTGTCTACAATGATAACAACTGACATACATACGATTTTCAACACAGAATTGTATAGCATTAAAGAGCGCGTCGCGCTTAATCGGATATTATCGTATATAAATACTTATGTAATCGTGATGCCTAAAATTATTCCTAATCACGTATATCGCCTTCAAAATAGTACGGATATACCAATTTGCGCATCAAATATGATTTATTAACATGTAACTGTACGTACTGCTGATTTTTACCCTTTATATACATATGATAATGTTAGCTGGGTACCATCATCAAGGTAATGAGCTCCTGCTCTCCAGGCTAGGAGAGACTAACGGCAGCGACTGATCCGAAGTGGGCGGCTGAATCAAAAAACATGATATCTCGACACGAAAGCTAAGATGATAGCCCTATCACGAGACCCGGTACCGTGACCTTGGTAAGAAAACTCCGCGGAAGGGCCCTATTTTCCAGAGCGGTGACACCACCAACAAACTGAAAACCGGGTTTTTGGTGTTGCGCAGAATGTTAGATCGCGCGGTGGATTGAAAGGCGATCAACGAGAGCTTGTGTCTATTGAGTCGCAAGCCGCAAGTAAGGACCGGCTACCAACAGAGCTATATAAACTTGACCGAAAAATGCCGCCCACAAGGTACTGTCCCAGATCCTATTACGCTGGCTGTCGCCGACAGCACAGGGTTTTATAGGGAATTATCAGGCGAGCTTCATCACGGGTTAGCACCGCTATGGACCAAATTTTTATCATCCGACAGATCTTGCAGAAATATCGGGAATACAACATGCCCACGCATCACGTCTTTATTGACTTCAAAATAGCATACAATACGGTCGATCGAGACCAGATAAGGCAGATAATGTTCGAACACGATTTTCCGGACAAACTGACGTGAATGAACAGGGCCACACGGGATCGAGTGATTGGTTTCGTACGCATCAGGGGACACTCTCGAGTCCCTTCGAGACGCGGCGAGGGCTGAGACAAGCGGTAACCGTTGACTACGACCCAGCTAGCACCAACTCGTATATCAATGCACGAAAACTATCGTAAATATCTCCTAACAAACTCGAAATCGTAACTAAAGCTGGATTAAGTGGGATCAAGTTGATTTTCTGTCGTATATAATGATAATGACTGACATACATACGATTTTCAGCACAAAATCGTAGAATAGTACGGAGCGACTCGCGCTTAATCGGATATTATCTTATATAAATACTTATATAGTCGTAACGCTTAAAATTATTCGTAATCACGTATATCGCCTCCAAAATAGTACGGATATGCCAATTTTGCGCATGAAATACGATTTATTTAGCATGTATATCTGTACGTAATGCTGATTTTTACCTTTTTTATACATATGAAAATGCTAGCTGGGGACGATCTAGAAGTGGTAGACGAATTGATGTATTTGGGATAACTGGTGACCGCGGGCAACAACACTAGTGAGGAGATGCAGCGGCGCAGAACTATACGCCGCCATACGAAGCTGACCCTCATTAGACCGATAGTTCTTTATGGACTTTAAACTGTGAAGCTGCTTTTGGTGGGCATACGCGCCCTTACCGTGTTCGAGCGGTAGGTGCTACGGATGATATCGGGCGAAATACAAACTGAAAGCATAGAGTGGCGGAGGCGTATAAATCACGAGCTACTGGCGGAGGCGTATAAATCACGAGCTACTGGCACTGGTTGGAGAGCTTCCCATCATACGTCTGTCGAAAGTCAATAGGTTAGAATAGTAGGGTAGAGGGTCCCAACATACAAGATGGCTCGATCAGGTCGAATGCGTCTTGCGACAACTTAGACGCCTGGGAAAGTGGCGATGAGTGAGCCAAGATCGAGCTGAATAGAGACGATTGCTTGAAACAGAACAAGCCACCCCTACGTGAACGATAATGACGACGATATCTTGTTTTGTTTATCTTTCTGATTTGGAGTCACTACCTTCTCATAAATCGACAGTCCGGCTCGATTTCAAGCCCGATGCATGTTTTAGACGGAACTCCAAATATGTTTGCGACTGTTTGCTTTGTTTGTCCGCTCTGTTTTGTTGACTTCCTGGCTTCCGGCTATCGATTTCTCTCCGAGGCTTCCTGGCTGTCGACAAACCTTTCCCGAACACTTTTATTACGTTGGAGACATTTTATTTGGGAACATTTCGATTTCGCTAACTCGACGTGCAAGTAATTCGGATTTTCGCAATGCGCGAATAAAATTTTACAAACATTGTTGATCATTTGATAGCTAATGTGCTCTTCCAGAAGAGGAAACTCAAAAACTACATGACATTGAGATTTTTTGCGAAATGGCTTCAAATTAAATTTTTAACGAGAAAACGTCTTTTCGTCTTAGACTGTAAAATTTTCCAGTCCCATTACGCAATTTTAGTGATCACAAATCTCTGTGAAATGTCCTGAAAATGTATATTTTTCACGGGGTGTTCTTGGATGAACTAAAATGAGTTAAATTGGATCATTTTTACTAGACATACAATCAAATACGGCAAATGCTAATGGTTACGTACATTTGTATACCAATTTCAACTGTGTACTTACTAATTAATCTAAAAATGCTTTTCCACAATTGAAAGATTTAATACCATCTTCATTTTATTCTTTTTTAAATAATATATGTACAGGAATTTGGCTAAGAGCTAATCTTATCTCGCGAACAGACCAAGAGCTGGCATCAAAATCAATAATTTATTGACTTAATGAATGCAACAAATACGGAAAAGGTATGTATGTTTCGAGTAAAGGCAAACAACATAATTAAAACAAATACATAAGTGCATTTTATGATAGGTCTTATAGCTTTATAGTATAATTCAGCACTTAAATTTTTATTTCTGCTTATAGCAAGATGGTTTAGTTTTAAGTTTAGTTTTTTTTCCAATCTGGCGAATCGGCAGGAAGTGAAATACAAATTTGAGGTATGTCCGAGCCAAGATATTATGTATGAGAAGTTAGTAAAAACCAAGATAAATCTTCGCTCATAGATAATCTAGGAAAACACGCATTGTTACAATCGTATCAATAACACATGTTATCAGACACTTCTTCCGAATCGTGCAATTTCCCCGATCCCAACAAGACAAAATTTCCCACGATAACAAACTTCCGTCCAGATAAACCCAAGCCTTAGTATAAAAACGACTGTCCAACAGTCCTAATCTATAGTTTATTTGCTCCGTCCAAAATGAAAACCATCCTATTGGTAATTGCAGCTTTGGCTTTGGCTAGTGCCGAATGGATCGAAATCGATTGGTCCCAGGTTAAGCCGATCGAAGAATTTGACCACTACTGGGCCCGCATTCCGGAGAAATGGCAACACTTGCGAAAACTGACACCATCCCGCAGAATCATCTTTGGAGAGGAGGCTACTCCGGGCCAATTTCCGTATCAAATCGCTCTACTCAGCGACTTCATCGCTGGCACCGGCTTGTGCGGCGGATCAGTTTTGACTAACAACTTCATCCTAACTGCTGCTCACTGCGTCCAGAATGCTCTAGGAGGAACAGCTATCATCGGAGCTCATAACCGAACTGCGAACGAGCCATCTCAGCAAAGAATCGCCTTTGGAGCAGCGGGAATCAAGATTCACTCAGGATACACTCCAACTAACATCCGAAACGATATCGCCGTAGTACAGTTGAATAGTGCCATTGTTTTCAATGCTCGTGTCCAGCCAGCTCGAATTCCTTCCGCAGGAGACAGTCGTACTTTTGCTGAATACACTGGAACCGTTTCCGGATTTGGACGTACCTCTGATGACAGCCAGGCCACTTCGGCTGTACTCAGATTCACTACCAACCTAATCCTGCCCCAGGAACGCTGCCTGGAAAGTTGGGACGCCAGCCTCGTTCAGCCTCAGAACCTTTGCCTTTCCAGTTATGTTGGCCGTTCGCCATGTAACGGAGACTCCGGTGGCCCATTGACCGTATCCGATGGACGTTCTCTACAGGTCGGTATCGTTTCGTTCGGATCACCCGGTGGTTGCTCGATCGGAATTCCCTCGGTGCATGTCCGTGTTACGTACTATCGCGATTGGATCGTGGCAAACTCCGATTATATGTAAAATGCTTGAGTGCTTGACTCTTTCGATTAAGGAAATTACTACTGCAAATCATACCGGACCATGGCAAAAAACTTTTTGTACAAAAATTAATCCACAAATTTTACCCACGTAAATAAAAGAGCCAATGTATCAATTTGATATTACGGAAACAATATATTTCAAGACGTATGTTTCATACAAAGAACCCAAATAACTACCTCGCCTAGTTCAGCATTCACTAAATTGGCCAGAACGTCTCAGAATTTCAGGAAATTTTGCATGCGGGAATAATTCATGGCCTTATTAATATATTAATATTATTAAAAAGCTCGGGAACACTTCCCACAATACTCCAACGGATACCTCACGAATATCGCCTAACTCATAACTAATACCAGTCCCATTTTCTAAGGAGTTTCATACATAAATGGGGCTGTTGTGCGAGTAGCGACAGCGTCGTTAATCGCTAGTTTTGTAGAACACAAGTTTTTCCAACTTTGGTATTTTCCACCACCAAGTTTTGCGACATGAAACAAGAAATTAGATTGGAACATAACTAAAACAAATTTAACTTAAAATAATATCAAAATCTCCGTTAAAATAATATCACCAAGAGAATATAAACCGATAGAAAAACACTTTGCAAAATTCGGTAAAGTCATTAAAATAAATAACTGTTAAATAAATGGAATAATATTAGAAACAACTTTGCTTCTGGTGCTCTAATTTCCATACGAAATCGGCAAAAAGCTTCATATTTTCAACATGTAGAGTTTGGAGCAGCTAGCTTGGTAAGGTTATACCTGTCTGGTGTAAAAAAATGCTTCCAATTTCCCGTTCACTAGCATCTTGCTCCAATGAAGGTGGACGAAGTGTCCTTTATACGAGCACAATGACGATATTAGATCCCTAATTTAATATCCTCATCCAAATTTCCATTCCATTCCTTCCGTATTTTCTTTTTTTTCGTATAATCCTTTTGTCGACCCGCTCGATGACATGCCCGTCTGTGCGCATGTGGAAGTACACCTTTGTGCCGTATACATCAACTTACCCGTAATTGGCACCAACCAGCTTCTGTCGGCGGGTCGGTTGGCATCGGCATCCAGTCTAGGCCAGTAGTACGAGTGGGAAATCCAACACCCGTACGTAGGGGCTTCTTCATCTTCCAAGTGGCTTCCACACTCGTTTTTCCTCGACTCGCCAATTTTCCCCATCCGGCTATTGCTGGAATGCATGCACCTAACCAACAGCAGCGGTTCGGAAACCCTCAGCTGGCGACGTGATTGGAATAGGAAATGTGAGATGGTTTGAATAATGGCGAAATGATACCTCTTCTAGTGCTGGCTGGTAGCTCAGACTGGCATTGTGGTAGTCGGCACTTTGGGAGTTTCTTTCCGGTTGCACCGCGCGTCGTCCGGCGTCCTACGGTTCCGTCCCTGGTCCCCGGTCGATAATCGAGACACTGGTAAATTTATTAATGATGCTATCGATGGAGGTTACAATTGTCGCCTAATGTGTGCGAACTGAAGCGATAATTTCTGGGAAATGATCTTCATTGGTAGAGGGTACTTTTCCTGGGTCACGTTATCGTCATTGAAAATAATTTGGGTGCAAATTGCCACAAAAATTAAAGTTCGGTTTTTAAGAAAATGAATAAGCAGTGATATCCAACATTAAATTCAAAAATCACCGCAAGCAGTGCACCACCCCCTGCTGGTATTAATATGTACCATTTTATGGGCTGTAAAAATTCCCCACATGAAGAGCAATATTCTCCGAAATATTTACTAACAGCAGCAGAAGTTCAGTCGACTGACTGCTAGAAAGCATACTACATCTCGAATCGATTTTTTTTGGGCACCGAAAAGGCTCACCAAAATTGACGGGCTGCTAAATTTAAATCGGGGGGTACTTTTTTCCCCTACAGCAAGCACTCGCTTAGCAGCGGAAATGAATTTTGCCGAACTCACCACATTTTCCTCCCATTTACAAGCTTTCGCAACCCGTTTTCATGTTGACGACGCCATAAAATGATAAAAATAAGACCGAAGTTTTTTTTAAACCCCCTTAAATCGAGCGGTTTGATCTCCCCTTCGAAAAAAAGTTTTTTTGTCTCTTCTGCTTTAAAAATATATACATGGATGAAAGGCGGTCAAGTAAAGCATCTGTATTTGAGTCTAGAAAAATAAATAGTGAAGTATGATAAAACAAGTCAGAACTATATTTAGAGTAAAATGAGTTCATAATAGGAAAACATATGTAAGATATGTTCTTTCTTATTATGAATCTCAAAATGGTGCTTCACTATCGGTATTTGAATCAAAAAGCATGCACCTTTACATGTGAAACAGTTTATTACACCTTGTTCATGTTACTCAAAGCATAAAGGTTCGACCAAAATCCATCACTCACCGTATAGTAGCGATGCCCCGGTTTCACAGATTATTGGCTTACGTTAGATTTTCGCAGAATGTTTCGTACAAGCTTTTAATGTAGGTATCCAACAGAATGCTTTTCCCTGCCCCCCCAGTGGACACGCCAACGTGGAAGCGTTTGTGCGATGGAAGCTATTTAAATATTCATTAAAGTGCACACGAAACGCTGCTGTACAACTCATCTGAAGCTTCAACATTCAACAACTCCTGTTAGCGTTAACAAGCAAGATTTCCCTCAGGTTATTTTACATTTTCCTAACATCTTTTCCATTATTGCGAAGACCATTCTGTTTCCAGCAGCACTTCACCACCACCACCAGTGCCTGGTGGCATGCTGGGGAGTCGGACTGTTGACATATTAGAATGTTTCACAATTAAAGAGGACAAACGGAATACAGGCCAGGCCTTCTTTCGCAATTTAACTATGCTCAAGCTTTGTACGTTCCGATTCCGCATTCACGGTAGACGAGAAAATAAGTGTGATTTCCGGGAAAATTGAATTTCGGCGAATTGAGCTAGCACCAGTACGTTGTGTAGTCGTTGGCTGCCGGAAGTACCATCGAGCTCGGTTTCGGTGGGTTAATTCATTATTCATTGTGAGTAGGCGGAGAGGAACACTGTTGGTTGATGGTTTTAAAGTAGAAGTGAACCAGAAGGGCAATAGGAAGAATATTTGAATTCATTAGCATGACGTGGATTATCTCTATTAATATTTTATTTGTACATCGTAATAGGGTAAGAAAATCTGTGTTCAATTATTTCAAAACAACATCTAATCTGCAAAGACATAAATTTTACGTCGATACAAAATATAGCCATTATTGAATTGATTTAAAGATTGTTCGGTAGTTTGATGCACTCCTTCAGTTCGCTGCACGGAGGAAACGTATAACACTTATCACTGCTGCTGCACATAAGGCACGGGAGGCTATTCCCAGCACGCTACTAATTTCGGCACACATTACCTTGGCTACACTTTCCCAAATAAAAAGTTTTCCTCTATATAACAATACTGAAACGAATGTAGCACTCATAGGCTTTAATGTGTTATAACTATTTTCATAAAAAGGTAAGTAATTTACCAAATTTTATTCAATAAACATCAAAACCACTGTTTTTCCATTGGCACGTAATCAGGCTGAAAAAACCAGCAGCAATCGCTTAAGCGTATCCGCTCTTGATGATGGTTTGGAAAACACACAATTATGATCACGTTTACTTATTCTAGAAACTAAACAGCTGTGAATATGCCATCACATAACAATTCTACTTCTTTTTATCACGGAAGAACACAAAAATTCCCTTCTGATAGGAAGATATAAATCAATTTTCATTCACTAGCCATTAGCAGCATTTTGTTTTTAATTCCAGCATACGGTGCGTTATTTACACTACTACCGATATGTGAGGCCTGAAACGCCTGAAAAGCTTCTATCGTGTTGACATAGCTAGTATTTGAGTGACAACCACTTGCTTCTGGCGCTAGTGTATATGAACGATTCAATGAGACACTAGCGCCAGCAGCAAGCTGTTGTCACTGCAAAACTAATTATCTGCAATTAGCCCGGAATGTAGGCAATACCGACACGTTATCCATCGGTCTCTTTTGATCTGTTTTTGCAAAGCATCTAATTCCTGTGCAGGCTACTTCGGCTGATCGGATTTAAAACACACAGACACCACTATAGAAAATGGGCTCAATTTAGCCGCAGCGACTCCATCATTTCTTGCGACTATAACTCAAATTCAGTAGCGTTTCATTAAAACCAAAATACGCGCCGATATTCAGTAAATAATATTCTATCAACTGGTATACAAATCTTGTCTCGAATAAATATAGTTTCAACGTAATTCCTGAATATTGTTCAGGCTACCGCTTAATGGGCTGGAAATACCCTCCCGTACCCTATATTATTATTTTTTATACGAATAAGGTTTGGGAACGAATAAACCCCAGTTGCATTACACCGCGTGTGACACAAAATCCTGTTTTCCTAGTTAAACCCACCGTCGGAAAAGAATTTACCCAGATCTAGCTTCCCACAGCATGTGTCCATGGTTCATTGAAAAGGATCCAAACACTGGTGCCGTGACCAGGATGTGTACCGTGGGATATTACCTTGAATACACTTTTGGTTGCTTCTGTTGGACGCCAAAATTTCGTCCCGCAAGTCTGAAGAAGGTTACGCTTGCAAGGTTGGAATTGTGTGGAGCTTTCGTTGCTGCAAAACTTTACCGAGCTACCGTTCATGCACTCTGTAGCATCCCTAAGCTCGATGAAGAGAGCAAGCGAAAATTGAGAGTTTGCACTCTCTGAACGCATGTATCTAAAAGGACTGATTAAACGTGTCACTTCATTTTGTACCAGCAACAAGTACAGTTTACTTTTACTAATTTTATATAAATATCACCTCACCTTCGTTAACCGATATTAATCAAGATATATATTTAACAATTGGCGACGAGAATAAAACGGTAATTTAAGTAATTAGTGCAATTTTCTTGCGTGAGTGTAGTTTCGGGCTTATTTTTACTCGCGAATTAAGCTGAAGCGGCCAGCAAAAGTATTTTTGTGATATCTGCGTTGTGCCATTGCGAATTATTTCTAAGAAGAAATTGTGCGTATCAGGCGACGATTACGTCTTTGCGAGTGTGATTCTGAGACCGGAAAAAGGTTAATTTTTATCCAGAATCAAAAGCTCATCAAATTTTATAACGCATTAGTGATTTTATTTGGTCATCAGCAAAGAAGCGTCAGTGCGAACAAAGGCCGTGGAACGCCAGAAATACGCCATTTTGCAAAGCGGTGCTATACAGTCTTTTGTGGCACGCGTTTTTCTTTTGTTCCGGATATCTTTGTACGGCGGCTGAAAAGTTTTTACATTCACTGGGCGACAGCATTCATTCGAACACCATTTTGTTATATGCTCACAGCTTGACTATCAGCGAGTCAATTTTTTGTTTTTTTGGAAAGTGTTCTGCTGCAGGAGGTGCATGAGTACTGTGCACGATTAAATTGAGGATTTGGCTGCTGCTGTTGATTTCTGGATTTATTGCTGAGGATTTTTTTTGGACGGACATCGAAGATCGATACTTTTGGAAGATTTTTAGTCGACTGTTGCTGTGGGAGGATTTTTGCTGCTGTTGTTGAAGGATTTTTGCTGCTGTTGCAGGATTTTGCTGTTGCTGTTCAACGATTTTGTGTTGTTGGCTGCCATTTACAGAAGTTTACATACCCATTTGCCCCGAGGATATATAGATACGTGGTAAGCTGTTTTATTTATACTGTTTATTTTTTCTTTGGTTTGCTGGAATTATTTTTGTGTAATTCGTAATTATTTTTTAAAGAAATGTCGTTGACAACAGTTACCGAGCCTTATTTGCCTGGCTCAATTCCATTCTCCCAATATCTTGAACAACTTGAATGGATTTTCGACCACAATAATTTACCATCTGAGAAGCATAAAACGAGTTTTTTAGCTGTGTGCGGGCAAGAGGTTTATTCGGAATTAAAAAAATTGTTCCCAGGTCAGAGTTTTAAAGATTTAACGTACAAGCAGATAACGGAAGAATTGACAAAGCGATATGATAAAAATGATTCAGAGGTAATTAATAGCTTCAAATTTTGGACTCGACGACAGGGTCAAAATGAGAAAGCTGAAGATTTCGTTTTGGCTGTCAAGGTTTTAGCTGAAAAATGTGATTTCGGAAATTTTAAGGAACGTGCGATTCGAGATGTTTTGGTAATCGGTGTTTTTGATAAAACGCTTCAAAAACGTTTATTTGACGAAGAAGACCTAACGGCGTCTAAAGCAGAAAGATACATTTTAAACCAAGAGTTGGCCAGTGCAAGGTCAAGATTATTGAACAGTGACGACGAACGGCACATGGGAGTGGTAGCGCGGTTGGGTCGTAGACCTGATCGTGCTCACCGCCGATATCGTAGTGGAAGTCGTAGCATAGATCGAAATCGTTCGTTTTACAGAAGCGGAAGTAGAGGTAGATTTGCGGATAAAAGGAATAGAGAAGATAAACCTTTATATTTATGCTCCTTTTGCAAAAAGAAAGGCCACACTAGGAAATTTTGCTATCGTTTTAAAGAAAAAAATCACCACAAAAACAAACCTAGTGTAAAGTTTTTAGATTCTCCTAAACCAGCCTCCTCCGGAGTTTCTTCGCTATTTAAAAGATTGAAAACTGATATGAATTCTGACACTGATGACGACGATATACCTTGTTTAATGATTTCAGCAATCAATAAAATAAATGAGCCTTGTTATGTTGAGGTGCACATAGAGAATAAGCGTTTAACAATGGAAATAGATTGTGGTTCGGCGGAATCAGTGATATCGGAAGAATTATTTTTACGAAATTTTAGAAAACATGAAATCAAGCCATGTTATAAAAAACTGGCTGTTATTGATGGAAAAAAATTGAAGGTAGTAGGTAAATCGGATGTTTCGGTACAATTAGGAGGAATAATCAAAAGCTTGAGTCTTGTGATTTTAAAATGCGATTTAAATTTTGTCCCTTTAATGGGTAGAAGTTGGTTGGACATCTACTATTCTGGATGGAGGAACACTTTTGCTCAACCAATTCAGTCTCTGGAGAGAATCAACGCAGTCAAGGAAGAGCAAGTTGTCAGCGATATTAAACGTAAGTTTCCCAATGTTTTTGACAAAGATTTTTCAAATCCGATTATAGGTTTTGAGGGGGATTTAGTTTTAAAGCATGATCGTCCAATATTTAGAAAAGCATATGAAGTCCCTTTACGTCTTAGGCAAAAAGTGTTGGATTATTTGGATATTTTGGAAAAAAATGGAATTATAACCCCTATAGAAGCCAGCGAGTGGGCCTCACCTGTAGTGGTTGTGGTAAAGAGGGATCAAGAGCTTCGTCTAGTAATAGACTGTAAAGTCTCTATCAACAAGATGATAATTTCGAATACGTATCCTTTACCATTAGCCCAAGACATTTTCGCGGCGTTAGCCGGATCAAAAGTTTTTTGTTCGCTGGATTTGGCAGGTGCTTACACACAAGTTTTATTATCACAACGTTCACGAAAATTCATGGTGATAAATACTATAAAAGGTCTTTACATTTACAACAGGTTGCCTCAAGGTGCAACATCTAGCGCATCGATTTTTCAGAAAATAATGGATCAAATACTTCATGGTTTAGAAAATGTAAAATGTTACCTAGATGATGTTTTAATTTCAGGGGAAGACTTTAATGATTGTGCAAGTAGACTTTATTTGGTCTTAGAAAGGTTAGCTAAAGCTAATATTAAAGTCAACTTCAAAAAATGTAAATTTTTTGTGAACCAGTTACCTTATTTGGGCCATGTCCTAACGGATCAGGGTCTGCTACCATGTCCTGAGAAGGTGAAAACTATCCGTGAAGCGAAGGCTCCACGGAGTGTTACTGAGCTTAAGGCATTTTTAGGTTTGGTCACATATTATTCGAAGTTTATCTCAAATTTATCTTCCCGAATACATTGTCTTTATGGTCTTTTAAAGAAAAACGTTAAATTCATCTGGACTGACGAGTGCGAAAAAGCTTTTGACAGTTGTAAACAACTGTTGTTAAAGCCAAATTTATTGGAGTATTTCGATCCAATGAAACCGATTGTAGTTATTACGGATGCCTGTAATTATGGACTGGGTGGAGTAATTGCTCATGTGATAGAGGGAGAAGAAAGGCCAATTAGTTTCACCTCATATTCACTCAACGAGGCACAGAAGAAGTATCCGATTCTCCACTTGGAAGCTTTGGCAGTTGTGACAACGGTAAAAAAGTTTCACAAGTTTCTATATGGGATGAAGTTTTCAATCTACACTGATCACAAACCGCTCATAGGAATTTTTGGCAAGGCAGGGAAAATTCCACTTTCAGTAACCAGATTACAGAGATACGTGATGGAACTCTCTGTATACGATTATGAAATAATTTATAGACCATCAAGTAAATTAGCCAATGCGGATTTTTGCTCTAGATTTCCCCTAAATCAGTGTGTTCCAAAAGACTTAGATTTGGACATAATAAAAAATCTCAATTTCACAAGCCAATTTCCTATAAATTATAAACAAATAGCGCAGGAAACTAAACAGGACAATTTTTTGAAAAAAATCATGGAATATTTAGATAAGGGTTGGCCTGTGAGATTAAATAGACGTTTTTTAAATGTATACTCGCATTACCAAGAATTAGAGGAGGTCGATGGATGTATCCTGTTCAAAGATCGTGTTATAATTCCAGAAGTAATGAAGGATCAGGTGTTAAAGATGCTTCATGGCAATCACTCTGGTGTCAATAAAATAAAACAGTTAGCACGCAGGACGGTCTACTGGTTTGGAATGAACAGAGATATTGAGGAGTATGTAATGCGATGCAGGATATGCAACGAGACAACAGCTATTGCTAAGAGATCATCATATTCAAAATGGGCTACTGCTAGTAGACCATTCGGCAGATTACACGCAGATTTCTTCTATTTTGATAGAAAAATCTTTTTAGTCATAGTAGACAGTTTCAGCAAATGGATTGAGCTGGAGTATATGCGTTGGGGAACGGATTGCAGGAAAGTAATTAAAGTTTTCCTAGGAGTTTTTGCCAGATTTGGTCTGCCGGATGTATTAGTTACCGATGGTGGACCGCCTTTTAATTCGGATTCTTTTGTTACGTTTTTTCAAAAACAAGGCATTAAAGTCTTGAAAAGCCCACCTTACCATCCGGAGAGCAATGGACAGGCAGAAAGAATGGTTCGGTTAGTAAAAGAGGTTTTCAAGAAATTTTGGCTGGATCCAGGAATTAGAGATAAGGATACCGATGAACAAATCTCTATTTTTCTTTTTAATTACAGAAATATATGTTTGAACGATGAGGGCACATTTCCCTCTGAAAAATTACTCTCTTACAAGCCAAAGACACTTTTAGATTTAATAAACCCTAAAAATAATGCTAGGAACATTGAACTAAAACCGCATGATGATAAGGATATCCTAAATTTGGATACCACTAACAATTTTAAAGCTGTTCCACTGAAAAGCGGTGACTTAGTTTATTATAGAAACTATAATAAAACAGATATAAGAAGATATCTACCTGCAAAATTTTTAAAACAAATTTCTACGAATATTTTTCAGATATCGCTCGGTGGTCGGGTAATTTCGGCGCATAAGCGCCAGTTGAAGTTTTTGTCTGACTCTCGCCGGAAAACTCACCGACCTTTGGTTTTCCGTGGAGAGAGTTCAACAGCTTTGCAACAACATAACAGTTCAAACGTCAGTCAGCAACATAACAGCAATAAGAGAAAGCGGGTTTCGGAGCAGTCAGAACAGTCATTTGATAATAACAGAAATAAAAAAATGCGAACTTTGGAGTGTTTGGAACGGTCATTTAACAATGACAGCGATTTTTATGGTTTTGTGGCTGATTCAGCCATTTTCGAAGAGGAGAAGGATAAGGAGTGTTATGCTTCCGATAGGCATGTATCGGAGCCACTTTCGTCATCGAGTATAGATAGTGAACCAGAAAAGTATTCTGGTGAGCATCGGAGTTCACCATCGAAACAGGGAAATAAAATGAACCGGAAACAAATTCCAAAGCCTACAAAACTAAGGCGTTCGGAAAGGATATCAACGAGTACTAGAAAGGATGAATATCTCTATTATTGAACATTTTTTCGATTTTATATAGATTTTGTGATTAATGAAGGTTTAATGCGTTTCATTTAGTAAATTAATTACATAGGAAAGATTTGTATACCTTATATTAGTTTTTGCTTTCGTGTAAAATGAAATGATAAACTTTAAGGGGAAAGGAGTTGTAGCATCCCTAAGCTCGATGAAGAGAGCAAGCGAAAATTGAGAGTTTGCACTCTCTGAACGCATGTATCTAAAAGGACTGATTAAACGTGTCACTTCATTTTGTACCAGCAACAAGTACAGTTTACTTTTACTAATTTTATATAAATATCACCTCACCTTCGTTAACCGATATTAATCAAGATATATATTTAACACACTCAAGGTGCAAGATATTGAGGCTTGGTTCCAGTCAGATTCGACCGTTGTACAGCCACCATAAGTTTGGCCAACATTTGTCGCAACTCTCACATTCAGGATCACTAAGGGACAACGGTGGAACCATGTCAAGGAGAGTGGTGGTCCCTCGTACTCAAACTGCTCCTAAGTATTCCAATGCTGGTCGGAAAACCTTGTGTCGCGAGGTGTCACGCCAAGAGACCTTCCTAGTTTACCACAATGATTCTCAAATGGACCAGCATTGGAATACTAAAGAACCGTTGAAGTACGAGAAACCATCAGAGCAATCAGAGGAACTGGGCATACTCCGAGTTGGTGGCCGATTAAACTTGCTACAGAATCGTACGCCATTCGGCACCCCATGATTATTCCAGGCAACCATTCTTTCTCGCGAAAGGTGGCAATCGCATATCACGAAATTGCACTTCATTCGGGCCCCCGTATGACACTCGCTTAAATCCGGCAAGAGTTCTGGCCTTTAAAAGGTAGAAGACTGGCAACTTATATTTTTCGCAATTGTATTCGCTGCTTTTGAAGCAACCCTGCCTCAGTTTCACAACTTCCTGGTCAACTCCCAAAGCCTCGTGCAACTCCCACTCTCGTATTCGCTGTCACCGGAGTCGGCTATTGTGGCCCGGTCTTTCTGAAGCCCGTACATCGTAAAGCAGCATCCCAAAAGACCTACATCGCTGTCTTCGTGTGCTTCAGCACAAAGGCTGTTCACCTCGAACTTGCAGGGGATATCGCTATTACCGCTTTCTTAGGCGTCTTACGACGCTTTATATCCCGACGTGGTCTACCCACCGAGAAACACTCGGATAACGGCCTCAACTTCCAAGGTGCTAGCAACCACCTCCGAGAGCTCTACGATTTGCTGAATAATCCATTTAAGACGTCTTCTGAGATCGCCAATGAAACTTCCCAGCATGACATCGTACGGAAGTCCCGCCGCATGTGCCTAACTTCGGGGGCCTCTGGGAGGCTACTGTGAAGTCTGCTAAGATGTCACTCATTCACTTTCTGGCTCAACCACAACTTTTATTCAAGGAAATGAAATATATTCTCACTCAGCTCGCCCACTTACTCTGTTGTCAGAGGATCCAGACGAACTGGACGTGCTCACTCCCGGGCCTTTTCTCGTGGGCACTTTGCTTCTGACAATATCCAAACCAGATTATGCAGATGTCCCCACAAATCAACTCCAGCACTACCAACATTATCTTTGTTAGGCTCAATAAGAATTATCAAATCAGTTTTAAACTTTGCAACATATTATTAAGAATCTTAAAAAGGGGAATATAAACGACTAAATTTTTTGGAAAAGTCATAAATTTTTTATTTCAGATTTTGATTCTGCAGTCTTTTTCTATTATTTGATACTAAATTTGTAATAATCCGACCACGGGAAGTGGCCGAAAAACGATCATAAACAAAAGCATTCCAGTGCGGTGTGGAACAACATCGACGGAATGAAATGCCTCTCCTGAAACACCACGATTTTCAAACTTTATGTACCTTCTTCTCAGAAATTACACAACGTATCGGAAAAAAAACTTTTTTTTCTTTGGTTGGTAGAAGCTTGGCAAAAACTTTTATAATTTTTGAGGTTTGTTTGTTATTCATTATAAAAAAAAATCTGTGATGAAAATGAAGAAACCGTGTCATGTTCTAAGTTTTGAAATCACACGGGCTTTTACAATCTTCGAGGTCACATTTGGCGGATTATGTTACCAGCAACTCAGGCTCGTATCGCCATAGCTGTGCTACCTATAAACCCTTTGCGACCATCACTTTGAGCGGCAGTTCGGTGAATAAGTAAATATTATCACACAAAATCACGACATCAGTACGCCCCGCTGCCTGGTAGGCTGATATAGCCCAACAAGAATGACCCGGCTTGCCATCGTAGATAGGACGGTTATGTTTGGAAAAGTGATTTGTTATCTATCTGGTGGCACCTCTACTAGCCGGTGCTCGACGGCCACCGGCCACAATCAACCTACAGACACACACAGACGCACATGCGGACATGATTGGGAACAGTAAATCAAATTTAGTCCTCTACTCGACAGTAGTGGGGTGTGTTCGGTGGCTTGCTAAATTGCACTGATTTGATATCAGATGGTTGGAGAGCTTTTAAGCTTATTTTCGAATTCTAACAGCATTCGTCCGGCTCCACCGTTAATGAACAGTAACGAAGAACTGCTGGATGGTTCAATCATGTTTAATAGACAGACCGAGATTCTAAACTAACCTAATGAATAGTTGGATTTTTCCCAGGATCTATGTTCAGCATTCAAAACGATTTAATTGAGTTTTCATCGTAAGTTAGTTCAAAACTACTAAAACTTTAGTCTAATGTGGATTTGTTAATCCACTTGACGTTAAATTTCGACAAATTAAAACTGAAACATAGGGTATGCCAACTGGTTTTTTTCATGAACTAATTTGTTGTAATTAAACCACTCCTTTCATTTTCTTTCCAAACAAAAATACCATCAAGCAGGCAACCAGAAACGTAGATTGCAAACTACAAGCGTACGAAATGGCAGACTATATATTCGGTCCTATGTGGTGCCAACTGTAAGCTGATGAAAATAATGCTTGCACAGAAGCTTGTTAATTACACTCCGAGTTGCGTTTGGTTAACCGGCGTACTTTCTTCCTTGGGGTACCACAAATTTACTCTACCAGATTTCTTCGGCGGAAACAAAAGAATTTGAACAAAAGAATAAAATTTACCGTTCTTCTCCCTTTTGACACCCACATCCTGTTGCGCTCGGGCTGGTCGTTGACTGCCTGATTCTGGCAATCAGCCAGGAAAGGGGTGGAAAGCACCAGACTAATTTGTAAGAAGCAACGTCACTAGCGACGCTGGTAAAACGGATCGCCGGATGAGTTTATTTTCTCTATTGAGTTCTCGCAGAAGGAGCTTTTATTCACCCGGCTTCGTTCTGCTTAGTGGGAAATAGTGTGGAAAATCTGATTGAGTCCACACAACGAAAACGCCTTATGGGCTTGCAGTCTATTGTGGATAACCTAGGTAATATAAAGTTCCTTTTGGGTTCTCTAGTGGTAACAATGCACTCACCCCATCGACCAGTTCCAAGCCACAAGCTGGAGATGTTCGTACGTAAAGGAGACGCTCAGTCCAAATTTTAAGTTGATATCACATAATTTCATCTCTTGAATTCCCACCAATGCCACGTTCCCTCAATGCAAGGAAAGTGCATTCAAGCGATAATACAGATTAACTTAGCGTACGGTAATAAGCTCAGGTGGCATGAAAATAAAATGTACATTAGGGACACATTCGTTGTACGACGGTAATAAACTCAGATGGTAAAGTTTAAGTCATTTAATAGCTGGATCAGCGATGTCAATCTTCCCGACATTTGTGCATTTTAGTTCCTGTAAGTTCTGGTTTTACTAATGTTACTGAAGTTTAAAGTACTCCACTAACTATTTTTGTTAGCATAGCATTAGCATATGAGGTTGCACACATCGGCTATAAAATCGAATTTTATACCTGGTTACGTCCGAACAACCGCAGGGAATACTCCACTAACTATTTTTGTTACAAATAAAAAAGTTCAGTACTCAAAAAGAAGATCATTACTTGCACTTTAAAGCAAAAATATCGACAAAATTATTCCAATTTTTTAGATGAAATCTCGAACTATTCTTCGAATACCACTCATCCTGTTTGCTCACTCTGCTCGTTAACTACAGAGACTATAGATTACAGAGGCGACAAAGCACTCACGAACCGCTAAATTTTGAATCAAACCGGAGAGTACCATCATAAACAAAGGTAACTTTCCATTATGATACAAAATTTAGCGGATTTTGAGTGCCTTGTCCCCTCTGCAATCTATAGTCTCTGTATTGTGAACCGCTGATCGACCATTATATTATTGTTCTACCATCTGTTCGTATTTGTCGTATGCCGAGTCACTTTCCGATTCTTCTTCAACTTCTATTTGACAATTATTTTCAATAATTATTGCCCAATATTTTTCAATTTGAGTCCAAAATGAATTTTCGTTCCACGGTTTCCATCAAGTATAACTTCTTTGAAACAAAATTAATCGTGACAAACTTTTCAGCATTGAAAGGGGCAACATTTCAAAATAAATTTCTGTCAAAACACGAATGCAAATCCGACAGTTAAGTGCGCTGCAGTGAAATAAACCGTGCACCCAGATATTAAATGGCTCGAACTTTACGACAGCCCATAACCGAGAGATATGAGTGTTGAATATGTAGTTTTCTGTGGTACTTATATCACAATATAAGTTATCTATACCTATAAAAATAAACTTCTGTCTGTCTGTCCGTATGTTCCTTATAGAATCAAAAACTACTGATATTGTTAGAGTTCGTCATCGTGAATTTTATATATCACCTTAGAAGATTTTAGTAGAACTAAAGTGATATACAAAACCTACTGAGCCGATCGGCGTGAAAATTTGCATGTAGGGGTTTTTGGGGCCTGAGAAGATTCTTATGATGGCTAGAGACTCCACAAACCTCCCCTCACCCCCCCCCCCCCCCCCCCGCCCCAAGAGGGAAGGGCCCAGCTAGCATTTTCATATGCATATGAACGATAAAAATCAGTATTACGTACAGATATACATGCTAATAAATCGTATTTGATGCGCAAAATTGGCATACCGTACTATTTTGGAGGCGATATACGTGATTAGGAATATTTATAAGCCTTACGGCTAAATATGTTTTTATATACGATAATATCCGATTAAACGCGACTCGCTTCGTAATGCTGTACGATTTTGTGCTGAAAAGCGTATATATGTCAGTTATTATCATTATATACGATAGAAAATCAACTTAGGCCCACTTTATCAAGCTTTAATAACGATTTCGAATTTGTTAAGAGATATTTACGATAATTTGCGTACATTGATATATGAGTTGGTGCCAGCTGGGGGGCTCCCATACAAATCTATGCCAATAAAAATGGATTTCTGTCTGTCTGCCCGTATGTTCCTTATAGAATCGAAAACTACTGAACCGATCGGCGTCAAAATTCGCATGTAGGGGTTTTTGGGGCCGGGAAAGGTTCTTATGATGGTTAGAGACCCCTTCCCCCACTAAGAGGGGGGGCTCCCATACAAATCTATACCTATAAAAATGGATTTCTATCTGTCTGCCCGTATGTTACTTATAGAATCGAAAACTACTGAACCGATCGGCGTACAAATTTGCATGTAGGGGTTTTATGGCCGAGGATGGTTATTATGATGGTTAGAGACCCCTCCCCCACTAAGAGAGGGGGCTGCCATACAAATGAAACCCAAATTTCTGTCTGTCTGTCAGTATGTTCCTTATAGAATCGAAAACTACTGAACCGATCAGCGTGAAAATTTGCAAGTAGGGTTTTTTAGGACTGTGGAAGGTTCTTATGGTGGTTAGAGATCTCTCCCCCCACTAAGAGGGGGCTCCCATACAAATGAAATACAAATTTCCTCATAACTCGAGAACTAATCAAGCAAATGGAACCAAATTTGGCATGTGAAGGTTTTTGGAGGCAAGAATTTTTTCCATGGTGAATTAGGACTCCTCCCCACTTTAGGATGGGTGCTCCTATACAAATCAAATTGATTTAGAGTATTTTATTTACAACTATGCAAAACATCATCATCATATGCAAAATCAATTCTAAAATATGCAATTGATGTTCGGCATATACATATTTTCTCAGTATATAGTTAATATATAAACTCGAATATTTGTCCCGGTTATCTATTTGTCTGCCGCGTCAGTTCGTTTGTCCCATTTATCTGTCTGTTACATCTATCTGTTAATCCTCTGTTTATCTGTGACGCTTGTCTGTCCCGTCTATTTGTTTCATCTGTCTATGCCGGCTGCCCTACTGTCCCATTTATGTGTCCCGTCCATTATTATGACTCTCCTATCTATTTCTCTGACTAGCTATGAGACACCTATGTTTATGCGTCCGGTTTGGTTATCAGTTCCGTCTGTCAGTTTATCTACCCATTCGTCGGTTCGTCTGTTCCATTAGTTTTTTTCTTCGATTATCCATCTGACACGTATGTCTGTTTCGTCCACCTGTGTATCACGTTCGTATGTCTGTTCCATCTGTCTGCCTATCTATTTATCATGTCTGTCAATCTGTCCCATCTAGATAAAAGAAAACTTTTTTCACCGTTAATTTCTACTATTAATTTTATTCACGACTTAATCAGAGCTTCATCAGTGTCTGCTTTCGAACTCCCGAACTCTGAGCTGATGAAGCCTGCAAGCTGTAGGAAAAATTCATATCTGTCGTGAATAAAATTAATAGTGGAATTTAATCGTGAAAAAAAATATTTTTTCGTTTAGTTTTCGTATTCTGCTAAGACGCTTATAAAAATTCTGTCCAATTAGTTTCAAGCTACGATGCTGATCCAGCAAGCCAGTTGTCATATGAATCTCGCCTGGGCGGTGCTTTTGAAATTAGTAGGATCATTGAACCAGCCCCGCATATGTCTTGTATGCACTCTAATAACCGGCTGCGAAGTCTGTGCAAATAAAGAAGGGTCAAATTTTAAAGACGATTAGGCCCAAGGTTTTTTCGCCTGTTCCTGACGAAACAGAATCTGTCAGTCTGTTTTTTTGGTTTAACTTTTTGTCCCGTCTGTCTATATTTTTATGTGTCCCGTTTGTCTATCCATCTATCTTCGATCTATCCCGTTCGACTGTGTGCTAGCCCTATCTGTCCAACTGTTGTATCTATTAGTTTGCCTACCTATCCCATCTGTCTGTCTGTCCCGTCCATTCTTCTCGTCTCTCTACCTATTTGTCCCCGCTGTCTGTCAGTTAGTCCCATATGTCTGTCTTTTCGGCCTGTCTACCAGTACAACCTGGTCGTGTCCGTTCCATTTACTTGTCCCATTTGTTTGTCTTTCCCTTCAGATTGCTTTGTCTGTATTCCTGTCTGTAGCATCTGTCTATCTATCTTGTTTCTTTTTCTAATCCGTTTTCAAGCCCTACCATCCGTATTTCCGTATCTTATTTGGTTCCTTCATCTATTAGTCTGCCATTACATCGGTTCGTCCTATCTGTCTTCCTGACACATGTATCTATCTGTCCCGTTTGTCTGTGTATCTTCTCAAGTAGCAGGTCCATTTAGTTGAAGCAACCGGGTTACGACTTAAAATAGTCAGGCTATCTGTCCCACCTGTATGTCTCTTAGACTGTCTGTCTCACCGGCATGCCTTGTGTCCAATCTGTTTTTTCTCAGTTTATCCATCTGACTTCATGAGTCTGTTTGTCTATCTTTACCGTTTGCTTGGTTACTTGTCCCATCTGTTTGTATATTCTGTACATCATCAACTCAAGTACTTTTTTTACACGGTTTGTTTTTTCGATTATCAAGAACGGGACAATTTAGGGACCATTCAATTATTTCTCAATACATTTGGGAGCGGCCCGACATTCGTTACGTAGTTTATAAATGCTCCCTAAGTTGCACCGTTCTTGAGTAATCGAAAAAAACAAACCGTGTAAAAAAAGACTTGAGTGTACCTATTTGTTACATCTCCGTCTGTCCAGTCTATCTATCCAATTTCTATGTCTGTCTATAAACTAATATATTAGTCTGTCTGTTCCGTCTGTCCAATCTGTTCCACATGTCTGGTCAACGCCGTGTATCCTAGCTCTCTCGTCTGTCTCAATTATCTTGTCTGCCTCGCGTCCCCATCTGTCCCTTCAGGTTCGTCTGTCCCGTTAGTCCTGTCTATCTTGCGTGTCCTGCCTATCCCGTCTGTTCCGTTTATCTCATCTGTCCCGTCTGACTCGTCAGCCCCGTCGGTCCGGTCAATCCCGTGTGTCCCATCTGTCTCACCTGTCCCTTTATCTCATCCGCCTCGCCTGCTTCGTCTGTCTCGTTGGTCCCGTCTGTTCCGTTTGCCCCGTCTGTCCCATCTGACTTATCTGTCCTGTCAATCTTGTCTGTCCCACAAGTCAAATCTCATCTGTCCCATTATCGTATCAATCCCTTCTGTCCCATCTGTCTCGTCTGTATCATCTATCTCAATTATCTTGGCTGTCCTGTCTATGCCATTAGTTCCGTTTACCCTATCTGCCCCGTTAGTCCTGTTTGTCTCGTCTATCGCGTTTGTCCCTTCTGTTTCATCTGTCCCGTCTGTCTGGTCACTGCCGTGTGTCACATCTGTCTCGCCTGTCTCTCTATCTCGTCTGTCTCCCCTGTCCTATCTATCCCGCTGGTCCTGTCTGTCCCGCCTGTTTCGCTTGTCCCGTCTGTCCCATCTGACCTATCTGTCGCGTCTGTCCTGTCTGTCCTGTCTGTCCTGTCGGTCCTGTCGGTCCTGTCTGTCCTGTCTGTCCTCTCCGTCCTGTCTGTCCTGTCTGTCCTGTCTGTCCTACCTGTCACATCTCATCTATTCCGTTGTCCTATCAATCCCGTCTGTCCCATCTGCCTCGTCTGTTCCATCTATCTCATTTATCTTGCTTGTTCCGCCTGTCACATCAGCTTCATCTATCCTATCTGCCCATCTGTACCGTTAGTCCTGTTTGTCTCATCTATCGCTTCTGTCCTTTCTGTTTCATCTGGCTCGTCTGTCCCATCAGACCAGTCTGTCCAATAAATCCCGTCTGTCCTGTTAGTCCCGCTTGTCCCGTCTGTTTCGTCTGTCCCATCTATCTCGTCTGCCTCGCCTTCCCCGGCTGTCCCTTCAGGCCCGTCTGTCTCGTTAGTCCTATATATCCCGACTATCCCGTGTTTTCCGTTTGTACTTTCTGTCCCACCTTTTCTGTCTGTCTCGTCTGTCCCGCTTGTCCGGTCAATGCTGTGTGTCCCATCTATCTCGTCTACCTCGTCTATCCCGTCTATCCCGTTGGTACTGTCTGTCCCGTTTGTTCCGCTTGCCCCGTCTGTCCCATCTGACCTATCTGTTCCGTTTGGCCTGTCTGTCCCACCTATCACATCTAATCTGTTCTATCTGTCCCATCAATATGATACGTTAGTCCTATCTTTCCCGTCTGTCCCGCTTACTCCGTCTGTCTGGATTTCCCATGTGCCTTGTCTATCCCATCTGCGATATCTCATTTATCCTGTCTGTCCGGTCAATCTCGCCTGTCTTGTATATGCCGTCTGTCCTGTCTGTCCCACCAGTTTCGTCTGTCCCACCTGTCTCGTCTGTCTAGTCTGTCCCGTCTATCCCACTCGTGTGTCTTGTCTGTCCCGTCAGTTTTGTTTCCTATTTATATTACTCTACCGAAGCCTTTAATAGAAGTAAACATAAACCTTCCACAGATCTACCGAATCAAGGTAAATTCAATCAAGGTAAATTATAATCGCGAAATTTAAGAAAACGACATAAAACATAAGTTGTTGACATAAGTTGTTCTTCAGAACTTATTGGGTTAAAATTTCACTATTTCACTTTGATCGGGATTACATTGAGATGTGTAACATGTACACAAGTTCATTTCTCTCTGTTGCGATGATGCGCAATGAAATGGACATTTCAATTATTAGTATTTCAATAATAAATGATTGAGTTCTCCTAAGAGGAATAACCACCCGCTATGTGTCTATCGGGATCGAGACAGCACCGTGGCATCCTCTGTGCTCGGATCCAGCGTGCACTCACGCGATAGCCGATATGTAGTTTAATAAAATAGATTTGCTGATGGAACACCCGACCCATCGTGTGCCACTCAGGATGCTTTTGCAATGCCGTAGCCGGCCAGTCGCTGGTAGCCGTCACCAGCGCAAGTATCGCTGATTAATCAAAAATGCCATAAATGTTGCCATTACCGGAAATATGACTCCTCCGAGTGGTTTCAATGTCGGTCGTTTGCTCCTGCTAGTCCTGTGCTTTTGCACAACCACACCAGCCAGCGCCAGTGCAGCAGTAGCGAATTCAATGATCAACTGAGTTGAACAAATGGAGCGGAGTGATGCTGTCTGCAGGGACCAGACCGGGCCAAATGGTCACGCGATATTCGTCAATCAACCGAGATATTTATGAGTTATCTGGCAAATGAATTCTACCAGGATGGCTTCGGGACGATGAGAATTACCCCCGGCCGAATCATTGAAAATGATTATGGTTTCTTCTGTGAGAACCATTTTGGGTTTTTACTATCAAAAAGTTATTGCTAAATCCATTTGAGTTCTGTCTACACAAGCTGCCTAAAATTCAACACCTCTTCAGTCGTTTTGGTAACTTTAGTCACAACTCACAAGCAGTGCTATAATTGTGCTATAGATGCTGAATTCCAAGATGCTTATTCCAGATTGTCTCACAAAATACAGTTCAACGGCACTAAATCGTCATATTTGTGGGTAGTTGTGTGGGCCATTGTATGGCACGTAGCACTTCTCCGTAGCACATCTTCTTGAAATATTATTTTGCCTGCATTGATTTCATCAATTTCAGATAAAATTCTGAACAATACAGCATGTATTTACAGCAACTGTAAGTGTCATCGTACGGTCAGTATTTTTGAAGACAATTTGGTTTAGTACCACCTTCAGACTTGGTTCTTCATATTCAATGAGAAAAGCACGTAATTCGAGGTAAGCTCCCAATGATTAATTGATGATCGTTAAATCTAAGCTAAACAAGAGCAAGTATTTATGTAAATTTTGAGTTTGAGTACAGTTCCCCCACAATTATGGACCATTTAAGCAGAAGTATGATTTTAAAACAATCAATTGTAGCGCATACTATTATTTAAAAGCAGTTTATAAATGTTTTTAGTTACAGAAATATGTAATCTTTCAGTTGATTCAGTTATTAAAACCCATTTAGTGCAAGTTTTCCACGGAAATTAAGCTTATATTATGACTGATCAAATACACAATTATGGATCACTTTTGGAAGCGGTCACAATTATGAAACAATTTTCACCATATTATGGATCAAAATAAAAATACACTTTTTGCAGCGAATTCTCTCAATGAACTTTATTCAAATCATGTAATAACATAAAAATAACATGTTTCAAATCGTATGAAAGACCTTGTGTGGCTTTTGGTCTGTCTTTAGATGCCTGCCATCCTTCTTCGAAGACACCTACCGATCAGCCGTTGGGAATGCTTTTCGCGATTTAACGACTGATTTTTTGTCCTGGAAAAAAGGTCTTAGGCTCACCAGCTGCGTTGGCTCCGAAAAGACTAGTACAAGATGAAGTTTTCTTTTTTCCGAATTGTTATTAACGATGTACACACTTAAAAAACTCAGCAAAATTTGCCGTAATTTGGACAGCCGAGCGTTCGGCAAAAATTTCAGTTTTGCAAATCGACGTTTACGGATCTTTACTAACGTTTGGCATCATAAAAAATTTTAACGAACGCTCGGCTGTCCAAATCTCGGCAAAATTTTGCTGACTTCGGCACTTTTTATTAAGTGTGTAGGTACAGTGGATCTCGGAAAAGTTAATCGATGCAAGAGTTTAATTTCATCGCTGCTATGATGCGATGTATGAAATAGTGGAAAGGCGACAATAAACCGAAAAAGTGAAATATAAACATAGAAGGGAATTTTTGACCGAAAGCTTGAAGCACCAGTAAATTCAAACACTTAAAAAGTTAAGGAAAAAATTAACGTTTTAGATCGTTGCATGAGAGCTAACATCAACTTTTGCGATGAACCGCTTAACTTTTGCGATGAACCGTTGCATATGTACCATCATAGCGTTTTACTGCCTTACGTAGCTTCCTGTCCTGCGTAATTCAGAAACAGCATTTTCCAAAAACTCAGCTCTGTGCAACTTTCGATTCTGCTTTAAAAATGTTTGTAATAGGTGCTAAACTGTTTGAATTTGTGAAAATTACATTGGAATCAAAGTGATCCATAATTGTGAAAAATTACCTTGTTTTGGTCACTATTATGGATCACTTTGAAAATTACTTATTTTTACAGGAAAATCATTGGCAACCAGCAATATTTCGCTGAATCGTAAAGAACTTAGCTTGATCTTTATGTACGAGTCATTTTTTGCTCGAAAATTGGTGATTATGCCACATAGAAACCTTATGAATGAAGAACGTACTGCTTATGCTGATTGAAAAAACGACAGACATTTTGATAGATTCTCGATAACAACTTTGTACGCGCATTGAAAAAGCATCAATGTAGGGATTTAAAGGATGTTTTATGTGTTAAAAGTTAGTTAATAGGGTATATTTTGTTGCAAAAATGCTTCATTCCTTCAAACAGTTTATTTAACTGAGTTATTTAACTTGAAACACAAAAGTGATCCATAATTGTGGGTGATCCATAATTGTGGAGGGAGTGTATGTTTTTCTTTTCTTGTTAAAATGTAAATTCCCACCAGTATATCAGTTGGAAAACTGGATTGATGTAGTGGCAACACAAAGGCTCTATTTAACGACTTTTTCAGCTCCCTCTGATATTACCAAGAGAATTCTCTATCGAACCATAAATCGGTACGTAAGTACATACAAGAAAGATCAAAATCGTGCGAAACCCGGTGCTGAAAAAGGTTGCTACGTGATCGGCTTTGTAGGAATCCGACACAATCTGTTTGACGGCAAAAAGCCTAATCGTCAGCACACGGGTGTGAAAACTTGGCGACATAAGATTAATGGCGTTTCTCGGAAAAGGTTGCTCAACTGCGCGCTCCAACAGATGACAACATAACTTTCTGTGATGAAAGTTTACTTTCCTACGTCGGGGCATTCTCTGAACCACTTCAAACACTTCGAAGTGAGGAGTGAATATTCACCGGAACTGTTACTGACTATGTTACAGTTTGATTGTCACCTTTTTGCTAGCTGTGTTACTTTTCCCCAGAGCATGCATACGTGAAAAAGTAAACGCAAACGAAAAAGAATTTTCTTGAGGGTTAAGAAAAAAATCACAAAATCAAGTTTGAAAATGTTAACAGAAATGAATGACCCAGTTCGGTACGCAATGTATTTCATGATGTATGTTCACGATTATCTAACAAGAAACGGCATTAATTTGTCATTAATTTGGCCTTAATCACGGTATGTCGCTTGGTATTAATGTCTAACTAGGCCTCTACCTTCCGGTAAAGCGAGCGGGTATTGTTCACATTTCATGCAACACTATGTCTGGTAAATATAAAGATGAAGTGTAATCCATTATGATAATGGTGTTATCAATATTTAATCAGTTTATAAATTATTCCATTATATATCAAAATATAGCCACTGTGCTAGGAAGGGGCAGAGCAGCATGAGTGCTAATAAATTTTCTTCCATGTCAAAGTATATGGCTTATGGTGTTTCCCTCGCAGCAAAGGTTCCGTAAAAATCGGATCCTCCGTGATGGGGTTGAAAATCGATCCAGTGATCCTGCTATCCTGTCGACGCTGATGTGCTATCGTATTCTCGACATGTATGGTTATATGGAACAAAAATTTATCACTTCAACACCACCTTGTAGCACGTAATTGCAACAGAATAGCACATAAATGACGATACCACTCGGGTGGATATGCTTCACATGCTCAAGATGGGATTTATTCCATCGGAAGCCGAAGGTAATAACATATAAGCGCAACATACGTATATGTATGTAGACATACTCACTAGGAAACTGATAGTTGACTATTAAATTATCGAGCTATTCATTCTGTAATCGCTACTAGTGGATCGTATTGGATTGGATCGAATTTGTGGATACAAATGTGGTCATATAGGCATATTCACTTCTTATGAGTTTATTGTATCGAAAATCTTTTTCAAGAAGAATATCATCAAAGAAACAGCTTATTGTTTGTCCACTTCAACAACGGACTAAAGCTACCAATATAAAAGGCAATCGCGAGACGACTCAACAAGTGTGCTCTTCACACCCACTTTGTGGGCGACACAGAGGTGAAGAGGTTATGCTTTCAATCAGAAAAGGAAGAGTGAAATGATTTATGAGTCCTTCGAAAGTAAGTACAGTTTGAGTCTTGTCAAATTAATTTAGTTGGATTTGATCGATAACGTGTGCATTTGAACTATGAGGGCATATTTGAAAGAATTTTTAAACTGCTAAGTTATTCAAAACGTTATCGAACCAAACATTATTGGATATGAATTCAAGCATGCTTTTATGGTAAAGTAACTGCTGCAGTCGAGTGATTTACTCTCTCTCTCTCCTTCTATGATGTTTTAATCGTTTGTAAAATCGCACATAAACAAAAAAGAAAAAGCAATAAACAAGAAATAGATTATAGCCAATTAGAGCACTATTCGAGAGACATTGTTGAGTTTGAGAAACTAATTCGTGAACTTACGAAAATATGCTTCTATTCCTGCAGACTCAATTATTACATTCTAAGAAATTGAACACATTTGGCAGATTAACAATAAGTATTTTCCAACTAGAATGTAAGGAGATATGCCTTATTGGTATTAGTTTTCAAACTCAAAATACTGCTACTTGATAGTGACAGCCAGCTATAATGTTATGAAATATTTATAAACAACACTAAAAATGTGTACTTTTAAAACCAAAGTAAACTTGGCCTGAAGCATTTTTTTTAGATTTTCAGCTCGGATTAAATACTCGAGCATAGCAACGCGGAAACATAATTATTCCTGGAGCTAATTAATGGTATTAAACATTTCATTTAACTCTGTTACATTACTTACAAATCGGTAGTCTACGATTGTTACTCACCTGGAAAAGAAAAAATAATAATTAATATTACAAATTCCAGAAACATATACTATTGAAGGGTAATTTATAACCTGCTAGATCTGCTCTTGGCATAAAAGCGGCGTTGATAATTTACTAAACATAGAATTGCATTGATAAAATTGCAACACACTCAATTTGCTTTAACTTTTGAATCGCTGAGCAGGGTTGCTGCGTTCAGCTACGCTCACTTGCCTCAAAAGCAAAATCTGTGAAGTCATGTATGTAACATTTGTAGAATAGTGTACAGCATACTTGCAACCTTTTTCAATAGAGTAGGTACTGCATTATTTGTTGCTATTTACGCTGTAGTAAGCCCGTAAGTATGATAGTGGAGTAACTTTTCTATTGGCAAACGAACGTTGATTTATTAATAACAAAGTTAAACATCAAAATCCTTGTTTCTCCACTAGCACGTAATTGGGCCAAAAAAATAGAAGCAATCGCTTACGTGTATCCGCTCTCAATAATAGTTTAGAAAACACACAATTATGTTCACGTTTCATCACTTGTACATAGCAATGAAAAAAGAGTGCACCGCATAGACTCGTTGTAGAAAAATGAAATGGTGTGCTTTCCCTGATTAGTTGACAACATGGATTTTCTCGTACCTGCGTAACCGCAGTGCGTCGGTGCAAATTGGAACCACCATATCGCAGCCGTTCTATATCTGCTCTGGCGTTCCGCAGGGTAGTCACCTGGGCCCGTTGCTTTTCGTATTATTCGTAAATGATTCATGCAACTCCCTCAGAGCACCGAAACTTCCGTTGCAGATTGTATTGTACTCCAGGAAGACATTGACCTACTTTTGAAATGGTGTGAATGTAATGGAATGGAAGCCAATGTAAAAAATGTGTCACATCATATCGTTCACCCGTCAGCGCAACCTAATCGTCTACAATTACTCGATGTCATCGACTAACCTGCATAGAGTGCATACCGTCAAAGATCTGAATATCACATTGGACAGTAGGTTGCCATTCTTGGAAAATATCGCATCATGCGTAGATTCAGGATTCAATTCAGGATTTAATGTGTTAAACTTCATCAAGCGCAACACTTAGCAACAACATTTATTGCTTAAAATCTCTATACTGCAGTCTGTTACGAAGCATCCTCGAATACGTAGTTCAAGTTTGGGTCCCCTACCAAATTATCCACATGAACAGAACTAAACGAGTTCAAAAAACATTCATTCGTTACACCCTTCATTCGCTTACTTGGAATGATCCCTCAGCATTAGCACTATTACTTTATGAGCAACGATTTCAACTCATTAGCCATTAGTTCCAATTACAACGAATGTTTACCCTCGACATTATCAGCAATATCATCGACTGCATCCACTAGTTGTTGCAACTACGTTTCAACGTCCCACACAGGACTACTCAAGCATCCACCGTCTTCAGAAACGTGTTGCCGAAGATTCGATGAAACGAGTGATTTGTATGAATATAATATAAGTAAATGTGTGTTTAAGTTAAGACTCTCTGTACTGCAAACCTAGGTGGAAGACTAAAGATAAATATAACATAATTTATTTATTCTGGAAATTAAACAACCAATCCAATCCCGGTGAGGTGTTTAGCCTTCATACCTCTCACGGCGAGGACCCGGGTTCAAATCCCAACCCCGCGGAAGTCACGAATGACCCAAGCTGTTAAAGTGACTATAATCATACAAAAAAAACTGTTATTACAGTATCACAAAACAATTCTACTTCTTTTTATCAAAGAGGAACACAAAAAATCCGCTCTAAAATGAAAATATAAGTTAATTTTCGTTTACTAGCAAAAAATTCATCTTGTTATCAAACCCTTCCTAAAAACTAAGGTCATCATTTACACTACTACAAATGTGCGAAGCACAGGCGCCAAGAACGCTTCTAGCATAGTGAGAGAAAATTCATACTAAATTAGTGTAAAAGTACTCTTAGTGGAGGTAGTACCGATAGTTGTGGTACTTGAATAAAATACACCCTTAATGAGCTTTCTAGAAAATTACGTATTTTGATAGTATCAACATGTCAAACCTGTTAGATAAGGTATAGCGTACAAAAAGGTTAATAAACTGATTTTAAGGGGGTCAAGACAGAAAGTCAATTATATCTCGTTAACCATATGATGCAGATACTAAGCATCTTTAGTAAAGTTTAAAGAAATTCAAAGTTCCACAACTTTTCCGAACACATGAACATGCTATCTAGTTCCTATAATAAGTTAATTTTTTCATATGTGTTATCCCCTTAATATTATTTTTTTGAAAATGTCAAAAGATGCAGAATAGTATTTTAAGAAACTAAGCTTAATAAGGTCAGGAAAAGCTAGAAATGGCATTTGACCGTCTTTTTCCAGAATGGTCCCATTGTGGAACGTGAAAGCGGATTTCAACCAGATTCCGGGGAACCAGTATTTTACCGCCAAGGATAAGATATGTTCCAGAGAACCTCCAAAAACATAAGATGTCGAAGTTTGCCAAGAAATTCTTAAATTTTAAAACCCTCATCGCCTTCGAACGTTGGGAGTTGACCAAAACGACCAACAACGGGAAGGACAAAAAGGCAGCGAAATTGCGTCGCAGATTTCCCCGCCACGGAGGAGATGCTACCGAGAATATTATGTAATGAACGCGACGCCCTTTTTCAGTATTTTACATGTCGTTATAACGGTAGTTTTTTTTACAAATAACGTAGGGGACGGTAGAAGAAAGGAATGAAACAAAGATGTTGATTGGATCCAACAGAATGGGACCAGGCGTGAAGGGGAAAGAGCGGGAAATTATGTAAGAGAGGATCATTGAAGCAACGCTTAAGAAATGGTCACTCCTTTTTATCCAATCTGGGGGATCCGCGGATCGAACCAAGCTATAATTGGAGGCAATTGTAACAGGATTCGAACGCATTAATTCTCCCAGACCCTGCCAATCGCCGGTAGTGACGAACCTGTGAAATACAGCGGACTAAACGAAAAGGAAATTCTACAACCCCAAAACTCGCGTAACGAAACTGTACAGGAAATGACTCAAAAATCATTCTGTATTGTGACAAATGATAGCACCCGATAGATGCCGGAAAAAAAAATATGTTTACATTTTTTCCAGAGGGGAAGGTCCAAATAAGGTAATGGAAATGCCTTTCTCTTACCCTGGACCACCACCAGTTGTACCAGTGGCTGGACGATAAGGCGAGTGGGTTTAAAACTCCCATATATCTGGGAAGAACGGTCCAAAACAAGAAAAAACAAGTTTTGTTTCTCTTCCATTATAAAGATTTTCGGAGCGAAAAAACAGATACACAAGTGACTGCGGGGCAAAATGGGGAGCTGACTGAGCGTGGAAAAGGGGGGGGGGTCGTAGATCTAGAGCAGGGGGAAGAGATCTAATATGGTGCGGTGGAAATGTCCAAATGCGAAAAAAGGCTATGTTGCTTGCATTATATGAATTTCCAATACAAAACAAAGATGTGCAGTTGATTGAAGGACAAAAACGAAGTAGTTTCAGGCACGAAGGAAGGTCCAAACATTCCATGTATGACTGGATTCACACACACATCGGAACCATTCGTGTGTGCCACAGGATAGCAACTTGGGCCCGTTACTATTTATTCTCTATATCAACGACATTGTACTTGTACTTATGACAGTTTTCCGATTTTTTAATGACGTAACTTTATAAACAGCAACTGAAGACGCTTTCAAAAATTCCCTATCGAGTAGCGTAATAATAATACATAGTTAATAGGTTTTTCGTGTACCATAGTTATTAGATTTTTTTCTCGTGTATAAATGCACAATATTTGTTTTGTTATTTGAACTTATAGTAAATTAATAGTGTTTCATGCTTAGTTTCATGCGAAGTTTCATGGCACTTACGTTTAGTGTCTTTTTCTAATTTTCGTATTTCAATCAGGTTAGCTCAACGAGCTTAGTATTTTGCTTGTTCAGTCCCTTTGTTTATAGAGACCGTACAGTAGGTTAAGAATCTGTCTAGACTCTAGACAATAATTAGAATAGTTAATTTTTGTGAACATCGCATGTAGTTTTGAATTTCAATTTACCTTTATAGTTTATGTTTATTAAGTGTAAACAATTTTACGAATTTTAAGGGAAATTAAGTAGTTTCAACGCAACTGATCAATAGTTCTATGAACTTTTAGGTTTAGTTTAGGTTTAGGTTTAGGTTTAGTTCGCTTACAAAACGCTTTTTGGTGTTTACCTACTTCGAGTGACGTTTTGAGAAGTTATCATTTACTGACGTTAACCACACCAGTTCGTTGACGTTAAGGGCGGACTACGGTATCAAAGTAATTTTGATGAAGGTGCGTAACAACTGAAGGTTGTGGCACAGTTCGTTCACCTGATGATTGCATGCACCTACAAGCATTGGCGTAGCCAGGAAATTTCTCTGGGAGGGGCCTGGGGGGTGCCTTACAAAAAAAATCACTAATTAAACTTATATAAGCGCCATCGTCGTCGTTGTCGTCAGTAGCATAGATCCGGAGTGGCTCGTGCTGTTTCAAGCAGTCGTCTCCATTCAACTCGGTCTTGGGCCACTCGTCACCAATTTTCCAGTCGTCTCAGAAGTTGAAAATCGACATGATCGGCGCAATTCTGCACATGGAGCCCCCTTGTTCCTGGTGCGGGTGGGGTTGTTGAAGAGAACTATTTTCATCGCATTGTCGTCCGGCATCCTTACGACGTGTCTAGACCACCGTAGCCTAACGACTTTCATCAGATGTATGATGGGAATCTCTACATGCAGTGCCTATAACTCGTGATTCATACGACTCCACTACTCTCCACATTCAGTTTGTACTCCACCAAATATTGTCTGCAACTCTTTCTTGAGCTCGAACACGGCAATGGCGCGTATGTCCTTCGTGAGGAGAATCCCAGCTTCCACTCCGTAAAGAACTACTGATCTTATAATGGTTTTGTACATTGTCAGTTATACGTACATCGCCAATTGTAGCTTCTTCATCGTAACGTTTTGCGTCGCAAAATTGCTCGCTAGGAGTTGGCTATCCTTGGTAAAAATTGTGCCTCTCGTATCGTAACCGCTCATCGGATCACCCCCTCCATGTTGCGCGATGTTGAACAGCATGCAGGATAAACCGGCACCTTGTCTCAACACTCGCTGCGCCTCGAAGGGACTCGAGAGTGTCTCCGAGAACGAACTAAACACAAACTCGATCCAATGATAATTCGGATCAGTCCCGTCTGTTTATGCAAAGCAAAAAAAGCAAAGCGTCCTTCAGAATTTGGCTCTTCTTTATCGACAGACTTCGCAGCCGGTTATTAGAGTACACTCAAGTACTTTTTTTACACGGTTTAATTTTTTGAGTATTAAGAACGGGGTAACTTAGAGACCATTCATTTATTTCTCAATACATTTGGGAGTAGCTCGACATTCCTTACGTAGATTGTAAATAGTTCCTTAGCTGCATCGTTTTCGAGTAATCGAAAAAAACAAACCGTGTAAAAAAAGACTTGAGTGTACACGAAAATTAGGAGGCTAGCGCAAAGATCCTATTAACTCTATAGTGGCACCGCCCAGTCGAGATTCGAGCATACGACGACTGGCTTCTTAGACCAGTATCGTACCCCGCAGCTAACTGGGTGGGCAGTCAGTTTATGCGGAAAACCGTGTTCTTGCATTATCTGCCATATAGGTGGTCTCGATCGACTTCATCATATGCTGCTTTAAAAACAATAAAGATATGGTTCGTGGGCACGTTGTACTCCCGACATTTCTGAAACATATTGTGAATGATAGAAATATGGTCCGTAGTTTTCCGAGCCCCCATGAAGCCTGCTTTCTAATTCCCTACACTCAAAATAATTTTCACGTCGAAATTACGGGAAAAGTTATGTGAATATTTTCTATCCAACTTTTCCTGTACTATTTACGTGAATTCAACGTAGTTTGCATTAGTATGCGTGCCTTTACGAGGTAATCAGGCAAATTTTATTGCATTTTCCAATAATGTTCAACTGAAAGCCACATAACTCCCTATAGAGAAATTTACGTGATTTTTCACGAGGAAAGGACGGGTGGTTTATCCATGTGCTATCAGTAACAGTCGGTGCAATAAGATATGAGAGAGTACTTTGTAGGCGGCTTTACCAGCGTTACGCCTCTCCTTCCATCAATTCCTCCGGTAGTTTCTTCTCCTCCTAAATAACTCAGTGTAGAGCCGTTCCCAGCATATCTCGGCTAGAACATTAGTATCTTCGATGGGCACTCCCAGGTTAACTTCCGTTCCGCCTTCTTTTGCAACTTCGTCATTTGGAAGGAATTATTTTTAAGAACATATAAACACTGATTTTTTCCGGTTTTCAAATTTCAATGGTGAAAATTTCTGGAGGGGGTCTGCAAAACTCTGGAGAGGGCCTGGTCCCCTAGGCACAGCGAATCGATAACAAGGATTTATATCTAAGCTCTTTGGAGGCTTTACGGAGCCTTACTGCTTTAACTCGCTGTATTGTGCACTAGTTCGACCAATCCTCGAAAATCAATGAAGGATTCAATGTGGTATCCTTATCATATATCTTGGCACTCTACGGTTAAACCGTGTACGAAAACGGTTTATTCGTCTCGCTCTCGGAATCTACCATAGAGCGACCCATACATCTGCCACCGTATGGCGAAGAATTGTTCGAGTTCGGTGAACCAACACGCAGTTTTATCATTAGACTTAAAAGATGTTCTGTTTTTAGTTTAAATTCTGTTTAATTTAGTTAATTAAAGTCACTAGGCTGGATGGAAAAATATTAATAATAAATAAAATAAAATTTAATAAATCGGTTTAGGTTTTTTACGTTTTATTTATAATAAAATATGTGTGATTTTCAGTTTACGTCGAATGTGACATTCATTTTTTCGTTCTGTGTATTTGAAATAAAATCTGTTCAAGCTACCTCTTGATCTTAAAATAATAGCGTTTGTTAGCGATTTTTATCCCACCAGATGACACCGATTCGACCGACGTTGTCAGTGAATGACGTAACCAGATGTACTCTCCAGGTTATCTACCAAGCGTACGCAGCACGACATTATTGTTACACACGACAACAGTTTACAGACCAGTCCATTCGAACCAGAGAGCTTACCAACATGTACCGATCGATACGGAAATGCATACAAAAAGAAACAGCGGAGTTCCTCCAGAGCATACTTCTGCTACATGCAAAGTAACACTAGATCCTTATTGCGAAACATACACAAACCCACACTCCAATTCGCTTCCACTTCCTGTCCGTGCTGTGTACTAATACTGCTGATGACGGATGTCATTCCCCGCCAAGCCCATGCAAGCAGCTGGTTATTGACCCCGGCAGCATCCGCTTAATACTCCCGTGGAGTTGAACCTTTCGCCAGAGCATGAGCTAAAAGGAGAGCGATAAACACTGGACTACTGGTGCCGACGATGGAGAAAGAGAAAGAGAGATATGCATCATCGCGCATTGAGCCCGCAACAATGGGTTTTCCACTATTCCACTGCATATCCCTTTATTAGTACCACACGCTGAACGGATATTTCGGATTAAAGCCAAGGAAAACTTTTCATGAGCAGTAATTTCGCGCTTAACATGCTCTCGTACAGGTTAAACACAACAAGATACAAAAGATAAACGGGAAACTTTCTGTCAACATACACCAGATAAATATTGATTAAGGAATATTTAAGAACATTTCGCGAATATGGTGCCCAACGTTGTTTGATTTTTGTGAAACTATTTTGGAAGCAGCTTTCACCGACCGTTTATAATTGAAAAGAATTTTTGATTGAATTCCAGTCACCAGCTTTAAAGCCTACAACCGACATAACCGAAAACACACCCCGCGAAAATGCGCTTATCGTGGAGCTCAGCTAAACGCCGACTGCTTGTCTATTTAGGATTGATAAATTGGTCGCTAGAACGGTGGCATCTGCCATTCTCGTCCCTGCGGTGTTAATCCGTTCCAAGACAGGCGGTAAATCGCAAAAGTTTAGTCTGCTCTGTTGAGCGGCAACGGTAGGTATCTAGCCAGCTACCTATATAGATAGCATCTGTACTCCCATCGCCTTCGCACGATGGGAGTTGACCAAAACGACCAACGACGGGAAGGACAAAAAGGCGGCGAAATTGCGTCGCAGATTTCCCCGCCACGGAAGAGATGCTACCGAGAATATTATATAACGAACGCGACGCCCTGTTTCAGTATTTTACATGTCGTTCGAAGAGGTTTTGGCAAATTGTTTGGAAGAATTGTGTTGCGTGTTAACGGGTAATGCTTTTGGGTGCGTCCCCCATCAATCTAAAATTTGGAATGCGAACAATTTACCATCCGTCTCCAGCAAACGGTGATAGTCTACTATCAGACGTCATCGTTGCTTATAGTTTCTTTTACTTTAGTGGAACTTATCTGAAATTAAAGAAAAGAAAAAACTATTTCCGATTAAATTCCACTGTTAATATACGCGACACCTCGAATAAATATTAATAGTGGAATTTAATCGGAAAAGTTTTTTTCTTTTCTTTAATTTCAGGTTTCGTATTCCACTAAAACGCTCCAAAAACTTCAGTCTATTGGAACTTCTGTTGTTTCTCCTGTGCCAACATCTTTTCTTCTTGTCCAGCTATTGATATAAATCAGTAAAACTAATATATAAACTGGTCTTTTACTAACTGTTCCTAAATAATATAAGGCAACACAAAGCTTAGATGCTACATTCCGTTTTACGGAACTCGACATTCTGTTTTTATTCGACAGACTTCGCAATCAGCTGATAGATAGCAGGACAATTACGAGGTACTGCTACGATCCTATAGACTCTAATAGCCTCTCCCTGCGGAGATTCGAACATTCGACGACTGACTTGTTAGAACAACGTCGTATCTCGAAGTTATCTAAGAGGCATTTCTCATCAATGCTCTGTGTAAAATCACTTAAACATGTGAGCGAGCATAAAAACCGTTGCTCAAGATGGAATCGGCATATTTCATGATATTAACCTTCCTAGTGCATTGGGGTCGTTTTCGACTCATCGGCATACTTACAAAGCTTGATACTCAGTTACGGTACGAGCTAGAGACTTGAAATTTTCTGACTTTTCCTAACTTTGGAAAATTAGCATTGTGGGGGAGTTTCAGCTTTCAGCGACATCTAGAAGAGCCACAGCAAAAAAAGTTACATATTATGCATTAAGGGTCGAAAACGACCCAAGTTTTGAAATTGCTCTCATTCATCCATTTTCAATCCGAATTTCGTTTTCTTTACCTCGTTTGAAAGATATGGCCAAAAACTAGCATCCAAGGTATGTTGGGGAATATTTGTTGACTGATGGCCACTTCTGCGTCGGTTTCGGAACACCCACTACCAGGTCCCGGGGAATATTTTTATATTTTGAGATAATTCATTTTGCGGCACATCAAATCACATTGGCTTGATAAAATAAGACTAGTGGAAGTACAATGGGGACATTTTGGACCCGAATGGCCACTTCCCAATCGGTTACGGAACATCCGGTACCCGGTTTTTGGGGACATTGGCTTGATAAAATAAGACTGATGGAAGTAAAACAATGTCATTTAGAAGCCAAATGGCCACTTTACCATCGGTACTGGGTCATCCGGTACCAGTTTCGGGGGACATTTTTGGCTTTTGATATAATTCACCATGCGGCACCTCAAATCACATCGGTTTGATAAAATAACAACAATGGAAGTATAATGGGGCGTCAGTCGCATACAATCCGGTACCCGGTATTTATACCGGGGCAGATGAATTACCCTGTAATCCAAAAATGTCCCCAAAACCCGGATAAGGGATAGTCCGGAACCGATGGTGAAATGGTAATTTTGGCTCCAAAATTTTTACATTGTACTTCCATTAGTGTTATTTCATCAAGCCAATGTGATTTGATGTGGCGCATGATGAATTATCCAAAAATGTTCTCATATACCGTGCACCCGATGTTCCGGAACCGATGATGAAATGGCCATTTGTCTTCAAATGGTCCCCATAGCTCTTGTAACTGTTTTATTTGATCAAAGCGTTGTGATTTGATGTACCGCAAGATGAATTATTTCATAATCCATAAATATCCCGCGGAACCAGGTACCGGATGTTCCGGAACCGATGGTAAAATGGCCATTTGGCTTCTAAATGACCTTATTTTATCAGTCTTATTTAATCAAGCCGATGTGATTTGATGTGTCGCAAGATGGGTTATCCTAAAATACAAAAATGGCCCCAAAACCCGGGTACCGGATGTTCCGAGACCAATGCTGATGTAGCCATTTGCCTTCAAAATGTCTTTATTATACTTTCAATAGTCTTACGTTATCAAGCTGATGTAATTTGACGTGTCGCAAGATAAATCATCCTAAAATTCAAAATTGTCCTCAAAAACCGGGTACCGGATGTTCCAGAACCAATAAGGAAACGACCGCTTGGGTCCAAAATGCTCCCATTGCACTTCCATTAATCTTATTTTATCAAGCCAATGTGATTTGATGTGCCGCAAAATGAATTATCTCAAAATATAAAAATGTCCCCAGGGACCTGGTAGTGGGTGTTCCGGAACCGACGCAGAAGTGGCCATCAGTCAACAAATATTCCCCAACATACCTTGGGTGCTAGTTTTTGGCCATATCTTTCAAACGAGGTAAAGAAAACGAAATTCGGATTGAAAATGGATGAATGAGAGCAATTTCAAAACTTGGGTCGTTTTCGACCCTTAATGCATAATATGTAACTTTTTTCTAATGCATTAGGAAGGTTAACTAAACTAAAGCTACTAACTTCATACTACAAAACTAGCCTCGTAACTATTTCACTATCACAATAAAAACCGTTCTTAAGTAAACCCATTTGTGATGATTCCATTTAGATAGGGTATTATGGAATTCAACTGGAAGTCACCGGCGAATGATGACTTTGAATAAGGTAGTAAAAGATGTACGTAATTTAGGACTTAGGTGGCTTGAAGACACCAAAGATAATGACAAGTGTTGTTGAAATAGCATGGCAGATTTTGACTGTTACTTGCTACCCAAATATTTTAAGTATTCCAAAAACGAAAAGTCAAAAATCGATTGAATTTGGAAAAGTTTTAAATGTACCTGCACGAGGAGTTTGTCTTACAGAGTTCGGAAGGTTCTTTACCACCAAACGTTGTAATCGGCTGCTTTCTTTTTATAAAGCTTTCAAAATTCAGAAAAAATATTCAACTAATCTTTCGGTTGACCGAATCCAGATTGCTGGTCGTTTTGTTTAACTCCTGCCATCAGATTCTGTACAGAACCGTCGTCCACTCTATATACCGCAAAACGCCAATTTGCCTTAAACTGATTCTTGCTTCCAACAGTTTGTTGGGTCTTTCCAAATTTCGCCTAACGATGGCCTAATTCTTCTCGATTATACGGAGCTCCGACCTGTTGAGAACGATCTTATCCATGGGCATTACCCACACGTTGTGGGTAGCCAAATCCGGCCCAAACAGCATGGAACGTTCGTGCTGCTTCAGGAAAAGCAGCAAACGTTTTTGCAGATACATGTTCACATAAATTTCTAAGTTGACGGTCCCGGTTGCAATGCAAATTGTCTACAAAACTGGATATTTCTTAGCGAACTTCAACAGTTTCATATGCTTGAAAATATCTGCCACTTTTCCCCTATCGGTTACTGTATAAAAGTCCTGCCGAACAGGTTTTGTCATCTATCAACACACAAACGAACTTCGTCAGTATCGTCGTGTAGAACTTCGGAGATCGTGTTTTGGCCATCCGTCGACACTCGGGCGTCCCGCTTGAAAGTGCTGGCCGTTTTTGCCGTCACAGCGACTTTCCTCCGATCTTGGCTTTGACAAACGTTCCCCGAACACTTTTATTGCGTTGGTGATGGTTGATTTGACCGCTTTTAACTCGACGTGCGAGTAGTTGCGAGAATTTTGGCAACGGGCAAGCAAAACTGTGCTGCGCTGCTCCTGTTGCTTGGACACCATTTTGACAACTGAAGCGCAAATGTCAAATCCAAATAGAGTCATTATTCTGCACGCACACATCTACAAGCTACCGTTGTTTGTCAATAGAACTCCCCCAAGTAACACACAAAACAAGTTAGAAAATAATATTCGTGGGAAGTAGTCTCTTAAGAGTACTATAAACGTATTTTGAAAACATATGTCGTTATTATTAAGGTTTTGAGATGTTTTGGGATAACATGAATAAATTTGACAGCTCATATCAAATGTATAATGTTTGTTTTGTCAACATGTCAACACGAAGTTTTTATTATGTCTCAATTACTAAATTTAAACTACTGGAAGAACAAGTTGTAGCTTATGCTATAATAACGTTTTAAATTGTTATAAAATAACCTGATACATACTTCTTTCAATTCTTGTTTCATTAGACTTAAATTTTTTGCGCTTTTCAGGTAGTAGAGAAGTTTTGATATATGTAATATTATACTGTTCTATAACAAGCTGTGTTGCTTGGGCCGGAAGTAAGCCGGGAGGTCGATATCGAGGCATCGCTTGCTAAGAAAAGCGTGCCAAACACAATGAGGTATTGCTTCTAGGGCCCGACAATGTCACCATCAATTGCCCAGCGTCACTGAACAATGAAGTAATGAAGCTTCGGTTTCAACTGAAGCAGCACCGCTTCACTTCCATAATGGCTACAGTCAGCGTCAGTGAAGAGGGTTTCAATTCATCATTACTATCGGTTTAAACTTTTCTTTGTACATTTATATCAAATACTCAGAAGAAGGCCATCATTTGAATGCAAATGAATCGACTTTGAGTAACATTTACTACAATGCAATTAACCTGGTAAATAACCTAGTCGACAAATCGTACCTGACTTTCAGTCAATTGAAACACCCACCAACTTCAACTGTTCAACAAATGCATTTAAATTTAAATGAAATAAGTAGAGAAAGTCAGATTCATTTATTTGTTTCGAGGATGCCGGGCCCTAATTGCTTCACATTGGAAGTATGCTGTCAATACATTTCCAAGCGATTAGAAGTAGGGTGTGTTACTGCTTCGTCGTAATTGCCTATTCCCGTCCTATCCAACACAAATTATTAAAAATATCAGCGATTTTTATGACACACAATGCAAAATTAGTTAGTCCCTAATATTTTAATTTGTTGCCTCTCATACGCGATCAATCAAAGTGAGCTGAGCATTATTTAAATGCTTTTTTTTATTAAAGAATTCCTAGCACCCAAATTTTCAACGTCTTTTCGTGCGACGAAGAAGAAAATGTCGACTAATCGTTTCAATTTCCGTTATTCATAAAATGAAAATAACTCACGCAACGCATTGTTGTTATTCTGCAGCCGGGAAAACTTGCATAACCTACAAAAATTTATCAGAATAACATTTGTCATGCTGTCCTACACAAATACATGCGCGCTAGCTTCGTAAACATTATTGTGATTTTTAGTTTCGACGATGAAAAATTTCGATGGATGGATTTTAAAACGGTACGACGAATTTAAGATATAAAGTCAGTTGCGTAATTTCAATCAAATGCTTTATTAATCGCTTTTTAGTGAATTCAAAGGGCACGGATCGGAAGGTAAGTGTATTTGAGTAAAATCAGCAGCAGAGCTTTTGGATTATTTATTAAATTCACCTAAGAAATGATAAAAATTAGAGTGGCTTTCCTTACTATGACGGGAATTAGAAATAAACCCTAATGGCATGGCAACGATTTAAAAGCAAGAAACTTAGGTTCCATTATGCTTTGAAACCAAAGAGCCTTTATAAATAATAATTTGAGTTTTATTGCTCTCTTATAATGGTACAGAAATCATCATAAGAGTGTAATAAAATTGGTTACTTTGAATTGAACGATGGTTTTTCGTTGTGAGCAAGTGCTCTATTGACAAAAATGGAAAAATTATCTTCATCGCATCTCGACAGGTAACAAAAAGGAGCTTCATTATAGAAACCTAAACAAAGGAAAGTAGAGCACGGGAGGGTATTTTCAGACCATTAAGCGATTGCATCTACAACCATATCGATTAATCCAATTGGACTATAACTCTATATTGGACTGGTTGTGATGTGCGTGGAAGGTTATAGTTATAGAGGGTTAAACAAAATCAACATTTTCACGTTCAAATGCAAATACTTGACTAAGAAAACCTTTGTTAACGTTTTGCTCCGAGGATGAAGGCATAGATCTTCGAAACGTCAGCCGGAAACGTAAAATAAAGTTTTCGTAAGAAACCAGAGACCGAAGAGCCACATCTTTTCCCAATAATAGTAAAAATACGCTTATATTGTTCAAATGTCCGCGTAATTTGAAGAATTTGCCTTGGAGTTTTCTGGAAAAATAGGAGACCCCGAAGTCCATTACCTATGTCCACGAGCAAAATTTCACGAAATTAAGAATTATTGATTATTGTCTATATCGATATTCTGTCTGACTGAATCACTTTTTGAGTGTAATTTGCGAATATCTACGTAAAAAATACTATAATACAATGTAGGACCAATATTGCTTCCCTGTGGTACACAGAGCAATTGATTGAAAAGTGCGTTCTGTTATTGAGTTTAAATTTTTACTGTAAATTAACAACGCTGCCAAGGCAAGGTAATGAAAAATTAACAACCATACGGTGACTGCCAGTCCGTCAGTACAAATTCAAACCTTACCCATCTATACCCATATTTATTTGCCAGTTGTACAACACTACGAAGGATGTTGCACCTAGTTTTTCGTCGAATACAATTCAACAAATCTGTACCACAAGTAATAAAAAATTTATGAAAGCAAACAAATTTATATGCTCAGTGAACATTTTGTATCCTTCCAACAGGAAATATACTTTCAACTTTCACTGGGATTTTATATTTGTCTTTATTCTCTATTGCAACAGGGAAATATACATATAGGAGGCGATTTACCACAGGAAATATAACATCCAGTTTATGTGTTTATGCTCTTTTTTTTTTGGTTTTTCTCTACCTTAGCTAAAAGCTTTTTTCTGCTTGTATGTAGCAAAAGGAGTGCAATTTTAGCAAAGAACCATAAATACATACATGTACACCGCTCTTTTGAGGAGCTGCCGTGTCGTTCGCCTTGGTCTTGTTATCCATTGTTATCCGCTGATGAACTCTCAAGCTCTGCTGCCGTTGATTGTCCTGATGTTAGGTTTCCAAAATTTTCACTTTCGAGCACTTGAAAGCAACGCAAAAATCCCGCCGTTCTCGAGCCCGTGCTGCTCAAATCCAATAAAAGGCTAGCAGGAAATAAAATTTCACTTGCGCTTTTCTCCGTTTTATTTGACCTTCAACATTTCCTCCGTAGGCCAAAATGAATTGCAAAACGGGCACCGCCGCACAAAGCTTGTAACAATGTTAGGCTTCAGTTTTCACCTTTCTATTGTTTGGCAACACATCAGAAACAAAGAAGCCAATACTCGGTACGCACAACTTTTCAACGTACGTCAGCACTTTTTCCGAAACGCAATTCGAGCGCGCAATAACAAATCAACAAACAACGGATCCTAATCGCAGGCTCGACGGTCGCTTTGCTAACGCGCTTTTATCCTACGAAGCCACCTTTTTCCAACCACTGAACGCCCCTGTTTCACAAATAGCTTTTCCTTCCGCATTCACCTCGCGACGCAATTTCACTTCTTACAACCGACCAAGATGCTGGAAGTAGCCTTCCTGTTCCTCTTGCTTCTAATCCGTCCTGCTCTGTATGTATCCTTGCTCGTCTACTACTGATACCTGATGTGGGAAACCGATCCAACGACTTTGAGCGATTACATTGAACTGAATCCACGGGCGGCAGATAACGTCAGAAGCCTGATGAAGCTATTTTCTTTATCAACTCATTATGCCACAAACCGAAGGGCTCTCTTTTGCTCCTGCTCTGTCAGGAGAGCGCAGCTCTCTGTTGCAATCGACTTCCGCTCGGGACTCGCATCATTATCCAGGAATTTTCCACCCACACACGGTGAAACTTTCTCTCTCGCACCAGTTATCGATTTAGAATTTCCCGCGCTGGGCAGAACTTTTTCTCTGCTATACATGCTCTGGAATTCTCGCGACAACCACCGCTGGGTGAAAAAAAAGAAAAACTAGAACTTCTCTATTTTATGAACTACTATTCTTTCGTGGAAAATAACTGCACCGTCCAGAAGGCTTGAGAAGTCGCTCGTTTGTGTGCGTGTCCATTCACAATCGTCTACTCCTCTAGCAGGGGCAGGCCACATTGCGAACCGGTTCCGATGAAACTCATCAAACATCAAACGGTATCAAAATCAAAATTGTGTCAAAAAATATCACAATAAAAACTTTTATTTAATTTTTTCTCTCCCGATTTATAGTTAAGTAATTTCTTACTATAGAAAGTATGCAACTTGGATAGACATTAGATATTTATTGTTCTTTAAGCGCAAAAACTCTGATAAATTTGTGTAAAGGAATTAAATGCGTTTCGTTTCCAGGTTAATAGCATTGTAATGATTTTCACATGTTGGCGAGAGTAAAAGTCACCTTGAAAAAGCCGTAGATAATAAATACTAGCCAAAATATGGATCTTCACACTAGAGATGAGGTTATTCAAAGGGTCAGAAAATTTGTACACGAATTTTTCATTCGAGAGAAGAGCAAAGCTCCACAGCATTTTTGCCAGCGGCCATACATCCAATTTACTATGATTGCGGGTTGGTAAGATGTATTCTAATAGCGTAACATACATCTATTTTTGTACCATCTCTTCAAAAATAATTCTAACTGTCTTTTTAATTAAATAGGTACAAGAAATATATTGCATGCCGTAAAACACACGAAAACTTTACCAGAAACACATAAAACCATTAAAAGTTAACATTGTTATTTTCAGCTACCATCAATGAATACGAAGTATATAATAGGGGAGACAAGAAGGACAAATCATCCCGAGTTCCTGCATAGTTGCCCCATAACACTTGCACGCATACTGACTAAGTGAGCCCGCCCGGAAATACCTAAATATTGTTATTGACTCTAGCTGAGCAAGGAAGGTCGCTCGACCCGACGTTTGTACTACGAGCATGAAACGAAATGCTTTCGTCGCAGACCAGGGGGAGTCCACTACCTTCACTAGAGTAAATAGATGTTCCCAACGGTAACGTGAGATCTCATGATGTTTGATATTCCTGATCCATTTTCTCGAAAGGAAGTTTTCGAAAAATTCAAAAATCGTTATTGTAACAAAAATTCTCGAAACTTTAATCTATGTATCTATCTACGTGAATATGTTTGTATCAAATTGTATGTATGTTCCGCTATAGCTCCAGCTCGCATTTACCGTTCCTCGCCAAACTTGGCACATATGTTCCTTAACATGAGGGAATCAGCACTGGTGGGTTGACAAAAAGCGGGGGTGGTCTCTTACAAGGGGTGGAAGAAGGTTCAAGTGGGTAAAGGGGTGCATTTCTCTTGTATTTGGAATTTGTTATTATATTTGTATTATGGTTATTCCACGCGAAGTGTCCGAGAACCGGGTAATCGGTCTTCATGGATTTGAATTAAATTTTGCCAGATTGTTCGTTTTCGGGCAGGAAGTAAAAATCCAAAATTCGATGCCGATCGGACATTCCTTCGATTAATGGGAGCACCTCCATTTTTAAGAAAAATACCCATTTTTGTCAAAACCTCTATTTTTCTTTTGCTTATTTCGGGAAATATTAAGTTTAGAAAGACACTATTTTCACATTTTCAAAGGAAAATACTTAAAGAATTCGAAAAAGATATTATTTTTTAGCACCAGTGCTGCCAAACATTTTTAAACTCAATTTGAAAACTAAATTTACATTTTTCCCTGAATGAAGACAATTTGATCTCAAAAATTCCAACTTCATTCTACATTAACATTTACATTTATTGTATATACCAACATATTTGAAAAGTTCCTACGAATAGCCCTACGATTTAGGTAAAAGTCGAACCCAGCTGAAACTTGGCTGAAAACTCGTTGTAGCCCGACGATGGCCACATTTGCTGCATAATTTGTCCTTCGAAACGGTATGGTTAAGAAGCCATGGACAATCGGCCCTCGCCATTAGGAGATCAGCTACAAGGACTGCTCGGCACAGATTACTCCTGGTTGCTAGGGTGTCCAATTCAATTAACATCCGGCGCACTGCGTATCTTAGTAGCTGGAGCGGGTTGTTCCAAGGCAGGCGACGGAGGGCAAATCGAATGAATTTGCGTTGTATTTTCTCTAACCGGTTAACGCCGTTGAGATATTGGGGATTCCAAGCCGCCGAACAATACTCCAGCGTCGAACGGACAAGCGCGCAGTACAAATTCTTCAAGCAAAGTATATCGGTAAAGTTTTTCGCAGTTCTCATTATTAGGCCAAGACTGCGGGATGCTTTAGCAACGATGTAGCTGATGTGCTGCCTGTAGGTCTGCTGTGAGTCAAGAAGAAGGACCAGATCCCTGATGCGGGACTCTCTTTTAATCAGTTCACCGTCTAGATGATAGTTAAAAAGGATTGGCTGTTTTTTTCCTGGAGAACGACACAACTGAACATTTGCTAATGTTGAGCACCAGTCTATTTTCGTTTTCTAGAAAAGATCTCCACCTGCTCTTACAGAAACATGGCATCTTCTACTTTTTTGACCTCGTGATAGATCATAAGATCATCAGCAATGGAAAGCATGGGTCCTCGTAACGAAAATTTTACATCGTTGAAGTATAGTACGAAGATGAGCGGATCTAGATGACTGCCTTGCGGAATACCGGTCGTGATGATATGATCCGTAACCAATACGTGATGGAGGTAGCAGCAGTTACATCGGCCGGAATTCCGGCGTCGGCCGAAAACGACCGTGCTCGTCTGATTCTTCAAGGTATGACGGTTCGTGTTGGAAATCGTTTCGAGACAGTCCTCCTGTGGCACGACGACGAACGAAAGTTTCCTGCCAGTTATCCGATGGCTGAGCGCAGGATGCAAGCATTGGAGAGGAAGCTGTCAAAAAAAGAAGCGTTGCGGCAAAATGTGGAGAAGCAGATCACCATTTATAAATCGAAGGGCTAGAAGCCGGGCAAGGTGCGCAGCTGCAACAGTGACTGGCGTTTCCCTGAATAAAAAAATTGTTGAAGAGGCCTGACATGCTGATGTCTCTTTTGGCAGTAATTCAACGCTTTCGTGAGCGAAGCGTCGGGTTTGGTGATGACATACAGGAAACGTACCACCAGATCCGGATCAAAGTGACGGATAAACAGGGGCACCGCATCGTCACTCCAGTAATGACAAGTCGCAGGTGTTCGTCATGGACGTGGCGATATTTGGATCTACTTGCTCACCCCGCTCTGCGCAATGCATCAAAAATCTGCACGCGGAGAAGTATCCGGAAACGGCGGTAGAGAAAAATCATTATGTCGACAACTATTTCGATAGTTTAGACACTGTTGAAAAGGCAATTATGAGAGCCAAGGAATTGAAAGTTATCCACTCGCGTGGCGCTTTTACCATTCTAAGTCTCAAACTCGCCGGAGTTCTTGTCAGAAATAGGAGAGCAAAGTAGCAGCAGCGCGGTGCACTTTCACCAAGCCATGCAAGCCGAAACAGAAAGAGTTCTCGAAATCGTCTGGGATTCGAAAGAAAATGTGTTTTCCTTCTTCACCACCACCAATGCAGAAATCCAGCCGAAGTAGAAATCTTCTAAGAAAGCTGCGTTATGGCAATGTTCGATCCGTTGAGCCTACTAGCGCCGTTCACGATCCGGGAAAATGTTGATCCAACAATTGTGGGGGACCGGGTGTGAATGGGATGAGCGAATCGACGACGTATCAATGGAGACATGGATACGTTGGGTTAAGTTGCTGCCAACGATTGCGGAGATTAGGATTCCGCAAAGCTATGTAGATTTATGTCCAATTGTCGAAGGCGGATGAAAGACGGTCCGATCGAAACGTTGCAAGCGACGAAGAACCAGGTCTAGCAAGTCGGTAAATTGGTCATCCGTACGTACACTGTTGAACCAGGAGGAATTCCATCAAGTGAAGCGCTACGTGTTACTAGCGGTTCAGACCGAAGTGTTCCGGGACGAGTTGAAAACCTTGAATAAAAATCGAAACCGACCTACGAGCAAGTCGACAGCTTTGGAAAAATCAAGACGACGTGAATCGGATGGAACGACGTACGGAGAACTATTCGATCTGCGCTTTCCGGTTATTTTACCGAGAGAACGCCATGTGACGGAGCTAATCGTGCAGCACTACCACGAACGCTACCACGAACACGGTTATCGAGAGACGGCTAAAAATTAGATTTTTCAGCGGTTCTACATTCCGAAGGTCGGAACGGTGGTGTATAAGATATAGAAGGCGTGTCAGTGGTGTAAAGTCCACTATAACTGACCACAGGTTCCGAGGATGGCAGCTTTATTGGTGGAGTGACTACAGCCCTATTCACGACTGTTAACCACCAGTTAACATTACAATAGCGCGACATAGAGAAAAGTGCTGGATAGCCGTGTCCACTTGCTTTGTGATGCGCGTTGTTCACCTGGAAGTGAGTGCCAGCTTGCCAATACGGTCGTGTTTAATAGTTACTCGTCGCTTCATGCATCGTAGAGGGCCACCGCAAGAATTCTTCTCCGATAACGGCAAAGCAATGCAAAGTCATGGGTATAAACATCCTTCAGAACTTAGCACTTCTTTATCGACAGACTTCGCAGCCGGTAATTAGAGTACAGTAAGATTGTAAGACTAGTGCAAAGACTCGAACATACGACGACTAGCTTGTTAGGCTAGCATCGTACCCCAGGGCTAACTGGGCGGACGATAACGGGGCTAACTTGAAAGGAGCAAGCAAGGAGCTAACGGGGAAGATTGACGATATCAATAGCGACTGCGCGGACGACCGACGCGCGGATACAGTGGTCATTCAAGCGGGGTGTGGGAGCGGATGGTTAGATCGATTAAGTAGGTGTTGGAAGCATTGAACGACGGGAAGCGGTTGACAGACTAAATTCTGCACACGTACGTAAAGAATCAGAAGACATAATTATGCCGCTGTACATATCACAGGATATAGCTGGGGTAGAAACGCTCAGTCCGAACCGTTTTCTACGTGACGTTTCATCGAACGAGCCACAGATGGTTCCCCTTCCGCAGCACTAGGCAAAAGCGTTGCGCGATACGTATAAGCGTTCGCAAGAGTTGGCTCAGGAGATGTGGGGCCGATGAATTAAAAAGTATGTACCGTCGTTGAACCAGCGGTCCAAGTGGCATGGGAAAGCGAGAGTACTGTAGAATGGCGACTACGTCTACGTCTGCGTAGTCGAGTGGTCCAAGTAGAGAAATTCGTCAGCTGAAGAATAATAGAGCCGCCAGAAAGGACCGACCGCGACAGAACTCTACAAAAATGGCCAAGACCCACTAACAACGGTACTTCATTGGATAATTTCAAGGATTTGGGGGGAGGATAAACTACCGGAGGAGTGGAAAGCTGTAGTCTGTCCCATCTACAAAAAGGGCGACGAAACGAATTCGTGAGGCAGTATCAGGCGGCCTTTATGGGAGCCCGTGCTACTACGGATCAAACTTTTACTCCAGAAATGTCGAGAGTACAACGTGCCCACGCATCATATTTTCGTGGATTTCAGAGCAGCGTACGATACAGTTGAACAGCGAACAGCTATAGCAGATAATGCACGAGTACGGTTTTCCGGACAAACTGACGCGGCTGATCAAAGCTACCCTGGAGCGAGTAATGTGCTACGTGCGCGTTTCGGAGACACTCGAGCCCTTTCGAATCGCGGCAAGAGAATGGACTGTCCTCTAAGTTATACGACTATTCGCTATTCGCTTCGGTTATTCGCTATTAAAGGGATGTGATCTGGTGTGCAGCCAACGAAATGAGAGAAGCGATCTTCAGCAAGAGTAGCCAAGTCCTAGCCTTCGCAGACTACCTCGACATCATTACTAGAAACCTTTGGACAGCGGAGGTAATCTATGCCATACTAAAAACGAAGGCTAGGAGAATTGGGTCAACGCGCCGAAAACCAAATGCATCGAAGAAAGAGGCTTCAGAGAAAACAATATTTGCCTCCAACGGACAGTGACTATTGACGGCGATGAACTGGAAGTGGCTGATGACTTCCTATATTTGGGATCTCTGGTCGCCGCCGACAATAATACGAGTAAGGAGATTCAATGACGGATTCAAGCAGGAAATCGAGCCTACTTTTCTCTCCGCAAGACGCTTCGATCAAGGAGCATATGCCGCGCACGGAGCCGACGATATTCAACACGATAATCAGACCGGTAGTCCTCTACGGTAAATCCTCTACTATCTGGGGCGCACTAGGCGTACACAGGCGTAGAGGAGTTCCAGATAAGCTAGTCCATCTCATCGACGCTCAGTACGAGGCGTTCTGGTGCAAGGTTTTGCACGATGGCGTCTTGTCTGACCCCATAAGGGTTACTGCTGGCGTGAGACAGGGCTGCATTTTATCACCGCTTCTGTTTCTCATCGTTATGGATGAGATATTAGTAGGAGCAATTGACAGTAGACCAAATCGAGGATTGCCTAGGAATCCTCTAACTCTAACTCTAATGGAGCAGCTAAATGACCTCGACCTAGCCGACGACATTGTCTTGCTCGCACAACGCCGAAACGATATGCAGAGCAAGTTAGATGACCTCTCCGAGAGCTCCCAGGCAACAGGTCTCACAGTCAATGTAGCGAAAACTAAGTCTATGGTAGTGAACACTGACAATTCTACCAACTTCACAGTAGCGGGACAACAAGTTGAGCAGGTAGACGCCTTTCAATATCTTGGTAGCCAGACAACGCCCGATGGTGGTACCAAGACTGATATAGCCACACGGATCAGGAAGGCCAGGGGTGTCTTTGCAGGTCTGCGAAACATTCGGCGCTCAAACCAGATCACTCTACGTACGAAAACCCGAATCTTTAATTCAAATGTTTAATCCGTACTGCTGTATGCCTGCGAAACGTGATGCGTTTCAGCGGAGACAACGCAAAAACTGCAGGTATTCATTAACCGGTGTCTGCGATACATCATTCGTGCCTGGAGGCCTAATAACTGGATATCCAAGGAGGAACTCCATCGTCGGTGTCATCAACGGCCGATAGCCACAGAAATTCATGAATGTAGGTGGAAGTGGATCGGACACACCTTGAGGAAAGGAGCGAACGAGGTTTGCAGAGAAGCACTCGACTGGAATCCACAAGGACAGCGTAGAAGTGGTAGACCCAGAGGCTATGGCGACGGAGCTTAGCCAATGACATCCGGGCTGTAGACGAGAACCTGTCCTGGCGACAGGTAAAAGCCATGGCGTGTAACCGGAGGGGAGATCTCTGATTTCATCCCTTTGTTCTGCCGGACCGGCGGACATGGACACATAAATAAGTAAGTAAAATCCTCTACGGACCTGAGACAGTGACATTGCTTACGGATGACATACGCGCACTTGCCGTATTTGAACGAAAGGCGTTGCGGACAAATTGTGGCGGAGAACAAGCGGAGACTGGCGGAGGCGTATGAATGACGAGCTACAGGCACTGCTTGGAGAGATTCCCATCGTACACCTTGCGACAGTAGTAGCCTCCCAGGCTACGGTGGGCCGGCCACGTCGCAAGGGTGCCGAAGGACTGTGCAGTGAAATCAGTTTTCTTCAAGAACCACACCGGCATCTGGAATAGAGGGGCCCAACGTGTTTTAGATGGCTTGACCAGGTTGAAGCCGACTTGCGTGTGTCGAGATGCGCAACGAATTGACGACGAGTAGCCCAGGACCGAGTACAATGGCCAACCTGCCTCTCGCCTGATAAAATAAGTAACTGAAGAACAACTAGTGCAAGTTTCGTCAAAATATTTCACCACGTTGTGGAATAGTACAGAATGGAATTCAGACGACTATCAGCATCTTTGGCTCTAGCAACACGTTCGTCACAATCCTGTGGAAGATTTGTGCCTTTGGTGACCCCGACGTGACATGAACACGAATTCGAAATTGAATTCTCATTCGAAAAAGCTATCCGAATCCGAATTTTTACGAGTAAGTTTTGACGAAATTCAACGGATGTATTTTGATGGACGGGCTATTGGTGGGCTAATGATGTGGATTTTGTGCCAAAAGAGATGATCCCTTCAAATTGTCCGGAGTTTCGATTCATTGAAAAATTTCAGGCAATTATCAAACAACGCCTTCGACGAAGCGGGGGGACAGACAACAGTGCGCTAAAGAAATGCGTTCAAAGTGGATGAAATATGCTGGTTTACACAACTGTGCAGGGTTTGAGTTCTATTAAGAAAAAAGTTCGAGATTTTATCAGAACCAGATAAAAGCAACGATATACTGTAAAACTTAAAACTAAATAAAAATACTGCAATGCAGTCATTTATGGTTTTTTTACGACACTTCATTTCCGAATTATAGGTTGTTCTATGCGTCCAGATTAACTTTTATCAGAAAAGATTCTTGCAAACACAATAATCACGTAGCTACAACTGAAGTTCTTTCAAAACGGCTATTTCCAAAGTTTTTTTATTCTAAACAGCAGTAAATTTCGAGACCCCCTTGGGTGGCGATATCTGCACGTGGGAAATAAAATAAGTTTCGTCGAAAAACAGATTATAACAAGTTATTTATATTTCGTGCTTCTTTACTTGTGGTGTTTTCTTCCACGTCCACATCATCTACTTGAAGGAGTATTTTTTCTGTTTAGGTAAGCAAACACATAATATATTGATACTTGAATTAGAGGGGGAAAATGATAATGCATGATAACAATCTTAATTACCAACTAATCAGATCAAAAAAGGTGATGCTCATAATTTTGGATTGTTCAACATAACATTCAGACGCTTCATCATGACTTATTTAAAAAATAGAACTGAGTTAACTTGTTTTATACAGTAAAAAAAGAGTTTAAACCAGCCATTTCGTAAGCCATTAACTTTTTTGAAAAGAAATTTAAATAATTTCCTAAGACGTATATACAAATCTTCAAGACAGCACGCGATTTTTCCTTCTCGCCAGAGCGCCTACAATCAGAGTCGTATAGTCGTACACTAAACGGCAGTATAAATTTACGACCAACGCTCAATGGAACCAACCGAACCAAAACAATATCCCCAACCCAACCACCCTGAGCGCCAACATATCGCTGCGTCGGTCGGTCGTTGCGGGATCGCAAATCAGAGCATCAATCCAAAACATGCTGATTCTTTCGTTATGACTGTTGCGTGTCTTATTCTTTGCCCTAAATTGTTGTGGCGAATGAGTTTGAACGGCGGTGGGTGGACTGGTGGTGGTTCTTGACTTAAGAAACTCTAGTGGCAGCCGGCGGAAATTGATAATTTTGTCGTTTCTATTTTTATTCGCGACTTGAACCCTGTGCATGTGAATTCGAATTATTACAAAATTAGACCACTTCAGAAACCCGAACGGTCTGCAACGGCAAATAGATAAGTGGAGGCCAAAATACTGTCTCGCGCTGAAGGCCCTGTGTGACACAGCCCCAGTCGGTGTTTGTGTACGATACCAATCAATATTCATTCGTTTCATTCATCTATTTGGGGGAAAATACATGCGTACACGCATGCGACAACAAAACGACGAAAGAATACAAATGTAAATGTACGCATTTTCGTAGTTGTTTACACTTACAACTCCTTGCTTGATATTACGTGCTCGAAGCGACGTGAGCTTGTGCTTCCGGATTAAATTTTTCCACAGCTGAAATATTCAATAACAATTCTTGTGACGTTCCCATTGGGAGCAAGTCACCCGAAACCGCCAACAGACGAGATGCATAATCATTTGACCGGTTTTTAGCCTACAAACATTCGTCATTCTTGCCTATTCATTCGAAACCATTCGAGCAAATCGAACCAGCCTTCAATTTTTGTCGAAAAAATAAGGCTTGTAAAGACTTGTTATAATGTTCAACCGACTTGTGCAGAAACAAAATTACCGCCGCCGATGTCCCGGTTTACCTGCTGACAATGTGGACTCATTCAATTAGCAAAAACATGCGCTATCCAGAAAAATTCCAGAACGGCACCATCAATATGGGCATTAATTCCAATTACCATCTCGGTTTGTTTGCCGTACTTTTTATTATCTGCCTGAGGAGCAGTCCCTATCGGGAAGCCGGCCGGTAAGAAAACTGGTTAACATTTCTAGAGTCAGCGAGGTCATATTGACCTTACCTCTATAATCTAGAGTTTATTTAACGAATACCTGTGCACGACATGAACGATATTTGTCTAACAAATATATTTGCAACACACCATATCGTGGAAAGGTTTAACGATTGGTCCAAAATGGATGCAACCACCCGCGGTAGTATCAACTTATTGGCGCAGTACATATTTGTCGAGGGCGAAACGTAAATTTCGTTTTGTTTTTCTTCGCAGCGATGTTCTAATTAAGAGCAATTCCGGAGCTCGGACGTTTGCCCAATGATTGAATGCGATATTTTCACTATTTGCTCTAGATACGAGTGCGTTTCGTAAGATACCCAGCACCGTTGCGTTGTGTACAATAATGCAGCGAGGATTGATCTCCTGTGGGTAAACCGGCCTACCTACCATGCTGTGAACAATGTTTGCTAATTTAGCACGTTTCTAGTTGAGGCGTCAGGGTCAAGAATGTGTTGTAGTTAGACTCTAGATTTCTTTAGGAATGTAACAATTTCTAGGTCATTACAACTCTATTTTAAATTAAGGGCATGCAACATTCTGTAATGTAGTTTTAAAATTGAACTGCACACACTAGCGTGCCCAAGTTGCGCCACGTAACCCATTATCTCTGTAATAGTTAATGTAAATCTAAACAATTTCTGTGACTTAGAAGTCCACCATTTCTAATTTAATTTAACTTAATTTAATTCGAAAAAATAAAATCCTGTAAATTATCCTCACATCAAGCCTCTGCAGCTTTCGCCTGGTGAGACGGTGCAGAATCTTGTTGGACGCAGCATGGTGCATTCTTGTAGTGTTTTTTGGCAATGGTAAGCAAATAACTCTTCAAAGCATCATCGATGAAATATTTAGTGTTGATTTTAACACCAGGTTCAATGAACAGCAATGAAACCTTTAAATTTTTGGATAACCGTCACCTTGGAAGCATTCTGGAACCCAATTCTAGAATTTCACAATCACTGTACCGCTTGAGCAACTGCCGACATCTTTCGACTCTTGCAACCTTTTGCTTTTTAGTCAAACCGTGCGCCCGTTGTTTTTTGTATTGAATCAATCGAAGATCATCTTTCAAAATATTTTTCATGACTGACTGCCAAAATACCCATTTTCTTAACCATCTTAAGTCCAGACTGATCTGGTTTCAGTCGAATTCACTCTCTTACTCGTTTGATGGCTTTCGGTGTCTTTACAGTGCGTTTACGGCCAGGTTAGGAGAGTATTTTTTCAAGAACCGGTTTCCTTGTATCGCTCTATGGTACGAAAATTGAGTCTTCCGTTTATTCCGGAAGGCTTCAGCAGCCTAAAATATCACACGGTTGAAATTTTTTCAAAAACAGACTTATCACAAGTTCACTTTTTACGTCCATGATTACCACGACTCTTAAACGAATGAAAATTCAAATTATACTTGGAAGCTGTGTTAGCATTTGAATACACTCTAAACGAAAAATATGTATGATCTTTGACTATCCCTTTTTAATTGCACACGTCCAAACAACACTTACAGTTATTACTACTTATTCTGTAATTCTAATTCTAATTCTTCTTGACGGTAATCAGCAGCCGCAAATAAGCTTTGTCAGCATTATAAGAGGGTTAGCCGTAAAGTAACCGTTTATTTTTCCAAACTAGCCTTTAAGGTGACTTCAATGCTTATTGACTTGCATTTAAATAGCATTGATAATGCTTATTGATTATCTGGGTTAAATGTCAAACAGCGTAAAGCAAACAGTTTCTTATGAAAGTATAAATATTTTTTTAGTTTTTTAGAATACCGATGGATCTAGAAGTAGTTCGTCCCCTGCTGCTCCTGGAGAAAAATTACGGAAGCGAGCACGGGAGAAAACATGACAAAAACTGTATAAACGAGATAGAAAACGCAGCAGAAAAGAGGAAAAAGAGAAAGAGAGAAAAAATTGGCATGAAAAAAGAGATACGAAAGACAAATCGTGGCATAATGGTAGGGAAATCGGGGCGTAAAAATAGAAAACAGAGAAAATGAGGCAAAAAAGAGGAGACGGGACAGTAAAACAGGAAGAACGGAAGAGAAAAGGAGGAAAAATGAGAAAAAAAAGGAAAAACTATAAAGGAAACAAGAAAAAACATGATGAGTTAAAATAAGAAAACAAAAAAGGGTGCTGAAAGAGGACAAACGGATCTAAAAATGGAGGAAAATGGAATAAAAATGGCAAAAAATGACAAGAAAAAAGAAAACCAAGAGGAAGGTCCGGACTGAATGTATGCAAAACGTGACAGAAAACTAAGAGGGAGAGAGAAAAGAGCGAGCGGAAATATGAAAACACGAGAGAGCAAAGGAGGGACAAATGGACAGAAAAAGAAAAAAACGTGGCAGAAAAGGTGGGAAAACAGAAAAGAAAATAAGATAAGAAAAGATAAAAGCAACAGAAAACAAGAAAACCCAAAAGAAGAATTCTCAGAGAGAACAAATAAACCGATAGAGGAAACAAAAAAAACGGATCAACCGAGATATAAAGTAGAAGGATGCAACAAAAATAGGATAGGAAAAGGAGAGAAAAGCAAGAAAATGGACAAAAGAAAAATGTAAAACGGAAGAGAAAAAGACCGAACAACAGGAGATAAAAGAGGAAAACCAGAGAGCAGAGGGAAAAACTAGAACCAAAAACAAAATAAACGTGATAGAAAAAAAAGAAACAGACGAAAACAAAAAACGAGATGGAAGAAGGCAGAAAGAGTTGGGAAAAGACTAGAATTGGAAACGAAAAAAGGAAAAAAGAAAAAGCCCCAAAACGGGAGAGAAAATTATCAAAAGTGGGTGAAAAAAAAGAGGAAATACGAGATGAAAAAAGAGCTGAAAACAAGAAAATATGGGACAGGACACGAAGAAAAGCGGAAAAATCAAACAGAAAACACGGGACAAAAAAAACAAATGGTGAGAAAGGGGAAAAACAGAAAAAAAGTAAGAACAAAAAACAGGAAAACGGTACAAAAAAGAAGAAAAACGGAACTGAAAAAGAGAAATAGAAGACCAGTAAGACGAAAAATGTCAATTTTAATTTCAAATGAAAGTGTTTGAGTGTTCATGCCCAAATTCAAGTCTAATTTAGCGTCCAATGTTAAGTTCAATTTCAAATGTAATTACATGTGCAACTTTAAGCCAAATTTTAAGTCTACTTTGATTTAAAATTTTTAGTATGGTGTAAGTCTAATTTAAACTCTGATTTCAAATTCTAGTACAGCTTTCATTTCAATTTCAGTGTAAATATAATTCTAAGTCTAATCCAAGTCTAATTTACGTCCAATTTCAGTTCTGAAAAAAGTTTCTTGTTCTTGCTCTTGCTCTTAATCTTGCTCTTGCTCTTGCTCTTGCTCTTACTCTTGCTCTTGCTCTTGCTCTTGCTCTTGCTCTTGCTCTTGCTCTTGCTCTTGCTCTTGCTCTTGCTCTTGCTCTTGCTCTTGCTCTTGCTCTTGCTCTTGCTCTTGCTCTTGCTCTTGCTCTTGCTCTTGCTCTTGCTCTTGCTCTTGCTCTTGCTCTTGCTCTTGCTCTTGCTCTTGCTCTTGCTCTTGCTCTTGCTCTTGCTCTTGCTCTTGCTCTTGCTCTTGCTCTTGCTCTTGCTCTTGCTCTTGCTCTTGCTCTTGCTCTTGCTCTTGCTCTTGCTCTTGCTCTTGCTCTTGCTCTTGCTCTTGCTCTTGCTCTTGCTCTTGCTCTTGCTCTTGCTCTTGCTCTTGCTCTTGCTCTTGCTCTTGCTCTTGCTCTTGCTCTTGCTCTTGCTCTTGCTCTTGCTCTTGCTCTTGCTCTTGCTCTTGCTCTTGCTCTTGCTCTTGCTCTTGCTCTTGCTCTTGCTCTTGCTCTTGCTCTTGCTCTTGCTCTTGCTCTTGCTCTTGATCTTGCTCTTGCTCTTGCTCTTGCTCTTGCTCTTACTCTTGTTCTTGTTCTTCTTCTTATTCGTTCTTATTCTTGTTGGTGTTGTTGTTGGTGTTAGTGTTGTTATTGTTGTTCTTGTTCGTGTTGTTGTTGGTGTTATTGTTGTTGTTGTTTAAAACACCGAGAGAATGACTTTTTACATATTTCCATTACCTGTAATAATCCGTAAATTTTTGAAATCGTAAATTTTCCAAGAAAACTAGGGCATGCATCATTTGAAAAATAAGGGACTACTCAAATTAGTTTCAAAATTCTGTTTGCATTTTCCATAAACAATGATCAAAACACGAATATTTGGATCCTTGAAAATATACGATTATTTTAATATTTCCCATATATGATTTTTTTAGAGCAAGCCTGCATGTCAGTGAACTCACTTACATAAAAAACCGCTTCCTTAACGCTCTCTCATAATGCAATCTTGAATACCCCATCGTAGAAAAAATGGCGTTTGACTAAAGATGTGATATTTGACTCTGAGCGGAGAGGCGGACCTAGCTAACTAGATTGTCAAGATTATAGTATGATACACGGTTTGTAATGAAAAATAATAGCATCATTTGGCGACTATAACAACCATAAAACATAGCCACAAACACAATTGAAAAATTAAAACCGGCGATTTACCACCGATAAATATAGTAGCGATGCTATGTAAACACTTTCGTTGAAACACCTCTAGTATATACGGTTGAAATTTTAGACTCAAAAACCTTGGAAACTTTAAATTTTTTGAGAGTATTCTAAATAAATTATATTCAACCCTCAACATTTCTTATGAATAAATAAACTCTTTAACGATTGTTTTTTGTTCTAGATAAAAGAATTTTTTTAAATATAATAAAAACAAATGAGCAAATAAAGTCATAGTAAAAAATTATTTTTCAATATATCTAAATCATCTAAATCAAAGCTGTTAGTCATCAGAAACAGATCTAGTTCTGGGCTGTTAGTAAATAAATAACAATCATATGGTAACTAGTTTTATAAGGTACACACGATAACCAAACGATTAATATTTAGACTACGCTAAAACAAGGGTAGGTTCAGTTGGAGTGAATGATTTCGGAACTGCAGTTGAGTGTGGCCAACATTCATAAATATTTGTGCGGCCGGCCCAAGAGTAACGAAGGTGCCAACTTTAGTGCAACCGTCGGGGCGATGAAAAAGGTTGAAGCTAATTAAATGAATATTGACTGTGAATGACTGTGAAAATAGACAAGATGCCAGAGGTTTGTTTGGATTTGTACGGCCAATAATTTTAACTACAAATAATCTACTTCATGCAGTGGGTACATTGTTGATATTAACTGCTAGTTCAGTGCTACATGAGTAAGCAGGCCTTCTGGCCGTCGACTTCTACAGGGTTGTGTAATATTCAAGAGATAGTTTTCCACCGACAGGTCTTGGTTTCTAAACTGTCAATGATGCTCAATGGGCTGCTAAAATAAATTGCAGGAATGATAAAGGTGCACTTTGAATTAAGATTGATTGGAAAATAAAAACAAATCACTCTCTCAACTGCTACATAACCTCACCGTTGGTTTCGTGATACCTCATAAATCGTGTTCAGTATTCTCACCCGCTCGATCAAGCTCTCCGCCCGCCGGGCGAAGGAAGTCCTTCTCTCCTGGGCGTTCATGTTTGTTTCCGTTGTTTCAAAAAGCCGAACGAGACGCTGATGTCGGCAGAACAATGACCTCAGGGCCGTATCAACTTCAATTGGCGGCAGGTAATTAGATCCACTTTTAAACTTGACACTTCCGACAGTTCATCCAGCTGTGGCACACGACAACTAGGCGACGTTTTCGTGCAGCACTTTGCCAACACTTCTTGCTGTTCGACTTCCCCCCAGCGAAACCTAAAGCGCGCTATTCTCGCTGATTCCCCGTAAACTCACTCCACCTACAGTTCAGTTTTCCGTCACACTCAAGATAATCTTCAACTAATTTTTCCTACCAAGAACAAACAATTTTATTGACACTTTATTTATTTACCTCCTTCAACACTGCAATTTACTACACAACATCACTTATCGTCGTGTCTGAACCAGACGCGCTGTCAATCCTCGTCTCTCAGCCAACCACGCTTCCAAACGCCGATTGATTCTCCAGCATACTGAACTGAAATTATAGCCCATAGGATAGACGTGCACTGTTATTGTTAATTTACTTATCACCTGTTGTTCGTTGCAGAAAAAATATGTAGCTTTCAACCAAAACCGAATTGCGCCATGGCACGACGAACGAATCAACTTATCGGCTAGGGATAGGCAATCAAATTTGACCGTTCCGGGAAATCAAATGACAAGTTTGTACAATGTTTGTAATTATCTTTTGAATGCGCTTGTAGATATATCAAGTAGAACTTGAGATACACCAACTTAGATTTTCTTTAAAAATATATTTGGTTTCTCGGTTTTCACCACAAAAAAAACAGCATGTTCATCTATTTTTTTTATCTCTGATACTTGGTTCAAGAGTTATGAATGTGTGAAATAAGCAATGTCCGTGAAAATAGAATTTCTTTGAAGTTTTCTGGAAAATAGGAGACACGTTGTCTATTTTGATTAGAATGTTGCAAACCTATATGTCGGATGATTTCTTCATTTTAAGGCGATCATTAGTTTGCTCTTCACTGTGCGTATCAACCGTTCCCAAATGCCGCCGATGTGTGGTGCCAGCAGGTGCCATAATTTTTATTCAAGCGTCCAATTGAAGTCAACAACAGCATTTGGGCGAAACTCATGGCACCCCGCACGACGACAACAATGCCGAAGTAATAGGTGTAAGGGGAAACTGGCGAATAGCAAGCCAAGACCGCATGACATGAAGGTGTACTAATGCTAGATTTGATACTGAGTCAACTCGGTCCGTTGTCGTAAAAGTGAAATAAAAGTAAGTTAGTTGTTTAAAGGTAGTCCGTGCTTGTAGCTTTATTGATGATTCCATCAATTCCGTAACCATATTATTTATATGTTGGTACTGTATTCAAGAATACCTTTCTCAAGCGAGAAAAAGTAGAATTCGATGAACTGAACATTACGAGTATTGACAGAGATATTCATAGGTTGAGAATCTGCTAGATACTATGTTGTTCGCATTTATTATGTTATGACACAATAATGATTCCGCGCCTATTTCAAGAAATTTAGTTCATACAAATAAAACTTTTTGGTAGTACTCATCGGAAATACAACTAATAAAACTCTTGCCGGGGAATCCGCTGGTGACTCCGTGATTTACGGCACACGAATCAAAACGATTTACGACCATAGCTTAACAACCTGTTGATTTGTGAATCAACACCACCACCGGCTTTAATTTCTCGTGTAATTATTAAATATAGAGGTGATCGGGAGATTTTCCACTTCATAACACACCGGCATCATTTTCAAATGAGCCCATCCCAGTGAGATGTGATGCGGAAACATTAATCCGAAACACACACACTGACACTGACGAATCAGTCATACTGTGTCATACGGTGGGGACAACAAAATGCTGCGAAATTATTGATTAAAAAAAATATTTTTTATTATCAGTCTGAATCTGGTTGTTCAGATTGCTTCGAATTCTAATAAATAGACATAGATATTTGTTTAATTCATCATCTTCTGATTCACTAAATTGACACACGGAAATTAAAATCGCAATCACCCTTATCAGGCAAATTAAAATCATTCGTCTGGATACCTAAAAAATATTTTTATAGATCCTGCACGTCTCAGATATACACTTATGCAAGTATGAAACGATTGTTTACCATTCCGCGAGACTGACAATCGAAGCCGGGTAAACGTGCCCGACCAACAATTGTTACTTTATGCTTTTTTGCTCCTACGGTATGCACCGGAACGCAAAAACCGCACCCTCCACTGCTAACCTTTCAGGGAACCTTTCAAGATGGCGAGATATTTATAATTTATGTCGGAGCTTCCCTTTCCTTGCTCGAATGACAATTGCCGTTTGCTCGGCAGTAAGAAGTGACCGCACAAAGTAATAACTAGTAATTAAAATTAATTTAGTTGTTTGCGATTCAGACTTCGCCTTCGGCTGGACTATGCTGCCTTCGCGCTTTGCGTTCAACCAATACATATGGCAGGGTCCAATTAATCTTTTTCATCGTAATATTTTACTCTCTCGTTTACTTTGCGCACTGTCAGATATTCTTGCTTTCCGACTCGTATTTCAGAAAGCACCTTCGAGAATGCATCAATTTGGCACCATCATAGCTTAGAATTAACCTTTTCGATGGTCTTTCGTTCAAGAATTTCAAGTTCACTTTTTGGGTGTAAGGCAATTTGTCCAACACTCGTTTAAAATATTTTACATATCAAAGCACGGTTAGCTGACCTTCCGATAATAAAAAAAAATTATGAGTCGTTTCCTAAAATAATAAATTACTGTAAATAGATGTGAGAATTAGTCCGAATTTTGAATTTCGTTAAGTGTATCTTGTTAATGTATGTTTAAAGATCATGCGCCTCCATTAGTTTGAAACAAAATTGAGAGACACTTCGTGTTTTCTCACTGCAAAAGTTCAACCAGACGAAATCAAATGAAATTTATTTCTAATTTACACGATTTACAATTGAACAATCAGTTTCAGCTGCGTTAATATTACCGAAATCTCCAACATAAGCTCCTGCAGCATCAAAATAATCTATTTTCGCTTCATAAATAACTTTACCGCAATCAGCATAGGCCGTGGGAGGTTCGTGTTTTCGCGTCGTCCCAGACCGTATGCCCGTAGTGCACTTTTTATAATGAAATTGTTTGTTTCGATAGGTGGGTTACTATTTTTAGCCAATCCGTCTCGCAAGCATCGAATTAACAGGGCAGGCAGGCAGTCAGTGGTTGTTGTTTGGCCAACATAGCGAAGCAAAGCGCGCAAGCGAAGCTGCTAAGAGTGCACTCTTGTGTTGACAAAAAAAATTGCTTTGTTTACAAACGTAATCGCGATAATATTCAACTATTTTTAAAAATTTGAAAAATTTTCAAAATGACGTTGAAATTATTTAAATGATATTGATCAACACAAGCAAAGCTTTTGCTGTTTACTTCTCTAGTAAGTTTTTCTTCTTTATCCTAATATTTTAAAAACATCGTTGTTTAGTAACTTATACCGGGAAAGTCAGGAAACAACCGGTGTGAACCGGATCGCCGGTCAGTTGATTTTACCCCCATCCTGCTGAGAGTCACCACTGGCTGACTGAGGTGTTAGGAGTAGCACCAGCAATCAAGCGCCAGAGAAATATACACACAATGTGTACGCTTTTCTTTTCTTTTTTATTGCCTCATAATCTAAGAATTCTAGCTTTCCTTCAGTCAGTCCGGTGAAGACTATTTTTAACCAACTCTTGCAAGGCGGCCGTTGCATAACACAACCGGTATTTTCGTCACCGTCGAAGATCATTGCATAGGGTGAAAGAATTAGCCTAGAAAGCACGGATCATTTAGATGGAATTTCACAAATCATGTCATTGGACGTTATACGTAATATCAAACGGTTTTAAATATGATTTAGAAGAATTAAGATCAAACCGTCTGATGTAATATAATATTCAATCATTTTCAATTTCTGTTTATTAATTGGCATATCTTATATTACACCCTCCTGACGTATTCTGGTGATCCCAAAAAGCATCCGAAGCCTAGTTTTGCATGTGGACCAGATTTTTTTTAAATACCCAACTTTCAAACCACTGAACCTACTCCAATTATTTTGGTATCAAATAAAATATTTTTCAATGAACTTTTCAGCAAAAATGCAACCTTGAAGCTTAATCTTTTACAGCGCCAAAAATTAAAATTATAGTTTTTATTTGTATTTTCAAGATTTGGAAACCGAAGAAACTCCGGGTTTTTATATTTTTAATAAACTACTGATAAACTACCGTTCAAGAACACCTTTTATACATCTCTGCAAAAGCCAGCTTCCAAACCGGTCAGAAACATACAGTGATCAAAATCTGTTGTTTTCTGACCGGTGTTTAACAAACTAAAGCAAATTTAAACGGGTCACCCTTCGTATTCTTCCTTGGAACGATCCACTCAAATTGCCACGTTACGAAAGCTGTAATCACTTGGCTGGCCTTGAATTACCCGGTGTCCGTGGAGAGAAATTACCAAAGCGTCTCGTTTGTCTCAAACATTGTTTACTGTGTCTCATGTTGACTGTTCGGAACTGTTTAGCCAAATTAATTTCAAGGTACCACATAGAAGTCTGCGCAGTTACAGCTTCCTGTTTGTTTCTGGTTCAGGAGCAAATTACGGATTTAATGACCCTCTTTCTAGTAGTTGTTACTCTTTAATTGATTTTGATGCGTCTCAAAATTGTGTAAAGTTCAGATTAGAGCCATCAAAATGGTAAATATCAGATCGTTTGTATTGTCATCCTACATCTCTGAGCCAAATTAAAAAAAAAACAACAGAAATATCAACGGAAAATAACAATCACCTGGTTTGTATAGATTTTTGCAGTTACACCATTTTGAAAAGTTGGTGTCGACATAAATTAAATAAAAATCTTTAATAACACTTTCAAAATGAACACAAATCGCAGCTGGTATTGATTTTCTTGCACCACATGCCCATTAGTGACTGTTTCGAGCTGCATTGGGACTATCCGGAAACGTTTCGGATTAACTTCCCACCGGGTGACATGACCACTTTGTAACCTTAACCAAAACATCTCACACTAAAATTCAAAAACAAAGCCACGTTAATCATATCGGGACATGTTCCAAGGACTCCGGGTACCTCCAGATAAGTAGCCAGTTACGAACGTGAACAAAAGCTCATCATACGACACCTTAAATCACACTAAAATTCAAAAACTAGATTTAGGGGACATGAACGACTAAGAATTTTGAAAAAATCATTAATTTTTAATTTCAAATTTTGATTCTGCAGTCTTTTCCGCTTATTTTGATACTTAATTTGTAATGATCCGACCACGGGAAGTGGACGAAAAACAATCATACTCATAAGCATTCCAGTGCGGCGTGGAACAACTTCGAAATAAAACGCCGCTCCTGGAAAACCATGGTATTCAAACTTTTTGTACCTTCTTCTCAGAAACTACACAACGTATTGGAACAAACTTTTTTTTTGTTTTATTAGTGGTAGCTTATCAAAGTCTTTTAAAACTTTTGAGGTTTGTAAACGAAACACAGCCGAAGAAAAAAGAAGAAAAGGACAAAATTTTATTTTTTCAACCATCTTTTCTTCTTCTTTTTCTTGAATTTGAAGAAGCAAACCGGAAACGAAATATGCATCTGTCAAAATTATGAATATCTATCGGATTTAAAAGAAAAAGTATCATGTTCCTCAATAGTAATCGGCAAGATGCTATGAGAAATAGACAAAATATTACAGAAATTAGAATAAAAACTTACACCTGAGCCTAAATATGATACAATAATAACACCCAAATTTTCTAAAAATGACAGAAATATGTTAAAAAATTGCTCAAAAATGACACGAAATGATACGGCGTCGACGAATAACACAAAAATAATGCAGTAATGAAACAAACAAAAAATGCACAAAAAGAACTCCAAAAAGATAAAAAAAACAAGAAAAAACTAACACAGAAACGACGAGCAGTGCAGAAGTAATTCAGAAATAATGCTAAAATGACCCCAAAATTGTACAAAAATTATTTAGTCGATCGTTTGGTTAAAAAATTCAACGCTTTAAATTGTATGCCATTTTGAAACACACCCAATTAAAATAATTATTTAACCCAATTAAAACCACATAAACGGGACTAAAAGGATGCAAAAATTACCAAAATTATGACAGAATAATGAATCCAAACTGACTTGCTTGTTTTTTTTTATTTGTTTTTATAGTCTCTTTAACCAGCTTAGGTCAATCGTGACTTCTGCGGGGTTGGGATTTGAACCCGGGTCCTCGGCGTGAGAGGCGTGAATGCTAACTACTACGGCGGAACTGACCCCTGCAAACTGACTTTATACAACACAAAAATTATACAAATAGTAATTCATTAATTACACATAATTAACACAACAATTATGCTACAAGAATCATAAAAAAATACAAATATGATACAAAAACAGCAAAGCCTTGGGTTATAAAACGTCTTTAAGACATGACCCTTCTTTATCGACAGACTTCGCAGCCGGTTATTAGAGTACAGAACAATTACCGGGCTAGTGAACGATCCTACTGACTCTAGCAGCACCAACCAGACGAAATTCGAACATACGACGACTAGCTTGTTAAACCAGCATCGTACCTCGAAGCTTACTGAGGGGCCGTACACTAATTACGTAAGGCATAATGGGGGAAGCGGGAGTTCCGCAAAATCTTATTTGGGGAGAGGGGGGGTTCATAAATGAGGAAAAACCCTTAGGTAATTATTGCACGGCCCCTGAGCGGTTGTATATACAAACATGATGAAAAACTAAAAGAAAAATTTGATCCCCCTAGAGGTGAAAGGACCCTTTGTAATATCATCAAACTTGTTATTTGAGATAGAAATTGTCTTCAGAAGTTCAGAATATAAGTCAACTCATTATCAACGCTGTGTTGGTTAGTTCATAGAAATTTAACGAAAAACAAATACAGGAATACCTCGATATACGACAATTTATTATTTCTAAAAGTTGTCTTATATCGAAATTGTCTTACCTATATCGAAACATGGTTTTATAAAAAAATGCATTACCTACTGGTCGCCAGTTTTGCTCTTTGTTATGTGTTTACGGTTTTTGAACTATTTATTATTGTTTGAACTATTAAATTTTTACTATTTTTGGGGTTATTTTGAAATAATGAACATCTTCATGGCGCCGATTTCAGAATGGAAAATCAGCTCTGGTATCGTCACCAGCTGTGTCAAAGGGATTTGTTTCGATATAAGACAAAAATTGTCTTATATCGAGGTTGTTTTATAACGAGGCTCTCTTATATCGAGGAATCCCTGTATAACGAATAACCTTTCAGTTGGTATCAAAGCCATGCAAATCGGTCCAGTGGTTCAAAAGTTATGAGCTTAAAAAAAAAGAAAGACCGGCAAAAATGATGATCCGCTTGGTTTTATCTGAATCTTGTCAAGGTTTTATTGCGGAAGTAATCATTACCTCTGGTTTTATTATGATAATGCGCAATACCAAGATGATACCGAAAAATCCGGCGATTATAATTCGTATACACTCGAGTGTTATCAAAATTCAAGCATATCAAACGGGACCTCGACCAAAAATTTAGTGTGCTCTAAACCAAATGGGGTGGATCCTATTTGATTCTGCAGACTTCTTTACACAAAATTATTAGATTTTCATGTTTGGTTTTCTCAAAATCTTGCTTGTTATAGACGAAAATAGGTAAAAGTATGTCGAAATAAGGAGAAAATGGGCCAAATGAGGCACTTCTCGATGACAAACATGAAAGGGGTGGGCGATTTTCCGGAAAATTTTACATAAAATCACCTACTTTTTATCAGCCTGTAGGCCGTATCTTAACTGCATTTGTTTTTTGGTTTGTTTCTGCCCATAGTGCGCTGGTCGTAGCAATACAATATGGCGCACCAATCAAAATTGATCTTTTTACGGTTGTTTGTCAAACCGCAATAAATCTGTTTGTTTTATAGAGCTGTTAAAAAAGAGTTTCGTTCTTCGGTTTTGCAGTCAAATTGCTGATAAAAAAAACACTAAAAGTAGCGTTTGGTACTAAGTTTCAGACTTTTGAAAGGTTTTTAAAATTGTAATATTTTGTGATAATTTTATACATTATTGTAATGCAAAAACGAGTCCTAGCACCGTCTAAAAAAGTTGCCGTGAAATCTCAACTGAATAGAGCCGTCAGACGAAAAACGAAAGCTTTCTAATCCTTGAAAAAAATTTAATACAAATCGAAACGTCAGAAGTAGAAGAAAAACGTTCGTTTTCTACCAGCAATTTAACTGCAAAGCCGAAAAACAAAACTCTGCAAAGATACTCAGTCGAAAGAGCTATTAAAACGGAAACACCCTGACTAACCAGATTTATTGATGCTATGATTAAGAATATTCTTTTAGCTCACAAACAAATATTCAGCTAAACCAGTGATAGTCAAGCTGTGGCCCTTCGGGATAATTCGTGCGGCCCGCAGGACTGATTTGAGGGACGGTGGACTTATGAGTAAATGACACAGGGGTCACTCAGGTTAGTTCTAATGCCTCGTGCATGTTGTGGATCTGAATACTCTCCGGCCCAAATCTTTCCTAAATTCCTTCCCGGTGGTGATTACTAAATGGTTTTCGCTTCCGCATATTTTAGCCTGTTGCAGAAAGAAAGTTCAATTGGTTTTCATGTCTCAGAAAGCACCTAAAATGATTTGGCTAGAAATTGCAGTTGTCTGACTGAAAATATTAATTTTGGTAAAACAACTAGTTTTCAGCCAAATTTTGTTCGCGCATTGGTTTTATTCACCTATCATACCAATATGCACGATAAAATTTAATGCGCATATGCTGAACAACTAGGGAGACTGCTGAAAATTTATTATTTATTGTATCGAATATTTTATTGTGATCGCTACAAACCAAATCGAAGAGGACCATCTGACAGTAAAACTTTAACTTCAAGTTAACAAATGAATCGTTTGTTTGAGAAACTCCACAAACGCCATTTTTACGAAAGTTGACTTTTTAACAGTTTTCGAATCTTTGAGGATATCTACACCTTCCCTCAAAATTCCAGACAAAGTTAGTTCCACGAACCCCTTTTAATTGGGGTTGCAAATATCCGTTTGCTTGAGAAACCCCAAATATCCATGTTTCCGATAATTACCTAGAGCGGCGCTGCGATAGGTACAAAATTATCATTCAATATTTACATGCAATGTTGTAAGCAGTATTCGCAACACAATTCAATAGTATAAAAATGTCTTCGGAATCGAAAAATTACGACTTGGACACAGTCAAAAAGAAGAAACATAGTGTTCGGTGGACTACAGAATACAAGGCGAAAGTTATTAAGTTAAACCATAAACTAAAAGAACGGCGTATGAAATCGACAAAAAAAGGATGTTCTAGCTGAAAAAGTGAGAACTGATTGCAAATGTAGATGAGCTTGGATTAGTTGGTCGACAAGATAAACGTAAATAAACCATTCTTGTAATCTAGATACAGTAAAAACTGTAGCAATCTCGTTCCGGAAATCGACAGACTAAACTATCCATGCGTTTCTCACAAAAGCAGTAACCCACCATTTACTATACAATGTTAATAATAGCACAATATATCAATAAAAGGTTTAATTTTCTATTTATCTTTTTTGTTAACTCGTTGCTTTTTCTAATGCGAGTAATCCGTCGAGCACACCCGAGTAACTGTAAAATCAATAGTTTATCCGTTCGAAGTATTAAAGGTGCTGTTCATGTATCTCCATTTCATTTTGGTATAACGTAAGTTGAGAACAAACCCTTATTCTCAGATTCTGCTCCATAATCATAGTACGGTTGTTATCCAAGATTTAAAATTTCTGGTTATAATATCTTTAATTTACTGCTAGCAAAGTATCAAGGTATTCTATTCGATGTGAATTCGTGTTACTCTTGTCCATTTATGCAATTCAAAAACCGCCGTTATTCCATTTACCTTTTATTTTTCAATAGGTAAATGCAAACTATGATAAAAATTTCGGTTTGAAATTACAAAACTTTTTGTGAAACTTATATTAATCTACTTTAAAATTTTTAATAAATAATATTTAGCGCCCCTCCCCTCTTCTTCTTCTTAGCGGTACGTACTAAATTAACATCCCCAGTGCTGTATGGTAGCAAATAACATACTATGAACATGGATAGATCACAAGTTTGAATAAAAACGGCCTAAAATTACTTAAGTGCACCGTCAATTTCTCGTTTGTTTGAGAAACCCCAAATATCCATCAACTTTAAAGCCTTGTAAATTTAGCTAGAATCATTATTTTGATAAAAAGATAAGTCTACATAATGTATTTTAGATACTATCATAGAACCTCATACCAAAAAATATAAGGATTGGTTCAAAATTTTGAGAAAATCAGTTTTTTGTTGTTTGCCAACAATAGTGTTGAGTGGACTTGTGGGGTTTCTCAAACAAACGATTCAAATCTATTTGCTTCTTAGCTTAGCGAAAAGCTTCATTAAATTACGGCGGTAGCTGTCAAGCAGCGAAAAACATAATCGGTTATATTGCTGCTTTCATCAGAGCGTGATAAGACAACTTGAGCTTATAACCTGATTCTTGTACTGCATTGTTAAAAGTCTAACGGGTGGCAACTAAAATTTTGGAATTTTTTTCTCAAACTGTCAAAAAAAGACAAAGATACATTAAGAAGATCTGATTTAGCGAAATTAAAGATACATTATCCATTGTTGAAAAAAAATTAGTGAACATTTTAAAACGCTCCGTAATAGGCTGTTCAGCGAAGCTTCCGTTTAATATCGGAACAGGAGCGTTGTACGGCCGTCCTGTCAACTTTGCGAATGCATCTCTTGATTCTACCAACCAGCTGTCTGCAATTCGTGGCTCTCCAGTTAATTTTTTACACCAAGCAACTCAATATCCCGAAGATTAGGCGCACTGAGACAGATTTGTCGAGTCGTGGTTTTTGAGTACAAATAGAATCGAATGGGTATTCAGGAACGATTGTGTTTTATGGCGTTATGCGATGATGCTCTATCCGGCCAAAACACGTATTGTCCATCTGCATGATGTTTTCGTAGAAACGGGATCAAAATTTTCTTCAAACATTCGTCTGGTGCACATCTATTGATAGCCAAACCAGAGAGAGAGAGAGAGCTAACACATACATACTCTCATTTCTCTCTGAGCTCGTTTGTTGTTGAGTATAGGGGCCGCGAAAAAATTCCCAAATTTTAGTTGACACCCGTTAGTTTATCGGCTTTTGGTAATTGATTTGGTGAACTCGATGTACATCAAAAAAGTTTTCTAAAGAAAGTTTATCAAAGTTTTATTATATAACTCGATTGGTAAGACCAATTCTTACAAAAAATCGCAGATATACTTAGAGCGTTTAAAACTCCGATACCTCGTTTGATATTAAAATAATTGACACCAGATAAATTATCTTTATTAAAATCGTTATAAATTATTGCAAAATTTTACTGTCATATCAGACGACCAATTAAAAAACAATTTAATGGTGCTCCGTACAGCTATATTACTTTTTAAACAAGACTAAACACGCACAATTCATTTTGGCCATTTTTGAGAAACAGTCGACCAGTCAAAACCTAGTCAAATTACATTTTTAAGCATAACTTTTGAACTACTTGTTTTATTTTAATGTAGCTTTGGGAAAAAACTTGACTACAATAGAACCTTCTATTTGGTATTAAAATTATTGAAATCGGTCGAGCGATTTCGGAGAAAATCTTGTCATGTTTTTTCACAAGTTTGCTTATAACTTTTAATCTTTACGTCGGACTACAAAAAAAGATTAATAGTGATAACATCTGAATAATAACACCTATAGAGTCATCTTCGAGAAATAGACGACAAAAAACATCATCATGTCTCCCAAGCAAACGTTGCTCGGTTCATCAAATCTTTTCGATTGGCATGCGTGACTCAGCCAAAGCCCTCGAACGTTCTGGGAATACACTCCACATTGATAATGCCGTAAATAATGGCTTCGTTTGTTAAACAGTAATAAAAACTATCGTGTTCCAAAGAACTAATAATCCAGAAACAGTTACCAATCATAAAATGTATAGTAAATGTATAAGTATAGCACTTTCCCGGAAATCTCACCTTCATGAAACGTCCATCTCCATCGGGAAACCATTATACTCACCGTATTCGATTCATCTTGAAATAGCTTCTTTGGAACCATTTCCTACACAATGGTGTCACAAATACGCTTACTATTTAGAATTCGACATTGTGGTACACATGATTTGACTCTGAAATATTATCTTTCTTTTATCCCAGAAAAAAGGTTTATGTCAAAATCAAAACAAAATACCCGCACCAGTTCTTAAAGAAAACAAGTTTGACGACAAAAACAGCTGACAACAACAGCTGAATTAAATTATTATTCCCCTCACGATTAACGCTAGCTTCATTTTGATCGCGACTATCGCGTTATACAAAAACTCTTCTCCTGGACACAGTACCTAACTATTTCGGATATACATAGAGTGACGAAACCTACGGGATATAATTTCTGAAAAACACACACCTGCCCCTCTGCTATCGAAGATTGCACGAAAGGTCATCTGAAACATGTTTCTCACGAACAGAAATGTCATCAGTCAGTAAAATGTATCACACAACTTTCGGTACCGAACAACCGACAGAAAAAAAACAAATGGATTGTGAGGGAAATGAACAGTTAAAAATAAAATGTCGCTGAGAATTTCCCTCCCAACGTGATCGTTCGGCAATCGATGGACCTTAAAAACATCGACATTGTTGGCCCGGTTGGTTCGGATTTCTACTCCCCCCAAAGAAATATCCATCCAGTCTGTCTAGTGTATCTCATATTCTAATAACTCGAGTGGATGTCAGTTTCGTTCATTTCTACGATTGATTAAATTGGATTTCTTTGCCTTTTTGGCTGAGTAATTGAACTATTGCGTGTCGAATGTTGGCTGAGAGACGAGTGATTGTCGTACGCTCCGCAGGATCACCCCCATAAGCTGATCGTGCTTACGATCTACGACTGCAGATGTGCACTGCTAGTATTTTATGGCAATCAATTGATACGTCGATCGAAGGCTATATTTAGACCGTTTGGAGCACTTGTTTGACCGCAGCTAATCGATTGCACTCAATTTATTCACGAGGCGAAGTTCAAAGTCACCATCCTTCAAAGACTCGGTTACTCACTACGTAGAAAACGTGATCGCGGCACGCTTCCAAAGTTACGCCTAATTCAAACAAAAACCAACTTTATTCCGTTTCAGGTCAAGTAAACACTCGTGCGGCGTAGAATTTTTTCACCGAAGATAAACGCCACTGTGGACAAATATCGAAACCCGACTAAACGATCAAAACGTGAATCGGAAGACTTGGAAAGCGCGAGATGCCTGTGCCTGGTTACCGATTAGATTACACAAATCAAACTGACTTCGCTTAGGCGGTGAAAACGGTTCGGAACCTCACGCCCGTTCTGTTGATGTTTTCGTTCCATCCCTGTTCCGTGCAGCGTACCAAGCTCGAGTGTTGTTTTCCATTTCGTTTACTCATGAATACTCGCGCCGCCGATGATTTCGGCGCTGCCGGGCGGCGGCTTACTAATTTCCGCGCGCGCACTCCCTGCTCCCATCATCACCCCCACCGCCACCCCATATGGTGAAGAGGATTGCGCTCGACCGCGCCCTCCATCTAGAGCACGATCACGTTCAGGTGCGGAAAATTGTCGCGCAGTTAACTCTAATTTCGACCGGTACAAACTACGCACTATCCAAATAAATTTCAACCGCAATCATCGATAATTTTTTTGTTTTTACTGTAATGTAAATCTGGCATTGACAATATACCTACCTATTATGTGTCGCAATGACGAATTTGTTTTTATCTGAGGTCGTCTGTTTGCTTTATCAACTAGGACAAAATCGAATATTATCTATTACATTGAATTCGATAAGAAAATTTAAATTTAGATTTGAACGGAATTCTGTCACGTTTAATTTTTTCACGTTTTAATTTGTTCATTTGACTTTTTTTTCTGTTCGTGGAGGGCTTTAAGGCATCAAGCATGGCTTACATGTTTCAATGCTGGAATTTGTCATGGTAGTTGATAATTGAACAGTTAAGATATATGATAAGCATAGAAACAGGATACCGCCCATGTGCTGCTACTCAGTTGCGGGTTGGATAGAATGTTAGTCTAATACTTGTTGCTACTAAAGGCCAAGGAATTCTCTGCATCTTCATAAGCATTTCGGAAAAAGAATTTTTGTTAGTACACGGGAACCCATTTTAATGGATGATGTGCTCTTAGAAAGAAAACGTAAAAGTGCTCTCCAATTAGTGGATTCTCCCACAAAACTTTTGAACTTAAAATTTAGTTAACCTTGAAGACAATATAAAAATTACATACATTTTATTATACATGTTCACCTGCCGCTGCCAGTATCACAATATATTTATATGAATAAAATATTCGTCAGCCAATCCCGTCGGCAAAATTCATATGCATGGAATATTTCATTTTCTTCCCCTACATGAACCGAAAATAAAAAGTGTGGGTGCCGACGATGGTTGGTACGTTACGTTCACCCGTAAATTCAGGCCAACCGAAGCTCGCCCAAGCAACCGACCCGCTCAGATCGATTCTATCTGATCTGCCAGCCTGTTTCTCGAGTCCACGCAGCCAGCCAGCTAGCCAGCCAACAGCGATATGTTTTATTTTTGAGCACTTCTACACGAATGCGAGCATCATAAACACAAGTTCTTCTTCTGCTATTTCGTCTCTGTTGCATGCGTAGTAAATACTATGTATATGTTGGATACTAGCAGGAGGAAAGTTACTCTGGATACGAGCGGGAGATATGTTTTTGTTTTCCCGCCCAAGCAGAGAAAGATATCTACTATGTATATACCAAAATTGCTTACAGCAGCATAGACGATGGGCGCCCATTAGTCACACAGACCGTACTAGCATCATCGTGATGGGGCTAATGTAGAGCGATTCAATATCGACTTCTGAGAAACATAAATTATGCTCAATACGATCTTTGTAACATTTCCTCTGATGAATCTATTGAACCCTAGGAAGCTAGAAATACTAAAATAAGATATTGAGAACCTTTACGACATATTTGGTGGAAGCACCCCTTTGTGCTTTATGACGAGCTTGAGACGTTTCTCAAAGGAATCCCACGCGGCACGCACCTCATCCATGGGCATCTCGTCACAGATTTTAGAAATGAGCTTCTTAGAGGGAAGTTGGGAGGCCACAAATTCTTATCGAGAAAATCAGTAAAATTTTCCCGTCCCGACACCACGCTTGGACGATTCGCCGTGTGGGCCGGTACGCCGTCCTGTTGAAAGACGTAATGATCTTTCCCGTAGAGGTCACGAAGTACCGGGACCACAACCTTCTCCAGAACCTCGGTCTTATGGTACGCGGCGTTGGTTTTCACATTTTTCTCGATAAACACCAGTGGAAGCTTCCCACGCTTGGAAACGGCCCCCAAACCCTCTGGAATTGCGGGATGTTTATGTGGGACGGGGGGTGCTGGCCAACATCGGCGCCCCCAGCCGATCATTTAGGACAGCGGTTCCCAAATGGGGGTTCGCGAACCCCCAGGGGTTCGCCAAAACTTTAGTTCGCTGCAGAATAGTATAGGGAAATCCGTCAGGGGGTACGCGAACCGAAAAAAGGTTGGGAACCGCTGATTTAGGATATTGTGCGGCTGTTGCAAGAGGAAGAGTTTCTCATCAGAAAACACGAACTCCTGACCAGCCGGCCGCGAAAGTATCAGTTTTGCTCAGTTCAGCCTCTTCTTCATTGTAGCCTCCGTTACCCCGTGAACCTTGCGTTTCTTGTACGGCTTACATTCCAGGTCCCTCGCCATGATGGTGTGGGCAGTCTCGATCGACACATCCAGGTCAACAGCGGTCTTCCGGATCGAGCGGTTCATTTTTCGACGAACCCGCTCCTTGATGGCTACTGACGTCCTCGCCGAACGAGACCGCCCGGATCTAGCACGATCTTTGGCCGAGCCCGTCTCTCGGCACCGACGGATATTGTTATAGATGAAATTCCACTTCACTCTGTGGGATTTCAACCGCCGAAATATGTCGCCGGGTCGCTCACCTCTCGCAAACAACTTTACTAAGACGTTGCGGCATTCCTTCATCGCGCGCGGTAAACAAATAACAAATGACATCAAGTCGACACCTTGTGCGTCGGTTAGCCTATATATAAGGCTAAAGCTGACACCAATACCAATACACATAATGCACATGATGCGCACTTACACAACGATGAAAAGTTGAGTTCGAACTTATTGAACACCCTGTATAAAGTTTTCACACAACTCAATTGGGTGCATTTGATCAACTAGAAAAATTCTTCCACTCCTCTCTTTCAAAATACAGAAATGGTTCTGTTTGTCATATCCACTCATAGTCCCAGCTGTATGTATAAATGTAACATTATAAATAACATTATGGTTAACATCGATTGTAAATGTATAATATATAAATAATATTTTAATGAACCACTCTAGTGATAAAATACGAACATGTATTTAGCTATATTTTGTCATTATTTGTTAATATCATATAGCCTATTTTCAATGCTAGACAGTAGAAGAAGACATAACTTCATTATAGACTAAAAAGACAGATGTAATACTAAGACATTTCCTTCAGTTTTGGACTTAAATTCATTCGAATTGCTCATTTCCAGACCTAAAAGATTTTTCTTAAGTTGATCTGCACTGGCAGAACATATGTTTTGTGTAGACAGGATTTGTTTGGCATGCGACCAAAAAAAATGCATCATCAATGTTTTAGCTCATTCGCGATCGTTAGTGTTTCGGCCATAACTGAGGAACGAAAAATACAGTACCATCCCGCTAATCCGACGAAACGAAGACTAAATTGTCAGAATATAATCTTCGATAATCCGACAATCAAACTTATGTCAATGCAAAGTGTCAGTGCGCACGTGCCTAGATATAAACAAAAGGTGAGGTAACCAACCTTTCGGAAAAACGGAGTAATCGTAGGATGGGGAATCTATTATTACATAAATAACACAAAAATACCAGCCGATTAGTTTGAAACGTGCGGACTTTCGTGCGCAACTAGATTTAAAATCAAAGTTGAAATTAGACTTGAAATCGAACCCGATATATGGCATTTAATTAGACTTGAAATTGAATTAAATTGGGCATGAACCTTCACTTCAAATTGAAATTGAATTTCAATTGAAAATCGTTTGAATTAAAATTCAAACTAGAAATTATTGGATTTAAAATTAGATTTAAATTTGGATTAACTAGGACTGGCAGTTTTACTTGGAATTATACTTGGAAATCAGACTTAAAGCATAATTTCAAGTTTCATTTAATTTATTTTAATTGTCTCAAATTGGACTTGTAAACTTTGAATTTTTATTTAAATTTAAAGCTGAAACTTGAATTAAAATTTGATTTAAATATCGAAATAGACATTAAATTAGACTTGAATTTGGACTAATTTGATATTGTAATAAGGGATGTGAAAACTATCATTAACTACTGATAGTTATCAGTAAGCAATAATATCACTAAGTATCAGTAAGGTTGCGCTGTTATTGATATTTACTGATACAGTTGCGTTGTCCCATTAGATAAATTAGTTAAATTAAACTTATTGGTCGGTTGTTGCGTACGATAAACATGGATGACACAATATATCGTCGTCATCTACAGTAGCCTAAAGCCGGGCTAGCTCGTGCTGATTCAAGCAGTCGTCTCCATTTGACTCTAACTTGGGCCACTCGTAGTCAATTTTCCAGTTGTTTCAAAACCCACAAATCACTTTCGACCTGGTCGAGCCATCTTGCACGTTAAGCCCCCTGTTCCTGGTGCCGGTGGGGTTGTTGAAGACAACTGTTCTCGTTGCACTGTCGTCCGGCATCCTTACGACGTGTCCGGCCCACCGTAGCCTACTGACTTCCACCAAATGTACGGTGGGATTCTCTCCAAACAATGCCTGTAGCTCGTGATTCATAGGTCTCTGTCACTCTTCGCTTTCAATTTGTACTCCAACAAATATCCGCAGTACCTTTCGTTCGAACACGGCAAGGGCGCGTATATCCTTCGTGAGCAACCTCATGACTTCAAGTCCATAAGGAACTATTGACCTAATAAAAGTTTTGTGCATTGTCAGCTTAATACGGTAGCGTATGCTTCTTGATCGTAGCGTTTTGTGAAGGGCAAAGTAGGTTCGATTTCGGTACTTTCCAGGTGAGGGCTGTGTCCGATTATTATGCTAATATTAAAGAGTAGACATTTAATTCGTAATCTACACATTCGGGCATTGATCGGCCACCACCCGATCATTTGCGGCTCTTCACTACTTCAGAAAGCGCATGGATACTTTCGAGGATATTTAGAGACCGGCAGTTCCATGTTCCGTGTTTCTAATCGATAGTCCGTTTTCGTCGCGAGGGTCTTTGTGGACTGTTCCGATTGTTTTTTCAATTTGATGTATTTGGTAAAATTTGCCAAAAATATATTTTAGTGATCTACCATGATCATGATCTATAGTATTGCATTTTACAAAATTATGAATTAGTGTATTTTTTCAACTAAAATCAAAATTATGTATACTCATAATTTTATAAATTAGTCTCCACGTCTTTAAACAGTTGATGACATGAGCCATTCTACCCCACTGATGCGTTTTACACAATTCTCCCCTATTTGGTCTAATTCATACCAACACGTGCCAGTTTAAAAATAATTGCTTTTCTATGTTTAAAATGAGAAGTCTCACATCAATATTCATCAACTACACTCAGTCTTATCAGTTAGCTGACACAATCAACTGCCAATATGATGAAGCGTAAATTCGCAGAGTTCAATCCAACAGTTTGCTACAACAAACCCGCCGCGGCCATCGTTTCTTCGGAATGGTGTGAAGCTAAACGATCGACAGCCCTAGCCGGTACACTGTGCCAGAGTTTTGAAGTACCGAGGAAATCCGCTAGAACATGGAAAGTGCTGACCGGTGAGCTTTGTCGAATTTCGCTTTGCGAAGGTGCTCAAGTAGGTGATTTAAACCTATGGAATCTTCAAAACCCTCGCGAGCACTTTTATTCTGGAAAGACGCGCCAGCTGCATGCATCGCACCTGAGACCGTGCGATCGACTTTGGAGCTGTTTGCCCTATTTGCGTCCGATGGCAACTTTCGTGTGGGATTCACTGGCTGACTATGGAATCGATAAAGACGGCGGTGCACTGCACGACGTAATAGGGACGCGGTGCGATGATTATACGTACAAGTTGATTACGGGGAAGGAACGTTTCGGTAGTTGTCATAGTTACCTTCGTGAAGCTATCAAGGAACACGGACTGGATGAATCTTATATTCACGATGTTTGGAACATATTTATGTGCACGGGATTCACTAGGGTAACAAACACCTGAAATTTGTTTAAATGAAAATTGAGTAACTGAACACTTACTTTTTAGGACACCCAACAGTACTTTTGTAAGCCAACTCCAGCACGGAAAGGCGACTACATTGAATTCATAGCGGATATGGATCTCCTGGTGGCACTCAGCGCTTGTCCTCAAGGCAACTTTCCTTTAATTACTTGACAAAGATAAGCCGGTTAAATTGATTATAATTTGCAGGCGACGTCTCCATCCCCGTTGGACAAGAGGTACCGGACAATATGTGCTTTCCCATGAAGGTGGAAGTTTTTCGCGCATGAATGCTATGGATTGGTTTGAATGTGATCCTATAGGGCTCAGTTCCTTAGTGAGTGTAACCGAGCTTAGGCCATTGTATCCCAAAGCATTGCATTGTTTTGGAGTCTCTTCTGTGCGTGTTGTACATCAACGATCTATGTTAATTGAGATTTCCGAAATGAATTCAATATCAATTTGACAGTTTGACTTTCTTAATATTTTTCTTTTGTTTAATTTAAAGTTATTTTATTTTTTGCTAGTTTTATCTCAATGTTATGCCAGTTAGATGTACAGGGATACCTCGATATAAGACAATTTATAATTTCAAAAAGTTGTCTTATATCGAAATTGTTTTATATCGAAACATGATTTTTTCAAGCATTTTTGCATTAGCACTCGCCAATTTTACTCTGTGTTGTGTGTTTACGTTTTACGAACTATTTGTTATTGTATGAGCTATTAGATTTTTACAATTTTTAACATTATTTAGAAATAATGAACATCTTTATGGCGCCGCTTTTGGATTGGAAAATTGGCTCAGGTGTCGTTACCAACTATATCAAAGGAATTTGTCTTATATCGAGGTAAAAATCGTCTTATATCGAATTTCGTCTATATAAATTATAAATTATATAAGCAAATTGGGTGCCGGTTGCTCAAAATTCATCTAATTTCCAGTCAGCCAGCTGGGAATAAGTTATTTAAACTTTCAATTTAAAAATCAACATAGATTACTTGGGTTTGGTTCTCGGTTCACAAAATTGAAACCTTTCAAAAATATTTCAAATAAAGAACTCTCATCAAGAGTATCGGAAAAACCGAATATGGTTTCAAAATTAGCATCTGCAAAATTTTTAAAGAAATAATGAAAATGCAAATCTAAACGACAATTATACAAGTTAGCAAAGACACGCTCGAAATTGCTATAAAAACGGCCAAATTAAACAGGGCGAAATGCGCTCGTGCATTGTGGCACACGTCACGCAGAGTTGCCACGCGCAAGGCGCAACTACTATTGGCTGTCAAAATCTCCCAATCCGTGTGCGAGTTGGCTGCTAGTGTGTACTGTGCCGTGGTCAGTCAGTGATGTTGTGAGTGCGCGAGCAAGTAGTGAAAGTGGTGAAAGATTTTTCCCCCTAGCCTGGATTAGCGCTGTGATTTTCTACTCCAGCGTTCGCTTGCCGCTCGGAACAGGATTTGCTTAATCGACGCACGAATTCGTAACGCAACAATGGCATCGCGCGGCGGACCCATGATCGTCGGAACCGATGGTGCAGATTTCGAGCACAGGCAGCGTGTGGCCGCACATTACCAAATCAGGTTAAATTTTTTTTTCTCAATCGTTTCCTACTACTGGCTGGCCCACGGGCCGTCCGTTCTCGGGTTGGCTCTGGTCACGAAACTTTCATGGTTGTGATAAGTGATAGTTCAAAGCATACAAAACAAGCTTACTCAATAGTGCTATCGATCTAATAAATGCATCAATCCATTCAAAATTGAACGCTTGATTTGCTCGCATAAAAATAGACCTCCGAGGCTCATGGAAGTTGAAAGGAAGATATTTTTGCATAGGTCTAGCTGAAGGTGACAGTATTATTGTTACGTTTCAATGTGTCATTTATACAGCTATACGATACTGTTCACGATTTATAGCAAGGGAGTCGGCCTGTCAGATGTGCTATAAATTTTCGCCCGTATTATCAGCCACCTCCAAATGGCTATGTATTGGTTGCCGGTTCCGAACGTTTGGCTGTGAGTTTTGTTTTGATACTTGTTTCGAGAGCGCGCATTTGGATGCAGCTGTGTTTGTTTTGGTTCTTTGGGCTGCCAATAAACAAACCAGCCAGAACTACACGTGTTGTATTGCAGCCTGTGATACACTGCTGGAAGTAAATAGGTCATTTTTTTAGTTTTAAAATAGATACTAAGCATCTGCCAACTTTCATGTAAATTTAAAGCTATATTCTAATTACTTCCTTGCTTTGAATAGCATTGATTCGACGTTTGGCAGCAGTTCGGATATAAAACGTATATATTAAATTTCATGAAATTCGGTCCCAGCTTGCAGTTTCGATAATATGTGGCCAAATCTAAGATGGGCGCCAATTAAATCTACAGTTTATTCGAAAGCCTCCTTTCTCTTGGCAAAACTGTATCGTTTGTTATTTATTTCATAGAAAATTATAAAATGTATTGCTTGTGCGGATTGCTAAGAATCCAACTTCTACCGAGACCTAATCAGGACCACGTTTGGTAGACGTTTGCTATAAACCCTCGCATAAGAAAACCTATTGGACGAATCTGGCCCGTGACAGCCAATATTGCGCAAAAAGGAAACAAAACAGCATTAACATAATATTACATTCTTTCTATACAATCAAAACTATTATGTACATTGTATATATGTTTACTATAAAACCAAGAGTTTTCACTTCCTATAGAAAACAAATGCAAAAGCGGTTAGTATTTCACCATATTTTTAGTGGGCTAGACACAAAATCGTGGAATGCTTCACCCCTGCTCTATTTCTTTCTCTCCAGTGAACTTTACCTACCCAAAAACTTCTAAAAAATCAAATCTAGTAAATAAAATAGTGACAATGACAATAATAAAATAGACTTATTGTGTATCTTTTGTGCTTGGAAAGTAAAAAAATCAGAGAACAAGGCTTCAAAGATTTCAACTAAATTTTCAAAAGCGAGAAAAATCAATTTACTTTTCACCAAGCGCGCGTTCTTCTGCAGCAACACCTACACTGACCGAAAAGTAACTTATTTTCCAACTATCCAATGCTGTTCCGTTCCGTCCTAACATGTTTTGTCCTGTTTCCTGAGCTATTTGTGTCATACCGCATTTATTACTGCACAATAGTTAGACAATTTACCATGGATCCCCGTTCGTTTGGCCGTTTTAATTTTATTATTTTTTAATTTGAGCCCCGCCAGTTTGTACGACGAGGAAATTAAAAATGTCCAAATGTCATAATCAACATAACATCATTTGCTTATAAAGACAATGCACATAAACCTTGATTGATTTGTACTGATATAGCTCAATCTGTTTCACATTCCGTTTTCCCAACGATTCTGATAGAAATTCGATCGGAGTTTGAAATATTCGCTGCTTGCAACTGCCAACTAAATCAAACTACAGAAACAATAACAAACAACAGGGCGGCAAGTTTATACAAGTTTCAGCACAACCGGCAACCCTAACCTAGTTGTTCAAATTAAAAACTACCCCGTTAGATTGCATGACGCATTGTTCAAATTAACGGGGGTCTCCGGAACAGTTATGTTGCTAGTGCTTGGGAAGTTTTATTTACTATTTGATGGGGCTTTCAACCGTTGGTTGGTTCACCCCAAGCTTAGGAAGTTTAAAAATCGTGGAGAAAGTGACTAAAGAAGATTTCAATTAAAAGTTCAAAAGCGATAAAAAACTAATTCACTTTCATGAAGCGCCCGTTTGTCTGCAGCTGCACTGAGATGATCAAACATATCCGGAGTGATTCGCGATTAGGGCACAACTAGCAAAATGTAAACAATGAGGAATATCACTATGATAATTTGCAAGTACATTTTCAAGTCGTAATTTAAATAAAAGTGACAAAAATCGAGTCTAAAAACATAAATTGGTGTAGAATAAGGCAATCTTATAATTTGACAGCAATACTGCACTAAATCTGTGCATTCAAGCTCAAAATCTAAGTCTTCTAGTTGAACCCCTTGAAATAAGCCTCAAAGCATTTTGACAATGAAATTCGCCCAGCACTGTTTCGCCTTGCTTTGATTTTTTTATTTGGTTTCGCCTGTTTACATGCGCCTGTGTTTTGAAAACAACGCAGTTTCGCTCTTCACTATCGCCTGTTTACACAACGATTTGCAAATAAGCCTGTTACTTCATCACAATGAAAGGGGCTAAACTGCAAATTGTCTTTAGGTTTGACTAACCACTGCTATCGCTCCTCACTAAAAACTTGTTTTAAATAATTCTATCGATTAAAACAGTAGAAAGGATTCTTGCCGTGGATATTATCAGTCATTTTAAGACGGATGGTGCAATAAAACGATTTGTTTACAGTCTGCTAGTTGCGCCGGAATCGCAAATCACTCCGGATATGTCTGTGCTAGTGAAACGTCTCGTTTTCTTAGAAAATACCATGTACCCCCGCTGGAATGACCTTCCTTAATTTGAACATTTTTAATCTGAACCCCGTTGGTATGAATGCGTTCACATTAAAAACTGATCAAGCGTCATTCACAATTGACGGTTAAGTTGACCGGACAAATTGAAAAAAAAGCAAAAAAAAACTTAATACGTTTCCTCTTGCTCAGCAGCTTTGGCAATATAGCTCATACGCAACTTATTTCTCTCCAGCACTCAAAATAGACTATTTTAGTCTAGATTTGAGTTGATACTGTCGAGCCAATTTCCACTTCTACAATCTGGATGTTCAGAATTCGAGCATATTCGACATGTTTTCAAAACGTTTGTTTTCGTCAAATCAAAACAACAGGGTGCGCGCCTTGCGCGTATGTGAAAGTGAATAGAGTTACCAAATATTCAGATTAAAAATGAATTCGCCTTATCTGAACGAGGTGTATTTCATATTAGCGGGGGCTGAGTGTATAATGAAATACATTCATTTTTGGAGTTGATGCATAGATGCAAAAAATAATGTTACAAATGTTACAAATGAGAATCACGTACCGTATGATTTAACAAAATCATATGCGATGAGCAAGACTCGCTTATAAGTACTATTTTAGAGGCGATATACGCACTGAGGAATAGGTATATACTAATATAAGTATTTCTATACGATAAGATCCGATTAAGCTCGACCAGCTTCATACAAATATACAACTTTGGGCTGAAAATCGTATGCTTGTCAGCTACTATCAGTATAAACAATGGAATGTCAACTTATGCGCGCTTTATTAGGCTTTATTTACGATTTAGAATTTGTTAAGAGATATTTAAGATAATTTTCGTACATTGATATACGAGTTGGTGTTGACTGGGGAGGGGAGCTGCCGTCTTCAAATCTCCTCGAACACCAACTGAACGTGCATCGTTCTCGACAGCGCACATCCATCGGCAGGACTCACCCCGAGGTCTACGGCATCTTGCAGATTCTCTGCTGAAAATAGCTTTGGCTACTCTTTCGTCGGGCACTCTGACCACGTACCCAACCCGCCGCAGCTTACCACAATGTACTACCTTTAATATATCAGCATGTTTCCATACTTGACATAGCTGATGGTTCATGCGTCTGCGGCACGCTTAATTTTCCGTTTTGTCACCAAGTGCAGATCACAGAAATTTACGGTTAAAAACTCCAAGCATTCATCGATCTGCTTCCTTTCCATAATGAGCCACCGGGAGAATTAGTGTTCTGTAGAGTGCCAGCTTTGTTCGAATTTGCAAACTACGGGATTTCTGATAGTGGGTTCCAATCTCGCTGCCCTACGGTTTATTCCGATGATATCGCCGTCATCCGCAAAATCAAGAAACATGTACGATTTCGTGATGATAATCCTGTTTCTTTCCACGTTCGCTCTTAGTATTGCATCTTCTGAGGTAATATTGAATAGCAGCTTAGAGAGTGCATCCCCTTACTTCAGTACATCCAACGTCGCGGAAGCGGCTGAGTTCTAACCCACTATTCTAACGCATAATTTTGGCCCATCCAGCGTCGCATGAGTCAGTTTAACTAGTTTCGCCGGAAAACCATGTTCTAGCATTATCTGTCACAGCTCATTTCGTTTGACAGAATCGTACGCCGCCTTGTAGTTCACAAACAGATGATGAATCTGTAAATTGTACTCCCAAAGCTTGTCTATTAACCAAGACAGGGTTAGCGTCTGATCCGTCGTGGAGCGACCCTCAGGAAAACCAGCTTGGTACTTGTCAACGAAGGACTCTGCTAATGGTCTTAATTAACAGAACAGGATACGGAGGATAGTGTTTACGCCCGAGTTGATGCCCTTTTTAAAAACTAAGCAAATAAGGCTATCCCACCACAACTCTGGCATTTGGTCTTCCCCCCAGATCCTGACGATTCTCCGGTGGATTCCTTCGAGCAGTCGCTCGCGCTCCGCTTTTAGAAGTTCAGCCGGGATACCGTTCTTCGCAGCAACCTTATCGTTTTTCAGCTCACTGATTGCCTTCTTAACCTTCCCACAATTGGTGGTTTCATCGATATAGCAAAAAGCATTAAAAGTCGATATGTAAACCGCTGAGTGATTAGCGTTTAAAACCTAGCAACCTTTCGTGACACTCGCAATTTTAGATTTTCTGCAGCCAACTAACCAACCGAACGAAATTTCTTAAGTTCCTGCGTAATTACGTTTAAAAAATACTAAAACTAAATTTTTGTTCGACCTCTTTTTTTTCAGCGCACTCAACAAAGCTCGGTTAAAATATTGCATTTTCTTTCACTACCTGCTGTTCTTCATGATGCTAGTCAAGCTGTCCGCCGACATCCTGGATCGTCTCGACATCTTCATTTTGGAAATCGAGGAACTGCAAATTCCACAGCCCCTCTGGTGGGAGTACTTCTGGTGTCTGTCGGTGTTTCTTTCCTTTATCGGTCTGTCGGCGGCCCGCCGCAATCGAATAAACGACATGAAGAAGTATATGGTAGGTATTAGCACGATCGCCTTTGTACCCCTGCTGTACTGCCTCATCTACTATCTGAACGACGTGATGGAGTACATTAACATGGATGAGGATACCGAGCTGGATGACACCGACATTTTCGTCTGGCAGGTAATTGTTAGTACCAATTTGCAAAATTGTCGAAACTGAATCGGATAACACTAATCGGTCGTTGACACTTCTGTTCTTCTAATCCATTGCACTGTTCCTATGTGTTTGTTTGCTCTACTCGCACGAATCTAGGGCTATCCGTACGGACTCTTGTGGTACGGCTTTGTGCTGCTAGCACTCCAGGTGCACTTCTTCTCGCTGTACTTTGCCTGGAATCTAATAAAGGCCTGGAGGTCTCGTGGAACTCTTAAGAAGGGGGAGTAAACCGACATGAAATCATGTTGGACTTAACAACTGCAACCATTTGAAAGACAATATTTCCGACAAATCTACCATATTGCTTACCGGTACCACACGGCCAGCGGCTTAAAACGATGTAACGGCTTCTTCGATTTCACGGACTCAATCTTTTGTGTAGTGCACAGCAGCTGGATTAAAGATAAAATGCAGTAGTTAAGTAATGTTTCCATCGTTGTTATAGAACAGTAATTCGAGTTAACTTAGTGCAACTTAATGTGCATACGTCGCAAATAAAACACTTCGGCCATAACCCAACAGCGTTCTTCTGCAATACTCCACAAAACATGTAGAAAATTCTTAGTGCTACACAGATATGACTTCCCGCTCATCGGAGAAACGTACTATAAAACAATTTAAATACGAACGAATGTAAGGCTGCCACAGACCTTATCTTATAGAGTTTTGATTGTCTCGTAAGTTTTTCATCAGTTTTGTTTACAATTTTTAGTTTTAGAACAAAGCGTTATTTATTACCGGGAAAATTAGACAGCCGCAATTTAAACGACGTAACAGAGAGCTCAAGTTATTTGATATTTACAGACTCCACCGTACGCTGCGAGCGCCGCAGCAAAATCGTTACTTGTACACTTATTTTCGGATCGTTGAAAAGCGCTTTATATAATAAACAGTTGATAATAATGTTGTTGAAAGTGCAGTGACAGCTTTGCACACAAACAGAACCGGACTCTGCCACTCTGCTCACGAATTGAAACACAAGAAAAACAAAGCCTAGAACGCAACGTCTTAGAGACTAAACGGTGTGTGTAAAATTTTTAGTGGTACATTGAAAATATTTTCCAAAAGCAGGAAACAAGGTTAGAGCTTAAAATAAACCAACAAAAAAGAAGAGGAAATTAAAGCCCTATTGATATTTATTGTGAGTAATATTATTCAAACTATTCTTATGAACGTGAAAGAAATTGATTGAAACTTCACAAGAGGGAGGACAAATAAAGTTGTTGCATGTAAATCTGGATACCTGGAAGTATCACTCTGTATGGTTTCGTATAGAACTATAAGAAACATCTAGCTTATACCGTTAGTAAGCATCTTAAAAGAATAATGGAAAGGTCCTTGATAATGTTATATCCATTTTTGCTCTTTCAAGCGTACAGGAACTACCATTATTCCTAGTATTTACAAGATGCATTAGAGAATCGGTCTAGTGGCACCATCTGGACGCGGGTAGACTATCGTCCCAGGTGGGTAAAATCAACCGTTCCTTTGCGCGATTCGGGACCCATCTTCCCCCACCTGCCCTGAAGGTAGATTTCGTGCCGGGCAACCTTAACCGAGCGAGTGGTCCTCTTTGAGAGGTGACGCTTAAGCCACTCGCCTGAAGAGCTTTGGTGAACGGGAGAGAAATCGCGGATAAGCCGTCCACGTTATAAGGTAGGGTAACCAACCTATTTTAGAACCCAACAGCAGCTGTACATAATTTGGACACTTCCATTTGATTTTGCTGTATGTGTGCTGTGTGTGTGTGTGTAGGTTGTGAGTGACCTTGGAATCATCTCGACTCAATCTTCATAGGTGTTGTTCTTAGAATTTTCCCGACTCAACCATAAGAAGTATGCCAATCATATGGGTAGCAGCCGCCCCCCCCCCCTCTAAAATAAATTTTTAATCGGTACTTTTAAAGCAAACTTTTTGCTATTGAGTTTCTCAAATATTAGAACGTAGAACATTTCGGCAAGAAGGGGAACATTCTGGATTTGGCATTCCACTTTTGCACTATTACGCAGCCCAAATCTTCCAGCAAAACAACACAAGTGCAAACCATTGTCCATAAATCGCATTAAACAATACACATATTTTATTTTTCTTACCTCAATAACACCGACGATTCAATTTGGCAGTAGATCGCCAATGTGATATTCCAAGATTTGTTATCCAGCGCGACTGACTCTCACTCCTGTTTTCACGGGAAGCTACCCTGTGAACGTGGCGGAATATGTAGGCTGTTGCTCTATCTCGGGAAAAGCAGTCCCTTCACTACATGATCGTTGTTCGTTATATTCAACAGCCAATGGCAGGTTTCTAGAATCTTCATCTAGAAATTCATCTTTCTACATCGCTTAATATCATATCATCATCAAGTTCTAGGTTTTACTTTTAGTTTTGACTGTAGCTACTTACATCATATTCATGACGAGTACTTCTGCACTGGTGTAGGATCTAAGATGGAAAGGAAGCATCCATCAGCTGCTGAAAGAGCACCATCAGTCTCTTCCCAATTTCCAGGTGTTTGAAAAAGTTAAATTTTCGATTTTTTAAATTTTTTTTAAAGAATCATTAGGATTCAGAATAACAATACGATCAAAATATATACAGAACCGAAGCGGACAAATGACAGTATTCCGTTCAATATGCAAAACAGAGGCGAGAGCTAAAGGAAGGTATATACCTCAAGACGCTATATTGTCAAAAAAGAAACAAATGAGTATCAGCGATTCCTCTATTTAATAACATTGGAAAGCAACCTTATTCTACGGTACAAAGTTTACGTTTTAGTTGAATAAACTAAGCTACTGATGACGTGGATGTATAACCAAACTAGCGTGGCCAAATCTGCAGTTTATTTTCATCGGGTCGGATAAATCAGCCATCAATCAAGGTAACAGTTACAAGTTTTTGGATTTAACGAATGAACTCAACAATGCTTAAAAATTGTAAATGAACACTATGGCTTTGAGGAATTAATTATCTACTATGAGATCATCCTTTGGGAAACTGTGAAACTTCATCCCAGGCGAAAGTAGTTATAGGTGCAGTAGTTACGATTCGCTTTGAGTCCAACATTTTCATTGGACATCGATTTGAGCTTAGATGTAACACTAGCAGGAACCGTACTCATCCATCCATGTTTCATAACGTGCCACATCATTGGCGGATACAGATTTTCGTGTCTTTACCATTGCGTCCTGGAAGTCCTGCGCCGTTACAGGTAGATCCACCTGCTCACGTCGGATCATTTTAATTTCCATCGGCGTCAAACCGTTAATATGCCGTCTCATAGCCATCATTGCTGCGTCGCTGAAAAAATAAAACAATTACTTAGCATCATAAGTAAAAACACAACTGTATCGTACATACCGACAAACATTAGCAATATCAGATCCAGTGTAGCCCCGCAGTTGCTCCGCTGTTGCTTCTACATCGAGATCGGAAGAAACGTTTACACCTTTCAAACACAGCTCCATTAGCGCTTTCCTAGTGTTATCGTTCGGAAGACCAATGTAGACTCGCTTTTCAAACCGTCTCCGGAAGGCTTCGTCGATATCCCATGGATGGTTGGTCGCCGCTAAAACCATTATTATTTTTTCATCGCTATAAAATCAAAATTTCCTAATTAACGTTCAGAAACACTACTAGTTTTAAGAACACTTACTTAGAAGCATTCAAACCATCCATCTGTATGAGTAACTCTGCTTTAAACCGACGACTTGCTTCGTGTTCCGAATCGCTTCCTCGGCAGGCGCACAGGGAATCAATTTCATCGATAAAGATCGTACTGGGTGCGTAGAACCGAGCCATCTCGAACAGTAGCCTTACCAGCTTCTCACTTTCTCCGCGGTATTTTGACGTCAGAGTACTCGACGAAACATTAAAGAAGGTGGTTCCGCACTCGGTAGCGACTGCTTTCGCGAGCATTGTTTTACCAGTCCCCGGCGGCCCCACCATCAGAACACCTTTCCAGGGTCGTCGAATGCCGCGGAAGAAATCAGGTAAAATAACCGGAAGAACTACAGCCTCCTGCAAGATAGCTTTCGCTTCGTTTAACCCGGCAACATCATTCCATTGCACGTTCGGATTCTTCTGGAGCATGTCCTTTTCCAACGTATCAACTAGGTGAGATTCATATCCAATTGAGCTAAATAACTTTGGTTTTTCAATTCTTTTAACCGGTGATTGCTGCTGTTGCGGTGAATTTTCTTCCACTGATGTGACTTCCTGATCGTCTGATCCACCGCCCTCTTCGGATGAAGACTTTTTCGGTCGCTCCTTGATTTTCGAAGTAGCCAGCTTACGAGCGCGGATTCGTTCGACAGAACGACTCTTTCGAAGCGAAGATTTCTGGCCGCTGTTTCGACTGCTGCGTCGTTCGGTTGGAGTGTTCGTCGAGCTGGCATAGCCGACACTGGTCTGGTGCGTCAATGACGAGGTACTCTGGTGGTTGGAATGATTGATTGAAGGCAACGTTGGCTGTAGCTCCGGATCACGACGACGCAGCGAGGAAATCCAACGGGAATCGGTTGCCGTCGGCGGGGACGCCGCGTTGGAGGCCGCCATACCAGCATGGCGAGGATTGGGGTGAACTTCTGGAAGAAATGCGAAATAAAACATTAAACCGTTGCTCAGTGGGCAGAATCGACCGAAAAAACGACCGATGTTTTTAAGGGGTAAAAAGTGATTTTTCTTACGTAAAAAAGAACACAAGAAATCAATTGGTGATGGTCTCAACGCGCAACAACTGAACTTTTGAAGGTCTGGAACGAACAACTGTATTATGCCATTTATCAGGTTATACTAAAGGTATGGACTGAAGAGGAACTACCTACGGACTGGTAGGAAGGTCTCATATTCCCTATTTACAAAAAAAAGCCATCGACTTGAATGCAACAATTATCGAGGCATTACTCTCCTCAATTATACGTACAAAATTTTCTCCAATATCCTGTTTCTCAGACTGAAGCCGTTGCAGGAAACCTTTGTTGACGAATTTTAGTGCGGTTTTCGAGAGGGACGCTCCACGACGGACCAAATGTTCACCGTGCGACAAATCCTCGATAAATTCCGGGAATTCAACTTACGGACTCACCGTTTGTTTAAATTCAAGGTGGCGCACGATTCAGCTAAACGCAATGAGCTATGGCAAATTATGCTTGAACATAGTTTTCCAAAAAATACTGATTAGGCTGATACCTACGCGCTACCCTTGATGGTTCAAAATCAAGCGTCAGGATAGCGGGAGATACATTGGACCCATTCGTGACGTTAGACGTCAATCCGCAAAGGGTTTGCAGACGATATCGATATCATCGGTGTTAACCGTAGCTGTGGAAGAAGCGTACACGCATCTTAAGAAAGAACCTGCGAGGAAAAGCTTATCATAAATGCTAGCAGAACAAAGTACATGGTGGCTGGTAGAGATCGTGGTAGCTCTTCGGGTGTTGGAACTACGGTGGTGATAGATGGAGATACTTTTGAAGTGGTTGACGAGTTTGTTAACCGTGGTACGTTATTGACATGTGACAACGATGTGACTCGTGAAGTAATAAAGCAGATAACGGCTGCCAACAGGGCCTTCTACGGATTATGTAGCCAACTGAGGTCCCGCATAAAACTCCGTACAAAACTCGTGCTCTATAACACGCTAATACACGCTAATTCATAGTGGTGCTCTACGGTCGCGAAACGTGGACGTTAAAAGAGAGCACTTGTCGTTAATGAGCGTAAGATCCTCCGATGAAAACTTGGTGGCATGGTAAACGAAGTAGTGAGGCGTAGGCGCATGAATCATGAAATATACCAAGTATACAAAGATGCGGATAATATTGTGAAGCGACTAAAACACGACAGGCTACAATGGGCTGGCCACGTAGCGAGGATGCCAGATGAAAGACCATCGAAAACAATATTTAGCAGAGAACCCGACAGAGGCCGACCCCGTACCCGTTGGATGAGCGCTATTGACGAGGATTCTAGAGCCGCGGGTGTTAGGGACAGCCGGCGAGCGGCTTCTGAATTCGGCATGGATTCGATAAGCGGATTGTCGCCGAAAAAGTAAAGTAAGTAATTGCTAATGAGTGTTGAAAATTTGTACAATTCTGTAGTGCATGAAGGATATAGGATATATTATCTTTCAAATGAGACTAATAGCGCATAGATCGGTTTGGCCATCTCTGAGAAACAGGCGATAATACCTTGTCAAAACAGGTTTTTTAAGCATAACTTTTAAAATAATTGTTTGTTTTCAATTTAAAATTTTTGAACAATTTAGTTTTAACAAGAGCTTTCATTTGATAGTAAGATCGTTGAAATCGATCATGTAGTTCCGGAGAAACCCGTGGCACGTAGTTTTCACATTTTTGCTTATAACTTTTAAACGAAACGTCGTATCACGAAACAACTCAATAGTGATCTACTAGACAATAATACCTTTCAAACAAAAGTACACTGAAGTCGCTTTTTACGCGGTTTTTTACGCCCCTATTTTTACGCGGTTTTCGGAATTTAGGCGGTTTTTTTACGCGGTTTTCGGAATTTACGCAGTTTTTTTTACGCGGATTTCGGGATTTACGCGATTTTCGGAATTTACGCGGATGTGCTCAAAACGTCTCTTTTTCGCGTAGTGTTGAAATCCACAAAGTTTTTTTTACGCGAAACTTTGTGTTTTTACGTGAATTTTGGAATTTACGCGGTTTTTTACGCGGTTTTCGGAATTTACGCGGTTTTCTGAATTCACGCGGTTTTTTACGTGGTTTTGGTAAAAAGCGACTTGAGCGTAATAGGGAACGATTAGGTTCAGCCATCTCTGAGAAACAGGCGATAGAAAAAATCATTACATACATACACACATACACACATACAGACATTGCTCAAATCGTCGAACCCTATCGATTGGTATATGTGACTTGGCCCTCCGGGCCTCGAATCAATTTCGTGTTTTTCGACCAATTTTTAAACCTTTGTTATAGTATATTAAAGGTAATAAAAACTACTCAGAATCTGAGTTTGTACACTTTAAGGGCATTTTGAGTAGTTTTAACCAAGTTTCAGCTGAATCCAACCTATTTGCACGTAACTTCATTTAAGAGCAGTTTCTTTTAGCAACAGAACCTTTGGATGACTGTTCAACTTCATAAACAAAAGAAGTTTTAAATTTTATTTCAGAATACCGCCCAAATTTTAAGTTTATTTGAGTTTTACGTTTGATGAATTTCGCCCCGGTGATCAATTTGCCCCCGGATTAGGGTACTCGACACGGTGGATCCCAAGTTTGGTAAGGGGACAAACAGTTTTGAAAAAAGTTGATTTTTTTGTTAACCTTGACATGTCTATCATGTAATAGTTTATAAATTTGTCTTCCCTTGGCAATGAAAGCCATATTGAATTTAATCAGAAAACCGCGAAATTTGTTTAACAAAAAGCAAGTTGCTGGTTCTGGAAAACAAACAGTAGTAACCTAGATGGGTTTTGGTGAATTCTATATTACACTAGTAATCTATCTTTCCAGTTTAATCATAGACACTCAAACGAAATGCATGTCGTATTCCCGAGGGTCCAAGGAGTCATTGGTCTTTACAAGCATCGTAGTTCCAACGAAATTAACATCATACCTATCGCCTAGAGTGATTGACATGGACTGATGTTCCGGTTCCAATCTCCCTTGCTGATTCTAACAGCATCTGAATTCGCATTAAAAATTCATGTTAGACTCATTGCACGCAATCGTCTGGTCAGTGATACTATTGATGCTGCCGGTTTTATTTACAAAATGAATTTTAAGAAGAAAACAACAAAAATTAAACCATACCGAATAGAATAATAAGAGCAGGCGACTTTCAAAATGCAACCAGCCTAGGTAGAATCAGATAATTTGGGTGTTAATCAATTTTTAAAAACCCTGCGGTGTACCATAAAGTGAAAATCAAATACTTTCGTGCGTGCAAGGCATTGCAATGCGTAGTTTGTTGGAAAAACTGGTCGATAATAATTGGTCAGTGTGCATATTGATTCTATTTTAAACGTCAATTCTGGTCATTTATGCATTAAATTTTGCTCATAGATTGCATTAATCCAAAAAATCCAAAATAAATTTCTCAAAAAAAATGTTTAGAATGGAATGACTGATTTTATAACTTTAGACATAAAATATTTGTGTTTTGTTTATGTTTCTGATATAAAAATAAGTATTTAAGTAGAGCGTTAAACATGAAAAATGAAAAACTGTCAACAGATTTTTTATGACCATCGTTTGCCGTAAAATTATTTTTTCATAAGAATATAAAATATAAACCCTTTCGACAAAAAAAAACATTTTTATTTAAAAATATAATAAATAGGGAATTACTTTACATGCAAAACATGACGGATAGCGACCTTGTAGTTTCAGAAACTCATACACAACCACCTGTGACAATTCAAAGCAAAGTTCTAAGCAAAATGGAAACAGGGAAAACTAAAAACTTTTTCTCACGTCAACCACGCGGTGCCTAAGTTTTGAAGTATCGTTCCTCCAAATGAGGTCAATGATAGCACCATCTGAAAGTGTAAAACAGGCAGCTGCTTTTTTTTCGTTCGTTAGCCCATAATTGTAGGTATCCAGGTCAATAGTTCTACTCATTAAATCTCAAAGATAGACGTACTGTTGGTCACCCCAGCTTGACCTCCTTTTCCCCACCCAGTCGCAAACGTCTGACTGCCGCAGTAAGAAAGCCTCAGCCATCAGCCGTGCAAACCAACCAAGACGGGCGCAAAAGTAACATAAATTCTATGCTGACCTTGCGTGGGTATTTTATTCTTCTGCAGGTTGACACGGATCGACGAGCTACCGATGCCTACACCCGCCCCGCAGCTGGCCGCCACATTGGATGTGCTGGTTGCTTTCTTCACGCCAACACCCATGCCGGGAACGCCACTCAAGCCACAGCCTGCACCGGAACTTCCCGACGATCCATTTGTCGGTCCGAGGTTCGTTGCAGCGATCCTTGACGGCCGATGAGTGGTGGTAATTTTAGTGAATGCGAAGGGTGCTAAATTATCCAGTATTAGCGTGTCCATCATCCTGGCCATGTGTTGAAAGCTGGACGTGGAAGGCTGAGAGCTGAAAGAAGAAAAAAGACAATTGGTAAATTAGCAGAGAGTCAAAAAGTAAAAAAATCGTGATTTTAAATGGACGATAATCAGCTTTCCTGCTTATAAGTTGAAAGTTCTTTCATTCAAGGATTGGCACATATTCTGAAGATTATGTGTCAGATTCGTGAAAAATTTCAATTAATTCTCAATTAAATCAGCAGCTACACTTCGGGCGCCTTGACACCATTAATGAACGCTTGTCGTTATTTCACCCTGGTCAACGTGCTACTTTCATGCTGTTCGAGCTACAAAAGCTTATGTTTCGTGTTACCAATCCACCGGATCTTAACATTATACCAAGTCTCCAGACGGACGCGTGTCTTACCCTTTTTTCCAGGACACGAATTTAATCCGTTCTACAGAGCCGTGTATCGCTAGTACTAAGACATGAATTAATATAGAAATTTAATATTTAATAATTCATATACCTAGTACCGTGAAACAGTAACAGAAACAGTAGTGCAAATAATTGCTGTTTAAAATAGCAATTCAAAATTAAACCACAAAATGTCAGTTTATTTTAAAAAACTGCATAAAACATTCAAAATTGCATAAAATATTAGGCAAAAATTTATTTCTAGTCGAAAAATGATTTTTAGAAGTTAAAACTGTTTGCGAAAAAAATTATTTTTCTTAGTTTTAACGATAATTTGAATAAAACGCATGCAACGTTAAGAAATGACATTCATTCATCATAGACAATTTCAAAGCCAAAGTCCATTTGAGAAAACCACTGATACGGGAACAGCTCATGTTCCAACAAAAAATTCTAAACAAAACAACAAATACAAAATACAAATGTTAAGTTATAATTAAAATTACCAATAATTCTAATTTGGTTTTACTCGTTTGACTTTTTTCCTTTTAGTTTCGTGTATAACAAATATAATAACATTTTTCGCAGCATTATGAGGAAATTTGAACTGACAAATTCATAGCACCGGAAATAGCAGGAAGTGAGCAATCACAATTAGAAACGTGACAGCAATTGGTTGTCCAACTTCCTTTGGGGTTTTTTCCATTGCGACGTAGCAGCTGTAAGTGTATTCGCAACCGTCGCTTGCCCTACTTTTGATTGTCACTTATTTATTAGTTTTCCCCATTTACCTCAATCCAAAGACATTCCTTTATGCTAAATAATTGATCAACGGAACCGGACAATAGTAATGAGAGCTAGTTTTCCCTCCCAACCGAAGAGGTCGATGTCCCCGGTCATGCTATCGGTATGCCGCACAAAGCACATACTCGTGGCATAAAACTCCCGCCAACACAGTGACAACAATTCAAACAATGATTGAACCAACCGACACCAGCGCCATAATGAAGTGCAGCAAAAACAGTCATCAAGAGTCGAGCCCTGATTGAAATAGAGTTTCTTAGTAAAATAGGACCACTTCTCTATTTCCGCTATGCGGAAACCCCCAAGCTAACTTTTATGAATTATTGATAACGGCTGGAATAAAAATAAACCCAGCCCAGCGTAAACTATGAAGTAGAAAAAGTGTTTAACCTTTACGTCCCCCGGTCCCTGATATCAAAAATAACTTTTAGGACTATACATTGATTTTTATTCAATTTTGTGTAGCAAGTCTTAAAAGAACCACAATGCCATACATTAACAACATTTGGTTCCATTTTCCCGGAGATATTCCGTATCGCAAACGAAATTTAAATAGAAATCTGCCTACGATAGGTTCTACCTGATTTAATATATTCCTAGAAAAAATTAAATTGGACGATTTTGAATCTCAGTGGGACTGATAACGAATATTCCAGAGTATACAAGTTTGCTCAAAATACGTCCAAATGTTCATCAATGGTCGGCTTGAAAAATCCTGTGACTAGATCCCATTTGCCATGTTACCACTTTACCAGAAAAATCAGAGAGGTTTTGTATAAGACACGACTGCATAGGTAATGCAACATAATGAATAATCAGTTAGCTATCGATTTTTAGCTCAAGTAATTAATATTACGATCAAACATTTAGCATTGGATTTGAGTTTAGAATTCCATGTGACTACTCACGTTTAGTCTTCTTCTATCTTCCTTAAGTCCGTACTATAACCGTACTGTGAGTTTAAGAACTGTAAATGCATGTGTTAGCTTAGGTTAGGATATAAGAAAATCTTTTAATTTTACCTTTTGCAAGTAAGTAGCACTAACAACTATCGTATAACAATTAATTTAGATTTAGATAACGATTAGTATAGTATAATTAGCATATAATCACTTTAGAGTTAAGTTGAATTCTAGGATAATCAATACATGTAGTAATAATTAATTGTAACCACTTTTTCGGCTTGTTATACATCCGCAATCGCACTTTGATGACTTGCCATTTTTTCTCCTACTTACGATCTGTCGTCCGTCAAGCGAACACAGTTGGCAATTCGGAGCAGGGTTGCGCTGAACAATGTACATGGACGCAAGGTGCGTCGGATCCCGTAGGGTTGTGACACTCCCCCTCGTTCGCCACTGCAGTCACTGTGGCTTACCTTCCATTGCACCGACGTCTCGCAGCACTACCTTGGTCGCTGGTCTTTCCAGAACTCCTCTCGCTGTCTGGACGATTACTCGGCGACCCTGTTCGTCTTTAGCCAAGACGGTGTCCACCACGCGACCTCGTGGCCAGTAGTTCCTTGGAAGATTGCAGTCGACGATCAGCACAAGATCGCCCTTATCGATGGGTTTTATGGACTGGAACTTCGTCTTCCAGGTCAAAGTAGGTAGGTATTCATTCAGCCACTTCTTCCAAAAGATGTCCGTGTACAGCTGGGCCTTCGTCCATCAGTGCTTGAGAACAACAGGTCTATCGTTGAGACTGATCGAGGACTTTCTCCCATTAGACGATTCTAACAGAAAACGGTTCGGTATTAGGGGGGGTTCAGTATCGTTATCTAGCGGTATGTCAGTGAGCGGTCGCGAGTTTAGTATTATTTCAATCCCCATTAGCATGGAACGCACGAATTCGTCATGGGGCACGCGTGAGGTGTTCAGATCGTTGAGGGTCCTCTTGACAGATTTTCCCAAGCATCCCGAGCAGCCGCCAACATTTGGAACCGTTGGGGAGTAGAGCCACCACTTTGAATCAAGATCATCGAACTCAAAACTTCGCCTTTCGTCGTTATGCACTTTCGGGAACTCGCTAGTCAGTAAGCTAGTCCCGTAATGGTTACCCACCACGCGTGTTTCCGAAGACAAGATTTGCAACGTACATTCTTCATCCTTCGAAGCTGGTATGAACCAGAGGTTCCTAGTGGTACGATAGGATACCTTAAGGCTAAGCTCGGGTTCATTGCCTTTCCAACACGCAGGTTAATGTGGAAACTGTAATGACCGCTGTGTTTAGCGTTTACCATCGCGGATTCTATTGTGCAGAGTCCATATACTATCCAGCCAAGACGGGTTTCACACTCCATCGGTTCATTTTCCTCTCCTTCTACGCTTTTCAGGGCATGGCCCAATCGACAGTTGTTCATCCCTATTAAGATTCGTGGAGATACACTTTCGTAGGATTCCAGTGGTAAACCTTCAAGATAGCGATACCTGGTGGCCATCGTCGGAACTGACAAAGACTGCTTTGGAACAGATAGATCCCGAACAGTGTTCGGATAGAACTGGTAACTATTTTCTGTAGCAGCAATTTGTTTTATGCAGCTCAAACTGTAAGTATATTTTAACCATTAATGTTATAAATTTGCATTTGATTGTTTACGACTTACAATAAGTAGTTTCCTTTCTAATCTTCGTACACACTATAATCCTTTTTTCCACTATCGTTCCTTCCTTCGCTATCTCTTTTGCTTTTCTTGCCCTTTCCTTATCCTGGTAAACTTTAGTTAATAAATATTACTCACTTAATAACTTCTTTTTTTATTTTCAAGTATGTACTTACGATCGCGATTTGCTTTAAATATTAATCTTCTTTCTCTCTTTGCAGGTTAACAACAGCCACGGCAACAGCGGGAATTGCGCTTGAACAATTGGTCTAGGGTTTAGACTCGAACAACCGGTGTCTATTTTCGATCACTGTGTTAGGCTGTAGATTACTAATCACTTTAGTGAACAGCTGCCGATTACTTCTGGTCTTCTAGAAATCACTGTTTTACAAGCCGTTTAAATTTTCATCCACTACTGCTCTTTCCGTAATGCCATATAATTACAATTTTAATTTAAATGTAACTTTGCCAAGACCTGCTAATATTTTTCCTACATTTGTTTTTTTTTTTTTCATCTGTCAATCTGACGAGCCGCGATCAGTCGAATGCACCGTTTTCGGTTACACCGTCGCACTGCCCAGCGGTGTCAACAAACAGTATGGACCAGTATGGCTCGAATACCTCGCTGGTGTCATTTACTAAGGAAATCTTGAGACAGCACCACTGACTCGTTTTCTTTTCGTTGCAAACCACTCGTCCAGTCGAGACATACCTAGTGGATAAGGATTTCCTTCTAGATCCAGTTCTTTTAGTAGGCTGTGCTCTATTAAGGTTGCCGACGATCCGTCGTCGAGGAAAGCATAGGTTTTCACTTGCTTCCCCCTACCGGATATAGTCACTGGCACGTACCGAAACAGAACCTTCTTCGTCGCCCTAGAGTGCGTGTTGTAGCTCGCTGAGCTTTCGTTCGACGATTTCGTTGATTCGGAACTTGCAGCCTTACTATAACGTTTGTCGTCGTGCAATAGTCTATTATGCATCAACGTACAGCTATTTTTTGTGCTATTTTTACAGCTATTGTGGACGACTTTATTAAGTCAACAAGCTTATCGAGGTTTCCCTTGAGCAAATATCAATTTGCATACCAATCAGGCTAATCTACGATAACGGCGCTACAATCGCTAGTTAGCAAAATCGAGAAATCGTTTCAAGCCAAAGAAATAGCTTTGGTTGCGTTTCTCGATATTGAAGGAGCATTCGATAATGCATCCTATAGCTCAATGCGTTCCGCAATGGAAGCGAGGGGCCTGGATAACTGTATTATCGAATGGATAATGGCGATGTTAAAAGATCGAGAAATTTCTGCTGATCTTGGAAGTGCACAACTAACTATAAGATCAATGAAGGGCTGTCCTCAAGGAGGAGTACTGTCACCCTCATTGTGGTCATTAGTAGTAGACAAACTCCTAGCCTTTCAAGCAGAACAAGGATATGAGGTGATTGGTTACGCAGACGATGTAGCCGTCATCAACCGTGGCAAGTTTGATGACACAATATCTAATCGGTAAACTGCGCTAAATATGACTTAGGGATGGTGTAGAAAAGAGGGCTTAAATGTAAACCCTTCCAAAACTGTTATAGTGCCTTTTACTAAAAGGATCAAGCTAAATTTAACACCACCTATTCTAGATGGGGTTTCAATTCAGTTTGAAAAAGAAGTTAAATACCTTGGTGTCAGTTTGGATAAAAAACTAAGTTGGAGCTCCCATCTAGACAAGGTTATCACTAAGGGTACAAATGCCCTATGGGTTTGTAGTAAAGCCGTGGGGAAAACATGGGGACTACGACCAAAAAATTTCCATTGGATTTACTCGGCAATAGTTCGTCCGAAAATTAGATACGCCTCACTTGTATGGTGGCCCAAACTTAATGAGGTAACCGCTCAAGTAAAGCTAGGTAAACTACAGAGGCTTGCTTGTATTTCAATAACTGGAGAAATGAAAAGTACACCATCAGTTGCTTTGGATGCCCTTCTTAACCTGTTACCTCTGCATCAATTTGTGAAGCAACAGGCCGCGAAAAGTGCCCTGCAATTCAAACGGTATAACAAGATTTTAGACAGTGATCTGACAAGACATTTAAGGATCGTTAAGGATTTCAGGCTAAACTCAGATATTCCTACAATTGAAGATTGGATGACAATGAACACAAACTATGACGTTCCTTTCAAAGTGGTTAAATCAAGCCGCTATGTTTGGGAGTCTGGTGGGCCAAGTTTGCATCCAGGTTCAATAGTGTTCTATACTGATGGGTCGAAGATGGGTGAAAATACTGGAGCTGGGGTTTTTGGCCCTGGAGTCAGGAAAGTTACATCAATGGGTCATAGCCCAACAGTATTTCAAGCAGAAATTCACACCATTATTGAATGTGCGAATATCTGTTTAAATAGGATGTACAGATTTGCAGAGATCTGCATATTTTCAGATAGTCAAGCGGCTCTCAATGCGCTTAAAGCTTTTACATGTAAATCGAAGCTAGTGTGGGAATGCATTCTCTCTCTTAGGCAATTGGCCAGTAAGAACGAAGTAACTTTATACTGGGTGCCCGGTCATTGTGGTATTGAGGGAAATGAAAAAGCCGACAGTCTAGCAAGAGAAGGTTCTGCATCAAACTTCATTGGTCCGGAACCGTTTTGCGGAGTCCCGGAGTGTGCTCTGAGAACCGAAATAAGAAGATGGGAAATGTCCATGGTAGAATCAAATTGGAACGCCACGGACACATCCAGACAAGCAAAAAGATTCATAAGACCAAGTGCAGCAAAAGCCCGGATCTTATTAAATCTTAGTAAAAAAGATCTTACTACTAATTACTGGTCTGTTGACTGGTCACTGCCCGAGCAGATATCACTTAAACAAAATAGGTAAAAATGATACTAAACTACTGAATGTCGTTTTTGCCGATTAGATATAGAAACTGTTGAAGATATACTCTGCAATTGTGGAGCATTATTCAATCAAAGGATGTCAATATTTGGAAAGGGGTTATTAGAGCCTTTCGAAATTTGGCAAAGCGATCCTGGTAGGGTATTAGGCTTTATACAACGAGTTGAGCCTAACTGGGACCGTGTGCTATGTTAACCATTGTCCATCACACCTTAATTGTGATAGGATATCTAACTAGCACCAGATCAAATATGGGTCATACAACAATAGTCCTTATCAATGGACGCAGTTGTAATATGGCTCTACAGGAGAGAAGTAAAAAAATGGCATGACAAGGTGTAATATTTGAACCTACACAAACAACGGCAATGGTGGAGTGCTTAGGCTCGTCCTTCTTCCTGAAGTGAAACCCAACGGTAACTCCGGGAGGGATTCAGGAAATGGGAAGCAGGAGAATTTTTAGTAGGTAGGCGCAAGCTGGCATCTTGCGAATCCTATACAACACCAGGAGGTGTTGTGTTTAGACTCGCATGAAAGGTCTTGCACTATGAAATCTTGTCCGACTCTGTGAAGGTTACTGCCGGTGTGAAACATGTCTTTATCATAACCATTGCTGTTTCCCATCTTTATGGATGAGATAATATATGGAACTATTGGATATATGGTACAGAAGACCCAATCGAGAATTGCTTTGGAATCTTCTAACGATGAAGTAACTCAATGACCTTGGCCTAACCGATGACATTGTTTTGCTCACCCAACACCGAGCCGATATGCAGAACAAGCTAGATGAGCTTTCCGACAGCTGCTAGGCAGCAGGTCTCACAATCAATGTAGCATAGAACAATTTTATGGTAGTGAACAATGGCACTTCTACCATCATGCTTGATGGCCTGACAACACTAAAGATGTTCGAGTCGGGTAAGGTACCCGCGCCCCTGCCCGTACCAGAGTTCGGATCGAGTTCGGCTATCAAAAAAAAATTGCGGGTTAGAGCCCGGTACAGGTTTTTTGTTTTTTCTGAATCGGGTACGGGTAGGGTTCGGGTGTCCAAATGTTCACACCCGACCGTCTTTAATTTAAAACTGTCGCTCTAGTTTGTTTCGCTGGGATTTTTTTTCGAAGTGTTATATCCGTTGGCGTAATCCTATGATTTATTAAAAGGCTCTTTATAAGTAGTTACATTAAAAATTCCAACTAATCACCCCCCCCCCCCCCCCTTACATACCTCGGCCGTCAAAGAAAGTGTAAATATTTGCACTGCCGTTCAACTTAACCAATCAAGAATAGATCAAATTAACTATTCATTCTCCAAACGGAAATTTACTCGACTGGTCGTTTCAATAGGAAACTCTAATGAAGGTGTGACGAGTTCAATTCAATGACGTTATGTTTCTCTGCTAGGCGACTCAGTAGAATTAGTAATTTGAGGAAAAGTTCGTCTTGGTATTATACATATAAGAACCGTTTAGTACACCCTTCTAAATATATTTATTTTTGGAAATCGCTCATTTCATAACTTCATACCTCATGAACCGACATTTTTTATGAAAATGCAAGAAAATTCTTAAATTTCTTGAAAAATCGGAATCAATCGGAAAATGGATTTAAAAAAAAAGAAAAATTCCACGACAATGATAAACTCCAAAGAAAAGTCGAAAAAGATTCATATATTTCTTTCTTATTAATATTAATATTATTCTTATTTCATATACTAGGACATAATGGGTTAAGCTAAAAAAAATCCTAGTATGCAAGAGCAAATCAGTAAGAAATACATTAGTTTATTCATAAAACAAAACTTGGAAAAACAATTTGTTCAGATGTTGCAGTAGAAGATTGATACTATTCTCCATGTAGGTACAACAATAGGTTCTAGCAAAAAAATGTTCAGAATTTTCATTGCCGGTCAACTAAAAATAAAACTGATAAAATCTGTGTTTTAAATAGGAAATCGATTTTCTCCTTCAGCGTAATGAACGAAAAAGTAGGTATCACATAAAAATAATGTAAGTTTCAGGTTTTTGCTCCATTAGTTTTTCCTGCATGACCCGAAAACCGCAAATTGAATTTTAGGCCCGTAAAAAATATACTCCCAAATATCACACACAAAGTTGTCCAATTATGAAGCGTCATTCTACAACGGCTAAGCACACGTGCAGCACCTCAGTGGCATCGATAGGCCACGCCACAGCACCAACAACAAAAGGCACCATCGTCCGGCAAATTGAAGGGGTCATCAAACTCCGTCCACCGTCCGTTCAAGTCGCCCACTGTAGTCGCCTGAACACACAAGCAGTGAACCTTCTACGCCCATTCCATTCCCGGTCTCAAATCGGAACTTGAAAGCAATCTAAATGGAATAGCGTGCGACCGGAGTTTTCTATGTGAGCGCACTGAGTTCATCAAATGCTTCGTCCTGCTAAAGGAATGAAAATATGTCGGGGTTTTTCTTTTCTTTTACTGCCATGAGGCGGCTTTTAGTCCTTCTTTAACTGGTATAGAATTTTTGCATACCATCACCAACTTTTTCCCTGAAGGCACCATCGAATAGTTGAAGATGTTCTTGAAGTGATATTGCAAAAATGCAACACACGACATCAAACTTCTCTTTGTTGTATTGTTAGAAAACTCACTGTTAGATGAATACTGAGCAGTTATTTCTAGGCTTCTAAGAGAACACAAACGCAAATGGTGTATAATTACGATATCGATTCGAATTTGAACTGGCTTGAAGAAAATGAAATGTTTCCCTTACCATTCATGCAAATTCCAGAGTGAATGGTATGGAGTATGCCGTATAGACTCGATGCTATGGATTGGAACGGCTACTTCATATTCCACATGAACATCGGACCGCTCCAGTGCCGGATGTGAGTTGGATACATTCCGGGACATTTTGTACGAACCGTTGGAACTGTTATTGTAGTGTTCAACGAGATTACTGCTGCCGGTAGTTCCGCCAACACTTTCGTACTGTTGGTTATAACAACCGTAACTGTTCATCGCACTGTTCCGGCTGGTGCACTGTAACATCTACAACAAACGATCTTCCTGTTGTTCTATTTTAGGAACTAAGCTTGAGCACCATCATTTTTAACATGACTCACAAAAAAAATCACCAAAAGAAAAAATACTCCAAGAGGTCAGACCTCTTCTAGCAAGCAAAGGCACAACATTCAATGACCGCGGACAAACTTAAACTGACCGATGGACAGGACGTTCACCAACGGTAGTGTACCGCACTCGGCACGACAAAAAAAACCCAGCGCATGCCACCCTCTGCCAACTGGCCACACAATAAATCCTCATCCCCTCGCGTAGACACCTCTCTTTCACTCATTGGAATTGTTTGACCATAGTGTTTGAAGTGGTCGCAGCACGCAAACACAGACGACGACGCTCGTGCTCTATTATTATTACTATTATTATTTTTATTATAAAGGATCTCGCGGCGCGAAGCTCACAAGGGGTTGTTTTTCTATTTACCACCCTACAGTCACATTCTCACCTTCCGTAAGGAAGCACACCGGCATCAGGCATTGCTAGCCAAATTTGTATATATAAAATAAAGCCATCCCCCTAACCCCCTTGGTGCTCCACATTACACGCACCACTTCCGAAGTTACGAAGGCCTCAAAAAGCAACTCACGGCGGTGCGGAATCAGATTAGAGCAATCGGGAATAGGTATGCAAAGGAATCTGAAGTTTGCACTACCAGCGAAATATGTATGGTAGAAGCATAGAAAGTAAGTCAAGACTTTCCCCCACTCTCTCCCGGTGGCATGGCGCCAGCATTAAATTGCGGTGAAGTGAGAGCCACTTTTTCGGCATGCGAAAGACGAAGGATTCGTTCAAGCAGCAGATTTGAACCTTTCGCTTGTCTAATAGTTATCAATGAACACTTTCACGCTGGATAGGTGAACGGCCCGACAGGATAACCTTCGCTTGCAGTGTGGTGCATTGATTGATGTCTAGAGGAAATAATATAAACCACCAACATCATTGTGGTTCAAGGAATTTCGCGAAAAACAACTATGTAAAAGTAGTATCAGGTGTTTTGGTTATCATCAAAACAGTTCAATGATTTGTGTACTCATTCACCAGTGCTCTGATTCTATGGTTTGATTGGCATAAAGTATCAATACCTATATGTTGCTAATGGAGCACTTTCCTCACATTTATCGTAGTTTCCTCGAACCCTTAAACAATATACGTCCTTCAACCATGCCCACGTACAAAATTTCATGAAATTCTTAGACCCTTTAAAAAATACCCAATAAAATCAATGCACTTGTTCGAAAAAATATTAATAAGTTCAAGACAAAATTAGTAAGCGAACTGTTTGAACTAACGATGAATTATAGAGATTGGTAATCTCTTCAATTTTAAAATATTTTTTTCGTTTAACATACTTCAGAAACATCGCATGAATCAGATAAATTCCAATCTGATCAAAATCAAGGTCATATCTTTGCGATTTATTGAGTATCAGATTCTCACGGTAACTAAGATTTAATGTGGAGTGCAAATCGGCAACATTTCGGTTTATTGCTAGGTTTCATTCGAAGCCCATAGCAGTTTGGGGAAGATTGGCGGAGAGCCGCATCGAAAAAGCTCATTCATTTTTATTAAATGTATGTATGCAGCTTTAAAATATATCTATCATTTCGATGATAGATCCGGCGAAAAAAGCCATTTGGATTTTAATAGATAAAATGGAGGAATGAAACCGATATGAAACCCGATTCAATCCATCAATAATGGTGAATGTAATATTTGTCATGCCACCTTTTATCCCCATTTATCATCAGAATCGGAAAACGAGATGTCTTTGCAGCAGAATTTTACTGTTTGTTAATTATACATAGGATTTCGATGTGTTAAATAATCAAGTTTAAGGTGAAATTCTGCCAATTTCAACAGCAGTTTTTTTATTTGAAACAAAAATTCCATTCATGAAAATATATTTACTGTGTCCAGATTGGCAAGAAGAATGCAGTGAATAAATTTCTATAAATAAAACCCCGCTTTTGCGCCCAAAAATTGCTTCCGAAATTGGGCTCTCCGACGAAAAATTAAAGACTGCTAATTTCCCGTTAATGTATTGTTCAGGAAGTTTTATAGCCATATATAATAACTTTGTTGGTAGCTGCGAAAGTGAATATGCCAAAAATGCTCCTATTGATTGCGAGCTCAACTCTGCTGAACAAAGGTCTCGTTCACCGAGCGACAGACAAGTGTCATCATCTTCAACAGGAATAGCAACAGCAACAAAGGGTACGGGAGGGTATTTCCAGCCCATTAAGCGGTAGCCTGAACAATATTCAGGAATTACGTTGAAACTATATTTATTCGAGACAAGATTTTTATACCAGTTGATAGAATAATATTTACTGAATATCGGCGTGTATTTTGGTATCAATAAAACGCTACTGAATTTGAGTTATAGTCGCGAGAAATGATGAAGTCGCTGCAGCTAAATTGAGCCCATTTTCTATAGTGGTGTCTGTGTTTTTTAAATCCAATCGGTCGAAATAGCCTGCACAGGTTTTAATTGCTTTTCAAAAACAGATCAAAAGAGAGCGATTGATAACTTGTCGCTGTTGCCTACATTCCGAGCTCATTGAAGATAATTAGTTTTCCAGTGACAACAGCTTGCTGCTGACGCTAGTGTATCATTGAATCGTTCATATACATTAGCGCCGGTTGTCACTTAAATACTAGCTATGTTAACAAGATAGAAGCATTTCAGGCGTTTCAGGCCTCACATACTGGTAGTAGTGTAAATAACGCACCATATGCTGGAATTATAAACAAAATGCTGCTAATGGCTAGTGAATGAAAATTGATTTATATTTTCATATCAGAGGAGAATTTTTGTGTTCTTCCGTGATAAAAAGAAGTAGAATTGTTCTGTGATTGCATATTCACAGCTGTTTAGTTTCTAGAATAAGTAAACGTGATCATAATTGTGTGTTTTCCAAACTGTCATCAAGAGCGGATACGCGTAAGCGATTGCTGCTGGTTTTTTCAGCCTGATTACGTGCCAGAGGAAATACAGTGGTTTTGATGTTTATTGAATAAAATTTAGCAAATTACTTAAATTTTTATGAAAATAGTTATAACACATTAAAGTCATTCGTTTCAGTATTGTTTTATAGCGGCAAAGTTTTTATTTGGGATAGTGTAGCCAAAAAAGGTAATGTATACCGAAATTAGTGATGGGAATACCCTCCCGTACTCTATCTGGAAAATCAACAACCAACTGAGGAAAAACACTGCAAGAAGCATTCATCAAATTAGATGTGCAGTGTCATTAACTAAATGAAACGATTTTTTGTAGCTAAATTTAACAATACATGAGAACTGTAAACCATGCTAAAGATAATTAATTGTTTCATTTAGTTAACCCCTCTAAGATCTACATCATTTTTAGCACCGCAAAATTTACTAAAATGACCGTAACTTTTTTATCTTTCAATATTTTTTTACCAAATTTGGGAATTTTGCCGAAAATATTTTCTATTTTCATAATATCTATAGATAATGGTCATATGTCATATGGTCCCGGAGTTATTCCGGAGTTCCTTGGGGGACCGAGATATGGCTTTTTTAGATAAAATTGCCAAATATCTAAAATTTGTGTGAAATCTGTTGATTTTTGTAAACATATCATCGACTGTGGATATAATAGTTACTTTGTCGCAGTTAGGAGCCATGGTGCGCACCATCCGGATCCGGGGGACACTTTAAATCCGGAACCGGTTCCCGTAACGGGACATTTCAGCATCAGTAAAGCATGTCGTGTCGCATATCAAAAAACATCAGCATTCGACAAAATAGCGGCTGGCGATCATCTCATGTCTCTCAGAGGCCATATGGCCGATTTCAGGTCCCGGACAGGTTCCTACAAAATCCGTTCCGTGCTTGAATCAGAAAAGAAACCCTCCCCGGACCCGGAACCGGCCATACTGCCTCTTAGAGACATGAGATGATCACCAATCGCTATTTTGTCGAATGCTGATGTTGCTGATGGGCGCATGGCAAAAATGGTGATTTTTTATTAAAATCCAATATGGCGGCCAAACCCAAGATTGCCGTCAATTTATTTTCACTTCATTAAAAAGCCCTATCCTACCTATTTACAAAACCGTGTCGTTTGTTGTTTGTGTCATTCCTAGCAAATTTTGGAAATGTCACAATGATTATATGAAAATTATGAACCTTGTTGCAGATGACTGGGTGTTTCATTTAGCAAATGCTAATGGATACTTCATTTTACAAATGTTTCTTGTAGCATTTTTTCTCAGCTTCCCAAAACGAAAATTGGTTGAGGGGCTCATGGCGAAAACTGGGATTTATGGATAAAATCCAATATTTAGTTAAAATTTATTTTCAGCATTCAGAAAGTGGTTAAAGTTGGACGGATACGTTCGGCAGGACATGTTGCTAGAATGCCGGACAACTATCCTGCAAAAATGGTTTTCGCACCGAATACGATGGGAACAAGACAAAGAGGTGCACAGCGAGCGAGGTAGCAAGACCAGGTGGAGCACTGGGTGTCCGCGAAACTGGAGACCAGTTCTATACCCGTCGATTACTACGGTACTACGGTCGCGCTCGGTCCTGCCCGCCAGCATATACTTCGTTTTACACGTATTTATCTTCAACCCAATCTTCTCTGCTTCACGTTTTTGTCTGGTGTACAGATCTTCCACCGCCTCGAATGTTCTGCAGACAGCATCCACGTCGTCAGCTAAGCAAATAACTGGATTTATTGAGAATCGTGTCCCGCATTTCAATTGTCGCTCGTCTTGTAACACCGTCAAGCGCAATGTTGAATAGCAGGCAGGAAAGACCATCTCCTTGTCGAAGTCCCCTGCGAGATTCGAATGGGTCCGACAATCGACTCGAGATTCTCTTACAGCACTGGATCCCATTCATCGTACACATGATAAGTCTATTATGCTTATCCGGAAAACCGTTTTTGTCCAAAATTTTCCATAGCTCTTGTCGGTACACTATCATATGCGGTTTTGAAATCAATGAACAGGTGATGCTTGGAGACTCGTAATTCGCGGCGCTTCTGGAGGATCTGCCGCAGGGTGAAGATTTGGGTCGTTGTCGTTCGTGCCTGATAACTTCCCACAAATCTTTTGGCTATTGGCGATAGTCGATGGAAGATGACTTGGAACAGCACTTTATAGACGGCATTCAGGATAGTGATCGTTCGGTAGTTCTTACAATCCAACTTATCGCCTTGCTTGTAGATAGGGCACATAACCCCATCTTTCCACTCCTCCGGTAGTCGTTCTGTATCCTAAATCTAGACAATCAGTTGATGTAGACAGCCGGCAAAGTTGTCCGGGACCATTTTAATTAGTTCCGCTACAATGCCATCCTTTCCCGCTGCTTTGTGTTCTTCATCCGCTGGATGAATTCTTTTATTTCCCTTATCTATAGCCCGTACGCCATTCAGGTGTTCATCGTAGTGCTGCTTCCACTTTTCAGTCAGTCAAGATACCTCCATCTTTATCTCTGCACATTCCGGCCAGCGGCACAAAGCCTTTGCGAGATTCGTTGAGACTCAAATAGTACTTTCGAGTGTCGTTAAAGCGGTACAGCTGGTCGAGTTCTTTGTACTCCTTCTCCTCCTGGTGGTGCTGCTTCTCCTGAAAGAGCCGGGTTTGCTGTTTTCGTTTCTGTTTGGATCACTCCACATTCTGACGGTTGACTCTACGCAGCATTTGTACCCGCGCAACGTTTTTCTCTGCCAATATCTGCTGGCACTCCTCGTCAAACCATTCGTTACGTCGATTCGGTGTCACACGGCCTAGGACGTTCTCCGCAACGCTGTTATGTCTGTTTTCACAGCATTCCAACAGTCCTCAAAAGGGGCTTCATCCAGCTCACCCTCTTCCGGCAGCGCGGCTTCGAGAGATAACGTATTGCTTTCGGCGACATCTTTCGGTTGTTTCAGTAGCGCTAGATTATACCGTGGCGGGCGCTGGTGTCGCACGTTGTCTACAGCAGATAGTTTTTGACGTATTCTTACCGTCACTAGGTAGTGATCCGAATCAATGTTAGCGCCTGGATAGGTTTTGACGTCGAAAATGTCTGAAAAGTGCCGACCATCTATCAGAACGTGGTCGATTTGGAAATTCCGTCTAGTTGGGTGATCTCCAGGTGTACCACTGGTAGAGGTTGTGCTGAAAGAAAGTACTACGTATGGCCATGTTCTTGGAGGCGGCGAAGTCGACAAGTTGCTGGGTAAGAGGCCATGGACCACTTTGGGGTCAATTTTATCCCCAGTGCGCAAGGCGCCGATGGTACGCATTACCCAGTGGTTTATCAACCACCATTACGGGTTCTATGCAACTTTAATCTATTGACGGTAATGAATGCAGACAATTTCTTATTTCAGTTATTGCCATGTGTCATTATTCACACTCTTTCTCATTATGCTACAGGATGTTACGTTTGTTTGTCTGTGTTGCTAAGTCTGTTTGTCTATGGTTCCAATTCCTATCAGACGTCCAGACCTTGGTTCAGACCTGTAATGTACTCGTTTCAATTTTGGACTAATTTGGTCATGGGCTTTTCTTGGACTTTGTCTGTGATAATTACGATAGTAGTAATAGTGCGCGGAATTATGTACATGACTGTGCGGAATTATAATGTGTCCAAGTCCGCCGGTCCGGCAGAAGGGATGAAATCAGAGATCTCCACTGCTGATGGTTACCCGCCATGGCTTTTATCTGTCGCCAGGACAGGTTCTCGTCTACAGCCCGGATGTCGTTGGCTAAGCTCCGTCGCCATGAGCCTCTGGGTCTGTCTCTTCTACGCTGTCCTTGTGGATTCCAGTTGAGTGCTCCTCTGCAAACCTCGTTCGCTCCTTTCCTCAAGGTGTGTCCGATCCACTTCCACCTACGTTCACGAATTTCTGTGGCTATCAGCCGTTGATGACACCGACGATGGAGTTCCTCATTGGATATCCAGTTGTCACCCAGTAAACCATTTAGTTTGTATATCTCGATTGCAACTGAGGTATACGAAATCATATCTGAACGAAAAAGTTATATTTCACGCCATATAAGAACATATATGTACCAAAGTGGAGGCGATATACGTGCGAAAATTTTAACAACTATTTGTAATTCTATTTTGCGCAGTTTTTATAACACGCAACTAAATACTACTGAATATATGATATAGATATAATCAAATATTGCAATTGTCTATCCTGTTTTATAATTCACAGTCATGAATTGTATATGAAGACACGCACGACTGCAAAACAACTTATTGTTCACTTCGATTTGACATACTCTAATCATTATACAACTCCAATATGAAATTGACATGAAAACGATTTAATGTGAACTTTCTATTACGATTTTGTGTTATCTGGGCAGGCCACCAGGCACGAATGATATATCGCAGGCACCGGTTAATGAAGACCTGCAGTTTTTGCGTTGTATCCGCTGAGACGCACCACGTTTCGCAGGCATACAGCAGTACGGATCTAACGTTTGAATTAAAGATTCGGGTTTTCGTACGTAGAGTGATCTGGTTTGAGCTCCAAATATTTCGCAGACCTGCAAAGGCTATATCAGTCTTGGTACCACCATCGGGCGTTGTTTGGCTACCAAGATATTGAAGAGCGTCTACCTGCTCAACTTGTTGTCCCGCTACTGTGAAGTTGGTGGCATTGTCAGTGTTCACTACCATAGACTTAGTTTTCGCTACATTGACTGTGAGACCTGCTGCTTGGGAGCTCTTGGAGAGGTCATCTAACTTGCTCTGCATGTCGTTTCGGCGTTGTGCGAGCAAGACAATGTCGTCGGCTAGGTCGAGGTCATTTAGCTGCTCCATCGTTAGAGGATTCCAAGGCAATCCTCGATTTGGTCTACTGTCAATTGCTCCAACTAATATCTCATCCATAACGATGAGAAACAGAAGCGGTGATAAAATCCAGCCCTGTCTCACGCCAGCAGTAACCCTTATGGGGTCGGACAAGACGCCGTCGTGCAAAACCTTGCACGAGAACGCCTCGTACTGAGCCTCGATGAGATGGACTAGCTTATCTGGAACTCTTCTACGCCTAAGTGCGCCCCAGATGTTTTCGTGATTGAGTCGGTCGAACGCCTTTTCGAAGTCAACGAACACCAGCAGAAGAGAGTCCTGGAATTCGTTGATCTGCTTCAATATAATGCGGAGCGTTGTGATATGGTCTACACATGATCGGCCAGCACGGAATCCAGCTTGCTGCCGTCGGAGAGTAGCGTCGATCTTCTCCTGGATCCGGTTGAGGATTACCTTACAGAGTACTTTGAGAGTAATACAGAGCAACGTGATGCCACGCCAGTTACCGCATTCCGTTAGGTCTCCTTTCTTAGGGACTTTGACCAATATGCCCTACATCCAGCCCACCGGAAAAGTTGCGGTTTCCCAAATATTGCTGAAAAGCTGATGCATCATCTGGGCTGACAAAGATGGGTCAGCTTTAAGCATTTCGGCTGAAATACGATCTATCCCTGGCGCTCTATTGGATTTCATACTTTTGATGGCTGCTACAATTTCATCCAGCGATGGCGCCTCCGAGTTCACGCGATTTATTCGACGAACTGTAGGCGTCGTACGCTGCTGGTTTTGTTGGTCTCTGACATTTGAAACTCGGAAGAGTTGTTCAAAATGTTCAGTCCATCGCTTAAGCTGTTCTGTACGGTCAGTCAATAGCTGACCAGCTCTGTCCTTTAGCGGCATCTTTGTATTCATCCTGGCACCACTAAGGCGGCGAGAAATATCGTATAACAAACGGATATCACCATTGGCGGCGGCGGTTTCTCCTTGTTCGGCTAGGGAGTTAGTCCAGGCTCTCTTGTCCCGCCTACAAGCACATTTAACAGACCTCTCCAGTTCGGCATATAGTTGACGGGCAGCTGTCTTAGCCGATCTGGTCCGCGCTCGCTCAATGCCGGCTTTCGCCTCTCTCCGCTCGTCGATCGTCCTCCAAGTTTCATCCGAAATCCACTCCCTCCGCCCACTGCACGCTTTGCCGAGGGTTTCATCACTGGTCGTGATGAAGGCGTTCTTGATGCCGGTCCATTGCTCTTCGACGGTTCCACCAGGTGGCAACTCCGAGGCTCGAGATTCAAGTTGTTCAACACTTACTTACTTAGGTGGCTTGCCGTCCTAAGACAAAGCCTGTTGAACAAAATTTCTCCATGTAACTCGGTTGAGGGCTACCGCTCTCCAATTCCTCGGACACCGAGTACTCTCCGCCAGATCTCGCTCCACCTGGTCTAACCATCTTGCTCGCTGCGCTCCTGGTCGTCTTGTTCCTACCGGATTTGAGGCGAACACCATCTTTGCAGGGTAGTTGTCCGGCATTCTTGCAACATGCCCTGCCCATCGCATCCGTCCAGCTTTAGCCACCTTCTGGATACTGGTTTCGCCATAAAGCTGTGCGAGTTCATGGTTCATCCTCCGCCTCCATACTCCGTTCTCCTGTACGCCGCCGAAGATCGTTCTTAGCACTCGTCGTTCGAAAACTCCGAGCACTCGCAGGTCCTCCTCGAGCATTGTCCATGTTTCATGCCCGTAGAGAACAACCGGTCTAATAAGCGTTTTGTACAGGGTGCACTTTGTACGGGGACTTAGTCTGCTCGACCGCAATTGCTTGTGGAGCCCATAGTAAGCACGACTTCCGCTGATAATACGCCTCCGAATCTCACGGCTGGTATCATTGTCCGCCGTTACCAGTGAGCCAAGGTAGACAAATTCATCGACTACCTCAAACTCATCGCCGTCGATCAATATACTACTGCCCAAGCGGTGTCGTTCGGCCTCGGTTCCGCTGGCCAGCATGTACTTTGTTTTAGACGTATTTATCTTTAACCCAATCTTTTCTGCTCCGCGCTTTAGTCTGGTGTACTGTTCAGCCACCGCCACAGATGTTCTGCCGATAATATCCATGTCATCGGCAAAGCAGACGAATTGACTAGATTTGTTGAATATCGTGCCCCGCGTGTTGATATCCGCTCGATTCATAACACCTTGTAGCGCTATGTTGAACAGCAGGCATGAAAGACCATCACCTTGACGAATCCCTCTGTGTAATTCGAATGAACTTGACAATCCACCCGAAATCCGAACACAGCACTGCGTACCATCCATCGTAGATTTAATCAGTTTGATGAGCTTCCTGGGGAAGCTGTTCTCGTCCATGATTTTCCATAGCTCTTTCCGGTCGATAGTATCATATGCGGCTTTGAAGTCAACGAATAAATGATGCGTTCGCGTAAATAAGTTGTTCAACAAAGGCCCTTTTCACCTCAGGATTCTCCAATCGGCGGACGTCGTAGCGGCACCCAACTTTCTCCTCCCGGCGTTGGACACGTGCGACGCGCAGACGTATCTCAGCGATAACAAGATGATGGTCGGATGCAATGTCAGCGCTGCGTTTGTTGCGTACATCAAGAAGGCTCCTTCTCCATTTCCGGCTGATGCAGATGTGGTCGATTTGGTTTTCTGTTCGGCCGTCGCGGGAACCCCACGTGACTTTATGTACTGGTCTATGGGGGAAGAGCGATCCACCAATGACCATTATTACGTTATTACTACAGAATTCTGTAAACAGTTCCCCGTTTTCGCTCATCTCTCCTAGGCCATGGCGTCCCATGACGCGTTCAAGGTCCGCGTTGTTTGAGCCAATCTTCGCGTTGAAGTCGCCCATGTGAATTTGGATATCCCCCTTCGGGATTTTCTCAACCACGCTGTTTAGCTGGCTGTAAAAACTCTCTTTTTGCTGCATCTGTTGGCGCATAGCACTGGATTGCTGTAAGGTTCCCAACCCGTGTTCTGAATCTGGCAACGATTATTCGCTCATTTATCGGTTCCCACTTCATCAGGGCCGCATGTGCCCCTGGGCTCAGTAGGAATCCAACTCCTCTTTCTCGAGTAGCAATTTCACCTCGTATGCCAGAGTAGAGCAGGACTTGCCCGGATGATGTCCTGTGTTCGCCAGTACCCGGCCAGCGGACCTCTCTCAGCCCCAGGATTTTAAGCTTCAGGCGGCTAGCTTCCCTTGCAAGTTGAGCCAGCTTGCCCTGCTGGGCAAGGGTCAGTATATTCCATGTTCCGATTCGTGTCCGTGTTTTCATGCTAAAGGTCGTTGCCAATAATCCGGAGAGATTTCTTCTTTCATTTTCGGTAACTTTTTGTATGTTCTGGTACAGTAGGCTGTTAACCTAAGGTCCTTTCCCGCTGATGGGGCTGCCATCTTAATGTGGGCGGGAGCCACTGTGTCCCCTTTCCTGTTAGCATACGACAACCAAAGTTGCGTACCCCAGCCGGCACCTCGTGGAGGTAGGAATAGGAGTTAATGAACAGAGATTATGGAATGCACATGTTCACCCTTTGCCATTATAATCAAGTCAAAAATTACACTGACACGTAACCTGCTGAAACATTTTTTGATGGTTTTTAGTAACTTTACACCAATTTTCATATTTTCAAACATAAATGTCTAAAAATACTATCCGTGCACCCGACTTTTTATCATGGAATTACTTAGTGAGTGCGCCTGACCCGATTGATCAAATTACGTAGACTTTTGGGCAAAATTGTTGAAATTCATTGAGCGGTTCTAGGGTAAATAGTTTCACATTTTCATACTTTTGCTTAGAACTTATAAACGATTGAGAAACAAATTAGCAGTGATCTACTAGGCCATAACATATTTCAAACGATCAATCAATTCATCGGAACAAAAACAGCTTCACACACATCCATACATACACAAATATCGCTCAATTCGTCGAACCTTATCAATTGGTATATGACTCTCGACCATCGGTATCCTATCATAATATAGAGAACATCCTATTTTTCAACTCAACAATATTACTTACGATTCAACTACGGGCAGAAAAGACACAGTGGAATCCAGTGTCCGAATTGTGGTGTTTCCTCTTACGACCACCTTCTCGCGTGTTATACGTCTGTATGTCTCGTCTCGCCGCATATTAAATTACGCCGTGGTACTTTAACACGTAACAGCAAAATGCTCGATTTTTTTAGATGTAATATTGAGATGCTTTACTGACACATTACCATGTGGCACGAATATTATTCCAATTTCACCGTCATTTTAACATTTATAAACTTCCATACACGACGAACTGCTGCCCAATATTAAACTTTAGAGCTTGTCACTGACAAAGCATCACATCCGGCAGGGTAATCAATACACTAATTTTAGCATTTTCTGCTCGGTTCCATCCTGTACAGCTTCCGTTGTACTTCCTACGCCCACTCACCCGTCGAAAACAATGAATATATGCACAAATATCACCGCACTGGCAAATACCAGCTCTATAATCTGACACGAACTAAATTAACAGTGTCCGCTTCCAAATTGACTCCACGGAACAAATGACACAGACTGACAGCGTCTGAGATCGAGGTCATTCGTACGGAAGATGTCATCAGATGTTGTTTCTTTCAAGTCGGAGTCGGAGATCGAACTTTCATCCCCAAGGAGACGCGTTAAGAATATTCGACGATGGGAGACAAAAACAGGACATGCGCACGAATTCTCTATGTTGGCAAGATAAAACGAACCGTCTGCTGTCTGATGGATATTTTACAATATACTGAGTATGAGTACGGTTCTATGCTATATGATCGCTACCTACCTACATACGTTCGTGCATAGAACAACCTAAATGCACCGTTCTACAATCGGTACTTCCTTATTACGAACATGCATAATGAATGAAATTACCGCAGTTGCGCCATGCTAAAGTATCCCTAATGCAACAACTGAGACCGGCGGCGGCGTCGTAGACAGACCTTATAGTTATAAGGTGAAGTTTCACTTTCGAGTTATAAATGTTTTATGTTGTGTTTTAGTGAATCTAAATTCTACCTCCATTATTTATTTCATATAAATACATATGATTTTTATTGTCTTAAATTATTTTTTATTCGCTTAGTCACATTTATTGTTTATTTAGTTTGTTGTCAATTTACTTCTTTGTTAATTTTTGTTCATTTAAGTACCCGAATATTAATATTTATGCAATCCAAACTTTAAAATTAAAAAATTGTAGAAATAAAAAATTGATCAATTATTAAAGGCTCATGTTTTCTTTTATTTTTGGAAAGAAGAAGAAATGTCTTTTCGTATTTTCGAACCTGCGTAAAAGATTTTCTACAAGTGAGTGAAGAATCAATGAAAATTTATTATTTTTTAACAATTGAAAATTAGGAACAGGACTTCAAAAATAGCTGCTCGTACTAAGTGACAGTGACATTAAAAAAACTGCCACCTGATAATTACTATCTGTACTCACAAAAACTGACGTACCAGCAATCAAGCAACAATAAAGTCAAAAGAGCTCCATCTGATTCTGATGGCCTCCTAGGTGAATAACGATGGTTGCTTTTTTTCTTTTTGAACTTCAACTCAAGAGCCTTTAGGGCCATAACCTTTCAAAAAGCCTTGGTTCAATTTAATGTAAACTACCATGACAGGTTAGACAAGTCATTACCCAAAATTATATCCTGCGATGGCGATGACACCGATAAGACCTTGACATACATTCATTTTCGTGTACGCACATTCCACACTGTCATCATGCCACATGCGTTAGTGGCAAAGATTGGAAAACTACTACCCTCCAAACATACTGATATACATAAAAAAGTATAGTTTATCGATTATGAACCGCGAAAAGATTCGTTTAGTCATCCTCGTCCTTTGAAGCATATTCTTAACCAGAAAAGGTTAATGCAGGTCGCAAAATTATAAGGTATATAAATTCATTTACTTACAAGCGAGTCCTGCGTATAGTGATAGATTCTCCCGATAGGCTGTTTAATATCGAAGGCAGTGATGGTATCGATGATAGAAACATGGTAGAGCTCTTTCTATTTGCCAACTAGCTATCTGTTTCAAACTTTAAACTACAAATTCCCAACACTTCACGATTAAAACTTAACAGCTGAACGAGTCATAACACGGATTACTTCTATCTTCGGACATGCATTTTTCAACATACCAAGATAATAGGTATAACACAGATTAAAAAAGATGTTTCCTGCACAAGGTAGTAACAGACAGTGAAAGACTTGTGCTCATATAGCCACCAACTGTTTGTGGCCAATCAACAAGTTTCCATGGAGCGTCCACTGTGTTACCGTTACACGTGGTAGCTTCGTCTAGGGTTTAGAAAGATCAGCACCTACGAGAGTCGAATACCCAGCTAGTATTTTCATATGTACAAAAAAGGTAAAAATCAGAATTACGTACAGATATACATGCTAATAAATCGTATTTGATGCGCAAAATTGGCATATCCGTACTATTTTGGAGGCAATATACGTGATTCCGAATAATTTTGAGCGTTTCGACTATATAAGTATTTATATACGATAATATCCGATTAAGCGCGTGTCGCTCCGTATTACTATACGATTTTGTGCTGAAAATCGTATGTATGTCAGTTATTATCATCATATACAATAGAAAATCAACTTGGTCCCACTTTATCCAGCTTTAGTTACGATTTCGAGTTTGTTAGGAGATATTTCCGATAATTTTCGTACATTGATATACGAGTTGGTGCTAGCTGGGTAAAATTCACCAGGTTTAGGATTACGTTCTGCGTAATAATTTGGCGATTCCAAGGAAAAAAACCTGATTTAATCCACCTAGTGGTGAAAGGAACCTTTGTTATACGATCTTACTTGCTATTTGAGATAGAAATCGACACGTTTGGCTTACATGAAATTTTTGGAAATTGAATAAGTTTACAAAATTTGAACAAAATAGAAGCACTTGCAAATTATGATAGTTCTTTTTCTCATGAAATTGCTGAGTAAGTTGTTACTAATGCGGGTAAGTTCAAGTAAAAGTAAGTTGTAAGAAGAAATATTATTCTTTAACATATACATTGCGTAGTAAAGGTCTAGTTTATAGGTTTTTGAACTATGCATAATTTCCTGTAATGCCATTCTATTTGATTCACAACAATAAAGTTTTCTTGAATAAATTTCATCAATTTTTATTAACTTTCGGTTACTCACGCTGTTGTATTTTGTACAACATGTGTAGGTTTTTGAATGCCATTACAAATCGTATATTACGTATATACTAACGTATATTCTTCAGTAAACTTGTTATGAGCAAAATGTCCGAATTATTGAATACATTAATACTTTAAATTGTTAGGAAACAAGATTAGCATAAACCGACATCACAGAAACGAAGCAAGTAGCATGTGAGGTGTACCGCAATTGACCCCAACTGGAATTTTCTCTCGTTTCTTCACATGGAAAAATGATGTCTGTATGCAGCAAAACTACCAGCAAATGTAAAATGTTTAAGATGTATCCGTCTGTTGGTAATCGAGTAATTCGGGGTCAAAATCAGGCTGTTTTTACAATTAAAGTTCTACAGTTCCTAAACAAGCAAACATAGAGGTATACTAAATTCAGCAGAGTTGTGTATTTTTATTATTTGTACAACTTTGTAATACATGAAAAAGTCATACAACAATTACAAGAAGAGTTAGAATAGAAAAACTGATTTTACAAATTCATATACAATAAATAAGATTTTTCTACCTTCACTGAAGAGATAGAAGCTTACTGTGCTCAGCAAAATTTCTTATAATAATATGCTCTAAAAGTTTGCAAAACATATCAATGTGTTGTATTGAAACTGAAGGAAAATAATTTGTTTATTTCACTTTTAAGGGGATTAATCAGAATACAAATTCTACCAGACGATAGAGCTTTCAATTTTAAGAAACTCTTCCAAAGGTTTGATAAACTTAAAACCAAGTTTTCCTAGTCAAAAGTCTATTGCGCACGTTTTCTTTGGTTTGGGCTATTGTGCGCGCAAGTAACCGTGTTATAAAAGTTGGCGCGAGTGTTCGAGGGTTAATATCTTTTGACCGGTAAAACCAATTCTTATGTAATTTTGCATATATATTTCTAGTGTGAAAACCTCTCGTTTGATATTAAAATAATTGAAATTAGGTAAATTATCTTGGTTAAAATCATTATAAATTATTGTTAATTTTGGTGTGATGTATTCGATTGCTCATAAATTTCAAATTAAACGTCCAATCAGAAAACTATTCAATAGTGATCTATCTGGCTATATTACCTGCCAAATGAAACTAATAGCGTGTAAATCGGTTTGGCCATCTCTGAGAAACAGGCGTTCATTTGTACCTAGTCAAAACAAGTTTTTCAAGGCTAACTTTTAAACTGCTTGTCCGTTTTCAATAAAACTTAGCTAAATGTTTAGTAATAGTAAGAGCTTTCGTTTGGTACTAATATCGTTAAAATTGGTTGCGTGGTTCCGGAGAAAACCGTGTCACGTAGTTTTCACATTTTTGCTTATAACTTTCAAACGAAAAGTCAGACCACGAAACCATTTAATAGTGATATACTAGGCAATAATACCTTTCAAACAAAAGTAATAGCGGTCGAATCGGTTCAGCCATCGCCGAGTAACAGGCGATAGAAAATTCGGAGCGAACACACATACACACATACACACATACATACACACACACACACACACAGACATTGCTCAGTTCGTCGAACCCTATCGATTGGTATATGTGACTCGGCCCTCCGGGCCTTGGATCAATTTCGTGTTTTTCGACCAATTTCTAAACCTTTGTTATATAGTATAACAAAGGTAAAACTATCGAAACTCAAAAGAGCTTTGATTTTGTATAAAACTTGTTTCGTTTTAGAAAATTTAAAAGTCGCCAAAAATCGTTCCTCGAGAAAGGCAGCGTTTGTGTGCTTTCTCAGACAGACAGTAAGGTCACCGTCCGTTCCGGCTAGTGAATTGTTCCATAATTGTTAAGTGATATTGTATAGTGCAAAAATGGCTTTCCGCGTGCTGTCGTTCTCCAACAACCTCAAACACACCGCACAGATCGGTGAGCTCCTGGCGAGATCGTTCTGTAGCGGACCGAAGAATGTCGGCTTCATCGGGCTGGGCAATATGGGTACACCTATGGCCAGTAACCTGATGGCGAAGGGCCACAAGCTGCATGTGTTCGACATCTCGGCTGACGCGAAAGAGGGCTTGAAGGCCAAGGGTGCCTCCACGTACGATAATGTTTCGGATTTGGCTAAGGCTTCGGACTTCGTCGTAACCATGCTGCCCAACAACGATATCGTGGCCGATACCTATGACAGTATTCTGAAGGGTGGCATCAACACCAGCACCATGTTTATCGATTCCAGTACCATCGATCCCAACGTGGCGAAGGCGGTGCAGAAGAAAATCAAAGCGGCTGGGGCGAACTTTGTCGATGCTCCCGTTTCCGGTGGTGTGCCCGGAGCCAAGAACGCCACCCTGACGTTCATGGTTGGAGGTACACAGGAAGAGTACGACCGCGTGAAGGGTCTGCTCGAAGGTATGGGCAAAAAGATCACCCACTGCGGCAGCTACGGAATGGGCCAAGCTGCCAAGGTGTGCAACAATATGATGCTCGGTATTTCCATGTGCGGTTTGGCGGAATGCATGAACCTAGCTATCAGACTCGGATTAGACGCTAAAGTGTTTGCCGACATCATCAACGCTTCCACCGGTCGGTGTTGGGCATCCGAAGTGAATAACCCCGTCCCTGGACTGATTGCTACGGCACCAGCGGCCAATCAGTATGCTGGCGGTTTTGCAACCGGTTTGATTACTAAAGATCTGGGAATTGCCTCAGCCGTGGCAACGACTTCCAATACCCCAATCCCGTTGGGAGCCCTAACGCACCAGATCTACCGCACGCTGATGGCCAAAGGACTTGCCAATAAAGACTTCTCCGTGGTGTATGATTTCATCAAAAACAGCGACAAAGCTTAACTCGGCTGTGGCAATGCTGACGGTTTTCTTCAGAACTGTACGTCTTCCAGAAAGTGCATTTATCGTCTGTATCCCTCTTCGGCAGGATACGAGAAACATTTTATTCATCGAATTTTTATTCATCGAAAACTTGTATTTTTGTTTGGCATTTAGGAGCGAAACCTCTTTCTGAATTGGAAGGTTCTAAAATTTTATACATATTATAATTCTAGAAATAGAAATATTACCGCAAAAATAATTAAGCAAAATGAATCTTGTGTGAATTAATTATTCATACAAAGAACGCATTTCCAAATAAATACGGAAAGATGAAATAGAGACGTATATCAATGTACGAAAATCTCGTACCAACTACTCCTAATTATTTGCACTGCCGAACTGGGGCACGAGGGGTTAGATAAAGTCAGTAGGATCGTTGCACAAGCCCCGTAGTTTTCTTATACTCTAACAACCGGCTTCGAAATCTGTCGAAAACTAAGGGTCTTTGTTTTGTTTAACAGCTTAGATCATTCGTGACTTCTGCGGGGTTGGGATTTGAAACCGGATCCTCGACGTGAGAGGCGTGAATGCTAACCACTACGCAGGGATTGACCACCCGAAGGGTCAAATCTTTGAAAGTCGTTAAGTCCATTATATTAATTTTAAATTTTAAGTCTAATTTTAAATTAGGTACACTCGACCCCCGCTAATTTGAAAAACAGCTCGTTCAGATTGGGCGAGTTCATTTTTAATCTGAATATTTGGTAACTCTATTCATTTTCACATAAGCGCAAGACGCGTACTCTATGAACTTGTTGTTTTGATTTGACGAAAACAAACGTTTTGAAAACTTTTCAAACTTGCGCGAATTCTAAACGTTTGGTTTGTAGAAGACAATATTGGCTCGGCAGTTTCGACTAAGATGGTCTATTTTGAGAGCTGGCGAGAGGTATGTACAATTATCAAGGTTTTGGAATCGTATTTTATTGGTTAAGTATATAATTTTGTTTAAATCAATGAATATGTTATGGCAATTATCGTACGCCAACTAGCAATAAAACACCTGTGATCCACTAGGGTGGCGAAAACTGGTGCCCTGGCGAAAACTGGTGCCGTTACCCTATCATGAACCAAATAGTACGTTGTACGAGCAAACCGTTTCTTACGAAAAGCCATGTAAATTTTCTTAGCATATTCACAGACAGATTAACGATAGATCTAGTGAAAGTCCGTCTCTTGCTGCTCCTGTAAAAAAACGGAAAAGAGCACGGGGAAAACATAACAAAAGCTGGACAACGATCGGATCACGGATCAAAGACTAATGTAAACTACATTTCTAGCACATGTATGTTTATAAGAATCTGTGAGTGCCATTGTTTAAGTGAACGTTTAAAAGAGATGAGCGAAATATTCAGATTCAATTCTTCTTTGAATGTGTTATGGTATTTGCTAGCCCCTCGTTTAAGTCAGTATCAGAACTTTGATGTGAATAGACCACCTTACTAAAGCTGTGTATTAATCGTTCGATCGCGTTTTATTAAATCGAAAAACAGAATGCAATGGTGGCTTTGAAAACACGTGGACGGGGACACATAAGAACAACGCCTGCAACCATTAAGACATAAAGATTTCTTTTAAAAATCACTTGTGTGCATTATAAAGGTTGAAATAGTAATGAATGACCAGCCAGCGACGTAGCGTCGGGTTGGCCGGACTGGCCCCCGCCAAGGGCGCTGGTTCTTGGGGGCACCAAAAATGGCATACAATTCAGTAAAGCACTAGTAATAACATATGCATTAAAAAACTGAACAGATTTTAGCGATTTTTCATGCCACGATATCAGTTGATTTGCATGCAAAAGCCAAACAACTACGCTCGATGCTTTGTTCGTACTGCCAGCTCCACCCCGTAGCGAAGAAGTTGGACATGGTGAAGCACTTCGTATCCGCTGAATAGAGCCAAATCTGGCATTTACAACATCCTATCCCGCGTGAAAGGCGAAAGCGTTGAACGGAAACCAGGTTTCGCGCCTTGAGCCGGGAGATCGGAGCAATCGGCTAAGCGGTAAAAAGAACTTGGCCAATATAGACATTTTTATGCGGAAGCGTCAGTCGAGACTGGCTATTGTCGAATTTGTTTATTCAATCCGGATTGGAACTGGATGAACTTTTTGTGTTCATTTGCTCCTATCTGACAAATAAAATTCATCCAATTTCAACCCGGATTGAATAAACAAATTCGACATATGTCTGAGAACATCAGTTGAGGCTAGCTATGCCCAGAGAACGGCTGATAAGAACTTCTGTCCAACGAAGCACGATATCGTGGTCGTAATGAGCGACGAAAACTACTTGACGCTGGACTAGAAGAGAATGTTCCAACCGCTGTTCTTTCTCTCGTGGATTACGGTGAACGAGGAGATACGGAGATACAGTACGAAGTACCTACCGGAAGTTGCTGCCTTCATCAAGAAGTATCACGCAAAGGCTGTGGTCTTTTAACCGGACCTGGTCTTGACTCATCATGCCAAGGGAGCACTAGAGAAGATGAACCGGCTGCAGATAAACGTTGTACCGACGATCATCAACTCATTCAACGTACCAAACCTGTATCTCGAATATACGAGACAATAAATTTCGTATCTCACTTTTAAGGGAATTAATCACCCAAAGGATTTCTCTCACAAGAAGGGGTTTGTTATACCAAGAAATATTCCTAAAAACACTACATGCAAAAAACCACTGTGCACAGGGGTGAGGAGTCTAAACCATCATAAAATAAATTAATGCCTCCAAAAACCCCTGCATGCCAAATTTGGTTCCATTTTCTCGATTAGTTCTCGAGTATCGAGTTATGAGAAAATTTGTATTTCATTGGTTTGGGATTCCCCCTTCTTAAAGAAGATAAAGATCCTAATCCACCAAAAAAAAAATTCCTTCCATGCCAAATTTTGGTTCCATTTGCTTAATTAGTTCTTGAGTTATGAGGAAGTTTGTGTTTCATTTATATAGGAGCCCCCCTGTTAAAAGACGGATGGGTCTAAGTACACCATAGAAAAAAATTCCTGCCTCCAAAAACCCCAAATGCCAAATTTGGTTCCATTTGCTTGATTAGTTCTCGAGTTTTGAAGAAATTTGTGTTTCATTTGCATAGGAGCCTCCCCTCCCTCTTACGCCCTCCTTAAAATTGCTTTTTTACTCCTACATAAAATTGCTGGTCATTTTATCTATCCAACGACATATAAATTACTCAGTTTCGTTCAGTAGTTTAGTAGTTATTAGCATTTGAAATCTTTCATTCCAATGTTACACTCCTGTGTTCGTTTTCAGAAAGTGCTACCCAGTCCCAATATAGTAAACAAAGACGTAGTCCTACGTCAAAAGAGATTGGACAGAAAAAGATGAAAAATGGATGAGAAAAGAAGATTCTGTCATGAAAAGTAAGAAAAGGATAAAGAAAATGAGGATAAACTGAATAGAAAAGAAGAAGAAAAAAGGGGGAAAACAAGATAGAGAAGGAGGAAATGAAAAGAGAAAATGCGAAAGCTGGGGAATTGAACAACGAGATCAGATAACGACGAAAAATTGGTTTTCAATTTGGCTAAGAACGGAAGACAAACAAGATCAAACGAAAAAAAGAAAATGACAGAATAAGGGGACAAGCCGGACATAATAAGAGGAACAACGGAGGAAAAGGAGCCGCAGATCGAAACTTGCCTAGTATTCAGTCTAAGTCTAGTCTAAGGAGGAAAAGGAGTTAACGGGATAGAAAGCAAAAAACCAGACTGGAAAAAAAAGAAAAATTAGCCTGAAAAAGGAGAAAAAAATACGAAAAATGAAAAAGAAAAGAAAAAATAAGAGGAAAATCAGGGTTGAAGAGTGCTAACAATTAAATAAGAAAACAAGAAAAAAAGAAAATTGCGTGTGGAAAAGGAAAAATGAAATAGAAAAGGCGGAAAAATAAGAATAATAGAGAGAATATAGAACAGTAAAAGAAAAATAAAACGTAACAGAAAATGTGGGAAAACGGAGCAGAATACAAGAGAAACCAAACCAGAGAAAAATAGCGAGAAAGAAGCAGAACAGCGATAGAGGAAAGCAGAAAAAAGAGGACAAACGGGAAATAAAAGAAAAAAGATGGAACATAATAGGAATGGAATAGGAAAATGTGACAGAGAAAGGAAAAAAACAGGTAAAACGGACCAAAGTCAAAGGTAAAACTATAGAGAGAAAAAGAAGAAAAACGGGAGATTGAAATGGAGAACCGCAGAGCAAAGGGAAAAAATTTAAGCCAGAAATCAAATAAACGTGACAGAAAAGGAAAAAAAAACTTCTAGATAAGCTTTTTTCAAACGGGAGTAAGTGTCGGATGCGAAAAATGATTGGTCCGTCGTGGAGCGTCCCTCTCGAACCGCACTGGTATTCGCCAACAAGTTTCCTGCAACGGCCTCAGTCTGAGAAACAGGATGTGGGAGAGAATTTTGTATGCAGAATTGAGGAGAGTAATGCCTCGGTAATTACTGCAATTAAGTCGATGGCCCTTTTAGTAAATAGGGCGTATGAGACCTTCCAAGCAGTCGGTAGGCAATTCTTCCTCAGTCCATACCATAGCATAACCTAATAGATTGTACAATTCGCCCGTTTTGCCATTTTTCAGCTATCTCGCAGCTTTTCTAACCTCGTCCAAAGTTGGTGGTAATCAGGTTCCCCCCTTGTCATTGCACGTAACAGGGGTTGGTACGGTTCGGTTCCAGATTCCGTTGGTCGTATTAAAGAAGCTTCTCGTATCGTGCCTCTCGAAGCAATTCTGCGCTCTGACGTGCCACAGTTGCACTTGCAGCCAATGTGTAACTTCTGGCTCGATTCTTCTCATCAGTCAATCGTTGGAAGTCTGCGTCAAACCACTCACTGGAAGTGACTGCAGCAGTAGAACTACACACCTCTCAGTCTCACGCTATAGTAATGATCGCGTCGTGGATGTGCCTCCACAGTTCGTTCAGGTTCTCTTCAAATTGTTCTCCGATCCGCTCATCGGTCTTCCAAGAGTACTCTGCAGCAACTCCTTCCGCTGATAGCCGCCGAATGTTGAGCTGTATCATCCTCGTTGGTTTCGATTTGAATACATTGGACAAACGGGCGCGGATGTTGCTTGCTACGAGATAGTGGCTCGAGTCGATGTTATGTCCCCGGAAAGATCACACGTCTGTGACATCAGAAAAGTGCCGGCCATCAACCAAAACGTGGTCGATCTGAGAGCAGACCTCGCCATTAGAGTGTTTCCAGGTGTGCTTCCGAATGTTCCATCGTGCAATATAGGTGCTACAGATAGCCATTTCTCTGGCTTAAGCAAAGTTGATTAGCGTCAGGACATTGCCGTTTGTGGTAGGTTGGAAGCTTTCTCTGCCAATAACGGGACGAAAGAACTCTTCACGTCCGACCTGTGTATCCCCGATGACTATCTTTATGTCATGTCTTGGGCACTCTCCATATGCCCTGTCGAGAAGATCATAGATCGCCTCTTTTACGTCATCGGATTTGCCGTTCGCCGGTGCGTACACATTTATCAGACTGTAGTTAAAGAATTTGACCTTAATTCTCGACACGCATGGACGGTCATGGGCCTCCACCTATTGACACGCTTCGTTTGTTTTCCATGTAAAACGAATCCGACTCAATGCTCTGCTTTATCGCCACCACTGTAGTAGATGTGATAAATGAATGCCCGCAATAGGAATTCGCGTTCTCCCGCCTTCGGCCATCGCATTTCCTGGATGGCTGCAACCTCGACCTTCATCTTCTGCTGCTCTCTTGCCAGGATACCCGCGCGTGCCAGTTCAAGTAGAATGCTGACATTCCAAGTACCAAGTTTCCAATAATCGATGTCCTTTTTCTTTACCTGGGCCCATACCGATTATCCCGTTGTAGTTAGACACTAGACTAGAGTAAAAAAATGGAATTGAAAGAAGAATAATAATAGTGGGCATTTAAGTAACAAGTATGCAACAGAGTAAAAAATAGTTATTTTGTAATTTTGTACCAGTCCCTCCAACCACCATCTCTATCATCAAACATCGAACTCAAAATAAGTATTAGGTAAAAACTTAGAAAACAATCGTGTATTTCGGCATGTTTTAATCAGCCAAAGAATTGATTTTACCATAAAGCAAATAAGAAAATTTAATCAAATTTCTGTACTTCAACCACAATACCATAGACTATCGAAGCAGCTTAATTCGATACGCGTAATGTAGATAGGTAAAATTGAAGGTTCCAGTCAATCTTAGATTTGACTGTGAACTTTACTTTTGTAGCAAATCAACATTTTTGAAACATATAATGAAAAATATGCAGTAAATTATGCCATCGCAGAAACCAGGCGCAACTCGATCTGATCCGTCTGCGGTTCGGCGTTTTTCAACCCGTAACCATAGCGCTCCAGCTCGTCATAATTAAATTTGAACTGAAACGGTACGGCAGCCGGTGTTGATCCCGCTGACGAACCGGCCGACAACAGCGAATCGCGCCTAGAGCGATAGTTCGCTCCTAAGGCATCGATTGCCTCCTGTAGACCCATATCGGCGGCGGCAGTAAAATACTTCTTGGCCATCCGACGACTGCGACGCAATCCTCCGAGTCCGTGAGCATAGTAAACTCCTAGATTGTACATGGCCTGTGGATGGCCAAGAGTCGCTGCAGTGTAGTAGCACTCCATTGCCTGAAACAAATTAACGTAGCTTAATATGTAGTTCCGATAAATTACTTTAAATATATAACTCACCACTCTAGGACTTTTCTTCACTCCAAAACCTTGTTCGTAACAAATTCCCAAATTAAACGCAGCTCCAGCGTGCTGGTGACTAGTTCCCAACTTCAGATGGGACACCGCTGTACTGTAATCCCCCACCTCCAAATTCTGAACGCCTAGTTGGTATTCGATCTCACCGATAACACTCACAAGGTTTTGCATAGCAGATTCGACAGTAGGAGCAGGCTCATGTTGGATTTGCTCAATTGAATGAGCCCTATCAGCAGGTACTGCTGCAGAACTCTTGATTGGTTCATTATTTATCGGAAAAATTACATCCTTCTGATGGACAAAGGTATCGCCAAAATCAACCTCAGCAAGTGGACTTGGTTTTGCCGTTGGGATTGGAACTCCGAAGAATGTTGGTCTCTGTGTAGCCTGATGCTCTTGATGTTCAGAATTCGATGCGGTCGGTGGGGATTGCGGAACAGACAATGAAGCATTTACCTGACAATGTGAGCGGTAAAAATCACGAGGAATTTTGTGGGCTGAAGAAATCAAAAACGGTAGACATTTAGGCCCCTCCCACTTGCGATTACGGCGGTGTAAACAGATAAGCTTGCTTGTATACCATCCGCAGATTATGGCACCAGACTAAAAGAAACGACAAAAATGAGTAATAATAAATAACCCTTTCGACAGCAGTGTTCAATAGACGTGAAAAATCTTCGACTTCGTTTGACGCCAAAAGGGGGGAGTTTAGTATTTGTAACTCAGGTTGTTTATACAAAATTTAATATGCGATAACGAAAATGATGCCGTTCGGTGGAAAAAATAAAGAAACACAAAGAGCCTTGTCACTAGTGTTATGCTTTATTCCTTATCACTGAATGATAATTTCGCATAATTCAACCACATCAAAATATAAACCCAACGAACTGGATCTAACTGGTTAAATCAAACGTGTAGCATCATGCAGCGTAATTTTCAAACAAATACAGATCACTGAACGATCTCGAGTAGGTGGTTGATGTGGATTTTTTTATTTTGGATTATTAAATAATAATTGGTAATTAAAGTAAAGATAACTTGAAGAATATCTTTTCAGATCGTCTATTATCTACGCCTATTAAGCACATTGATAAAACAAATACCCATAAATAAACAACGTTTGCATGTCAAAATTCGTTCACCGAGACGTCTTTTCACTGCTACCCCCAAGGCCAACGACTTTTCTAGCAGTTTTCGTATCGTCTATTGAACATCGAGAACACGATACATTCACTGAGGATCTACTTACCCAAGTGATGGCACCGATCCAACTGTGCTGAAACGGACAGAACTCCTTCCGGCGGAAACCATCCCGACCGGAACTGTTCGATCCACTTTCATTGGACTGTCTCCCATCTGGAGCGACCGTTATTTGCCGATTGCCCACATTCAGCAAGCAGTACGAGCCCCGAATGTATTCATTACGGAACTGGATCTTAAACTGCTCGTTACACGGTTGATGTTGAGTTCCCTCAGTAGTGCAGAAACGTTCGGCGCCGTACTGGCACGGCCGGCGAACGTCTAGTACGTTGTGGGTACGATCATACACATCTCGAATACGGCGTGCAACATACTTCCACATTTATTCACACTTTTTATCCAGCCACTGCTAATTCGGAAATTATTACGCTTTTTTGGACCCGACGAGCAAAATAGTAGCGACTTTGCGTTGCGACCATTTGCATTTTTACATTCGCGTTGACAATTTGATAATATTATTATCCTGCGATTTCGTGAGAGAAAAAGAGAGAAACATATATTTTCAACTTTATTCAGAATGTCGTGTGAGTGTGAGGAGGCTTCGAAATCTTTTTTAAATCCGACAGCCAAAAAGCAAAAGTACAAGGGGTTTGCAAGAGCTATGATTACAACGCACATTTGAAAAAAAAATTACCGTTGAAATATTTATTGTCATCCACGGGGCGAATCAGGCGTATGAAACCGAAGGGTAAAGATGCGGCTAACATCTTTTTACGTCCGACACAAAAAGAAAAAAAGCAAAAAAGTAACTTTGTACGAGCGCTTACCAATACACATTCATCCGAGGCTGAAGTTAGAGCGGGCTACTCACAAATACATTTGGTCGGAGGCAAAGTTTGTTATGGGCTAGATGAGATGTTGCACTGAGAAAACTTTTCGTATAGTTTCTATGTGTCCCACACATAGATTTTTGCAATGTGCCAAGTCAATGAACTTTATATGCCGCACAGTTATAATTTATGGGTACGCGAAACTTTTGCACATACTATTCATATGCGCATATTTTTTATGTGTATAATTGCACATGCTATTCATATCCGTATAATTTCTATGTGTATTTCTAGGCGGATTGTGTTTATATGCGGCACATGATAATCATCTAGAATTTCATATGGAAATTTACCATTAGTTATGTGCAGAATATTTTGAGTGTGGCTACACGAAAAATGTATGGGAATGGCATTTGTGACAGTGGGGTGGGGCGAATCACTTCAAATTTATTATTGCTGATTGCAAGGAAAATTGTACCATAGTGCGAAATGGGATCATTCAATAATGACGTCCATTGCTTATGGGGGGAGGGGAGTGTCAATTTTATGACAGGTTGTGACAAAGGGGGGGGGGGTCTAGGCAAATGTGACATCCGTCGAAAAAAAATTGCATTTTCATCAAAAGGCAGCAAAAATATGTTTCTCAGTCATTCATCACTCATTGATTTATGTCGATTTTCGAACTTATTGTTCCAGCTGACGGCGCTTGAAAGTCAAGCACAATAATTTGTCAATGTCTACTAGATAGACCACGCGTCACATTGAAGGATCAATTTACACATCAATTTCAGTTCATTTGCAATAAAAGTTTCTAGCTTTTTACTAAATATTGGATAGAAAAGAATATAATGAACTCTAAAAGCTATCGTTACGATGTAGTGAAACCTGCTTCGCCGACGCAGATTGAAGCTTGTTTTGAAGCGGAGCCGTGCTACTTCAATTGAAACCAAAGCTTCATTTCTTCATTGATTTGTGACAATTTGCAATTGAATGTTGTTAGAGCCCTTGTTCGCAGTTATTTTTTATTAATTATTATTTTCTATATTTGTTTTAATCATACACCGAAAAAACTCTACATCAATGCGTGTGATCAATGTGCAGATCATATAGATATTCTCCTGGTGCTAATCACTACAGTTCCATAGGAATAACACATGAATCATATTCAATTGCAAAACCATGGGTAAAACACTTTGAGATGATCTGATATTCACATCAAATCATTGTGAAAGCCACGTGAATTTCAAATAGAATGACTTTTCATAAGAGTTAAACTTTGATTAAACGTTTAAAACCAATGAAATATTTCTAAAAACTTACACTTTAATTTCATGGGGATTGCAATAGAATATGATCTAATGATAATACACATGGATTTGCGGTGCTAAAGCAGTGACTACCATGTTGATTGAAGGTTTGTTGGGAAAGCATGGTTGTTTAACGTGTTTTCCATATAAAATATTTCATTTCACGTTAAATTGAAGGGAAACACTTTTGATACCCGAATGATTGACATATGAAACAAGATTATCAACATTTGCACGTTGAAATTCATGTGTAAGATCTTTTGGTAACGCCGTGTCTATTTTTATCAGTGTACATTAACTCTTAAAAGGTTAAGCTAGTTTTATAAACCACTTTTTACTTTCAACACGCTTTTCATTTTTATTTTGAGTTTGTGTGACGTCCAAGGGGGAGGGGGAGGTTGAGTTTTGTGACACAATCGGACAGAGGGGGGAGAGGGGGTCTAAAAAAGCAGAAATTTGGTGGACGTCATATTTGAATCGTCCCTATCGCTCATAAAAGTGCTATTTTATTGTGCTTTGCAGCTGTACCTAGATTAATCCAGATAATTTTCTCTAATGCCAATGTATATGACAAAAGAAAACAGCAACATTGCAGTTGTCACTCTTTCTCTTTCTCACTCACAGCATTCGCATTGTCGCACTTTTTGTGCCAGTCGCACTTCTAGACTGCGGTGTCCAGTAAGGTGCAAAATGCGGGATACAATAAATCGTTTAGGAGGATTGATCAAAAGTAACTTTCTTCAAAGGTGCGTAGTAATCAATGCAGTTGAAAACCCCTTGTGGAAACCCCAGATGCAGATTTTTCATAGCATCCCGCTGAGATTTTTGTTTGAGTGTCGGATTACCGGGGGGATACTAAATGTCCAGAACAGAAAATCTGGCATCTCTGTCAGTAGCTCGTGTGATTTTTGTTTAATGTTTACGTAATTTCTCCGCAAATTTTAAAAGCAGGTTGTTGACTTGAAAATCTTTGATCGGGAAACTCGTGAAGTTAGAGAGCCGCGTAATAATAGTAGTGGTTTCCACGACATGGCCCCATTATTGTTGGATATTCCACCTCAGCCTAGAACAGCCGAAGAGAAAAAAGTTTTTGAAAATTTGTGGTCTGTGAGTACGATTTAATATTCATATATTTTATGAAAGATTCTAGTGTATAAATGCAAAACATTTTAGATTCGACCATGCTTTGTCTACAGCGATGAATATGATGATTGCACCAGCATTAAGGGTCGGTTTCACCAATATTTCATTCATGGAGAAAGCATTGATTGTACTCAGTGGAAACGGGACTTCGATAACTGCGTTCGATTCGAAAAGAATACGCAGGATACCAAAAGTGCACTTCAACTAGTCGAAAGCGAACGTCAGCGAAGAACAGAACGACTACGAGCACACTATCGGAATGATGTGTGGAAAAAGAGGGATCATGTCCCGGAAGATTGGTCCAAACCACTTCCTGAGAGCATGCAAAAGGAATATGAACAATCCTATCTGGCTGCAAAAGCACAAGAACTTCGAGGGGAAAAAGCAGCTTCAAGCGGCAGCGAAAAGTCGTTTTGTACGATAATGTAGATAGTCAATTAGCAATTTTTTTTTTATTTTACCGTTATAAAATGTAGGATTGCAGCGAATGAAGCTTTATTGATTAGTCTTTATGATTACAAATATAGTAGATACAAATTACTAAATTATTATTCATCACTGTCATCGCCACCTCCATCGTCACCAGATTTATTCCTTGCGCCTCCACCGCTTTTCTCGCTGCCAGATGCTGCTTCTGATCCTGAACCAGATCCATGTTCCGACCCGGACCCGGAGCCCGATCCCGAATGTCCAGATCCTTCGTCGCTGTCATCGGAATTTTCTAATGCTCTTAAAGCCCTCTTTTTGCCATCATTTCGCTTTTTGCGGCTCGTATCGAAATCGGATCCATCTTCATCGGACGAGTAAATGGCGGCACCTTGCTTAGGCTTTGAACGATCGTCCTTGTACTTGTTTTTGATAGCTGCAATAGAAATTCCTCCCTCATCGTCTGATCCTTCGTCTGGGTGGTAGGAACTGTTCGCATTGGCACCGGAATCCTTCTTGCTGCGACCACTCGGTTTGCTTTGAGCACCAGGTTTCGCACGCATGGCCATTCGAAGCTTTTCCTCCTCCTTTTTGATGTTTTGCTTGCGATTAGCATCAGGATCAAAACCAACCTGGGTAAGAATTTTGATACCGGAAGTCTTAGTCGATCGATCGGCCAGAGACATTGTCATCTTTTTGTGAGTAAACGATTCCGTTGAATGTGGTCGGAAAGTCAATTTTGTACGGAATACCGATTGCCCTTGCAGACCGGTACCCTGACGAATAAACAGATGGTTATGATCGCCCTGCAGTGGTTGCTTATAGACATCAAAAATTTCAGAACCCAAATGCAGACTCATGCTTCCGTCGGACCAGCGCACCATTCGAGCGTTCGTTTCTCGCACTCCGTTGCCTTCGTCATCAATATTGTTACGCCAGCGAATCGTATTGCCAACCTTCAGTTTCAACCTTTGGCGACCTTCCTCATCAAGCGTTTCCTCTTCGTCGATTTCATCTTCGTAAGTTTCCACGTCAAACGGCCGTGTTTCAACCGAAAGGAAATTGGGCAACTTAACAAAGTGCAAATCTCGACCCAAATCAGTCACAATGCGAGGAATTTCCACGTCAATTCTTGTCTCTGGTATTGGCTCGGGTTCTGGTTCAGGTTCTTTGGGCTCTTCAAATCGTGCAAGACCCTCTTCTCCACGTTCATCATCTGAACGCTCACTGCCGGCGCGACTTCTTGACCGAGACCGAGATCTGGACCTCGAACGAGATCGTGACCGACTTCGACTTCTCGAACGTTCCCTGTCACTTTCCTTTTTTCTCTGTTGTTCATCTTCCAGATCATCCAACTCATCCCGTTCTCTTTCCGAATTTTCATCCGAGCTGATATCGTCTGCGTCTCCAAACAGAGAATCCGCTGTTACATTCTCCTTAGATTTTCCTGTCTTCCCGACATCGGATTCTTCCGAATCGGAATCAATCAGCTTATTCTTCTTTTTATTTTGTTTTACTTTTTCCGCTTCTGAGCCGGAATCGCTGGAAACAATGGTTCGCTTACGTTTTTCGCCAACTTCAGAACCAGCAGAACCGGATCGGTTTGAACCCGCGCTCCGGGATCGTGACCTTGATTCAGATCGGTTTGACCGATGCGACTTTGCTTGCGATGGAGAACGAGAGCCAGATTTTCGTGATCGTGACCGTGAACGACGACTGGTTTGGGATTTGGCCTGTAAAAAACTATTATGTCTACCATATCAAACAATATTAAATACCACTACATACCGGTGAACCCGAACGGGAGCGCGATCCACTGCGAGACCGAGCACCCGGTGTTCCGCTTCGAGATCTGTTAACGGGCGTGCCACTTTTCGAACGGTTCTGTGGTGTTCCGCTGCGCGATCGAGATCCCGATCGTGAACGTTGCGATCCAGCAGGGGAACCGGAACCCGATCGCGAACGATGTGATCCGGAACGAGATCTGGGTGTTCCCGACCGAGACCGTTGCGAGCCTGCAGGGGATCCAGAACGAGACCGTTCGCCGGACCTTGACCGCGCAGAGCCAGCTGAACGGGAACGTGACCTCGAGAGGCTGCGGTTGCGCGGTGTTTGCGAACGGGAGCGATTTGCCGGAGAATTTGATCTGGAGTCGTGATGCTCTAGTGAATAGCCCGGCGTTGGGGCTACCTGGGGAGTGCCGCTTCGACTGCGACTACCGGCACGACTCGAATCGGAATCCGATCCTGCGTGAACACAACACATAACTATTTTGTTTAAAAAACTTTATATTTGATTTTTACCTGAAACTTCACTATCTTTGTTTCGTCCCATACTGAGTTGTTTTTGGGGCCGACAAATAAGTGAACGTCTGCACTCTTAAACCGAAAATGGAAACGAAATTTACTCCAAAAACCTTTAAAATATAATAAACTTTTGTCTAGTCTAGCGGAGCATGAAACACAACGCAAACATCAAACACCATCACGAAAGCACGACTCACAGGACAGCATTTTATTCAAGCTTTGACAGGTTGCAGATAACGCTACGGCGTTACGCACGTTTGGTGCCTTTCTGGTTCTGCACTGAAACGGGAACCACGATGATATTGTATACACGGTAAAAAATCGTCACGTTTATTTCAAGTGTTTTTGCATTTACTTCAATTTGTCACGCCGCACTGCAAATTGAAGTGATTTCACATTGATTTTTAAGAGATTTTTATTTTTTAACAAAGAGATCTTCCGTTTAAAAGTATTTAATGGAAAACACCATCTGCATGACTGTTTTCATCCATTGAAATTGAATTTTGTTTTGCAATTCGTAAATGTCAAAGGTTTGCGAAACAAAAGTGCAACTTATAGTAGTCAGCAGAAAGACAGAAAACCAACAGATTAGACCATGTTTCCTTTGAAATCACTGATATTCTGGACTGTGAGTAAAGTGTATTTATCTCTGTAGTCGGAATTATTAAATTAAATGTTTTTAGTATACGGAATTAATCCAATGGAGACGGACATAAATCCCGCAGCGGCGTTCAGCAATATTTAGCCATCCCTGTAGAAACTGAAACCAAATTGTAATCCAGTTCAATTATCGGTGACCATGGATAACATGTTAATATCATTCATTATGGTATTACACAATATATTAATATCACTGACGAACTGACATGACACATAGAAGAAAATCCTTTAAAAACCATCGTCCTACACATTTTGCTTGCACACTAGCACCCTCTGTTATGCATGTTGCGGAGTAGCTTGCATTTGCAGGGTTTTATACTGTAGGGGTTTTACATTTACCAGGGTTTTATACTGTAGGTTTTTTACATTTAAACGGTTTTATACCGAAAACTCGAAACAACACTCGAGCGCCGCGGTGTGGCGATGTTGCGAAACATGCTTTTTTGAAAAATAAGTAGTTTTTGAATGGACGATGGAATCAACGCGAGTGTCTCGTCTGTTTGTCTGTGTTAATATAATATAATAAATTAACTTGTCGAACAAATTAAGTTTTATCAAGCATGTTTTTTTAATTCATTTGACAGTCCAAAATTCAAAACATAGTACACTCGAAATTGAAGTGATTTTCTGTTGATTTCATCGTACTTTGTATCCAGCTTTTTACGAACCATAATGGCGGACGGGTTCGTAATATTTGAACAGCATTTCTGACATTTCCCTAATACGTCACTCGTTTTCTTTCCGCGTGTTCACGGTAAAACTAAAGGAATATACGGAAAGCAAACGTGCGATGTATTAGGGAAATGTCAAAAACGCTGTTCAAATATTACGAACACGTCCGCCATTATGGCTCGTAAAAAGCTGGATTGCCTCATTTTCAATCCAGCTTTTTACGAGCCATAATGCACTGAGAAAACTTTTTATATAGTTTCTATGTGTCCCACACATAGATTTTTGCAATGTGCCTAATCAATGAACTTTATATGCCACACAGTTATAATTTATGGGTACGCGAAACTTTTGCACATACTATTCATATGCGTATATTTTTTATGTGTATAATTGCACATACTATTCATATCCGTATAATTTCTATGTGTATTTCTTGGCGGATTGTGTTTATATGCGGCACATGATAATCATCTAGAATTTCATATGGAAATTTACCATTATAGTTATGTGCAGAATATTTTGAGTGTGGCGGGCGTGCTCGTAATATTTGAACAGCATTTTTGACATTTCCCCAATACATCGCACGTTTTCTTTCCGCGTGTTCACGGTCAAACTAAAGGAATGTACGGAAAGAAAACGTGCGATGTATTAGGGAAATGTGAAAAACGCTGTTCAAATATTGCGAACACGTCCGCCATTATGGCTCGTAAAAAGCTGGATAGATTTTCATTTCGAATTATAATGTTTGGCAAGTAGTGCTAATTCAAAGGTAAATCACTTCACTTTAACGTGATATTTTTTTACCGTGTACCTTGCAGCAATTTACGTAAATACGTTTTTATTGTCCGTTTCTTTGGTAACAAAACGCGCTACTCACTTTTTTGATAGCTTGAAATCGTCGCAGAAAGAATCTGCTTGGCTGTATGCACCCCATCGACATCTCTATATCGAGCTGCAGTAAACGTCAGCGACAGCATGTCCGGGGCTCAAAATTTGACAGCGGGCCCAAATCAGACTGCTGGCAGTTGAGTGAAACGCAGTGCTGAATTGCTATCTCATTTTCGCACACACGAGATGTTGGCGGCGAGAACATGGTTGTCTGCCAGGGGCTTGGCTGTATGTAAGTTATTAGTATATATTATGCTTGTCTAGCACGTAAGAGCATCCGTAACGGTGCGCTGCTAAATCCAATTTAGCAGCTCTCTGTCATCACTCCGTACCGTACCGGTCGCTGCTAAACGCGCTGCTAAAACAGTAACCGGGCTTTCGGGAAGCAGCGCGTGCACAAATTTAGCAACCCGATAACAGCGCTGGAGAAGGCTGCTATTTCACCCAAAGAATTATCAAATGCGGCTTATTATTGAAAATTGTGGATCAAATAAGAATTATTGAAAATTGCGGTTCGGGGTATATTATTGTTGTTGTGAATGCAAGTATTATCCAGCTTTTTACGAGCCATAATGGCGGACGTGTTCGTAATATTTGAACAGCGTTTTTGACATTTCCCTAATACATCGCACGTTTGCTTTCCGTATATTCCTTTAGTTTTACCGTGAACACGCGGAAAGAAAACGAGTGACGTATTAGGGAAATGTCAGAAATGCTGTTCAAATATTACGAACCCGTCCGCCATTATGGTTCGTAAAAAGCTGGATTGCTTTCGGATAGCATGAACCTGTATGAACTTTATAGACTCAGAAACTACTGAATGAATCGGCATGAAAATTTGCATGCATTTGTGGCCGGGAAAGGTTCTTATGACGGTTTGAGAACCCTCCCCCTGGAATGGTGGGGGGTCTCTCATACAAATGAAACAGACATTTCTGCATAACTTGGGAACTGATCAAGCAAATGGAAGTAAATTTAGCATGTGGAAATTTTTGGAGGCAGATTTTTTTCTATGATGGTTCGCGACCCCTCTCTCTTCTGGAAGGGGGGGGGAGGGCTCTCGTACAAATGAAACATAAATTCCTGCATAACTCGAGAACTAATCAAGCAAATAAAACTTGATCACTTGATCAGATCACTGTCACTGCAGACTAAATTATCATATGGTTTCATTGTAATTTATGTGAATCCGACTACGGTACACCATATCACGTAATTTGCAACTGTCCTGCAGTAGCACAATTGCGTCACAGGATCCTTGCTATCCGTCAATGATATACCGAACTAGAAAAAGATGTTAAACGAGACTGTAGTAGGTGACACAAAAGAGCCTGGACTAACTCTAGCCGAACATCGAGAAACTTCTGCCGCCAATGGTAATATCCGTTTGTTGTACAAATCGCTCTACATATTAAAACCCGAATTTTCAACCCAAATAATAAATCCGTACTACTGGCTGTATGCCTGCGAAACGTGGTGCGTCTCATCGGAGACAACACAAAACCTGTAGTTGTTTATTAGTCGTTCCCTACAATATATCATTCGAGTCGGGTGGCCGGACAACTAGATATCCCATGAAGAATTCCATCGTATATGTCATCGACGGCCTGTAGCAACAAAAAATCGTGGAAGTATGGGGTAGCGGATCGGACACACCATGAAGAAAGGAGTGAACGAAATTTGCAGAGAAGAACCTGACTGGAATGCGCAAGGACAGTGTAGAGGTTCGGTCGAGAGTGGAGATCTCCGATTTCATCCTTTTATTCTACCGGACAGGCGGACACGAACACATAAGTAAGGTAACAATTTTTTCATTCCCAGTAGCCGAAATTCAACGATCCCGACATCTCTGAAAACTCGGGCATTTATCCTTTTTCCAGTAACCATCTGTTTGAGTTCGGCCGCTAAGCGAAATAAACGTTGGCAGCTTGGTTAGCAGTTTCTCCACGTCCTTCACAATGTGCATGAATAATGCATGAGTCCGAAAGAGTTCGCGGAATTACGTCTTTCAGTTCGTTCCCTCGCGTACGTACCATTTCCGCCGCTTCCATACCTGTTACTTGTGTCTGGAACAATATCCACCTCATTATATGTCTAAATAGTCAATTATTTAAATTTATGATTAATTTTCATTGGTTTACAAATTGGTTCCAAAACAACTGTATGGGTTTTATTACCGGTACGGAATACGGCAACTAAAATAACAGCCGCGATAGCAAAGACCGGTACGAAAACGAGTGACTAAAAATATCCAGCTTTTTACGAACCATAATGGCGGACGGGTTCGTAATATTTGAACAGCATTTCTGACATTTCCCTAATACGTCACTCGTTTTCTTTCCGCGTGTTCACGGTAAAACTAAAGGAATATACGGAAAGCAAACGTGCGATGTATTAGGGAAATGTCAAAAACGCTGTTCAAATATTACGAACACGTCCGCCATTATGGCTCGTAAAAAGCTGGATAGCAGCGCTGTTCAAAGTCACCAGAGCAACTAAAATACTAGCGCACCGTTACGGATGCTCTAAGCCATTGATTTACTTGACAAAATAAACGATATTTGCCCCCGCGACGATTCGGGCGATGGTTTCGCCCGCGACGGTTATAATTCATCGCATACGAAAGGGTGGGAAATTGATAATATTGTGCCTGGCAGCTAAATCTGGACTATTTTCCCTAATACCAATGTATATGACGGAACGAAACAGCAACATTGTCGTTGTTGCTCTTTCTCTTTCTTACTACAGTGATTTCAGTTTGTCGCAGTTTGACCGCAGTTTGGTGCAGTCGCACTTTCAAACTGCAGAGTCCAGTTTGGTGGGAAGTGCGGTATAAACAGGCGTATGAAACTGAAGGGTAAAGATGCGGCTAACATCTTTTTACGCTTCCTACACGTCCGACACAAGAAGAAAAAAAAGCAAAAAAGTAACTTTGTTCGAGCGCTTACCAATACACATTTATCCGAGGCTGAAGTTAGAGCGGGCTACTCACAAATACATTTGGTCCGAGGTAAAGTTTGTTATGGGCTAGATGAGATGTTGGCTACACGAAAAATGTATGGGAATGACATTTGTGACAGTGGGGTGGGTATAAATAATAATATTTAATTATCCTGTACTTAAATACTAAATACACTGAAAATATGCTTGTCAAGCAAGGAGACGTGCAGTGGGGAGGCAATAACGAAAAATTGATGGTTTAAATTTCTAAATTGCAAACATGTGTGCTAAACTCAGAAAATAACCACGCTAATAATTTTCGCGTGGGACTCTAAATTGGTGGAAACTCCGCACTCTTAAATGATTCTACGTGTAAATAGGTCGGATTTAGTTAAAGCTACGTTGAAACTACTCACAATGCCCTTAAATCTAAGGGCAGTTTGTTCTTTAAAACCACTCATTTTTTAACATTTTGCATGAAACAACGAACTGAGTATAATGTACCCTATTTAGGGTTAAACCGAACGAGCGTGAAGTGTACAAACTCAAACGACAGACAAACAGACATAACTCTTGGTAGAAAAATAAACAAAAATGATCGTACCTCACATTTTGCCTGAACACCAGCACCATCTATGATCGACATTCCCAAATATCAAATTGCAACAGGAGTATCCCTAGCACTAGAATTGCTTTCGTTACAAAGCGCCACTATGATCAAAACGGAGACATTCCCAACTAAGCCCATATTTGAAACGACCGTTTAATCGGTACGAAGAATGGAAAACGAGTGTTATGTCTGTGCTCAAACTTTGGGTAAAAATTTCAACCAATTTTGGCTACTTGCTACCGATAATTGAATTATTCTCTATTGACAAATAACGCACTTTTAAGTTCCAACTACCAATTTTTTGGTTGAAAAACTAATCAAAATCTGAGTTTGTACACTTTAAGGGCACTTTGAGTAGTTTCCCAGATAACACAAAATCGTAATAGAAAGCTTACATTAGATCGTTTTCATGTCAATTTCACATTAGAATTGTATAATGATTAGAGTATGTCAAATCGAAGTGAACAATAAGTTGTTTTGCAGTCGTGCGTGTCTTCATATACAATTCATGACTGTGAATTATAAAGCAGGAAAGACAATTGCAATATTTGATTATATCTATATCATATATTCAGGAGTATTTAGTTGCGTGTTATAAAAACTGCGCGAAATAGAATTACAAATAGTTGTCAAAATTTTCGCACGTATATCGCCTCCACTTTGGTACATATATGTTCTTATATGGCGTGAAATATAACTTTTTCGTGCAGATATGATTTCGTATACCTCAGTTGCAATCGAGATATACAAACCAAATGGTTTACTGGGTTCAACCTATACACACTTAAAACGTTTGGTAAAATTTGGAACAGCCGAACGTTCGGTAAAAATTTCGATGGTGCCAATCAACGTTTACGATCCGTTAGTGATGTTTGGCATCAAAAAAAATTTACCGAGCGTTCGGCTGTTCCAAAGTTCGGTAAATTTGACCGAACTCTGTACTTTTTTTAAGTGTGTAGCTTTAACTAAATCCGACATATTTACAGGTGAATCATTTAAGAGTGCGCAATATCTCGTACCATTTTTCTGAAAACGTTTGCTGTTTTGAAAGTACCATGAAAAGATTACTTATTCAAATTTACCATGATTCTTGTACAAGCATCATGTTCTCAGACAATTTTACTACCTTTCATTGTAATTTTGACTATAGAGCTTTCCAGTTATGTGTGTGTTGGTGCTTGAAAATGAGGCAAACAACAACATTAAACAAAAAAGATGCATTCCTTTGTCACCAAGGTACAGAATAAATTTCGTCTTCCGCTGGCTTAAATACCAGCAAATTTTCATGATGTGTGCTTGAATTTGAAACAGGATGAAAAATTTGACCAAAATATGTGTTCTGCTGTGTGGCAAACGGAGCAGCACAACCAATAATCGCTATTTTTCGGTTTGTTCCTCCAGCATCAGCTGTTCCTCATGTATTCACGCGTATTTCGTGTTCGCTAGTGTGGGTGCTTGAGCTGTCAGAAAGCTCTATGAATCTGTTATTTTTGTTATGCTTCGGGGTAACGCCAAAAATAACGAATTGCTGATACGCAATGATATTGGTGGTTTGTTGGCAACGATTTTACTATTTAAAAAAAAATTCTGATGAATACAAATCGCGTTTACGCATAAGGTATTGCGATTATTATCTAAAATTTTTCTTTCATAGGTTTAGTTGTGCGCCTAACAGTTGCGCGCAGCTCTGTTCTGGTTGCTCCACCCCATCGACATCTCTATATCGAGCTGCAGTAAACGTCAGCGACAGCATGTCCGGGGCTCAAAAGTTGACAGCGGGCCCAAATCAGACTGCTGGCAGTCGAGTGAAACGCAGTGCTGAATTGCTATCTCATTTTCGCACACACGAGATGTTGGCGGCGAGAACATGGTTGTCTGCCATGGGCTTGGGTTGCTCGCAGTCAAAGTATCTCTTTTACACTCACACGAAATTTCGTAAGAAACTGTCAACGCAAGAGTGATGAGAAAAGCAACAATATTTCTCTCTCGCTCATCAGCTGAATGCTAGGGTAGCTTGCTTCGTGTTTGCCCGTTCAAACATGCACAAATTTTTTACAAACGCAATCAGTATTTAAATTTTATCATTTTCGGTTAACGTAAAACATTGTGACTGTGTTGTTTGTAAGTCTGTATGTAATAGAACAAAACGAATGTTATCTTAGCAAAGAATAAGAGCATAAACATAGAAAACTTACTCGTGCTTACACTGTCAATAATACATGATTTACCTTTGCGCACAACTATATAAAGCTGAAAAACGAAAGCTTTTCTCGGGAAGCACAATATGTAAGATAAATGTCAGCAATCTTTAAAAATTTTAAATAGGCACTGCTTAGGATAAATAGGAATCTTTTGTCAAAATTTACGGTCATGGTATCTGTTTCAGTGTAACATTCCTAGATGTTATCTGGTATAAATTAACAAAAAGGCGAATGGCGAAAACATGTATAAAATGGCATTGTTTAAAAAAAACTAGCACCACGGTTTCTAATTTGACACATTGGACATTGCACAATGCAACCAAATTTTGTTCGATTTACGTTCACCCTCAGAAAATAAGCGCGATAAACTATTGAAAAACCTGCGTTGTTAAAATAAAAAAACTGGATTCAATTTAAATTGGTTTCTCTTTGTAGGAAGGTAGGTAGCAACCGTTAAATTTTGTACGAAAACTTCCTCTATAAATATAAATCCAAAGTTGAGGTTACGATGTAAACAAAGATTTGGCGCAATTTCTTTTTACAGACTTGGCTGTGACCGAACCGGATAATTTCTTTAGTAGAACATCCCAGAATGAGTTCCATTTCGAAATTACAAAACTACGTGACAAATGCACTGGAATGCACCCGCTTTCGCTTAATTCGCAAGGAAGAAGACTTCGATGATGAGTCCATTATGTTTCATCCGGAGATGGCCCATCAGGTTTTCGGTGAACAGGAGAGCATATTCGGCTATCGAGATTTACAGATAGATGTTGGGTTTGCGGCCGGCTCGCTGGATATCTACTTTAATATCAAATATTCACAGAAAGTACGTTACCATAACTAATAATAATGACCGGTAAAAATAATTATAGATTCATTGCAGATTGATGATGTGAGTCCGGATGGTGTAAAAGCAGACGACGTAGAGAAAGCTCTTGCTGAATTGGTGGAAGATGGATGTTACTATACTAATTTGGAAGAATATAAAAAAATCATCAAAGTAAAAGCGGAAGCCTTCAAGCCATTTGGTACTAAGGTAGATGAATTCAAGATAAATCCAGGCATATGCGGTCCAAAGGAGCGTACATTCGAAGTTTACGTAAGCGATATAAACGATAAGGATTTCCTGAAGTATCACGCCCGACTGGAGTCACTTTCGTTTTGGTTTATCGACGCATTTAGTAGAGTTGAGCACGATCCACTCTGGTTGTTCTTCATAGTGTATGAAAAATACTCCGACGGCGGCGAGACTCGCTATGCAACTGCGGGATATTTCACAGTATATCAGTATTACTCGTACCCGCAGTTCATCAGGCCACGAATCAGTCAGATTCTCGTTTTACCTCCTTTCCAAAAACTTGGTATTGCCTCCCGCTTGATTGAAACGGTTAGAACTCTCGTTCTTATGTGTCGAAGGATTTAAACTAACCGTGTGTAACTGAACTTTTTCAGACTGTTAACAAATATTTCCTTGCTAAAAGTAATGTAGCGGACATCACGTACGAAGAGCCAACCGATATAGTACAACATATTCGCTCCGTCATTGACGCAAAACACTGTATGACATTGCCCGCATTTGCGAAAGATAAACTGATAACCGGGTTCAGCAAAGAAATGCTGAAAGAAGCAAAAGAAAAATACAAGGTACCATTTCTCAACTCTTTTTTCGCATAAGTTTATTACATTAGGATTTATTTTTTGTAGATCAATCCCAAACAGTGTCGCGTAATCTATGAGATTCTGCGGTTGTCAGTAGTCGATAAAAAGAATGAAACTGATTACCGCAACTATCGTGTTGAAGTGAAAAAACGTCTCAATCTTAATAGCAGTAAGCATCAGCGAGCACTGACTCGGCTACAGAAACGTGGAGTCGACGTAAGTGCCGCACTCAGTTTGCTTCCCACGCTAGAAGATCGCATAGAACAGCTGCACGCAGAATATATGGTAAGTTGCAACATATTTGGACAAGAAGTCAAGTTATCATTTGTTTCTTTTTTATTTCCCAATTTTTCAGCAAGTCGAGCAGGTCTATCATCAAGTTTTGAAGAAACTAAAAATTGCTCGGGAATAAAAAGAATCAATCGTTGCTAGATTATCACGCATTATTGAAAATTCTCATGTTGATGACACATTTTTACTTGATTACAATCTATGTTTCTTTTCTATGTTTTGTTTTAGTTTCATTTTCATTAAGATGTAAAGTTTGAATATAATGAAAAAGTAATGAGAAAGATTTCTTTAACTTTTGTAAAACATGTCTGAAAGTCCACTTAGCCTTCTGCTGTCAATTCAATATTAGTCTGTTCTAGCTATTAACAGTTCACCTTTCTAGGGGCCTCTTTTGCCTAATCCAAAGCAGACGTATCCATAGCTTGTGCGTTATCTTCAATCTCTATCTCGTTCCTATCACCGGTTCCGGTGTTCTTGACTGTTCAACTGGCCATATCTGGTCTCTCGGTAGATAAGTGCTTCCACCCAGTCGATGTGGTTCCTGATACCTTACTTCTTACTTCTAGAAGCATAGGACCAGGGTGGCTCTTGATATTATGTCAACAATTTCTCTCCACTGCACTCGATCCCGGACTATTCGTTGAGCGTCTAGACTCACGTAAGTCGGCTTCAACTTGGTCGAGTCATCTAGCACGTTGGTTCGCTTTTTTCCTTTATTCCATCTAGCACGTTGGTCCCCTTTATTCCTGGTGCCGGTGGTGTTGTAGAAGAGAACAGGTTTCACTACACAGTCGTCCGGCATCCTCGCGACGTGACCGGTCCATCGTAGTCTCACAACTTTCGTCGGGTTTACAATGGGACTTTCTCCATGTCCACAATCATGGGTCACACACAATTATGGGTCATTTTAGCTTTATCTGCCAATTAATACGTGAATATTATGCCAATTAATTGATAAAATTGTTACTCATAAGTAGCCCTATTGCAGGCCCTTCTTTCAAGTACCACATCTACTACACTGGCGGTAAGAAAGCAGAACATGGAGTCGGTTTCGTAGTGTTGGGAAAACAAAAGCAACGAGTTATCCGGTGGAGGTCCGTAGATGACCGTATATGCGTGTTGAGGATTAAGGGCAAATTCTTCAACTATAGCCTAATCAACTTATACGCACCGACAAATGATAAATCCGATAATGCTAAAGACGAGTTTTACGACAAGCTTGAGAGGACCTATGGAGAGTGCTCAAAACACGACGTGAAAATCATCATCGGAGATGCAAACGCGCAGATCGGGAGGGAGGAATTCTTCCGTCCAGTTATTGGAAGACATAGCCTGCATCTGTCGACCAATGATAACGGTCTGAGGCTCACGAATTTTGCCGCGGCCAGAGGGATTGCCATCTGTAGCACCTACTTTCCACGTTTGAATATTCGGAAACACACCTGGAGGCATCCAAATGGAGACTCTAGCTCTCAGATCGATCATGTCTTGATTGACGGTCGACACTTTTCGGACGTTATCGATGTACGGTCTTTTCGTGGACCAAATATCGACTCTGACCACTATCTCGTAGTGAGTAAGATTCGCGCAAGGCTGTCGAACACGGCGAAAGCTCGCACTGAGAGGACGCTGCGTTTCAACATCCAGCGGTTAACGGCAGACGGCGTAGCAGTGGAGTACGCCAGGAAGCTTGACCAGCGAATCGCAGAACAGCAGGTAGAAGAAGAAGATATGAATGGGCTGTGGAGGAACATCCATGGTGCCATCCAAACAACAGCGAGAGAGGTGGTAGGCACGACGCGTAAAAGACATGGTAACAGCTGGTTTGATGCCGAATGCCAGAGAGTGACAGACGAAAAGAACCAGGCCAGGAGTCGCATGCTCACTGCGGCAACGCGTCAAAACAGAGAGAGATACAGAGAGACTAGAGCTGCGGAAAAAAGAATCCATCGTCTTAAGAAACGCGAGTACGAGGAGCACGTGCTCGCCGGCGCAGAGGAGCGATACGCCAGCATCGACAAACGGAGTTTCTATAAAACGGGGAGATGCAGGAATTTTGCCATGCCTGTGATGTGCAATGATAGTGCTGGCAACCTGCTTACCGACAAAACGGCGGTAGCAGTCAGGTGGAAGGAGCACTATCAGACACTATTGAATGGAGAGGTAAATGCGGAGATCAGCAGGGACAGGATAGAAATTGTAAGCGATGGTCAAACTGTGGAGCCACCAACACAGGAGGAGGTTAAGAAGGCAATCAGTGAGCTGAAAAACGGTAAAGCTGCTGGGAAGGACGGTATCCCGGCTGAACTTCTAAAAGCGGGGAGCGAGCGGCTGTACGAAGCAATCCACCGGATCATTGTCAGGATCTCGGAGGAAGAACAAATGCCGGAGGAATGGTTGGATGGCCTCATTTGCCCAATTTTCAAAAAGGGACATCGAATGGAGTGTAAAAACTATCGAGGAATTACATTGCTCAATTCTGCCTACAAGGTGCTTTCCCGTATCCTGTTCTGCAGACTGAGACCGTTAGCGGAGTCCTTCGTCGGCGAGTACCAAGCTGGTTTTCGCGAGGGTCGCTCCACGACGGATCAGATGTTTACCCTGCGCCAGTTGCTAGACAAGTTCCAGGAGTACAACTTGCAAACACACCATCTGTTTATGGACTTTAAAGCGGCGTACGATTCACTTAAACGAAACGAGCTGTGGCAGATAATGCTAGAACATGGTTTTCCGACGAAACTAGTCACGCTGATTCGTGCGACGCTGGACGCATCCAAATCATGCGTTAGAATAGCGGGTGAGACCTCAGCTGCTTTCATGACGTTGGATGGACTGAAGCAAGGGGATGCACTCTCTAACCTGCTATTCAACATTGCCTTGGAAGGTGCAGTACGAAGAGCAAACTTGTTAAGGAATGGAACTATCATCACGAAATCTCACATACTTCTTGGTTTTGCGGATGACGTCGATATCATCGGAATCAACCGTAGAGCAGTGGAAGAGGCCTTCAGGCCCTTTAAAAGGGAAGCTGCGAGATTGGGACTTACCATTAATACCGCCAAAACGAAGTACATGGTTGCTGGTAGGGAACGTGGGAGCTCAAGTGGTGTTGTTGCCGAGGTGGAGTTAGATGGGGAACGAAATGAAGTAGTGTAATTTCTATACCTTGGTACACTCGTGACATATGACAACGATGTAAACCGCGAAGTGAAACGACGAGTTGCAGCCGCGAATCGGGCTTTCTACGGATTATGTAGCCAGCTGAAGTCCCGTAGTTTGCAAATTCGCACAAAACTGGCGCTCTACAGAACACTAATCCTCCCGGTGGCCCTTTACGGACACGAATCATGGACGCTAAAGGAAGCTGATCGGCGAATGCTTGGGGTTTTTGAGCGTAAAATTCTGCGATCTATACTTGGTGGCAAAATGGAAAATGGAGTGTGGCGCAGACGCATGAATCACGAGCTGTACCAAGTATACAAATATACTGATATAGTGAAGGTAGTGCAATGTGGCAGGCTGCGGTGGACTGGACACGTGGCCAGAATGCCCGACGAAAGAGTAGCCAAAACTATGTTCAGCAGAGAACCAGGAAGAGGCCGTAGACTCCGAGGCAGAAGCCGCACCCGGTGGGTGCGTGCTGTCGAAGACGATGCACGTTCAGCTGGTGTTCGTGGGGATTGGAGAACGGCAGCCCAGGACCGACGGTACTGGAGGACCATAATTCGTTCGGCGCAGGATCGGTAACGGACCGTTGCCACTAAAGTAAAGTAACTAAGTAGCACTAATAATTTGATCAATTTTTAGGTGATATTTAAACGGAAATTAGCAGCTAGAGCTAAAATGACGTTTTGTACGTCGCCAGATTTGTGCGGCGTATGCTCCTTGATCGAAGCGAATTGCGGAGGGAAAATAGGTTTGACTTCCAGCTTGAATTACTCGTATTATTGTCGGTAATGAAATTATCCAATGAAAGCTAGTGGTGGATCTTTGCCATTTTTGTAGATTTTTTATTTTGATTCTTTATTCTAAAAGTTTTAGCCTCATCTTTGTAGGGATCGAGCGGGGCGATAAGAGAAAAATATTGTTTGTTTGTCTGTGGTTGAGGACTTAGAAGCAGTAGAGATAGGGTCACGTACTCTCCGCACTGAGAGAGTAACACTGGTGTGAATAGGGAGAAAGGAGAAATAAACTGAGTCTTGTGATTGATCGTGTCGCGTAAAGACGTGTATTTATTTCGCATTTACAGTTCGCATTTAACAAAATGTCCGTCAATTCGCGAAATCACCACAATCTTGTAGAGTTCTCCAGCAGATTGGTTCACCTTCTAATATAACTTGCGCGTGTCAATAGTTTAGGTCTTCACAATCTCCGTCCTCCTTTTGGCGCTTTCTCCTCCTCAGGATAGCGGTCAACTCATGCCGCGCTCGTCGATACTTGGCCAAATTATTCCTCGTGACAATGCTCAGTTAATTTTTCAAAACTCTTTTTTCCTTTCCATCGCTTATTAACATTTTCCGTCAAACCATCAGTCAATTCGTGCATTCCAGGCTTCTTCACCTAGTACAGCGGTAGCGGTTTCAATAATGATCGAGCGCATCCTGCTCCATCCGTCTTCGAGGGTCGAAGCACCTACCTTCACAGAGGAAGGTAGAGTTTCACCAGTTCAATGTTCATTGGTCAAGTGGTCTCCTTTGGATATCTTTGCGGGGTAAGAACGTGCTTCTGATCACCAGGCCTCAGGAAGTTGCAAAGTTCGCATCGCTGGCCGTTATCGTTCGTGTCGATATGCAGGCTATAAGGCCCGATCACCGGTCTATACATCACTTCCTTGCTAATCTGAGCGTTCATATCTCCGACGACGGTCTTAATGCGAACAGCTGCCGTACGTTGTCTCAAGCTGTACATAGAACGCTTCCTTCTAGTCGTCGGGTCCACCTTCGGATGAATAGTGCACGTTTATGATGGTGATAGTTAAAGAAACGGCCTTTTATCCTAAATATACAAATCCTCTCGTTGATCGCCTTCAATCCATCACGTGATGCTGCATCCTGCTCGTCACTACAAAGCCCGTTCCCAGATCGTGTTAAAATTAGGCCTTGCTGCCATGGGTTCTCCAGACCTTCTTGCCTTTGCCACACCGCAGCGCCACGATACCGAACTTTCAGTTTCAACAGCACGCTGTCGCGATCCACGAAATTCAGCGATCTGCAATTCCAGGTATACCAAGCATCCACTCTTATTTCGTCGTCCTAGTCTATGCCAAATGTTCCAAGTCCTTGATTGTTCGTAGTATTTTTAAATTTAGCTAGGTTTCTGATACCGTGATCCGCTTGAAACTTGACCTGTTATTGCTTGTTAGATCAGTGCCGTACCTCGGGGCCTTTTTGCTAACAACAGAGTAGCAATCAATCGAACTATAAAAGTTCTCCTTTAATATCGGGGCCAGAGGGAATTTAGTCCGTTTTCCTTAAGAACCGGCCTGTCAGCCGCCTTTGATAAGTTCATCCATTGTCTCAGTCGCTCAACTGGAAAGACTTGAGATAAGCGGAACTATCCTGCGTTGGTATCGTTCTTATCTAGCTGATGGTTACAATCGGCGATTGCAGGCCCAATACATTCTGTACCACCTTAGTTATTCCGCGTGGCAGTCATATTCCTACTCAGACCGCTCATATTCCTACTCTAGTTCAACGACGTAAACCTCGTGCTCAAACGACCATGATTGTCATATGCCGACGATCTAAAAATATTCTCCCATATCCGTTTAACTGAAGACTGTCTCGCACTCCAACACCAACGCGATACTTTCGCCAATTTGTGATAATAGAATAGAAATAGGATGGTTGTCAATCTCTCAAAGTTCTGTGTAGTATCCTTCTCACGAAACAAAAGATGTTATTTTTAACTAGATGCTTCTATCGAGTACAATCGAGCGGGTCAATCAACTCAAAGACCTAGAGGTAATCCTCGATAAAAGTTAACATTCAGAAAGCATATCTCGTACATCGTCGACCCTAGGCATTATCTCAGGATTGCCAAGACGGACGTCTAGTGCTTTAAAGCATTATACTGCTCTCTGGTCCGATCGACTCTAGAGTACTGTTCTGCGATCTGGAACCCGAACTATACTACAACAGCTCTGAACGAATTGAATCTGTCCAGCGTCGCTTCCTATATTTTATTCTTCGTCGGTTACCCTGACGAAATCCTTACTATTTACCGATAGCTACGAAAACCGATGTCCGCTGATCCACCAGGATACGCTTTCCACACGGAGAGACACTACAAAAGCCATGTTAGCCGCCGAGACTATGCGAGAAAACATAGATTGCCCGAAAATTCTTAAGGTAATCGACCTTAATGCGCAGCCTATACCTAGGTCTCTTCGAAATACTGATATGCCGTCATGATGTCTGATGATGTCATGATGATGTCATGATGTCATGCTGCTATGATGTCCCTGCATATGAACTACCGTCATCCGGGGATTCTTACAACACTTTTGAACATGGACTTAGTATAACTTCCGAAGTATGCCGTTTAGGTCCAAGTGTACGTAGCCAAAACCTTGTATAGTGGGTAGTACTTTTGATTTATGATTATGAGAAAAAATATAAACTAAATGAATCTGTAGAATGAACCGAAAACAAAGGTGTTGCAAGTTACCCAGTAAACGGGGTTACTTGCAACACTTTTCTGATTTTGCGTTTCTTATGATTTTAAATCTGATTTCAAACCGCGAATGACTATTTTTAGATATTTTGGATGTATTTGTAGTAAAACAAGAGATACTGGAGGCGTTTTTTGTTTCCCAATTTCGTCTATCGCTTTTTCAAAGATATTCGATGAAAATACAGCATGTCGGCGAACTACAAATTGCCGTTTCAAGGCACGTGGATTTTTTCACAATTTTAATTTTTCAATCGTATAAAAACAAGCAAAACAATGATGTAATGGATTAAACTTAACTAATCAATCCAGCTTTTTACGAGCCATAATGGCGGACGTGTTCGTAATATTTGAACAGCATTTTTGACATTTCCCTAATACATCGCACGTTTTCTTTCCGCGCGTTCACGGCAAAAATAAAGGAATGTGCGGAAAGAAAACGTGCGATGTATTGGGGAAATGTCAAAAATGCTGTTCAAATATTACGAACACGTCCGCCATTATGAATCGTAAAAAGCTGGATCACTGAGAAAAAAACCATGGTAATGCGAAACTGTTAGGGTAGACAACCCCTCGCTACTTGATGTGCCAGCATTTGCGAATGCTATGTATAGTTACGATCTCATATACCTTTGCATACATTACATTGTATCACTTTGTTTACTCTGAAAGTTATTCTCGTACAATAAACCACGTTTCTTAATTTCGCTGTTTATTTTCCGTACGAGTGCATTTCACGATCCTAGACCCGTTTTAGGTTATGTGCTCAGTCGCGTTTTCATTCGGTTTGTCGAGTTAAGTTTCGTTTCGCAATTTGTTTCGCACGATGGAAGACGAAAAATTCGACCGGCATTTTCTTCCGCTGTTCGACGGCTCAAACTACGCCGCTTGGAAGTATCGGATGATGGTTCTCCTGGAGGAGCACGAGCTCCTGGAGTGCATCCGGTCAGATGCGGACCAGTTGGAGGAGCTGAAGGACGAGGATGGTGATAATGCTGAAGTGAAAACACAAAAGGCGAAAAATCGGCAAAAACGTGCAAAACAGGATCGAAAATGCAAGTCATTGCTAGTGGCGAGAATTCACGATTCTCAGCTCGAGTATATCCACGATCAGATTTCACCGAAAAATGTGTGGGATACTCTACAGCGGGTCTTTGAGAGACGCAGCCTGGCAAGCAGGATGCATTTCAAAAAGCAAATGCTTGCGCATCGTTTTACCAGTGGCACTTTGCAGGAACATTTTCTGAAATTTGACAGACTCGTTCGCGAATATCGAGCTACCGGTGCCGTTTTCGAGGAGCTTGATGTAATTTGTCACTTGTTGCTAACGGTTGAATCGGCATATTCGACTGTTGTTACGACAATAGAGACGCTGCCTGAAGAGAAGCTGTCTATTGAATTTGTGAAATGCAGGCTGCTGGACGAAGAAACAAAAAGGAAAGGTACAACGTCGTGTACGCCAAAAAGTGAGGCCGCGTTTTCTGGTTCGAAGCAAATGCAGAAGAAAAAGAAGAATATTAAATGTTTCAAGTGTAAACAAAACGGTCATAAATTTGCTGATTGTCCGGTGAAAGCAAACGGTTTTGAGAAGCGGAGTGATAATAATTCGAAAGCGCACATTGCCGAACCGAATAGTGTTAGTTTTGTCGGAGTGAGCAAAACTGCGTCACGCAGACGGTCGCAAGAACTTCGTTGGTACATTGATTCCGGTTGCTCTGACCATTTAGTGAATGATAAGGCATTATTCGAAGAACTGACCCCACTGAAGAATCCCGTAGAAATTGCCATTGCGAAGGATAATGTGACGATTCGGGCGGAGTATTCTGGTACCGTCAAAGCGATTAGTGTTGTTAACGGCAGACAAATCGAGTGCACGATAAACGAAGTACTATACGTACCAGATTTGCGGTGCAATCTTTTCTCGGTTATGCGTGTTGATGATGCTGGGATGACGGTAGTGTACGAAAACGGACATGTCGAAATTCGTCGCGGGACAGAGGTCGTCGCGTGTGGTTCGCGTGTCGGGAAGCTATATCAGCTAGATTTGTACTCCCAGAAAAATGCTGTGAAATCGATGTTGACAAGTGGCCGTGTGTCAAAAGATTTGGAATTGTGGCATAGACGTTTTGGTCATTTAAATGTGCGCAGTATTGACAAGTTGATTCGGAACGAGATGGTGACAGGTCTGAAACTGTCATGTACCGATGAAGGCAGTATCGTATGCGAGCCTTGCTTACGTGGAAAACAAACGCGTAACCCGTTTCCGATTCGTACACAAAAGCGGTCGTCGCGAGTGCTAGAACTGATTCATACAGACGTATGCGGTCCAGTTTCGCCCATTGGTGTTGGCGGTGCGAAATATTTCGTTACTTTCGTGGATGATTGGAGCCACTTTGTGATGGTGTTCTTAATAAATACGAAAGATGAAGTGTTTGACTGTTTTCGAAATTACGAAGCGGTTGTTTCGGCAAAGTTCGGTCAGCGTATCAGTCGTTTACGGTGTGACAACGGTGGCGAATATCGAAGTGGGCAATTTCAGCAGTTCTTGAAGAAGAAAGGAATTGTGGTGGAGTGGACGGTTCCGTATACGCCCGAGCAGAACGGGGTGAGCGAGCGGATGAACCGCACTCTCGTCGATAAAGCCAGAGCGATGCTGGAGGATTCCGGAATAAAGAAGTGTTTCTGGGGTTATGCTATTCAGACCGCTGCATTCTTAGTAAACCGTAGTCCAACGAGTGCTATCGACAATTGTGAAACGCCGTATGAGAGATGGGAAGGGCACAAGCCTGACTTGACTAAACTTCGAGTTTTTGGCTGCAACGTGTACGTTCACATTCCTAAGGAAAAACGAGGTAAGCTTAATTCTAAATCATGGAAAGGAATTTTTGTTGGATACGCCATCAATGGCTATCGGGTATGGAGCCCTAGCAAACAAAGAGAATTTCATGTTCGTGATGTCGTTTTTATGGAAACCTCGTCTTCCGTCGATCAACAAGAGCATTTATCAACCGATGATTTTATCTCAATAGATGCTGTTGATAATGGCGGTGCTGAAGTTGAGCAGGAGCATGAAGAGATGCACCATGAGCTGGTGACATCAGAGGATGAAGATTTCTCCAGTGTCTGTGGCAGTGACAAATCTCTCGAGGATGCTGGTACTGAGGCGAACGATGGCTCGGGGAATGTAAGAAGAGAACGCAGGGCACCTGCCTGGCATGGAGACTACGTGATGGACTATGCGGCTTACGCGTTAAATGTCACAAGCTTTGTGGAGAATCTTCCCAAAACACTAGCTGAAGCTCGGAAGCGTCCGGACTGGGATAAATGGCAAATAGCGGTGGATGAAGAGATGCAGTCGCTGATGAAAAATCAAACATGGGAGCTGACAAAGTTACCACAAGGGCGGTCACCTGTTACGTGCAAGTGGGTGTTTAAGGTAAAGAGGGGAATGGACGGACAACCTGATCGTTATAAAGCTCGATTGGTGGCCAGAGGCTTCAGCCAACGTTTCGGATTTGATTACGATGAAACTTATTCCCCGGTTGCCAGATTGGACACTTTGCGTACAGTTTTAGCTTTGGCGAATGAAAAGAAGATGATTGTCCATCAGATGGACGTTCGAACAGCCTTCTTGAACGGTTCACTCACTGAAGAGATTTTCATGACGCAACCTGAAGGATTCGAAAGCGGTAATAATCTTGTGTGTCATTTAAAGAAATCCATATACGGATTGAAGCAGGCATCCAAAGCCTGGAACGACCGGTTTGACCACTTTGTTCAGAAGCGTTTGCACTTTCGACGAAGTTTGAATGATCAATGTCTTTATACGCAGAGGACGAACGAAGGAATTATTTTTATCGTTTTATATGTAGACGACATTATGATTGCGGGTTCAACATTGAAGATCGTTGAACGCTTGAAGAGTTTACTTTCACGTGAATTCGAGATGACGGATATCGGGGAAATTAAGTGCTTTCTCGGGATATCGATCGATTACGAAAGTGAGAAAGGAGTCCTGCGAATGGATCAGCGTAATTATCTTCAAGATGTTTTGAGACGGTTTAATATGCAAGATTGCAAACCCTGTTCGACGCCAATGGAGAACAGGTTGAAGCTCATGAAGGGCGAAGAAGAGAAGCGCACTAAACAACCCTATCGCGAATTGATAGGTTGTCTGATGTACGCGTCCTTGACAACACGGCCAGATCTGGCGGCCAGTGTGAACTTCTTCAGTCAGTATCAAAGTTGTCCGACAGACGATCACTGGACACACTTAAAACGGATTCTGCGTTACATAAAAGGTTCTTTAGATCTGAGTCTTGTATACCAACGAAATGCAGGGAAAGTTTTAAAGGTGTACACGGATGCCGACTGGGCCAACAATGCTGTCGATAGGCGATCGGTTAGTGGCAGCGTGTTTAAAGTGTACGGATCAACGGTGTCGTGGATTACACGAAAACAACAAACTGTGGCGCTTTCTTCAACGGAGGCAGAATTGACAGCGTTATGTGTAGCGGTTTGTCATGGCCTGTGGATGCAGCGTTTATTACAGGATCTAGGATGTAAATTGGAAAGCCCAGTACCGTATTTCGAAGATAATCAATCGACGATTCGTATAACCGAGGATGACAAAGGCTTCGGGAGATTAAAACACATCGATGTTAAGTTTTTCTTCGTAAAGGATTTAGTGAAGGAGAACAAGATTGCTATTGAATACGTCCCTACCAGTGATCAACAAGCTGACATGATGACTAAGAGTCTGCCGGTTGCAGTATTTCGCCGAAATTGTTCTGCCATCGGATTAACAAGTTGCAGCGGTTGAGTGGGGGTGTTAGGGTAGACAACCCCTCGCTACTTGATGTGCCAGCATTTGCGAATGCTATGTATAGTTACGATCTCATATACCTTTGCATACATTACATTGTATCACTTTGTTTACTCTGAAAGTTATTCTCGTACAATAAACCACGTTTCTTAATTTCGCTGTTTATTTTCCGTACGAGTGCATTTCACGATCCTAGACCCGTTTTAGAAACATGTATGCATGGTCATCTTAACTATATTGCAATATTGTAGCGCTTACCATGATTATTGTCAACTTGAGAAGTTTCGTGGTTAAAACTACTATGACAACAAGCAAATCGCTGACTATTTCCGTGGTTAAATTGACTTTTCTCTCATACTTCTAATGACAATATTTTTGCAGCTTGATATAACAATATTGAATTGTCAACAGGACCATAAAATTGGTAACTTACTAACTGTAAGAATATCATGGTAGTTTTAACATTTTTATGGGTTATCGTAACAGTATAAGTTTAGTGCTTTTCAACCGACTATGGAAACGCGTTTCTTGATGACAATTTTATGTTTATTTTGCCCTTTTTCTTTCTGTCATTTGAAACCGCACCGCCATTACGAAAAATTTGAGTCACGAGTGATGTGCTTAGTGGTGAGTTTTTTTGTTTTTATTAAATTTTTTTTTGATATTATGAACAGTTTGTTAGTGCAAAACAAATAATAAAAAAAATCTAATCTTTAAGTGACAAATTGTATTAAATTATTTTCTGTGTACGTGAAAACAGGTTGAATTATTTTACTGTGTAGTGTACTAACAAAAACAAACTGCTAAACTGTTATGGTGTAATCGGTGTTATTTATAGCTTGTCTGTTTTATTTTTTTAATTGCGGATGGTGCTGGACTTCCGCTCTAAACAGTTCAATCGGTGGTTTAGACGTGTCCGTGAAGTGTTTTTGGATAAAACGTGAAATGATGTCCAAATATTTCCATTTAACTTGACTGCGGCGAGGGAGCTGCGGGATAGACTGTTGGAAACGTATATTTGGAACTGTAATAAAGGCAATTTATATATCCTATCTGCATGCAGACCATCATCTATAGGTAGTATTCGATATTTTTTGATTGTATGAATTATTGGTATTATCTTTTCTTTAATATTCGTCAGGTATATTTGGATTACTACACATGAGACGCAAACTACTAGGAGCAAATTGTGATAAATAACTTTTTTAGGAAATGTACTGGCTAAGCTATGGCTTTACGATTGCCAATTGCAATCCTTGAGCGTAAAATATACCCTTGTGAATTAGTCAATGACCTGGTGAGTAACGGTTGAAAATTTAATAGTCATAATTTAATTGAAATGTTTTATACAGATCGAGTAATCCTTAAGCGACAAACATGCTCTTGAGTTAGGCCTTAGAGAGATCGCAATATGTGGAGGCGCGAGTGGAAAAGCACTATCGCAAGCGATTGAGCAGAGAATCATTACTGAACATGGATTGCAAATTGCATCAAAAGTTGCGAAACACAAGAATCTTGCAGACAGGTATGCATTTAATGTTTTTATTGTATTAGCTATTAATATGCTTTGATTTCAAATTCTCTTTTATAAAAATTACTCAATCTGAGCAATTACTTTAGATACATTAATTTCTCTTCCATGAGTAGGTGGTTTGTTGAGTCCTTCAGCAACCGCCAGTTTTAGTTTCATGTATAGCATGTAACCTAACCTAATAACCCAATAACCAACACTCTCTACTTTTAAAAGCCGCAATTACCGTCACCGAGAAAAATTGGAATAATGCGAACGATTGCCATGTCCCCATTATACTATATCTGCTCGATTTTTCGTACTTCTGAGCGATAACACTGATCTTGAATAACTGTCAAGAATTGCGTTATGAAACTCCCTCTTCTGTTGAGTACTCTTACCACTGCGTCCATTATTTTGAACTATTGTGCTATGCCCCGTTTATTTCTTTTACTGTACGCTTCAAGCTTACCTATCACTTGTTAAGTAAGTAATAGGCTCGTAGCTGGAGCGAGACAGGTACCAATCAGGGATGACTTGGTTTTTGAACGTTGTTACCTTGATCGGCGACGCAAAGCAGATCTCCCTTGGCTCTGGTAGACCATTTTTGGGATACTGCACTCTACGTCCTATTAGTGCTCCACAATTGCAGAGCAAGTGTTCCGAGGTATCACGCTCGGCATTACACAAGCGACAAATGTTATCTTGTACGAAACCGAGATTCCGAAGATGGTATTTACTCGCACAATGTCCTGTCACAAGACCGGTAAGCGTGCTGAGATTTCTTGATGTCAACTTTTGAGTAACCCTAATACACGGCGTTATAATTTTTTTGATTGTTTGAGGGATTGTACGGCCATCCAATTGGCCATGCCTGTTCGGCTCTCCCGTTGTGTCAGCTCACTTTTCAGCACACAGTCAGGGATGCAGCGAAATGGATTTTGAACCGTGAATGGAGGGTTAGATCCACATTTGGCTGGTTCGTCTGCAAGTTCATTCCACTCTATAGCGCAATGACCAGGAACCACAATACAATTTTACCGAGTTCACTTGGCTTAGTTGCCGTAAGAAGCAATTGCAATCCCAGACAATTTTTGAGGAGCACTTAAAAACTTTAAAGGCTTTTAGTGCCGCTCCCATACCAATGAAACACATATTTCCTCGTAACTCGTGAACTAATCAAGCAAGTGGAACAAAATATGACATATGGGTGTTTTTGGAGACAAGAATGTTTTCTATGATGAATTGAAACCTTTCCCCGCTTCAGGAGAGGGGGCTCCTATACAAATGAAATACAAATTTCCTTATAACTCGAGAACTAGTTAATCAAATGGAACCATATTTGGCATGTGGGTGTTTTTGGAGGCATGAATTTTTTCTATGATGAAATTGGACCCCTCTCGGTTTTTAGGAGGGGGGGGGGGCTCCCATGCAAATGAAATACAAATTTCCTTATAACTCGAGAAGTAATCAAGCAAATGGAACCAAATTTGGCATGTGGGGGGGTTTTGGAGCCAGCATTCTTTTAATGATGGTTTGAGACCCCTCACCCCTGTGGTAGGGGGATAAGGACTCTCATACAAATAAAACAGAAATTTTTGCGTAACTCAAAAACTAATCGAATTCGAGCAATTTTAGATTCTTTCATAAAACATTAATCTTGTTATTGATTAACCACCAAAAACTATCAATAGTAACATTAGATAATTCAGCGTGCGACGGCCACACGCCGCGAGTGTTGCCGGCGACCTGCAGTCGGAAGCGCCGGTCACTGTGAGGGGCAGCCCCCCGTAGAGATTACCTCTATCTAGGTTTATTTATTTTCCTAGATCTACTGACCTCTATTACTTTCCTTCAGTTGGGTCACCCCTGCGAAATGGTACTTTCTACGAAAAGATTTTCCGTGAAATGGTACATCCCGCGTAAGGTTTTTCGCGAAATAGTATTTTGCGAAACTCTATATTCCGCGTTATAGTCAACCGAAAATTGGTGTTCCGCAAAATGGTATTCGGCTAAATGGTTTGCAATGATGGCGAATATCTAAATGCTATCCGCTTTATTTTATCAGGCTAAGCAATGGGGGAAGTTTGTCGGGTCAGCTAGTTTGTTATATACTACAAAGTTTTAAATGAACATGTATTTTGTTCTACCAGTTCAATAGGGGCAAGATGGGTTAGACTGAAAAAGACTTGTGTGGCACTCTATGTTTGTCCATATATCTATATTTTTGAGTTTATTTATTGTTGTTATTAAATAAGTTTTTAGCTGGCCCGGCATATATTTTATCCACAAAACAGTTAATGCGGCAAAAGGGTAGTTTTCCGACATTTCACTTTTTGTCTGATATAACTTTTATTTTGTTTCGTTTTACTTATTTTGGTTATTTTTGGATTTATATTATTAGTGATTTATCTAAATAAATGATAAGCTGCTTAAAATTGAATTCGTAGAAAAACGCATCGGGTACTTTCCTTAGGTGACCCGTCTTGCTCCACCTGACCCTATATTCTATTATAACTGTTATCGCTGCCTGGACGACTGTGGGCCAGTCTCCCATAGCTACAGATATTCTTGTTCTGGGACCGTACACTCCAGCACCCATTTTGACTTCCATTTTTGACCTGTCGGTATAGAACTTGATTGAACCACTGTGGAAGCTAGGTCCCTCCCCAACTCATACCGAACGTGAGGGTTCGTTTAATGTGTATGGGATGTCATAGTTGGTTCTAGCTTCCATCCAATCACTATTCATTTCCGCAGCTGGACCGACAAACAGGTAGAAGATTCAGGATACTCAAGTGACCGGTTTTATCTCCGTCGAGTATTGTCTTCAATCGTTTAAGTGTTAGGACACTTTTCTTAGCCTCTAACTGAACATGTTGGTTCAGGGGTAGTAAGTGGAGGATAGCTTCTAGAACCTTTGAAAGTGTGCTTTTCATTGCTCCAGTGACGGCCATGCATGATAATCGTTGAAGTTTGTTCAAATTTTCAATAGCTGTGGCTTTTATTAGTTTTTGGCCACCATACCTACGAGGCATAAGCTATCTTAGGTCTCACAACGGCGGTATAGACCCACATCACCATTTTTGGTTTGAGGACCCATTTTTTTCCTCCCAGTCTAGAACATACCCATAAGGCAGTCTGCCTTGCTAATTATTAAATCTAAGTGTGCGTGCCAAGAAAGTTTAGCGTATAGGATTACTCCTGAGACGAGACTCTACATTTAATTTCTTCCTTAAGGTGTAGAGATTGTAATTTCAGTTTCTTCTTCCTAGTGAAACAACACAAACAATTGTTGTTATAGAGGGATTGATGCCCAGGCCTTCTTTACTACACCAAGGCCCTCTGCATTCTATCCGATATCACGTCGTCGAATTTTCAAAGAACCATGATGACCAAATCATCAGCAAAACCCACAAATTCGAAACCTTTTGCCTCTTAGCTTCTCACAAGATCAGGTCCAAGACTTCCTGCCTCATAGCATTCATGAATGTAGGATCATTGTTTTTATTAGCAATGTCGATATTGTTTAACGAGAGAAATTCTAAAAGGCACTCATCTCGATTGTTGATGTCGGTGCCAGCGAGGTGGTGTGGCTGTCAAATCACATACATTGTCCATGTCCCACTCATTGGTTTTAATACCTTTGGTGCTGGGACCTACTTAAAGGTTGATTCGTTTTAAAACAACTGAAATTAATTAGAAAGCAGTTAAACGTAGCCTTTTAGTTATAATTTAACTATTATTAGCTGTTATTTTCGATACGCTGGCTGGTTCCAAATTGTCGCCATTCATGGATGTTTAGTCCGCAAAATTTTGACAATTTCACACCCCTGGTCGGTGCTTCCCCACAAAATGCGATAGCGTTGGCATCGCAGCCGATAATACAGTCTTTGTTGACTTCTATGCAGAATTTGACGAACGCCGCAACCTCTTGAGTTGCAACCTTAGGAACGTCTCCAGGAAAATGGGGCGATGCTACGATAATATCGGATTTCCCTTGGCGATTGATACCTCAACTCTGATCGCCACTATGTCTCGTTTGATGAACTCTGTAATGGGCAAACAATTAATGTTTGCGTTGGCCAAGACAGCAGCTCTCGGAGGATCATATTTGTCATCATAGAAGAACTTACATGTTCTTGTTTGAATACCTTGTATTCTTCCTTTGTAGACCCAGGGCTCTTGAATCAGGGGTGGTATTGCGATTTTCGTTTCGAGTGATTTTAGTTCGTTTCGCCCATTCATTTAACGTGGTCGAAACGAACCAAAATCACTCGAAACGAGAATCGCAATGTCACCCCAGGGCCAGGTCCACACCGTGTTCGATAAACCTCCTGAAAATTACGCCCGAAACAGCTTTCGCAAGTGGAAGGTTTATCTGCACTGTATTTTTGTGATTTTTCCGCTCACTGGCATTTAGGAGAGACGGAATTACCGGAGGTTTGGCCTCATGGAGGCCGTAGTTTTCTTACTACCAGTAGCCGAACACACTTTGGATCGAGGGGGAGCTGGCTTCGTGTGGTCTCGCCTTTCCCACGTATATTACCGGAGTTTCCTAGAGACCACTTTTTTGGTTCCGCTCGAGGTTTCCACTCCTAGCGCCGAGGTTGCGACCCCGTTGACGGCCGAGCGTATCATACTCCACCCGTTTTCGAGGGTCGAAGCATCTAGCTTTAAGCGCACGTGTACTGCTATTAGGTAATTGTCCGAGTCGGTATCCGTACCCCGTAGGGAGTGTACGTTGGTGATATTCGAGAAAAACCAGCCCTCGATGTGAATATGGTCGATTTGGTTCGAAGTTCATTGGTCAGGTGATCTCCAGGTGGCTTTTTGGATATCTTTGTGGGAAAAGAAAGTGCTTCTGATCACCATCGCTGGTGATCATGCATCGCTGGCCGTTGTCGTTCGTATCGGTGTGCAGGCTATGGGACCCGATCACCGGTCTATACATTGCTTCCCTGCCGACCTGGGCGTTCATATCGCCGATGACGATCTTGATGTCCTGTCGTGTGCAGCTGTCGTACGTTGCCTGCAGCTGCACATAGAACGCTTCCTTCTCGTCGTCGGGTCTACCTTCGTATGGACAATGCTCGTTTATGATGGTGTAGTTGAAGAAACGGCCTTTTATCCTCAACACACACATCCTCTCGTTGATCGCTTTCCAGTCCATTACGTGATCCTGCATTTTTCCCAATACTACGAAGCCCGTTCCCAGCTCGTCGATCGCTCCACCGCTCTGGAAAAATTTGGCTTTACCGCCACGGATCCTCCACACCTTCTCGCCTTTGCGACAGATCTCTTGCAGTGCTGCGATAAAAATGTGAGCCAAAATATTTCGGGGGAGGGGCCAAGGCCGCCAGGCCCTCCTGGCTACGTGGCTGCTCCCACCATTATTATTACGGCAGATAAAATAAAGCTAATAGTATTTAAATATTCACCGTGATTATATAACATTTCGCCGAATTTTCGCGGAAAACTAATTCTCAGTTGACCATAATGCGGAATATAGTGTTAGCGGAATACCATTTCGCGAAAACCCTTTTAGCGAAAAGTACTATTTCGCGGGTGCGATCCTCACTTACCCGCCGTCGCTCGTTCGGACCCAACTGAAGGAAAGTAATAGAGGGCAGTAGACCTAGGAAAACAAATAAACCTAGACAGAGGTGTTTTCTCTGGGGACTGCCCCCCTCGTAGTGGTCAGCGCTTCCGCCGGCAGTACTCGCGACCTGCGGCCGTCTCGCCCTGAATCATCTAGTGTATATAAGCAGTTTTTAGTGATCTTGATATTGACTAATGTTTATGGAAGAATTTTTCTCGAGTTCAATTAGTTTTTGAGTTTTGCAAAAATATCCGCTTTATTTGTGTGAGTACAACCCCTTCCAGAGAAGGGAAAACCCCACCTCATCCAAAATTTGGTTCAATTGGGTCCTAAAGCCCTATGTCGTTTTTAGCTTGAATCGATGAGGTTAGGGTTAGGAACAAATATTTTGATATTCAATTTTATATTTTTAGGCTATTGCCGTTAAAAACCTTTTTTTTTAATTTTGTGAAATTTTGAACAAAAAATAAACATTTGGGCAACCTTATATAGACAAACTATAGTTGTGCATGGTTGTGTCAAGCGGTGTTTAGACAACACGAATTATAAAAAGAAACCATAGTATGTCTTGAAATGTCACGGAAAACTTTTTGTTTACCTTCACGCTCATGTGATAGTGTGTCAAAAAGTCAAAAGTTGCAGTCAGGAAATGGCTTGGCAATCGCGACCTAAAACATTTTCTGAGTTTACAGCTCATTTTCCGGTTCCGGTCATCTCAGTTTAATTAAGGCCTTTGTCAAAATCAGCAATAAGCGTAGTGACTGCACTTGGTCACAGCGTGGATGGCTTCAGTTTTCGGATGCAACACTCGCCATCGAGATGCGACCGTGTTTGGTTAGAAACGCACAGAAATTTTTGGTCTGCCGTTCGCCCTACTGCTGATTCACATCGGAGTAGCAGAACATACCAATCTGATTGATAATACGGTGCCAGTTTCGGTTGGCGTTTTTTTTTTCATACTGTTCTGCGGGGTCGATTGTACCGAGATTATACTGTTGGCCATCAGTTTGACATCGTTTAGTCATTAGCGCAAACTAGATTTGGGCAAAGTCTAGCACCGTGAATCGATGGATTGAAATACATTGCCCGAATCAAAACTTTTATCCGATAACTATAGTACAAATTTGATGTTCCACTTCCTCACGACCAGCAAAACGCAGACAAGAACAAGAGACAACTGCGAAGCTGTAACTGTCAAAACGATCAGCTGCTCTAATGTCAAACCAGAGTTGCCAGTGAGAAAAAGTTATCATTGTTGCCAGAAACGTGTTATTTTCGTTATGTCAAGGAAGATCTATAATGTGAAGGGAGAATAAATTACAATATTTTTGTTTTTTAATTTTTTAGTGCTCTGCATCTTTTTAAAAAAGAAAAAACTATACTCTGGTAGTCATAATGGGAAGCTTTATCGTTCCTTCTAAAAAAATCATCTTTTTATCACAAATTTTAGGACCCAATTTGCTTGATTGGTTCTCGAGATATGTAAAATTTGGGTTTTATTTGTATGGGAGCCACCCTGTGTAGTATAGTAAAATATTTATAAACTCTATTATCCGTTGATCTAGTAAACATAGATTCTTGGATATGCTATTTAATATACATACTGGGAAGTACAAACTTTACAACTGGGCGGCAAAGACGTATTTTCATTAGCAGCACTAGCTAGTACAATAAGAACCTTCCCTGACCCTAAAAACCGCATACAAATTTTCACTCCGATCGGTTTAGTAGTTTCCTAGTCTATAAGGCACATGCAGAACAGACAAAATTCATTTTTCTGTATACCCAACAAACATTTTTGTTTAATAGTATACCTTATTAAAACCATTGTATAGCTAATACCGAGTAGCAAACGCCTGATAAGTTGTTATATAACAAAAATATTTGTTGGGTACAATATTTTCTTTTTCTTTATATTTTCCGCAACATATTTTTAAGAAAATTTGCATCTCCTGCTTGCTTCCGAAATATCTAACATAACCGGATTGCAGCTCTTTACAAAAACTAGGAATGAGCCAACACCATCCAGCAATCACAACATTTAGCCTCTATTGTGCGAACGGTATTGTTGCCGGGTCCAAGATCCACGTCATAGATCTTCTTGATTCGTCGTAAATACAATACAATGATCACGGTTTGCTCACCAACAGATGTTTTATATCGGAATCCACAGGCCAGTGAAACTTTTTATTTTATTAGGCCAGTGAAAAAAAAAGAATCAATCCAAAGTTTTAATCGCCGTCATCATAACTCCATACCGTACGGACTACAGGAAGCACCATTTGTGCTTTAGGTAAAGAAATAGAAAAATCATCTTTTATTATCTTCAAATACACCATAATAACTCTTTTTAGGACCAGCAATGAACTCGATTAGGACTGTTTCAAACGGTTGAGGCTAATATGTTGTTTTCCAGGTACAGTGTTTTACTGGATATTTCAGCAAAAAAAAACAGAAGTAAATACGTTTCGACAGAGGAAAGCGGCAATATAGTAGACCGACAGGAATCAAAAGTTAGTACATATTTTTCCTGACCGGTAGAGTGGCAGGTGCGGAACAAGCGTAGCATCCAGATGATCAGACAAACCAGTTCGAACATCCTGCCACACGTACAAACAAAAAGCAGGTTCTGGAACTGCCAACGATGGCTGATTCGTGTCGGGAATTGAGGATTACACTTTCGGTACCTTCAGTCGAATAATTCAAAATGACATCCTATGTAACACCAGCTAGACCAGTGATGGCCAAACTGCGGCTCTTGAATTTGGCCTTTGCGGCCCGCGAACTGGTTTGATAGATGGCGGACGGACACTATAGGTTGAATTTATTAATGTCAGAAGTCATTTAGGGCCGCGGATCTATTGGGGAGATCTGATTTAGCCCGCAATATGCTTGTACCGTGGCCACCACTGAGCTAGACCATCGTCAAACTATTTCCGTCAGCAGACACTGGAGCACAATAGACTTCTAAAACCGATCAGAGTCACAATTAGCAACTCCGAGACTTTGAAATATTTCAATCGTAAAATCTACTTCTACCAGCAGTTATGACGTCCTACTTGATCGGAAGATTTCGGCCGGCCTTTAAACTACCCCGAAACTACGGCATATCCAACGAACGAACGAAGTGAGTATTTAATTTTTGTCGTATTTCAATGTTTATTCAATTTTGTTCATTTCAGTCGTCTGTTATTCAAGTTGCTGACACACTACGAACGGACATAACGAAAACATCGCTCACAGTCGATGGTATTTATTATGTGGTTAATCCAGGATTTGTTGAGCAAAAAGTCTTCATCTCAAAAACTAGAATGGAACGTAAAACGCTTCCGATGCTGGTTCCAAAAATTTAGCGTACCGATTTGACCACAATGATATTTCAGCTGGGAATTAACGATTTCCTGCAGTTTGATTTTATGGATGCTCCGCCAGTTGAATTACTGTTGCCTGCTTCAGACCTATTGCACTCTTTATCTGCATTAGACAACGAAAGACAGCCGGCATGATTAGATTGCCGTATGACAGACTTTCCCTTAGAACCGAACATATATAAAATGCTAATTATGTCGGTTGTACCAACCTGTTCTGATGAAATTGATCAGAAACCAATTGTTAAATCACTTGACGGAGATCACCTTTGCTTGCCGTTTATAACAGTTGAAATAACAATATTTTCAATGCATGGTGCACGGTGGAGAATCTTATCCTGTAGTTAATTGGCATCATGGATAGGCTTAAGTTAGACGTGTTGTCTGCAGTCAAGAATACGGCATATGTCCAGAAAACTATTTCCAGGATTATCGATTTTCCCATCCGTACAGGATTCTGCTGCATAATGCCCCCGGGAGATGTTTCCAATTTATTCGAAGTCCCAATAACCGATGATCGTCATTGGATGTGCCATCATGATAAGGATTTTTAGAGTAGTAGCTACACGGGCTCGACAACTTTGAGGTAAATATTGGTATGTGTTAGTTTAGCACACGTCTAAAACCGCTTCTCATCCCAAATAGGATAACGTGAAGTCTATGCCACATTCGATTAATGTTCAGGCAGTTCAAACTAATAGGTAGCCAGTGGTTTCACTTCAGTATATTCCAGCTAAATATGCCAGATCTGACCGGCTCTGCTGCAGGCTGAGCATCGCAAATTGTGGTTTTAGCCGCGGATGAATCTATACTCGCAATGCAGGTAACCACAGTCAGCAAACCTACACTGCAGAGCCACACCAAAAACGTACGTAAAATTCCTGTTAAAATTATAGTAATCTACGATATATATGTATAGACATAACCGATTGTTTGTTATTTGGATTGTGAAATAATGAGAAATCCGTCTAATTTATTTATATATTACCGTTCACATTATGCTTACTTCGAAAGAATCATATGAATCTTTTGCAATAATTGAATGTGGTGCATCTGCAAGTATACTTGAAAGTTTCTCTGCAAGTATACCTGCAGGTGCACCACATTCATTTATTGCAAAAGATTCGTTTGATTCATTCGGAGTAAGTATAACGTGAATGATTATAAAAACTATAAAATTTATAGTTGAGATGACTACGTTCATGGTTATTTCAACAATAGTTAATAACGTCATTTTTACCACGAAATTGTCACGACAACCAACTCGTCCCGTTCATTGCGTGTTTAAGATGACTATTTTCTTGTCAGCAATATCATACAAAACCTGGTCATGATAACAAAACCATTGTCATGATGACAATTGTATAGTTTTAAATTATAGTTGTCCCAACCATACATGGTCATTTTTACCATAAAATTGTCACTGCAACCAGCTAGTTCCGTTTATTTTTTTGTCCAAGATGACTATTTTCTTGTCAGTAAAACTATACAAAAAGTGGTTAAAATAACTAAAGCATTGTAATGATGACAATTTTATGGTATACAGATTATAGTTATGCCTACTATGCGTGGTCAACCGTACCATGCGTCCATTGTTCAAGCTTATAGTCGAAATAACCATGAAAATGTTGTCTAGACCAGTTTTCCCGGTCGGTTGAAAACCACCATACTTTTCTGGTCAAGCTTACCCCTAAAATGGTAGAATTTACCATGAAATTTTTCTGTGTGTAGGTAAACGTCCCTTCTTTAAAATAGCATTGGGTACAAATGGTTATGTTAACAAACAAATGCGTTAGAGCTGTCAAAAGTGCGATGCGCAGAAGTGTTGCAAGTAAAAAATCAGTAAAAAAAAAATTTCCAGGAGCAGTTAACTTTTCTTCAAAAAATGATTCATGAAATGCAATTATCGGGATAAATATTGAAAATTTATTAAGTGTGTTGTGCTCTATTCGAAGACTATTGAAAAATGTCGTCCAGTTAGGTGTCTGGGTAGGGTAAGGGGGTAAATGCTACAAAAGCGCTTATTGTAAAGGTCGGGCCACTTGCGTGGTCATGGCCACCATAATTTTAAGCACAGAAGCACAATATTCGCTAGAGAACGTCAGTCGCGGGAAATGTGATGAAATAAAGCAAAATTAGTACCAATAAAAACCTAGATTGTTGTTGATTTTTCGTTGCAGTAGTACACTTCGGAAAACGCGATTGTAGTAATATTGATTTTACAAGATCTCCAAAAATTTCGCAAAGATGTTATTAAAAATAGGATATTTATACTTGTATGGGCCGTTGCTCATGAAATTCATTCTTTTGATGTCTCTACATAGAATTTCAATACGTATCTCTTGGAATAAGAGCGGTGGCCGAACCGGTACAACGTGGCCCGAGTGTGACAACATTTTTTGTCTTCACGTAAATGCTTATAACTTTATCATTTTTTAAGCAATTGGTTCAAGATTTTTCAGAAATATAGCTTATTCTTAGACCCAAGGTTAGTCAAGAGAGGTTTTCTGATGTTCAGATTTGTTTTTCACCCCCACTGGATTACCCTTGACGATCACCGAAATTTTCAAAGTGGAAACTGTTGAATGTGTAAACAACGTCGAAGGTTGCTAACCAATCGTTCCGCGCACTTCTGTTCTACAAACTGTGAAAACAAGATCACCTATTTTAACTCACCTTGCTTAGACCTTTCCAACGATCTATTTAGATTTTGAAAATTCTTTTTGAAACGAAAGTTATGAGCGAATGTCAAAAGGCGGTACAACCACGACGACATTCCCCTATGCTATTTTATAGTTTACCGCTAGTTCTAAGGAGTTAAGGGGACATGAACGACTAAAATTGTTGAAAAATTCAACATTTTCTTATTTCAGATTTTGATTCTGCAGTCTTTTCCGCTTATTTTGATACTAATTTTGTAACGGGATATAAAACGCCGCTCCTGAAAAACCACGATGTTATAACTTTATGTACCTTTTTCTCAGAAACTACACAACGTCTAGTGGTCGGATCATTACAAAATTAGGTTCAAAATAAGCGGAAAAGACTGCAAAATTGAAATCTGAAATAAGAAAATATTGAATTTTTCAAAAATTTTAGTCATTTATGTCCCCTTCATCACCATTGGGACCATGTAAGTCTGTTGATGTAAATAAAAAAGAAATAAGATGAATGAATTTTATCATGGTCATGAAATGAAGGGTATGTTGCTGCTTCGTCGTAGTTGCCTATTCCCGTCCTATCCAACACAAATTATTAAAAATATCAGCGATTTTTATGACACACAATGCAAAATTAGTTATTCCCTAATATTTTACTTCGTTGACTATCATACGCGATCAATCAAAGTGAGCTGAGATCTATTTAAATGCTTTGTTTTATTAAAGAATTCCTAGCAGCCAAATTTCCTACGTTTTTTCGTGCGGCGAGGAAGTAGGTAAACGTTTCAGTTTCTGTCATTTATAAAATGAAAACAACTCACGCAACGCATTATCGTTATTCTGCAGCCGGGAAAACTTGCATGACCTGCTGAAATTTTGCAGAATAACATTTGTCATCCCGTCCTACACAAATACATGCGCGCCAGCTTCGTAAACATTATTGGTATTTTTAGTTCAGACGATGAAAAATGTTGATGGACGGATTTCAAAACGGTACGACGAATTTAAGATATAAAATCAGTTGCGTAATTTCAATAAAATGCTTTAATAATCGCTTTTTAGTGAATACAAGGTGCACGGATCGGAAGATACAGGTGTTTGAGTCAAATCAGCAGCAGAATTTTTAGAGTATTCATTAAATCCACTTAAGAAATGATGAAAATTAGAGTGGCTTGCCTTACTACGACGGGAATTAGAAATAAACCCTATGTTGAAAAAGGATGTTTCGGAAAAGTAAGAAAAAAATGTTCATGTCGCTGGTATTTTCCTTAACGACTTCTTAGCATTGGGTTAAACTGTTAACATGTTGGGTTCATGTACATTTATTAGGCACCGATATTTATGCTACTGATTCTTAAATTGTAAATTTTCAAAACTGTTTTCCTAACATTACTCGGTATTATAAGGCATTACAAAATCAGTTTTGCATCGGTAAAAATGCGTATATAACTGTAGTTAGTTTAGGAAGGTAGCGTATACTGCTTGCGTTTTGCTGGGTATATTGCTGCAACTTTCAACCAGTACTATAACACGACAAAACAAAGGAACTATGTACAGTAATATACAAACTTGCCTAGGGCATTTTAGTCAAAAGATGTTTTATTGTTTACGAACATTATTTCCTATTCAGTTATTTATCGTTATTTGTTAGTGAAGCACCTCCATTTGATTTAGGTTATCTCGCCGTATCATTCACTGCAGCTAATATCAGCTTCCACATTCGTTCGAAATGTTATCAATCTCTTAGCATCAAATGTTATATGTGCCAGCAAAAAACGATGCAAAAACATTTCGTTTTTCGAATGGTTTTGTAGACCTATCGTAAGTATTAAATGAAACTAACAAGGCTTTTCTGATGGGTCCAACGGGTCATAAATCCCGCTTTGTATATTCGGGGCAGCGCTCGCTCGCCGCACCATCTTATCCTAATTACTTGTTTCTATTATCCTCTATTTTCTGGTTGTTTGTGCTTAAAATCAATGTTTTGCCGTTCACGGCTGCGGTACACTGCTACTGTAGGGTTTTAATATTAATAACCTTACCAACTAGGAATAAATTAACGGACAGCGTTGGCTATCAGCAGGCCTGTGGTCGTCCAGATGACGCACGGAGATTACCGGAGCACGAAAGAAAGAGATAAAAAACCAAGTTAAATTTATAATAGGCTTAAAACGAAAACAGTTTATTGCAGCTCGGGTCATGCTACAACCCACAATGCACAATTACTGACCTGCAGTCTCAACGAATTCGTTTCGTAGCCACCTTTACTCTGCATCTGGTTCTGTATCGCCGAAAGATGATTTGTCGACAGTTCGACGTCATTCGATCCGATGTGACCTACGGTTCAGAGATTAGCAAAAGTTACATCATTATTTTGCGGAATCTTATCCAACCCATTACTGTACTGACCGGTATGAACGAAATTGGTGGGGTTTCCGATCATCGATCGATCTATCCGTAATCGCTGGTGGTGCCGTCGTCGTCGAGGGCTCTGTGGCTGTTGAAAGCAACAGGAGAACCATTGCAGCCAAATATCGCCAGTACTGGCCATTTTACCACTGCCTAGCTTCTTCTCCACTGTGAACCGGGCGCTGCTGGACAAGTGTCTCAACGAGGAAGCGGTTGAACGATTTTCACACGGAAGTTGTCTCCGTCTTACTACCGCCGTTCAGCCCTAGCCAGTGAACTGCTACCCAATGGTGATGATGGCCTAAAAAAGATTCTCAGCAACTGCAAAAATAAATAAAAGGAAAACCGGAAAATGAATGTCTTATTTGAATTCAATGTGCTTTTTTTGTTTGAGGTAGATAAGGTCGATTAGCAAAGATATGCTGGTGAACGTGATCACCTTGAGGTCAAATCTGTCTGTCTATGTTTAGCCAGTTGCAGTGCATAGGTATTCATTGCTTATGCAGAATGACTTTGTTTCCTATACACTTGCCAGTGCGCGCCAATGCGCCGAGCAGAACACGCAAACCAACGAGCCCGGTTTTTAACGCTCAGGGTCATGTACCATAGCATGCTGCATCGTATTCTGGGTGTCTTTATTTCGCCACCAGGTTTTTTTTCTGCTGGATCACGGATACTAAATAGACAGTATGGTTGGAACAGAACTGCTTTATTGTATCTTAGATTGTTTGCGATGCGATGGTGGGCCAGACTGGATGGCACTCTGACTACGGTTAGGGCTGGATCAGCTTTCAATAAACAACTACTAACTGATCCGATCGTAAAACTGCCGTTTCTTGGTTGAAGTTCGTGGCACCAAAAGGTGATCAACCGTCAGCCGGCTGAAGGTAAACTTCTTTGTCTTTAGAAATATGTTTGTAATAAAATTAAAAGGAATTCATTAGCCAAAAGAGCTGCTGATGGGTTGGCTCGAACGTAAATTAGGGATAGTCAATATCTGTGGAGGAGATGTGTTGGGAGCTGTGCTTGAAAAGATGCAACCTTAATGCCTTTTAATAAAAGTTTGATAAATTTGAGCTAGTAGACAGCAAACATAAATGAAAGTTTTTTTTAACTATTGGGTTTAGACATATAATATTAGAATATTTGTCGAACTTTAGTTATCAAGTTTTAATCTTTTCTGTCTGATTTTTTTCGGAATCAAGCACTTCTTATAAACTGCGAAAACGAAAACAACAAGACTTGATAAGGAGTCAAACAGTGCGCAACATGACAATTAATTGTTAATTGAAACCTGCAAAAAAAAAAAACAGCTGGCTCAGATAGGCAATAAAGGTGAAAATAACTTTCTTATCAGTTTATTTCTGATACTGTACTGAATAAACTGCAAGCAAAACGCATTCAATTTTCTTATCGACAACTTACTTTTCCAGGGAAATTGATTGTCCCTTATCGACTCCATACAAAACAAACATAATTTCGAAGAAAACGATAACGTTCCAATTGAAGGTTAAAGTATTTGTAAGGGATGCGAAAATATTGCCAATGTCAATTCAAGTTATCAGTGATAAATAATAGCAATTGGTGTAAACTTGAAGAGTACAAACACAAACAAATAATAAACAATTTTAATTTACTATTTAATCATTTAATGATTGAAACTTTTTAAGTAGAACTACTGTCCAATTACCGAAGGAACCATTCAGAAAATATAAAATTACAGCAACAAACTCGCAAGAAAGAGGAAGCGTTTGCAACTGAAAGCATTGAACATAGAGGTGTTGTTTAGCTCAAACTTTAATATAATTTCAAAGATTTTTGCTAAACTGATATAATAGGCCGTATGAATAAAACAGTTTGCTTTGCTTTTCCCGTGTAAATCTTATGGGTGAGTTGGTCCAACTCTAACTCTAACGGCATAATGGCAGGCAAAATGTAAAGAGGTCATGGCCGACTAAAAATTAGGAAAAATCACTATTTTTGATTTCAGATTAAGGGAGGCTCATTGAAGCAATGCTTAAGAAGTTGTGTACCGTTCCTCTTTATCCAAGCTGGGGGATCCGCTCTACTGTGACCAATAGCGCTAGGATTCGGCGTCAGAGTTATCAGTTGGTTACATTCGTATCTCACTGGCCGTCGACTGGAAGTGAAAATTGGTGATAATTATTCTGATGAATTTTCTACTCCATCTATAATTCCCCAAGGCAGCCACCTAGGACCGTTGATATTCCTCATATACATCAGTGATGTAAGTTTTAAACTCAAAGTTCCCCGTTTGTCCTTCGCCGACGATTTAAAAATCTTCTATCGAATTAGTTCTATCGCCGACGCCCACGTGCTTCAGCAACAGTTAGACTGCATTGCAGACTGGAGTTGCACAAACCGTATGAAAGTTCCACATGAAAGAATCCAAGTAAACGTTCCGCCATCATTTTCTCAAGAAAAAAAGAACCTATCGCTTTGGACTACAAGCTCTTGGGCACTAGCTTTGGAAGAACTAAGTGCATCAAAGATCTAGGCGTGCTTTTAGATAGCAAACTGTCGTTCCAGCAGCATATTTCTTATGTAATCGGGAAAGCCTCCAAAAATCTAGGTTTCATATTCCGGATCGCTAAGGATTTCAGTAACATCTAAGGCTTGTTCGCGACAAAATCTGGACACCTCAATTTTGCAATAAAACAAATTTGGTAGAAGTTTAATCCATGAAACAATTTTGTATCATTTATGTGTGTATCAAACAAATAATTATCAAACAAATTAACATTACTTATTTGGTCTGCATGAAAAATTGGCGAACTTTGGAGTTTACCCTTGCCATGAGGGTCAGTGCAGACTTGTTGACAACCACTTTAGCTGCGTTTGTCCAAGATTTTCGAAATTTATCTATAGTTGTTGGTTGGTGTGTGTGCTGGGACAGCTCTCTTTTCACCAAAGCCCAATACCGCTCGATGGGGCGTAACTCTGGACAGTTAGGTGGATTCGCCTCCTTCGGTACAACATGAACTCCATTAGCATCATACCATTCCAAAACATCTTTGGCGTAGTGACAGGGTGCCAAATCAGGCCAAAAAAGCGAGGATACATCATGGCTGTGTAGGAACGGTAACTATCGTTTCTGCAGGCATTCTTCACGGTATATTTCCTTGTTAACCGTTCCCGTAGTGATGTAACTTTTGCTTGCTCGACCACAGCTGCATATGGCCTGCCATACTAAATATTTTTTGGGAAACTTGGCTTTCTTCTTTGTCCTAAAATGCTCTGCAACGCCATTCCGTTTCATGGTAGTGTAAAAAGACATACCAGGAAGCTCTTTAAAGTCTTCTAGGACATACGTTTCATCGTCCATTATAACGCATGGAAGCTTTGTTAAATATTCGTATTTTGCTTATCATTACGGTTTGGCACAGTCCTCACCTTGAAAGACTTCATGCCTTGTCGTTGCTTAGAAGTGTGCACGAATGTTGGCGACATTTTTATTTTACGAGCAATGATACGTACAGAAAGATCTGGTCTCCTCCGTAATATTTGTTTTACCTTCGCATCCTTGTGGTGGTTCCTCATATCCGTTTTTGTTCCACTTCCCTTCTTCCTAGCTGTTGTCAAGCGAGTATCGAACGATTTTAAAACACTGTGAACAGTGCTGAAGGAAATCCAAGTTTTCTTAACGAGAGATCCGGATTTTCATTGCGACCGCACACAATTGCTTTTCGCACCTGCTCTTCTTTCGACGCCATTTTACGCTGAGCGCTTGTAATATAAACAAGTGTTATATTTTCAGAAAGAACAGACATACGTCTACCACTCTGCAAAATATTTCACTCATTGTTAATGTATTTCCGAAGCTGTGTGTGTTTATGGGTGTCCAAATTTTGTCGCGAACAAGCCTTATTGTCTAAAGTCTTTGTACAGTTCGCTGGTGCATTTATTTCCCGAGTATTGCTGCCAAATTTGGAATCCACATTACCAAAATGGAGTTGATCGTATCGATCGTATTCCATGGAGGGATCCATTCCGGTTACCCTCCTACGAAAGTCGTTGTCAACTAATTAATTTGGATACATTAGCTGTGTGTCGCAATGTTGCCTGTGCGTGTCTGACGTCTTAACTGCTAGAACAGAGTGCCCAGCATTGTTCAACAGTATTCGCCCAGCATTGCTCAACAGGAGCTGCCACAAAGTCGCCATAGTAAGTTAAGTAAGGGATTGTCCCCGGTTATGAAACACCCACCGTTTTTAGCGTGTTTATTAAACTAACACTACCAAATTACTACCATCGTCTCGTCTCATTGTGTTCTGGGTTTTGAGCAAACAACAATCAAAATAATACAGCTTACAGCTTTCATAATCAATCCAATGACAGGGTACTTGTTTATGGTAGTGGGTTATATCTTGTTGTTTTGATCAAATTAAAGATTTCTATCGCACTGGCCGAGTAGATAACAGTCTATCTTCTCGGCGGTAGAAACAAAGAGCGGTCATACAAAAATAACATCGTCGCATGGGAAGTGTGTGGTGCATATACGGGGAATGATAGAATTGGGAGAATAAAACAAAATTAGTATTAGACTACCTAATATAACGGGCGGTAGTAGTTTAGTGAGTAAAACAGTTGGCTACTAACCGAAAGAGCGTGGGTGCGATCCCCACGTACCATTGCATAAGCCGAAGTATTTTTGGTCTATAACGAAATTTTCCAGTTTATCCAACTAATCATTCTTCACTTCAGACATTTCGTCCCTCTCCAAAATAAATTAAATGCATTTTACCCTAATTTATTCGATATAAAAGTGAATATCTTTGGATTCCGTTCGACTAGATAGAATCTGTTTCCAGCAAAAGAACAATATTATTATATACAAACCAATAATATGGTGATCGTTGACGGTACCTGTTTGTATCTTGGAATTATAACCAAATGGAGATAGCACTATCCTAACTTTCACGACGGTAACTGAGGAAATTGGGGTAAAATGACTCATTATTCTACAACCAAACACCGTGTCATTGTACTCCACGTGAAAACAACTTTCTTGCGGCGAAAACAGATCGCTTTATTCCAGCGAGTTTCAGAGTCATTGAACAAAACGTCTCTGTACTGTGAGAAAAGTATGTTAAAATGCCCTTCAATGGTTTGTTGGATCGAAATGGTGTCTTCAGCAAAGTCGTAGTCGTAGATAATAAAATTGCACTGTAATAAAAATAACAGTAACATAAAAAGGTTTTCGTTGAGCAAAAACATGAAAATAAATATCTCAAAAAGTGTATTTTTTTAATTTCACGATGCATTGATGATTTATATTCATGTTGTAGTAAAAGGTTTTAACGTTTGAAATCCTTTATTTTTGCGCACAATTGAAAACAAAGACAGAAGTAAGTATGACTTGAAGATTTTCTTCAGAAGTTTCAATTGACATGCACCATGAATAATGTTTTAAATTTTATGGTTTCCCTTACATAATAGTCATCAGCAGATTACTACACCCGGTGTATTGCGTGTACATAACCGTGACAATAAAACCTCTTTTCAGTATGACTCAAATTTGGTATGACATAAACGTTATAAGTATACACTAAGGTCTTTTTTTTATCCGCTTTTACCGGTTTTTCTGATTGATTCCTGGCTTTTATGTCTTTTTTACGTTTCTCGACAATTGGAGACAGTTCTCCTAAGCGATCAGTACGTAATCTCTACTAAAAACATATAAAACATCAAAAAGGAAAGTGCCTACTTTTAGCTCGAGTATATCAGCGTCAATCTTCGAGCATCGCCAAATGAGATGGTGATCACTTACAATTGCAATTACACTTAAGCTTGTAGAATTTTATTGAACCCTGCGTAATACAGTAGTAGGAATAAATGTAGAGTGCTCACTATTGCTCACTGTAATTGGCACCGCAATCAACAATCGGTGAAAAACACACGACAAAGTAAAAAAAATGTAACGCACACCAGCAAAACATCACCGGTAGTGAATTAGTGATTGCTACAATGTTTACATAACTCAGCAATCGTCATTCATGAATTTAAATTGAATCAAAGAAAAGCGTGGCAATGATTTTCGCCTATGGTGGACGGTTTTACGCGGATCAGGGTTATGCATTCATAAAAAATTCGAGCCACCATTCGAACTGACAATGCATTGAGCAACTACTAAAGTGACACTGATTGTTACGTCTGGTGCATGGTTGCCCTTATGTTTGCTCAAATTATCTACACACAGCAAAATTTTTATTGTGGACGGCTAAGACTTTGCTTGCTTTTAAGATAGCTCATGGTATTTGAACATCTCTGATTAGCTTCGATAGTAGCAAGTACCAGTCTAGCCGCTTTATAAGTTATCTGACTGCTGTCGACGCAGTTATATTGTTACAGCCATTATTGTTTAATCGCTGTGTTTATGTTTTTGCGTGGAGATAATATCTGTAATAATGTTTGTTTGTATGAAGATACTGTATCTGTCATGAATCATAATACGACAATAAATGAGCGAAAAGAAACGTATTAAAATAAACGAAGAACTTTTTTTTAATTTTAAGATAATGCAAATATAGGTGAAGGTGATCTCATTCTTCGCTTGAAGAATCATTGCTGATTTGTATACTACTCTCTAATCCAGCAATTATTTAGTTTGTAAATGTTTAGAAGATACATATTACGTCCTTATGAAATTACTGGAATTACTTTTGAAAGCTCAAAATTTTGTTTCCTTCTTTTGATGAAAAATTAAGCTAAACGTTACATGCTTGCTACCGAAGTGCAATCGCAGCGGATCGTTAATCAACACTCGCCGATCGGAACTAGGCGGGTTCAACCGGGGTCATTTCCATTTGCTCCCCTATCAGATAACAGTTGAACACCACTCGGTCGGGCCGGCCGACACAGCAGACAGCAGCATATTCACGGGTAAAGTGTGATGATTCACACTTTCCCCGGTCCTAGTGTCTGCACCGCTGCTGCTGACTGCACTGCAGAGTGCTTCTCAGTCTATAATACTCGTGGAATCCAGCGACGACCATCAAAAGTCGGCAGTCGAAGAGTGTGTATTAGACACACCCGGTGATGCCACTACCGACCGCCGCGGCTAACCTAACGGTGGCGGCCGGGTTTATTTTCAGTCTGAATAATGTTCGGTTCTTCAAGCGGTACGTGATTGATGGCGTTTATTTACTTGATTGCAATGCTAATACTCTTCTCAATTGTTGAAAAGGAATTTGTATACGATTTGATTGTGGAATAACGAATTATTCAAGCGTTTCAATAGGAAAATTGCTACGTGAATGTATTTGATGTCAAACGATTTTGGTAATTTGGCAAATAATTTCAAATCCCATTATTTGGCATTTTGGTGCGTCTACAACAATATAATGGTAAATGGAGTCGTCTCGCTGGACAATGAACCAATAATACGACACTAAAATCATCGACAGTATAATAACTAGAACCAAACAAAAATGCAATCAAACAGTATTCTTATGACTCATAAGTTGTGACAAATAATATGTTTCTCTTTCAGTGACTATAAACTTGTGTATTGAATTCTGAATTTCAATTTAGCGTTTGTAATCCTAATGTGCTAGTCATTCTAAATAAGACTTATTAAGCTATTTTCCATGAGCGTTCCGAGAAAATATTTTTTGCTAAGAGCGTTTTTCAATTAAAAGATATTTTATGACATCATAAAATCTTTCGTGATGGTAATATTCAGCAATGCACTGTTGGTCAATGTATAAGTGCCAGATCTCATGGTCCAAGCTGAACACTTCTGCAAACATAACCTTCGAAGCAGCATATAGAAGTCGTTTAATATATCCAAAAGTTCGACCAATTCCGCACCCAATTATAGCTATACTGATATTTGCACAATACTGTCACGTAGATCTTATAAAATTAGTCTTATTATTCATCCAAGCAGCACGTACAATGATCAATCTCTGTCATCGAAATGCAACATTAGATTCTTAGATACGCGGAAACGATCTATTGTTTAATACTAATAATAAGTCCAAATCTGTTCTGATCGATAATAAAAGTGATAATATTCTAGGTTAATGGGAGCTCTTGTATGCATCACTCAACCTTGCGAAGATAATGAAAGGTAAGAAGGTTGATCTGCAAAGCCCAATATGAATACGAAATAGATGAGTTGAGTAGAGTAATATTACAGACTACACAGACGTTATGCGAATGATTTCCTAATTTCCCAAAAGAGACACGAGAAAGTCACTCATCATCTCATTTGTCAATGGTTGGGTGAAAAATATGTGTCACCCATTTATTATCACGAAAAACACCACACCTAGCAACACTGGTAAAATATTAGGGTTACGGAAGTTACAGCGATTATAAAAACAAATAGAAGTTGACCAATCGTGTTTTTAGTCTTTAACCTTGAAATGCGGTCAGGCATTAATATTAATATTTTTGAAACGGTGGTTCTACAATTGATGCAGGTCGGTGGTAGACGGAGGAAGAAGCACAATTTGTGACCAAAAAAAAACCCCAACCAGATACGTCGCTACCTTAATAAGGGGGGTTTTGCAGTCTCCTTTTGTTCAGCGCCTCTATGATTCAAAGGTACAAGTACCAGCGAGCCACATGCCCTGACGGGTGTTAAGGGTTTGAATCCGGTTATAATCTTCGATTATAGTTTGGTTCGACCCATACACCTTCCAGCATTGGACAAAAGGTATGTATATATACGAAGTATGTACCGCCATCCGGGGTGACATTTGGCCACGGGGGTGAGATAGTGCCAAAAATCAACAATGTTTGTTTATAAAAATAGATTAGATCTATGCAGACTGATGGCTCAAATTCAACATGATTTGAATCAAAACATATTTATGCATAACGTGGAATGGAACACAAATAATGTTGGCGAACAATTTCGCTAAAAAAGGGTTTCAAACTTTGTGGTCCAAAATACTGGGAAAAACGTTGAAAATAAATGTCCCATATAAACAAACCCAAACAAGAAATCGCATCAACTTGCTATTCTGAAGATAGATAAAGTATTCATTTACAACGTATTGAAAGGTTATTATGCTTTGGACGGCTTTTGATAGTATAATCAATAGAGTAAGGAGGGGTAAAAGTACGATGCGGGTAAAAGTGCGATTCAATGATTTATCAGTGCGGATTCCGAGTAAATTGACTACATTGGCATGGATGGGTGAGTACTTTGACAGCTTAAATCCATCATAAACATTTGTTGTTTACGAATCATAGTTGCTGAGTTATGGGTAAAAGTTATTTTAGAACGGTTTTGATGTAATATTTCGTTGTATGGCAAATACGATATCAACAGGAGGATATTACTTATTCACAAATTGTAGCAGCGTTTTACATCACTCAGATATCTCTCTTGAAATTGCGGTGAGAAGAATTTACAAAATATATGTTGCTTTTCCATAATTTAATCAAACCCCGTCAAGCGCCTAGCGGGGCAAAAGTTCGATTTATTGACGGGGTAAAAGTTCGATTCATGGATCGAGAATCTAACTCATTTTACTGACGGGACGACGACACTATGCAAGTCCTTGCGACTTGTAAGGTACTGCGGGCGACGTTGTTCGTCCGTCAGCGTTATAGCCGCGATTCTCAACGGGGTTGTTCGGGGAAAGGAGTTCTAGTTCTATCACGGAGCGAAAAAATTCGTTTGTTTCAAACGAAATTTTTATAACAACCTAAAAATATTTTTGTTTCGAAACGAAATTCTATTTGAATCAAGAAAATAACAGTTTCGCTTTTCCATAATTTAATCAAACCCCGTCAAGCGCCTAGCGGAGTAAAGGTGCGATTCACGGACGGGGCAAAAATGTATAGCTTATATACAGCTTTTGGCACTATATTACAGATACTAGAAATGGAAGATCTGCAGAAAACTGTGTTCTACAGATGTTGGTCGAAGGAAAACAATGTTTTTCCGCTGATGAAACATAAAACAAACGTTTGGGAAAGTTTCGATCTGTCGGAGGCTGCAATACATCAGCGAAAAATAGGAAAGGTGTAAATTGAGAATATTCCTTACCGAAACATACCGCAGATTGACGATAATATGGTTTTGTTAGCTACTGCTGTGCTAATTTCATGGATTCGAGCTTCGCACTTTTGCCCCGCGGTAATCGAACTTTTACCCCGCTAGTGGGGTAAAAGTGCGAATCGGCACTTGTTCAGAAGAATGAAGAATTTATTTTCAATAACACTATTATTCCAGATGATTTATAGTTGAATGTAAAGACATTGAGTTGCTGCATCACTGTAAAATATATTTTGTTGTTGTTCTTCTTTATATCTCGCGAAAATTGATGACAACTTCAAACATCGCACCTATGCCCCGCCCTACTCTATATATAGAATGCCAGTGTCGCTGCAGTGCGCGTGGTAAACATCACACATGCTCAAATAATGTATTTACATTATATATGGGTCATTCCACGTCAAGTGACCGAGAAAAAGTACAAACTTGTAATCGACCTTCTCGGATTTTCACCAAACTCGGCCAGATTGTTCGTTTTGGGTCAAGAAGCAAAAATCCCAAGTTTGGTGCCGATTGGACTTTCCCTCGATTTTTGGGAACCCCCCCTTTTATTAGAAAAAGCATCATTTTCGTCAAATTCGCTTATTATCTTTTGCTCATATCTTCGTAAATATTCAATTTAGAAAAAAACTGTGTTCTACATTGTCATGGGAAATCATCTGAGGAATCCGACAAAAATATTAGTTTCTTGCGGCAGTGCTGCCAAATACTTTTATTTTCGATCTGAAAACTAAATTTGTATTTTTCTCTCAATGAGTACAATTTGATCTCAAAAATTTCAACACCATCGTGTTCCTCAGACTTTTTTAACGAATCACTCAAAACCACGAGGTGTTCCGTCCCGTTCTCGAGATATAGCGTTTTGAAACAAACAATTCCCAATTTTTCAAGTAAAATCATGAACAGAATTAAATTTCCTAGCAATAAGTAAATAACAAAACAAAGCAAAATTATTCTGGTTTAATCTAAAGCAACAATGCGCTGTTGTGGATGCACATAAACAGTTTATAATACAACTAAAGTTTGTTTTTGAGCGTCTTAGCAGAATACGAAAATTGAGTGAACGAAAAATCAAACAAACAATTCCTAGATTCTCATGCCTTCAACCATGTGAGATGGCTAGCAGCAGAGGTGACACAATGTCAACTGTGCAACAATACCATTCACTTGCGCAAAGCAAAATGCAAAAAAAAATTATCGATGCCTAATGGCTTTTATCGAAAATCTGCATTGTATTGACGAAATGAGCAGTAGGGTAATTTGCCAATTGTTGCACACCTAAGGCAGGAACGTTCAGTTTATCTTATCTCTCGGGGAAACTATTTCGTTACTAAAATCGATATTTGTCCTATAAACAAAATGACCTTTGACTAAAACATTTGGTATGTTTTCATAGCCTGGAATATTGCACATATTATGCAGTTTGAGGTTTTGTTCAACAGCATACAGACCCAATTGTTGCCCACTTGATTAATGTCCTTTGCCTAATATTGCACACCTTCAATCCAATTGTTGCACGGCAAATAGAATATGGAATTAGGAGAAATACCAAGTACAGAAAACTGACACATGAAGAAGAACTCCTTAAAAACAGATTTACCAATTATAAATACCGTACCGTTACCATTTTGTCACGTTTTTGAACGTAATTCAATCTTCACCGAACCATGGTTTGCAAGAACAGGTAAAAATTATTGCATTGAATTAATATATGTATTAATGAAAATTAATTAATATAATTTTGTTTTGCGATATCTTTCCTTTTTCAAATTTAAATGCAGTATACGTTTTTGGCTGGGATTTAGTTTTTTCAAATGCGATTTTTCGATTTTTTACATTCGAGCGTAAAAGAAAAACCTCGACTTTTAAGTTCTTTTAGCCACAACATAACTTTTTTCTCTGTTTAATAGAAGCTGAAGCATTGTTTTGCGTTATTGTGTTCATTTCTCAAGAATTTCTCATAATAAACTTTCGCACACATTGTTCCGTTAATCGACTGTGGATTACGGATACGAACATTATTTTCTATTCACGAAAATTGTTACACGCTGGTAATACCATTAGGCTTTTGCTGATTTAGTCTCCAGAGAAATCGAAAATTATTGGTATTGTTTTAATCCGACATCCAAATAGTGGTAAATTTTTAATAAGAGTTGGATCAAGTAAGAATGGTACAGTAGGGCCTAGCTTAGCGGCATTTGCGGATGGTGTGCAAGAAATGGACAAAATCCTAATTTTTTTCCAATTATTAACCACTATGCATTAGAACAATAGTAACATGCATTAGAACAATAGTAACAAAAATAGTAACATTTAGTTATTTAATTAATCAAACATTATGAATGTGGGTATTTTGAAAGGCATACGAAGTAATATGGGGTAAATTTGCTTTTTGTTGAGATCTATAAGCTTAAATTTGATGAGTGATTTCTTAATTCACACTGTAAACATTCGACGTATTTTGGCTCTACTAAGAGTTGGATTTTATGAGGTAATTTTACTATTCCAAATATTTGTTTGCTAATAATCATGTTTACACATATTTGAAGGTAATGAAATATATTTGTGTTTTGATTGTTTGGAGTGCTGCGGTAATATAGATATTCTCAGATATTATTCAAAAACCGAGAAGTGGGCAACAATTGGGTGGTGAGCAACAATTGGCAAACTACCCTATATAGCATTGTTTAGGTTTCTATATAATTCATATGAAATAAATTAGTTCTTCGCCGGAGTTGCGAAAAAAAAATATTGAAGGATCGCTTCCTGTCAGCAGCATCTATTCCTGGTACCGTGGACCCCCGTTCGTTTGACCGTTTTTAATCTGAACACGTTTTAATTTGCACCCCGTTGGTTTGTACGACGTGCAAATTAAAAAATGGTTCAAATGTCATTCTCAAATCTCAACATGACATCATTTGCTTATGCAGACAATGCGCATAAACGCGATTTGTTTGTATTGATATAGCGTGTTTAATCTGTTTCACATTGTATTTTCCCAACGATTATGATAGAAATCCGATCGGAGAATGAAATATTCGCTGCTTCCAACTTCCAACTGAATCAAACCACCAAAACAATAACAAAGAGTAGGGTGACCAGTTCACACAATTTCCAGCATATTTAGGGTTGCCAGTTGTTCAAATTAAAAACTAACCCCGTTAGTTTGCATGAGGAATCGTTCAAACGAACGGGGGTCCACTGTATCCGATTTATGCATGCCGCAATTCCTGTTAGTACCAACTCTGTTATAATGAAAACGGTTTCCGAATCGAATTCACGGACTACATATAAAGTATCAAAAATATAAGCAGAAAAGGCACAAGGAAATAATTATTTGGAGAAATAAAAATATATTAATACTGTTAATACTGATATAAAATATTGATATGGATTTATAATGTTACAATACTAGTGAAAACTGTAAAGTTGGCACCACTGTTAGGAAAAACTATATTATATTCTTGAATGAAAGAAAAATCTAAACTACAAAACAGTTCGAAAACAGACATTTATGAAGCCTTCAAGTAGAAGGTGAAAAGCGTTAATAGTGGAATTTTATTGTGAAAATAGGTTTGACTTTTCTTTCACTCAACTTTCGTATTCTGCTAAGATGCTCAAAAATAAACTTTTGTTATATTATATACTGTTTATGTGCATCCACAACAGCGCAATGTTGCTTTAGATTAAACCAAATTAATTTTGCCTCTTTTGTTGTTTACTTATTGCTAGGAAATTTAATTTTGTTTACAATTTTACATGAGAAATTGGGAATTGTTTGTTTCAAAACGCTATATCTCTAGAACGGGACGGAACACCTCGTGGTGTTGAGTGATTCGTTAAAAAAGTCTGAGGAACACGATGGTGTTGAAATTTTTGAGATCAAATTGTACTCATTGAGAGAAAAATACAAATTTAGTTTTCAGATCGAAAATAAAAGTATTTAGCAGCACTGCCGCAACTAATATTTTTGTCGAATTCCTCAGATGATTTCCCATGAAAATGTAGAATAAAGTTTTTTTTCTAAATTGAATATTTACGAAGATATAAGCAAAAGAAATTAAGCGAATTTGACGAAAATGATGCTTTTTCTAATAAAGGGGGGGGGGGGGGGGGGGGTTCCCAAAAATCGAGGGAAAGTCCAATCGGTACCAAACTTAGGATTTTTGCTTCTTGACCCAAAACGAACAATCTGGCCAAGTTTAGTGAAAATCCGAGAAGGTCGATTACAGGTGACTCGGACACTTGACGTGGAATGACCCATATGCATATGTGTGTGTGCCTGAGATTCATCAAAAGGGGAATCTCATTGTCAAACTTTGACAATCAGTTTAAAATTTCAAATATAGCTGCCAAGTAAATGTGATTGGAAACTTCGCTTGCTTCAAATTTCTGAAAAAATCGGTGCAAAAGGGCGTAGTTGTGGGATTCAATTTATCCGGACGAAAGAAAAAGAACGTTTTAATGGCATGAAAACACAGCGATGAGCGCACTGATGACAGCACCAACCAGCGCACAGATAAAGAACAGATAAATAACAATGAGCAGCTTTGACAATGAAGTTCCCGATTCACAGACTTGATGCAGATTGTTAGCAGCATGTTTACCACCATGAGTCCTGTAGAAAAACAGCGACACTGGCATTCTATATATATTGATTCTTCTATTTTGATTGCGAAAATATTTTTTTTCCAACCTTTGCACTTTCCGAGCTCCACAAGGTGAGATTGTGCCAAACTATAATGATCGGTTCGGCGTGAGAAACTCATATGCACTAGAGATGGTCGGGTATGAAAATTTGAATACCCGAACCCGACCCGTACCCGATTAGGAAAAAAAATAAAAATCCGTGCCCGACCCGAACCCGCAAGTTTATTTTTTTTGATACCCGAACCCGACCGCAACCCGTCGGGCACGGGTACGGGTCCGGATACCCGACAATCTTTAGTGTTAAACGAGGTCAATAGACCCGACCCGACCCGTACCCGGTTTCAAAACCAAACCCGTACCCGACCCGAACCCGCAAATTATTTTTTTTCAATACCCGAACCCGACCCGTACCCGGCGGGTACGGGTACGGGTGCGGGTTTCGGGTAAATTTTCCGCTACCCGACCATCTCTAATATGCACATCAAAAATACGTTAGTGTACATCAATAGCAATAATGCTTCCTACTGTTTTACCTGACTCACTGCGAATTATTGAAATAAAACGTAACCATACGTTTTATTCGTTTATAACGCATATGCAGTTAATATCGATAACAAACGATTTTTATAAGTTGTGCTTTTGTTATTGCATTTAATTTGTAGAAAGTGCATAAATAACAATTCAGTTTCACAATACAATTATTGCGTACTACTAGCACATGAAATATAAAGTTTAAGTACGTTATTTTTAGTGATCAAAATTAACGATATTTTCGATACAAGGGCGATATTTTACGAAACCTTTCGAACCAACACGATCCCTTGAACACTACGCATATTCGCAGTGAGTCAGGTAATACAGTAGGGAACACAATATTTTGACAATTTTGATTACATTATCTTTTACAGGAGCAAACAGTATCGCAAGTCTGCTAAATAATTAAAATTCATTTTTACTCTTTCTCTAGAAATTTCAGATTCTTTGAATAAACACTTTAATATGAGAAAAATATGCTTTACCTTATGTATACTGTCGGTACGGTCGGCAGGAAAGGCTGATTGCGTGTCCTCTGGCTGCAGGATCGAGCCGTAAATCGAGAAGTAAATAATTAACTTTGTTGAATGATCAAATAGATGGTCCTGAGATTTTGCACCCCTTCCATTTCCCCTTTGTAAAATCTGGAGGGGCTATTACATATTTAGTAGCTGTCTATAAACCACGTACTCATTATTGGTTGTTGTTGATTGTTATTCATGTGTAATGTTCATAGATACGCTACTGTTTATTATTTATTAGGTATTTAACTCAACTTTATGTTTAAAGCTCATGTAATTTTATTAATATCAATGTTCATTGTAATTAAACTATCTTTGTGGTAGTTGTTAACTAAACATTGAAGTATATATTGACATATATTTCGTTTCTACAACAACAACCCCTTTGGTTTGGCTATTATTTAAGATGCAACAGACGAACTTTTGAAGAAAATTTTGATCCCGTTTCTAGAAAAATATCATGCAGATTGACAATACGTGCTTTGGCCGGATAGAACGCCATCGCATAACGCCATAAAAACACAATCGTTCCTGAATATCCATTCGATCCCAGTTTTACCCAAAAGCCACGACCCGAAAAAAATCTGTATCAGTGCGCCCAATCGAAGATTTCTTCGGGATTTTGAGTTCTTTGGTGTACAAAAATAACTAGAGAACCACGAATTGCAAACAGTGGATTGATAGAATCAAAAGATGCATTCGCAAAGTTGACATGACGGCCGTACAACGCTCCTGTTTAGACGTCAAACGAAAGCTTCGCCGAACAGCCGATTACGGACCGTTTTCAAATGTACACTAATTTTTTTCAACAATGGATAATGTATCTTTAATTTCAGTAAATCAGATCTTCTTCATGTATCTTTGTCTTTTTTTGACAGCTTGAGAAAAAAATCCAAAATTTTAGTTGTCACCCGTTATATAGTGTTCCGTACACCCTTCGCCAGTTAAGCCACATTATGAAAATTAAAATTTCTGGATAACTACCCTATATCATCCCTATATCATCGCTCGTGTTCTGCAATCATTTACTCGTTTTGTACACAAATTTACATACCAATGTAAAATCAAACACAGATCAATTGTCACTGTTTTTGCTTTCTATTCAGACGAACTATGAGTCATTCGATCAGAGGGTATTAGAAACAGAACGACCTATTTATACGTATGGTCTGTAAATATCAACCGAGTGTGCGTATGTTGTCAAACCTATCAACTGCTACCTAACATAATTAAGTTTTATATTTCTCTGATTTATTTCTAGGTTACTACAAGAATGCAATCAAGTACCTAATCAATAAATTTGACAAAAGAAAGAGACATCCAAGCACTCTATAAAACATTTTTAATTTCACAACCGCTTCTAAAATGTAACAAACAAAAGTGTGTCACAACACAAAACGAGGACAATAAAATATTCCATTTTTGATGAACTTTTCTTTTGCTTCTCTTGTTCACGGCTGTAAATTGTGACGCTGTTCCTAACATCTAATAGAGTTGTTGTAATAAACAACCTGACGACAATGACGTTATAGGCAATTATTGTAAACAATACAAAACAAAAAGCTAAATACATTGAACAGTAGCAATATACCAATTTCGAACAAATAAGATGAAAATCGAATTCTATAAAATTAGAAGAAAAACTGCGACGTGCATAAAAAGACAAAGCCTTTGAGATCCGACGACACAAAGATCAAGTCAGCATCACTGCGAATACAATGATAGATCTTAGGTGGACACAACATTTCCGACACTTGAAAGTCTCATTCTGACCGGGCAGCTTCATTCGGCAATTTATATCACTGTGTCTTTGTTTACTTTAAGCACATACATTACGACTTACCTCTTCTAACAACATTATGCTAGAAAGAGAAAGTGGGGAGAATGACTTTTCCTCCTTTCGCCGGCGATTCACGTGCACAGACCGCAAAGTCAACGGGAGGCTCGCGCGGTTGAGGTTGAGTGGTCTAACCGTTTCTCATCGCTCGAATCGGTTTCCGAAAAAAGAAACATGAGCATACGAATATGTTTATAAACTGAGCAACGAACCAGTTTTCCGATTGCATAATTTATTTTCGTTGCCACTACTTCCAGCGGTGCGGTGCGGTGGTGGAACGACCGCTTGCCTGATGCCATCGTAAAACGGGCAAAATCGAGGACAGCTTAGTGCCCCGGTAAGTTTAGTCTTTTAACCTACTAAAGCTGACTCATTTCGCACGGATCGGCGTGAAAGTTATGGCTGGAAGAGTTCAATCGCAACGTATTTGCTATGGATCGCTAAAAACTTAAAGGTTGTTACGACATAGGATGTAGCATAAATACGAATAATCATGGAAAAATATAGGTTGCCGCAAGCATCTACTGTTGCAGATCGTATAGTTCTATCGTCTAATCGTTAGCGTTTTGCCTCGTCTACTTCACATTAATACACAAAAATTAGCACATATGTTCCAGCCCATCAATCGTGAAACCAATATCTAAACGGGAAACATCCATTGCCATCGCCGGTCGATCGTTGTTCCACGAATTACAAAGATGCTCCATAGGAACGCGAACCTAACGAGCCGTAAAGCATTAAATTTTATTTTAATAATTCATGATTCGCATCTTTGATATCGTACCGGTTCCAAATAGAACCAAACCGGGTAGTAGGTACTGCGGCCGTGCTTCGCTGTCATTCCGGCAGTCTTCCACTGCCGAGCAGCATGGATGACACGGCTATCTTACTCTAAGGTAGCACACATTTCGCATCTAAATCATGTCGACTTTTTTGGAGGTTAGTTTTTGTGTGCCTTAATGAATACAAATGATCAACAAACAAGCTAGACGAGAAACAGTTGATGAAAAATTATTCAATTGGTGGAATATTCGTAATAATAGCACGTGTTGTACTTACAAGATTTCAACCGATTTTTGTCTCGTGATTTGGAAGTATTATTCGGCTATTCCCTTATCTATGTAATCATCTACGTAGTGTATACAGAATATCGATTCGCATTTAATTCGAAAAAGTTTGGGAAAACAATTTAACTGGTTGCCGCAATGATAGAAGATATTTTTGAAGAAACACTTGTAACACGTTTTTTAGAAAAATATTCAGGAAACACTTTTATTTAAAATATCAATAAATGACGTAGAAGACATTTAAATACATTTAATAGAATTGAATTCCATTTTTAAGTTGGTAGGTACAATTGTTTTTTGGCATTTAATGAAATAGGAAACAATATTGAGACAACATTGTTTGAAAATTAGTAAGTTTATTTTAGCAAAAAACAAATCGTGCCTACCGACCATTAATGTTTTTAAACTTTTGTTACTTGCGCCATTGAAGATTCGTAAGTAGGCAAAAACAGAACAGAATTCACTTGAACACTAACGCCACTTCGCCAAAAACATGATGGAAAAACAGGTTGGTGGCCCTTTTCACCTGGTTGACAGTGCTAGTGGTCCACTTAGAGCAGGTAAACGGTTTAACGACCATTAGACGGTCGTGCCTGATGGCAATCCGGAGGTTTATTAATGATCAAGGAACTCCGGATGAATTTTTTTCGGACAATGGCATAAACTTTAAAGGTGCATGGAGAAAATAACAGTTAATAATAGAGAATTAATAATGAACAGCCGAAATAGTCATGATCGCACTATAAAGTGGAGCTTTATTCTCTCCGCCACATGTGGGTGGCGTCTGGGAACGCATTGTGCATTCGGTAAAACAGATTCTACAGGCATTAGATGACGGAGTGTTGGGGACATAGGGACGTACAAGAACCATTAATTCGTCATTCCCAATGTTGCCAGATGTTTTTCATTTATCAACGAAATCTCCTGTGCTCTTAGCCACTCGATTATGAAATTTCTCTAGCATGGATTGAAATTCTTCAACTAGCCACTTTGCCAACTTTTCTGTTGGAGATCCCACGGCCGAAACAAATTCTCTCGTTTCATTGCCTTGCATATGGAAAGTTGGGAGACAGTTTTACATTCACGATATTTACGAAACTTTTCATCATTCCTTTGTTGTTTGTATGGTATATTGTTAATTTTTTTTTGGTTGGGTACGAAGACGGTTATAATTGGTTCAATCCGCGAATCCCCAAGCAAGGTAAAAAGGGACAAACTACACAGCTTGTAAGCAAAGAACAAAGAAACCTAGTAAGCGTTGTTTCAACAACCCCCCCCCCCCCCACACCCCTTTATCTAATTTTCCACTTCTCCCCCTTCACGTCTTGTCCCACTGTGTCCGATACTATAAATATCTTTGATTTCATTACTTACTTCTACCTCTTCCTCCATAAAACGTCATTATAAAATGTCAGGACAGCAAAACATGGTACTGGACCGAAAACTTATCAGTGAGAATTTTAGTTATAATGAAGTCGAAATTGGCTGGTGGCTGGTGCACGGCTAGGTAATGCGTAACAACGGTACCTCGCGTACCTGCTGTTATAAAATAGACCCCATAGCAGTCATTAGCCTGGCCTCTTATCCAGCAACTCATATGCCTTGCTACTCGTGATACCATCTGGAATACGACCAACCTTAGTGGAGATCGGGTAATCAACCTCGGTGGAAACTAAGGTCGTATACCGGCAGGGAGGACGGCACCTGTGCTTCCGCTGAGTGTTGGAAACGGAACAGTCTTCCGAGCCGTGAAAGCCTGTCTCCAGGTGCTCCCACGGTGAATCGCAGTTTCCGTGCCAGGTATGCGGCTGCATCCCAGGTTAGGGGCGGCGTACAACAGCGACTGATCCAGAGCGGGTGTGTCCTGGAATTTAATAATTCGTATCGTATTCTACTAAGACGCTCCAAAAACTTCAGTCAGGCGGCTGACTTATGAAACGCTGTGTCTCGCCAGCTATACCGAAGACGACAGCCCTGTCCGCGAGAGTACGCATCGCAACCCTAGTAAGGCGGCATGTTTAAAAAACTTATGGCCCATTAATGACCGTCTATGCGTGTTGAGGATTAAGGGAAAATTTTTTGCCTAGTTTGATAAATGTGTACGCACCGACGAACGACAAACCCGATGACGTAAAAGAGGTTCTTTGATCTTCTTGACAGGACATATAGAGAGTGCCCAAGGCTTGACATAAAGATAGTCATCGGGGTACAAATGCACAGGTCGAACACAAAGAGTTCTTCCGTCCCGTTACTGGTAGAAAAAGCCTTCATCCTACCACAAACAAAAATGACCTGAGGCTAATCAACTTCACTGCAGCCAGAGGTTTGGCTTTTTGCAGTACCGTCATCCGGGGATACTTGCAACACCGCGGTTACTTGCAACACTTTGGCGCATCGCGCTTCTGACAGCTCTAACGCATTTGTTTGTTAACATAACCATTTGTACCCACTGCCATTTTAAAGAAGGGATGTTTACCTATTGTTTAGTTAAGTTTAATCCATTACATCATTGCTTTGCTTGTTTTTATACGATTGGAAAGTAATTTCACTTTCAGAGTAGGAAAAATGGATGTGCAAAGTTGCGTCAGTTCATTGACATGGAATTATTTTTTATTGTTTGGTTCCTGTACACAATAAGTGCATCATATAAGCTAACAAATGGCAACTTTGAGTTTTGTTTATATTTTGAACTTGGAAAAGAAACGATGAATTCGTGTTGTTACTTCCAATATGGCGCGGCTTGCAGCACTTGTAAAAATGAAAATTGTCGTAATAGACAGTATGTACAAAGTAAGTTTAAATCTGTACGATGTTATTTTGTCTACCACCATCTCTAGAAAAATTAAAATTGTATAAAATTCCACGTGCCTTGAAACGGCAATTTGGAGTTCGCCGACATGCTGCATTTTCACCGAATATCTTTAAAAAAGCGATTGGCGAAATTGGGAAACAAAAAACGCCTCCCTTGTTTTACTACAAATACCTTCAAAATATCTCAAAATAGTCATTCGCGGTGTGAAATCAGATATAAAATCATAAGAAACGCAAAATCAGAAAAGTGTTGCAAGTAACCCCGTTTACTGGGTAACTTGCAACACCCCTATTTTCGGTTCATTCTACAGATTCATTTAGTTTATATTTTTTCTCATAATCATAAATCAAAAGTACTCACCACTATACAAGTTTTGGCTACTTACACTTGGACCTAAACGGTATACTTCGAAAGTTATACTAAGTCAAAGTTCAAAAGTGTTGCAAGTATCCCCGGATGACGGTACCTATTTTGCAGAATGGGACATTCGGATGCACACCTAGAAACTCCCTAATGGAGAGGCCTGCTCTCAGATCCACCACGTTCTGGTTGATGGCCGGCACATTTCTGATGTCGTAGACGTGCGATCCTTCCGGAGACCAAACGTCGACTCGAACCACTATCTCGTAGTAAGCAAGATCCGCGCCCGGTTGTCCAACGTATTCAAATCGAAACTAACGAGGAAAATACGATTGAACATTCGGCGGTTATCAGCGGAAGGAGTTGCTGCAGAGTACTCTCGGAAGATACGATCAACGGAATCAGGAGCCGGACCGTGTCAACTCCTGTTATGTGCAACGACAAGGAAGGAAACCTGAGTACCGAAAGATTGGCGGTCCTACGCTTAGCCGGGTAAAACATTTCTATGTATTGTTCAACGGATGGAGCCGGTCTATAGAAATAGGATAACGATTGAGGATGATGGACAAACTGCGGATCCACCAACTTTGGACGAGGTTAGAAAAGCAGCGGGAGAGCTGAAAAACGGCAAATCAGCTGGAAAGGACGCCATCCCCGCAGATCTTTTGAAAGTAAGAAGCGAACAGATGTATTGTGCAATCCATCAGGTTATACTAAAGGTATGGACTGAGGCGGAACTACCTACAGACTGGTAGGAAGGTCTCATATGCCCTATTTAGAAAAAGGGCCATCGACTCGAATACAGCAATTACCGCGGCATTACTCTCCTCAATTTTGCATACAAAATTCCCTCCAGCATCCTGTTTCTAAGGCTAAGGCCGTTGCAGGAAACCTTTGTTGGCGAATACCAGTGCGGTCTTCGAGAGGGACGCTCCAAGACAGACCGAATGGTCACCTTGCGACAAATTTCGGGAATTCAACTTGCAAACTCATCATTTGCTCATAGACATCAAGGCGATGTACGATTGAGTTAAACGAAATGAGCGGATTATGCTTGAACATGGTTATCCAATAAAACTGATTGGGCTGATACTTGCTACCGTTGATGGTTCGAAATCAAGCGCCAGGATAGCGGGTGAGCCATCGAACTCGTTTGTAACGTTAGATAGTTTAAAGCAAGGTGACGGACTATCGATTTTGCAGTTCAACATTGCATTGAAAGGTGCTATTCGAAGGGCAGGCGTGCAGAGCAGCGATACCATCATCACGAAATCTCATATGCTTCTAGGGTTTACGGACGACCTTGATATCATCGGTGTTACTATTAACCGTAGATGTCGGAACTGCGGTGGTAATAGATGGAGATACTTTTGAAGTGATCGGCGAGTTTGTTTACCTTGGTACGATGGTGAAATGCGACAGCGATGTGAGCAGTGTGGGTAGATATGCGGATATCGGCTGCCAGCAGGGTCTTTTACGGATTATGTAGTCAGCTAGGGTCCCGTACCCTACTATTTCGAACAAAACTAGCCCTTTATAAGATGCTAATTCTCTCAGTGGTTCTCTACGGTTACGAGGCGTGGACGTTGAGTGAGAGCTCCCGTCGAACTCATGGTGTTTTTGAGCGTAAGATTCTGCGATCAATTCTTGGCGGCATATTAGAAGAAGAAGTATGGTGCAGGCGCATGAGTCATAAAATATACCAAGTATACAAAGATGCAAATATTGTTAAGCGACTAAAACCCGGTAGGCTGCAATGGGCCACGTAGCAAGGATGCAGGATGAGCGACCAGCTAAAAGTTTTTTTTTACTGTTTAACAATATTCAGCAGAGAATTCGACAGAAGCCGGCAACTTCGAAGTAGACCTCGTCCTACCAGTTGGACAAGCGCTTTAGACGAGAATGCTAGAGAAGTTAAGGGGCGATTGGAGAGCGACAGCTCAAGACCGATAAACGTGGGATGGCTCCTGAATTCAGCACGGATTCGATAAACGGGTTGTCGCCGAAAAAGTAAAGTAAAGTAAGTAAGAAGTGAAAATTTCGTGGGTAGAACAAGTGTTTTGTAGTGTTTTAATTGTAGCCAAAAGGGTATAAGTATTGTACAATATCACAAAATACAGTCAATTTTCGTTCATTGGGCTGTCTTCAAGTGGGCTACGTTTTAATCGGGCTCCCGTTAATTGGGCTATAGCCCATCTAAAACGAAATCAAACGTCATTTCTGACAATGTAAACAATCGATGTATCCCTCGGTTTCGACAGTTCAGCCCAATTAACGAAAGTCTTTCACTAAGTGGGCTAAGAGCTTAGTGCAATTAGCGAAAGTTGACTGTAGCTCATTCCATTATTTACTTAGTCATAGCAGAAAGTAGGGTTGATAAATCAACAAATAGAAAAAACATGATTATCATAGTGTGACTCATATTCATTAAATCTTGAATAAATTTGATGGTGTTAATCGGCAAACACATTTTTATCGCGCAACTTGCTGACACGACAGTTAGCACTAACTCAGATATGCCAATCAAGACATCCATGAGCCCTGTTCAACATCATAATGATAAAATTACACTCAGCAGCAATTTCTGCACAAAGTAAACAATCTAATCAGACCGGCGTGCAACTTTTCTTTCAGCCCAAACTGTTGGCTCACTGTGGTGAAGAGGACGAAATTTTCCGAGCAAGAGCTTCTCGACAAGACAAAGTCTCGGCTTATATCATTTCGCTTTTCGTGCATTAGTACTGTAACATTTTCCTCCGCATCCAGCCAGACACACAGTGATGACTTGCCGACGGCTTTGGCTTTGGGTTTCCCGATATTCGCTGCACCCGCCAGCCAGCCAGCCTGCCAGCAAGCAAGCAACAGTATAAGCGTAAGCAGCAAGCAGCGACTTTCGTTTTCGCTCTAACTGTGAGCACCCGGCGAACGTCAGTCTGGTTAGTGTCATTGATTCTGGCAGCTTATTTTTTTGTTTTCAACAACACCATGGTCTGAAACAGATTGCAGTCCGCCAAACTACGACGACGACGTTACGTTCGGGGAGTGCTCTGACAGTGGGTGCGCGGTCTGTGCAAAGTCTGTACGCGTGACGCAAAACACTGTCAGCAGAAAAACTATAGCGTGATAAAATAATTTCACTTTCACAGTGTTATGTTCACCTTCATGGTTCGTTCCCGGTCGTAATGGATGTTATAATTTGTTGTGTGAGCAGAACTGGTTTCCAACAAACGATTTGTACGCTTTTTGCCGTTTTTTCCGATTTGACTATATCAGCCTTCGTGTTATATCAATTCATGTTTTATTGATCCGGCTCTGGAAAATTCATTGAGTTTTACATGCACATAAAATTTGCAGTGAGTTTGATTTCACTTAAGAAAGCCAGTACATCATTTCGACCGTTTCTGACTCGTATGACTCAACCTACGATATGGGTTGAATCCTTTGTCACCACAAGCCAATAAAGGTCAGATGACATAATTTCCTCGGCTGGTCATAAATTCCCCATTTTTCAACGCCTTCCTGAGCATGCTTTTTGCGTCAGCGTGTCTGCGCCAAACACCCAACACGCCTGATTCAGAGCATACACATTCGTATGTATATGAATGCGGACCAACGAAGGGTTGGAACTGGTCTGTTGGGCGGTGTTAAATGAAAAATAAAAACGACTTTTTTTGTCTAAATTGGTGAGCATTCGATCACGCAGGGCTCGATCGTGACGAAATTCTCAATATGTCGAGCATTCGCTTCGGTCGACCCCATTATCCCGCGTTGGCAGTAATTGTTAGGAAGGGTGTTGCAAAACCGCATCTGGACTGGACGATTGATTGTCGAATTCCGAGCAAATCGAACAATATCGAGCGAATTTCTAAAAATATATCACTCCTGACCGGGCAGTGCACAGGGCATTTAAGTTTGATTTGAGAGCACGCACTGCTGCCGTTCACGGAGCGGTTGCGTGAGGTCAAATTTGACCCACATTTCAATGGTGTAGCCGGCGTTGTATACTCGATCGGTAGCTGCGGGGAGTTCCGTTTTGTGCCAGTGTTTACACTCATATTCAACATACCACCAACAGCAAATTGTCTTGGATCATTGGATCAGTAATCAACGTAAGCGTTACTCGTTAACCGGAGCCGGTTTTACAAATGAACAAGTACAACAATTTGCTGATTTGTTTTCCCCTTTATTAGGTACTTTCGAATCATCTTGAAGTTTTATCATACTGACGCCTGAACTCTGCCTCTTGGATCATATTCGAATAAATTTGAACTTACGGCTTAGAAATCAACTAGTTATGGTTTTTTGTGTTTTCTATACCACCAATTGTTCATCTGTTTGCACAAATGGCATTTTTATAACAATGTAGCATTGACTCATTCGATCATATGGATTCGGCCAATCAGAAAAAAATGTCAGCTAAATGAAAGCGCTTTATAATGTAACGCATTCAAACACAACCCAATATATAGATTCGGTATGTGGCAAAAACAGGTTAAATTTTGAGGTTATTTGGTGTAAAAACCTGATATAATCCACCTAGTGGTGAAAGGAACCTTTGTTATACGATCTTACTTGCTATTTGAGATAGAAATCGACACGTTTGGCTTACATGAAATTGAATAAGTTTACAAAATTTGAACCAAATAGAAGCACTTATAAATTTTGATAGTTTCTTTTCTCATGAAATTGCTGAGTAAGTTGTTACTAATGAGGGTAAGTCCAAGTAAAAGTGAGTTGTAAGATGAAATATTATTCTTTAACATATGCATTGCGTAGTAAAGGTCTAGTTTATAAGTTTTTGAACTATGCATAATTTCCTGTAATGCCATTCTATTTGATTCACAACAATAAAGTTTTCTTGAATAAATTTCATCAATTTTTATTAACTTTCGGTTACTCACGCTGTTGTATTTTGTACAACATGTGTAGGTTTTTGAATGCCATATTGTTATAAAGTTACAAATCGTATATTACGTATATACTAACGTATATTCTTCAGTAAACTTGTTATGAGCAAAATTTCAGAATTATTCAATGCATTAATACTTTAAATTGTTAGGAAACAAGATTAGCATAAACCGACGTCACAGAAACGAAGCAAGTTGCATGTGAGGTGTACCGCAATTGGCCCCAACTGGAATTTTCTTTCGTTTCTTCATATGGAAAAATGGTGTCTGTGTGCAGCAAAACTACCAACAAACGTAAAATGTTTAAAATGTATCCGTCTGTTGGTAGTTGGTAGTAGTGGCTGGCAAAGGGTGAACATGTGCATTCCATAACCTCTGTTCATTAACTCCTATTCCTACCTCCACGAGGTGCCGGCTGGGGTACGCAACCTCGGTTGTCGTATGCTAACAGGAAAGGGGGCACAGTGGCTCCCGCCCACATTAAGATGGCAGCCCCATCAGCGGGATAAGGACCTTAGGTTAACAGCCTACTGTACCAGAACACACAAAAAGTTAATGAAAATGAAAGAAGAAATCTCTCCGGATTATTGGCAACGACCTTTAGCATGAAAACACGGACACGAATCGGAACATGGAATATACTGACCCTTGCCCAGCAGGGCAAGCTGGCTCAACTTGCAAGGGAAGCTAGCCGCCTGAAGCTTGAAATCCTGGGGCTGAGCGAGGTCCGCTGGCCGGGTACTGGCGAACACAGGACATCATCCGGGCAAGTCTTGCTCTACTCTGGCATACGAGGTGAAAATGCTACTCGAGAAAGAGGAGTTGGATTCCTACTGAGCCCAGGGGCACGTGCGGCCCTGATGAAGTGGGAACCAATAAATGAGCGAATAATCGTTGCCAGATTTAGAGCACGGGTTAGGAACCTTACGGCAATCCAGTGCTATGCGCCAACAGATGCTGCCGACCTGCAGGAGAAAGAGAGCTTTTACAGCCAGCTGAACAGCGTGGTTGAGAAAATCCCGAAGGGGGACATCCAAATTCACATGGGCGACTTCAACGCGAAGATTGGCTCAAACAACGCGGACCTTGAACGCGTCATGGGACGCCATGGCCTAGGAGAAATGAGCGAAAACGGGGAGCTGTTTACAGAATTCTGTGGTAAAAACAACATGGTCATTGATGGATCGCTCTTCCCCCATAGACCAGTACACAAAGTCACGTGGGTTTCCCGCGACGGCCGAACAGAAAACCAAATCGACCACATCTGCATCAGCCGGAAATGGAGAAGGAGCCTTCTTGATGTACGCAACAAACGCAGCGCTGACATTGCATCCGACCATCATCTTGTTATCGCTGAGATACGTCTGCGCGTCGCACGTGTCCAACGACGGGAGGAGAAAGTTGGGTGCCGCTACGACGTCCGCCGATTGGAGAATCCTGAGGTGAAAAGGGCTTTTGTTGAACAACTTGAATCTCGAGCCTCGGAGTTGCCATCTGGTGGAACCGTCGAAGAGCAATGGACCGGCATCAAGAACGCCTTCATCACGACCAGTGATGAAACCCTCGGCAAAGCGCGCAGTGGGCGGAGGGAGTGGATTTCGGATGAAACTTGGAGGAAGATCGACGAGCGGAGAGAAGCGAAAGCCGGCATTGAGCGAGCGCGGACCAGATCGGCTAAGACAGCTACCCGTCAACGATACGCCGAACTGGAGAGGGCTGTTAAACGTGCTTGTAGGCGGGACAAGAGAGCCTGGACTAACTCCCTAGCCGAACAAGGAGAAACCGCCGCCGCTAATGGTGATATCCGTTTGTTGTACGATATTTCTCGCCGCCTTAGTGGTGCCAGGATGAATACAAAGATGCCGCTAAAGGACAGAGCTGGTCAGCTATTGACTGACCGTACAGAACAGCTTAAGCGATGGACTGAACATTTTGAACAACTCTTCCGAGTTTCAAATGTCAGAGACCAACAAAACCAGCAGCGTACGACGCCTACAGTTCGTCGAATAAATCGCGTGAACTCGGAGGCGCCATCGCTGGATGAAATTGTAGCAGCCATCAAGAGTATGAAATCCAATAGAGCGCCAGGGATAGATTGTATTTCAGCCGAAATGCTCAAAGCTGACCCATCTTTGTCAGCCCAGATGATGCGTCAGCTTTTCAGCAATATTTGGGAAACCGCAACTTTTCCGGTGGACTGGATGCAGGGCATATTGGTCAAAGTCCCTAAGAAAGGAGACCTAACGGAATGCGGTAACTGGCGTGGCATCACGTTGCTCTGTATTACTCTCAAAGTACTCTGTAAGGTAATCCTCAACCGGATCCAGGAGAAGATCGACGCTACTCTCCGGCGGCAGCAAGCAGGATTCCGTGCTGGCCGATCATATGTAGACCATATCACAACGCTCCGCATTATATTGGAGCAGATCAACGAATTCCAGGACTCTCTTCTGCTGGTGTTCGTTGACTTCGAAAAGGCGTTCGACCGACTCAATCACGAAAACATCTGGGGCGCACTTAGGCGTAGAGGAGTTCCAGATAAGCTAGTCCATCTCATCGAGGCTCAGTACGAGGCGTTCTCGTGCAAGGTTTTGCACGACGGCGTCTTGTCCGACCCCATAAGGGTTACTGCTGGCGTGAGACAGGGCAGCATTTTATCACCGCTTCTGTTTCTCATCGTTATGGATGAGATATTAGTTGGAGCAATTGACAGTAGACCAAATCGAGGATTGCCTTGGAATCCTCTAACGATGGAGCAGCTAAATGACCTCGACCTAGCCGACGACATTGTCTTGCTCGCACAACGCCGAAACGATATGCAGAGCAAGTTAGACGACCTCTCCGAGAGCTCCTAGGCAGCAGGTCTCACAGTCAATGTAGCGAAAACTAAGTCTATGGTAGTGAACACTGACAATTCCACCAACTTTACAGTAGCGGGACAACAAGTTGAGCAGGTAGCCGTCTTTCAATATCTTGGTAGCCAAACAACGCCCGATGGTGGTACCAAGGCTGATATAGCCACACGGATCAGGAAGGCCAGGGGTGCCTTTGCAGGTCTGCGAAACATTTGGCGCTCAAACCAGATCACTCTACGTACGAAAACCCGAATCTTTAATTCAAACGTTAAGTCCGTACTGCTGTATGCCTGCGAAACGTGGTGCGTCTCAGCGGAGACAACGCAAAAACTGCAGGTATTCATTAACCGGTGCCTGCGATATATTATTCGTGCCTGGTGGCCTGATAATTGGATATCCAATGAGGAACTCCATCGTCGGTGTCATCAACGGCCGATAGCCACAGAAATTCGTGAGCGTAGGTGGAAGTGGATCGGACACACCTTGAGGAAAGGAGCGAACGAGGTTTGCAGAGCAGCACTCGACTGGAATCCACAAGGACAGCGTAGAAGAGGCAGACCCAGAGGCTCATGGAGACGGAGCTTAACCAACGACATCCGGGCTGTAGACGAGAACCTGTCCTGGCGACAGGTAAAAGCCATGGCGGGTAACCGTCAGCAGTGGAGATCTCTAATTTCATCCCTTTGTTCTGCCGGACCGGCGGACATGGACACATAAGTAAGTAAGTAAGTCTGTTGGTAGTCGAGTAATTCGGGGTCAAAATCAGGGTATTTTTTATAATCAAAGTTCTACAGTTCGTAAACAAGGAAACATAGAGGTATACTATGTTCAGCAAAGTTGTGTATTTTTATTATTCATACAACTTTGTAATACATGAAAAAGTCATACAACAATTACAAAAAAAGCTAAAATAGAAAAACTGATTTTTCAAATTCATATACAATAAATAAGATCTCTTCGTTGAAGAGATAGAAGGTTACTGTCTTCAGCAAAATTTCTTGTAATAATATGCTCCAAAACTTCAAACACATCAATGTGTTATATTGAAACTGAAGGAAAATAATTTTTTTATTTCACTTTTAGGGGGATTAATCAAAATTCAAATTCTACCAGACGATAGAGCTTTCAATTTCAAGAAACTCTTCCAAAGATTCGATAAACTTAAAACCAAGTTTTCCTAGTCAAAATTCTAGTGCGCACGTTTTCTTTGGTTTTGGGCTATTGTGCGCGCGAGTAACCGTGTTATAAAAGTTGGCGCGAGTGTTCGAGGGTTAATATCTTTTGACCGGTAAAACCAATTCTTATGAAATTTTGCATATATATTCGTAGTGTGAAAACCTCTCGTTTGACATTAAAATAATTTAAATTAGGTTATTTTTCTTGGTTAAAATCATTATAAATTATTGTTAATTTTGGTGTGGTGTATTGAATTACTCATAACTTTCAAACTAAACATCCAATCAAAAAACCATTCAATAGTGATCTATCCGGCTATATTATCTGCCAAATGAAACTAATAGCACGTAAATCGGTTTGGCCATCTCTGAGAAACAGGCGATCATTTGAACCTTGTCAAAACTGGTTTTTTAAGCATAACTTTTAAACCACTTGTTTGTTTTCAATAAAAATTGGCGTGAAGTTTAGCAATAGTAAGAGCTTTTATTTGGTACTAAGATCGATGAAATCGGTTATGTGGTTCCGGAGAAAATCATGTCACGTAATTTTCACATTTTTGCTTATAACTTTTAAACTAAAAGTCAGACCACGAAACCATTTAATAGTGATATACTAGGTAAAAATACCTTTCAAATAAAAGTTATAGCAGACGAATCGGTTCAGCCATCTCCGAGAAATAGGCGATTGAAAATTGAAGCGCACACACATACACACATACACACACACACACACACACACACACACACACACACACACACACACACACACACACAGACATTGTTCATTCGTCGAACCTGATCGATTGGTATATGTGACACGGCCCTCCGGGCCTCAGATCGACTTCATGTTTTTCGACCAATTCCTAAACCTTTGTTATATTGTATAACAAAGGTAAAAATATGTCACCTTCTGGACTGCACGTGTACAAAGTTCGGAAGGCACCAAACTGGAGTGACAAAGAAAACACGGTGGTCAAAACTCGCGCAAGGAAGCTGTACAGGAAGCGGCTCACAAACTCGTTCTGCATTTTCACGAATAATCAACTCCCGGTTCGGTTGAGTGTAAAATAAATCGAAAGAGATCGAATCCCAAGTGCTCTGACAATGGAAAAAGAATCCGAAATTATTAATTGGTCCAAAGAAATGGAACGAAACGCATCTCCATAACACAATGATATAGAAACACCAAGCTCAATTGAAGAAATATTACCGCAGCTATTGGTACAATCTAGTTGAACTGGAAAATTTATTTTTATCTTTATAAAGTTAGTCGAACAACGAACGTAGTTGTTTTGCCTAGTGGCAAGCACATTGTCTTTCATAAATAACATCCCACAAAAATTACATTGAACAAAAAATAAAATACATTGTGCTTAGCTACACCATTAATGGAGCATTTATTCTAGCAAAACAAAACCACTATTACTATGCGAAAAGGACAAAACACTTCTTGAATCGACATTTTATGGGCAAAAAGTGAGTACATAACGTGAAATTAATCACGTTTATGCATCGTTTTCATTGATACAAAAGTGATTTTGTATTTTCGATGAACACCGTTCCAGTCAAAACACAACAGCGTGCTCCTTTTCAACGAATTACTTTCACGCTCGTTTTGAGTCAAAACATGCGAAACATTTAGCAGCAAATTATTGTGCAGCCTTTTTTTTATTTTGACTGGCGAGTGGTTTTCATTTTATTAAAATAAATAATCGAGCGTCGGAACGTTCGACGATACAAAAGGAATCACCCAGAAATAATAAAACCATCAACAGAAAGGGTATTAACACCTAAAACTGTCTGCTTCGAGCTAAAACAAACTAATTAAAATATAGGTGTACTATAAAGTGTAATGAGTAGCATAGATAAGTATGAATATCTTCGGAACTGAATCAAAATCGGTTTTATGATAACCCAAAAACTGAAGCATTTATCCCACCTAGCAATCAACTCAAAAATGTTTTGCATCCAAAAAGCAAGTTTCGCATATGCCAGATGCTGCTTTGCGTTGAATCCCCAAAGGAGACCACCACCGCCGCCGATCGAGCTGGGCTGCGGCGTCTGGCTCAATTCGCTACTTTGTTGTTGCTGATACGATAGCATGGAATCGCTGCAAACGCAAAGGTGGCACGTTCCGAGCGCAAGTTGCTGCTGGAACTATTTACCATGCATGGATGCACGGGACGACCACCGCCCGCCCGACGGCAGTCTGCAGTCTGGTAATCAGTGGATGTTCCGATACCGACCGCGACGGCCTATATGGTTGGCCTACAAAGCGTGCGATAATCAAGGGTTTTGTTTAGACTATCGTTTGCGGTGTTTTTTTTTTCAGGCAAATGGATGCTTTGCTGCGAATCGAATGTGTCAAGAGCACTTACCACCAGCCTCGCATCCAAAAAAGAAACAAATAAAATCAAGGCTTAAAACATGTACCTAATCTATTACAATTAAAACCAAGCACTCTAAGCACCACGATCGTGAAACCAGACACTTAGAATGGGCAACACTTTTATTCAATCAGAATAAAAAGTTGACGGTTCTCCCTGTATACTTTCAAGATTTGTCTGCAAATCTCAGATCTCTTTGTCAAAGTCAAAATTTTCGAGTTCCAGTTTCGGACTGTTCCTTTTGAAATATCGTTAAAAGACTCCAAACACTTGATATTTACATAATTTTACGTAAATTGAAACGTTTAAATAACGATTTTTATATTTTTAACCAGGTGCTTCAACTGCTTGAATTTTGTCGAATTTTCGGTCAATCAATTTAGGGTTGATTTGTATTCAAGTTTCCAGATTTCTGAATGCAACTGCCAAGCAAAAACTTTAGAGTATCGGTCCTCAAGCGGGTATATAAGATTGGTGATAAAGGCAATGAAAAATGAGTTTTTTTTTGAAAACATGTAACGACTAAGGTTTAAATATCACTTAAGCAATCGATATTATGAACCCCCACTAATTCGAACATTTTGAACGGTATTTTGTAAAATCTGAACCCCTCTGATACATTCATTCATTCACACTAAAAGGAAATCAAAGACATACAAAATTGACAGTTAAGTTGATTGGATAAAATGAAAAATGAGCCCGCTTAATTTGCACGTCATTCGCCTTTTTGGAGGTCACCGGTAAATGCGAATTTATTAACGCCTTTGGTCGCGTTTTAGTCATTTCTGCTGTTTCACATTTGCATATTTTTAACCGTTTCCCTAGGATGCTGGTTTACACAATCTAGCAAGTTTCGATTCACTTTGTATAAAACAATCAAATTATCTATGAGTAAAGATAAAAGAACGGTATGGTACAATTTACTTATTTTATGAGTAAAAAATTTCATTGCATTACGTTGAAAGTGTTTAGCGCCACAATAGATGATTTGTGGTAAGCAATAGTTTAACTGTTAACATCATGGCGTCATCGAAACAAGCGCGTCGCGAAACGGTCGTGCTTATCCAGTAAGTCTTGTCCCTACCTCCTCGTGATGCCAGCTGGGGTACGAGCAACCTTCGTCCCGGAGATGGGGTAACCAACCCTGTTGGAAGCTAAGGTCGTAAATCGATAGGAAAAGAGGCACTGATGCGATCTTCTAGGTTAGGAGCGGCGCACGACAGCGTCTGATCCGGAGCAGTCGGCTGAAATAGGAAATCTGTTTGCACGGCAATAAATGGTAAACGGCGGGCTCATCGCGAGACTCGGAAGCGTGGTCCTAGTAAGGCAATCTACCTAAACAAAATTACAAGAAAAATAAAGAAAATTCGGCTCGGAACATTGGGAATTGGGAACATTGGGAATGGCCGAAGTGCGCACAACAGCCGAAAATCAACGGCCGGCGGCGTTTTAGTAGCGGTTCATCGCCAACTCAAGGCCTCTGTCTTAGAACACAATGACTGGTTACCTGTTGAGCAAGTTTGGGTGTCTATAAATTTATCCGATCGCTCTCTATTCCTGTGCGATGTCTATTTCCCACCGGATCGAGAAAGGGACGCCGTACTCCTCAAGGCTCATATGGCATCGGTCTCCACAATTTCTTCGGCAGCCTCCGCCTCTGATGACTTGCTAATTCTTGGAGATTTTAACCTCCCCGGGATTAATTGGCGTGAACGCGGCAACGGCTATCTGTTCGTCGACTTCAGCTCTGTAACTCCTCCCCCGATCACCACCCAGTTGTTCGACTGCTATAGTACAGCCACTGTGCAGCAAATTAACAAAATCACCAATGAAAACGGACGCTGCTTAGATCTCTGCTTCGCTAGTGTTTGCAGTCAGGCTCCAGAATATATGTTGGCGCCTGCTCCACTCGTTAAAGATGTTCTCAATCATCCACCGCTATTAGTTCCGATTTATCAACATACACCATGCAAAACGACCGACTTACCGTTGTCTGTGTATTACGATTTCAACTGTGCCGATTTTGATGCGATCCAAGGTATACTAAACAGTATCGACTGGAACGCAGCCTTGGAAGAGAACAACGTAAATGCTGCCGCCTTGACCTTCTCGCACATTTTAAATTATATCATCGACCGCCACGTGCCGAAAAAGACGATACGCATAGAGCCGCACCTGCCTTGGATAAACGCCACACTACGTCGCCTTAAATCTGAAAGAAAGGCTGCCTTGAGGAGGTTTTCAAGGTATAAAACCCAATCTCTGCGAAACCACTATCAGGCCCTCAACAAGCGCTACAAAAAGTTAAGCCGACACTGCTTCCGCAAATACTTAAACAACGTTGAGCGAAGGCTGAAGCGTAACCCCCAGTCGTTCTGGAAATATGTTAGTGCACAACGGAAAGACGACGGTCTTCCATCAGCCATGTTCCTTGGAAGCCAAACTGCGACTAAATTAGATATGGTTTGTCAACTGTTCTCGCGGAAATTCTCCAGCGTCTTTGTCGATGAAAGGCTGTCCGAAACAGAAGTATCGACTGCTTTAGTCAGCGGTCCAAATCTCAGCGATTCTCTCACTAACCTGTCTATTGATGATTCTATGATCAAGCAGGCCGCTTTGAAGTTGAAAAGCTCAACTTCCAGTGGACCGGATGGCGTACCTTCAATATTTTTAAAGAACTGCATTGATGCCTTGGCTGCTCCAATCCGACGTCTATTTAACTACTCGATTAGCTCAGGCATATTTCCTTCTGCTTGGAAATCCGCCTACATGTTTTCAGTTCATAAGAAGGGGAACAAAAGGAACATAGACAACTACAGAGGAATCTCTGCCTTATGTGCATTATCAAAACTCTTCGAGCTCGTTGTAATCGTGCCAATTTCCTCGTTCGTCCAGCAATACATCGCTGATGAACAACACGGATTCATGCCGAAGCGCTCAACGTCTACCAATCTACTAACGCTCACTACGTACGTAACGGACTGCTTTGACGACCGATCCCAGACGGACGTTTTCTACACTTTGACGACCGATCCCAGACGGACGTTATCTACACTGACCTCTCCGCCGCCTTCGACAAGCTAAATCATCTAATCGCCGTTGCAAAACTGGACAAACTGGTTATTGGAGGGCCGCTGCTTCAGTGGTTTAAATCGTATCTGACGAACCGTCCTATCAACGTGTCTATCAATGGCTTCACCTCACCGGCTTTCACCGCTTTTTCTGGAGTCCCATAAGGTAGCCATCTCGGACCGTTGGTCTTTCTTATTTATTTCAACGACGTCAACTTAATGCTCAAAGGTCCTCGGCTTGTGTTCGCCGACGACCTGAAACTGTTTTCGAAAGTTAACGATTCATCGGACACTCTCGCACTCCAGGAGCAACTATTGATATTCGCTGGATGGTGCAAACACAATCGCTTGGTACTAAATCCCGACAAATGTGAAGTGATAACGTTCTCGAGAAAGCTGAACCCTATAATATTCGATTACCGATTATCAAGCGTACTCTTACGCCGTGTAGATTGCGTCAAGGATCTTGGAGTACTGCTGGACTCTAAATTGACTTTCAAACAGCATGTTTCATTCGTTGTCGACAAGGCCTGCAGAAACCTGGGATTCATCATGCGTATCGCCAAGAACTTCAACGATATTTATTGTTTGAAATCACTCTTCTGTGCGTTGGTTCGCTCCAACCTCGAGTATTGCGCTCCCGTATGGAGCCCGTATTACCAAAACGGCGTCATTCGAATAGAGTCGGTACAACGGAGGTTCATCCGCTTTGCCCTCCGTAGGTTACCATGGAATGATCCGTTCCGGCCACCAAGCTACGAACAGCGCTACAGATTAATCAACTTGGACACCCCGCAAACACGTCGGGACGTAACTAGAGCCATCTTCGTATCAGATGTTCTGACATCCCGGATTGACTGTCCTTGGATTCTAGGAAGACTAGACATCTTAACTCGGTCTCACTTAACGCGGAACAATTCCTTCTTGCATATACCACATCGGAGAACTAACTACAGTACTTTCGGTACTATAACCGGCTTACAACGGAACTTCAACCGTTTTGTGTCCTACTTCGACTTTGACGTCAGCCGCAACGTGCTGAATACCCGATTTAGAGCTCTTGCTATTAGTTTTTAAGTAGTCAGTAGGATAGAAAAATCTGTTGACTTTTAATTAATAAACAGTAAACAATAGACAAAGATCACAAAATAAGGACGTTAATGAGGCCCCAACCCTGGTGCTAGGCGAATTAACCACGAGCGCGCGGAATGACTGGTTTGACGGGGAATGCAACATGCAATTGAAAGGAAAAAAGGCCTTGGAATGAGCATTGCCACGAAGGAGAATTTGACCAAGTATCAACGAGCGCGGAATGAGTTGCCCACGATCCTGAAGAAAAGGGCCCGAAGGAGGACAGAGTTCGTGAAGAGTTAGAACAACTATTCCGGGATAATGACACGCGCAAGTGCGGCTGTATGCCGCAAGCTATGTCTAAGACCTCGGTTAGATAATAAACCGTTACTCTCATAAATGAAATAAAACAAATAAATGAAACTGACTTTCTCTTACCTTCGCTTCATACATGAAGTGACTTGCTTCACTTGTTGAACAGAACGTTTCAAGCAAGCTTCAGTTGAAGTTGGAGGCTGGTTCAATTGACGACGGCAGAAAGTCAGGCACGATTTGTCGACATTTACAAGGTTAACTTTAATATGCGTTGCATTCATTGTAGGAAATGTTACTCAAATTCAATTCATTTGCATTCATAGTTGCTGGCCTTCTTCTGAATATTTGATAGAAAAGTACAAATGAAAAGTTGAAACCTATGGTCATCACGAAGTGAAACCCGTTTCGCTGACGCTGACTGAAGCCAGTTTGAAACTGAAGCGGTGCTGCTTCTGTTGAAACCGAAGCTTCACTACTTCATTATTGAGTGACGCTATGCAATTGAAGGTGACGTTGTCGGGCCCTGCTCTCCATAAATCGGCACGAGCTGGCTTGCTTACTCGAGAGCTACATCGACTCGAAGTAGCGATCGCTCCTATTCAGGAAGTCCGATAGCCAAATTCCGGAGAAAAGGAGTTCCATGCTGTAGACCCTTTTTTAAGCCCTTCTTGCAAGTACCACGTCTACTACAGCTCTACAGTTGTTACAAAGTGGTTATGTCAACCGATATATGACTAATTATGGTCATAAATAAGTTCATGCAACGAAAAGTATGAAACGTTCGAAGGGATCGTCACGATGAATTATTGAACCCTCATTTACTGTCACAACTTTCAAACACATCGGATCCACCTGAGTCGAACCCAAAGCTGTATCGCTTCGTCGTCACGTGACGATCACTATTATATGACGTTTCTGTTTATGGGAGAGTCGGAGGCCCCCTATAAAGCAAATACTAATCATCACTTTCTTTCATTTTTTTGCCAAGCTACGACAAAGATGGGTGTGGACTGCAATAAAGATTGTTTGGAAATATTCCAGCTTTGAGTGGACCAGTCAAAGTGTTGCCCAAAACAAATCGCTACTTTACGGTACAATATATCGAAATGGCACAAAAACGTGCAACGATGATTTATAAAACATTAAAACCTTTCAGCTACGCTGTAATCAACTGCAGTGCAGCAGTCTTAAATCGTAAACAAATTAATTTTCTAAAAACTATAATGAGTTGGTGCAAACTGGACGAGCAATTATACGCGCTAGAAAGCTAGAAGTCGTAGTATTTCAACGTAAAAATATTGTTCTATAGCATAATACACAAATATAAAATCAGACTAGCAATTAAAACTAGCATGATGTGTATAAATCATACATCACTGCGTCGGACCAACATTGTTTTCATTCATATGTTTCAAGCTTTAACGAGACAGAACGAATGCATGTAGTATATACTGAAGAAGAACTCATTAACGGATGAAGGGTTTTCTTCTGCGTTCTTGTACAAGCAGGATAAATAGACATTAGTTTCCGTGGAAGGTAAATGAATGAGCGATCATCTAGCTATATTCTCCACGTGATAATTTATTTTTTTCACGTAAGTGAAGTAAGAAAACGGAACATAAAAATGCAATTCGTTCTACCAATTCGTTGAATGAACCCTTCTTTATTCTGTATCATTATAGATTCAGTATTTTGGAGTGAATATTTTATGTTTTCTATCAAACTATATTTTTACGCAATAGCAAATGAACGTGTTATTGTGGATCTAGGAGAGAATCAGGCAAATTGGACCGTTTGTGAATTCATCACGGTACCCAATCGATGACATTCAATTCTCCCGATGTTTTTCAAATGAATTGGTGCTTTTCGAGTTTATTCCCCGGGGTTTGAGTTAGTTTTAATCGCTAGCGAACCCGATTTTGTAAATGTATTAATTGAGCGACCATTGAAAACCCCATACTTTTGACTTGATTAAACAAAGTTTCATGATTTGACTATGATGATTTGATGATTTTACTACAAAAACTTGTTGATTGCTACAAAGTTTAGGAATGCAAAAAATAATAGCAATTCTACGCTATTTGCTTATATGAGATTTTATGCCACTTCTAAAATCTCGAATGAGGTACATATAAGACTTTTCATGACTTAGCGAAATTGCAAAATTCTAGTATCATATAATAAGCCAGAGTAATGGAGTTGTAAGTTCTAAAGCTAACCTTTTCAAGAAAACGGGGGGAATGCAAAAAGCCTTTGTAGGTATCCAACTTATTGTTAGTTAAAGCAAGTTAAAATAGCATGTGCTTCGATTTGTTTGATAGTGATGTAGTAAATTATGGAAAGAAATCGAAAAAGGATTATAGAGTATGAATTAATAAAACTAGCTGGAACGTTCTTGATTAAAGCCATTTGCGGTGAGTAAGACGTTGAATACTCGATTTTGACTACATGAAAATGATTTAACAAGACACGGTCAAAACCAAAAGATTGTGAACTGATTTCCTATTCAAAGTGCAATTTGTGTCAGTTTTGAGATCAGATGACATTCAATGAAAATGTACCATAATAATATTGGGGTTCATAATTATGAATTTTAATTTCATTGCATAGTTTTATTTTATGTTGCGAATGAGTAAAATAAAAATCAAATATCATAACACGAATGAAGCAATCTGTAAGTCTGTGTAAATCGACAGAGAAGTCATCACATCGTGCGAACAACCGAAGCTTCGAATCGAGGTTTTTCTTTTGTGGGGAGGTTGAAAAGAGTGAATCGTAAAGTCGACGTCGAATCATAAAAATCAAATAAATGGTACTCTTAAATTTATGAACCAGGGAGGTTCATAAAAGTCTCAAACTAAGGATGAAGGATTATCATAACTAGCCTTTTAAATGGGCAGCAGATTATTATTTTACTTCCTGTCTAGTTTGAACTGCGGTTGAGAGCCGTCAAGACTGCACATTAGAGTGTCCCAAAATAGCACTATGTCAGAAAAGCCGGGGGCTCACCCCTCAAATGATAGCTTAGGGTGTCACAACAAAACTTTTATATGACGTCAACATTGGTTGCCGCGATTTAGGGGTCGCACATTTGAGTTTTATGAAAAAATGGCATTTTTCAGAAGTACATTCAAAAAAATATTTTTAGAAGTGTTATAATATATGAAACAAGGTACTTAACTATTTTTTCACAATCATTGGGATCTGATACATTCATAAAACAGTAATGGTGGCATGTTTGGAGTCATATTTGGTTACAAAAATTTATTGAATTCGGGAAAAATTTTAAATTTTCAAAATTTCATTTAAATAAACGTCAAAACAGGGTATCGCACAGTATCTCAGAGCAACGTAGCTTCACTGTGTAGATGGGAAATTTTATGACGAACAACTTTGCCGAAGAAAGTAAGGACGTATCTTTAAATCTCGCGGAGTTTATTTACTATTTTTTGAAGACGCAACAAAACACATTTCTGTAATTTTCAAATTTTAGAAGTTTCATGTGAAAGAGGTAAATGAGAAAACTGTAACTATTTACTCTAAACGTCACTAACGTTTTTGATAAGAGGAAACATGCACCTTCCAAAGAATTTGGCACAATTTAGGCTCAAGAATCACTTTTAAAAAGGGCGTATTTATTTTAATAGGTACTACGTTTGAGAAATTGTATCTCCTGAAACTAGGTTTGCTCCATAATGAAGTATAAGCGTGAGCTTTTGAAAATTGAGTTTTAAACATGAAAAAAATAAACACTAAAAAAAAAAATTCTCTATGTTCTAAAGTCAGGAAAAAATGTAAAATTAAAATATACAGGAAATGGTAACCTCGATTTTTTTGGAAAAATAGTGGTGATTTGATGCATTTTGAGACTTTTTTCTGAAATGGTGCAACATTTATCAAAGGATTTTGTAGAACAACGACTTTTATGAATATTTTGTAACCTAAGATTATTATTATATTTCTTATTGTTATTCTTATATTTCTCGTTATACATATATTTGAATTTGAAGAACAACTTCGTATGTGCTTGACAACACGCGTTCAAAATAATAATTAGCTTCTAAATGCAGCCGTATTTAAGATATTTGAAAAAAAATTTAATGTGTTTTATTTTTTTATTTTAAATGTGTCCATTTCATATGTTATCCGTGTTATATTACATTGTTAGCAACTAGAATAAATACAGTGGTTTACCGATTTTATCTACCCATCCGAAAATTTTTGGTAGATATATTTGGAAAGTAGACAAATTTGGGGAAAAATAAATTGCTCCAAAATAATTTAAATGAACAAAAAATATTGTTAATATTGATCAATTTTTTCAATTATGTATTATTTTAGCGTAATTTGATGCGTAGGGCTCATTTTATTCATATCAACCATTAGCCATAACGCACGTCAACTCAGCAATGTTATGAAAAAAGACATATCGAAATTCAAAATTGCTCCGATTTTATTCTAATTTTGTGTACTTATTCCTTTGTAGTAAATTTTGGATCCGTATTACTACGGGTTCTCTTTTCTGAGTCAGTGTGGTCTCAAAAGTTACCATTTTTTCCACCTTTTTTTCTTTGAAAATTCATAACTTTTGATCCATTGAACCGATTTCAATTATGTTAATACCAAATGGAAAGTATTTTAATGAGCTTTCAGCAAAAAAATATTGGACTAAAGCCCAAACTTTTTTTTATTATCGCAAATATATTGAAAACATTCACTTTTTCTGTTTCCATGGTGTGCAGACCAAAGAAGTTCTTCAAAAAGTATCAAGAATACAATGGAGACGCATGGTTTTTGTTTTTACTTGTAATAAAAGGGGTTTTTTGACAAAGAAATGCGTCTCCAAAGTAAAACGCAATGCGAGTCCATTGCATTTTCGCATCTTTATTTCTTAAAAAGAGTATCTCAAAAACTAAAAATGTCAGATATCTGTTTTTGATATCGTATGTAAACAACTAGCTTGCCATTGAAAGTATAATGAAAAAATAAAACCTTTTTTTCATTTCCGGGTTTCCGAGTGATTGCTATATATTTATATAGTAGAAAGGCAAAAACGAATATTTTAAATGTTTTAAGTGATTTTAAGAGTTTCAAGGCTCCGACAAAAAATGTTTTTGCAATCATAAAAAACTTTGAACGTCAGTTTATTGTTTTTTTTTTTTGAAAAGCTCAATAAAATTCCTTTTATTTGGTAATAAAATTATTCAAATCGGTTCAATGGTTCAAAAGATTAAAATTTTTAAGGAAAGAAAGGTGATAACCATAGTTTCTAGCGGAGACGGGGTGTGCCCGTTAGCGTTACGGTATAGAAAAATATCACAAAGGATCATTATGAAATGTTAAAAATATGCGTTACAAAATAAATGCAAGTTACTTTGCGTATTTGACTTCAGCATTATTATACCCATTCTGTATATAATTACATACCACAGATGCCATATAGTAAACTATAAAATACAGAGAAATATTCCCTGTTATGCATAAATTCATGAAATCTTGCAAATTTTCATGTCGAAATGACAATTTAAAAAAAGGTAGATAAAACCGGGTCTAAATGGTAGACAAAATCGGGGGTACCTAAAATCGGGTGTAGATTAAACCAGGTGTAGATATAATCGGAATACCACTGTATTACCTTTCAATTTATCTGAATACACCTTGCTGATTCTACCATCTACTGATAGTACAAAAAGGGTCAAAAAAAATTTCAGAGTTTATTTTTTCAGGTTTAAAAATCAATTTTCTACAACTCATGCTTAGGCATCATTTTGGAGCAACCCTAGTTTCGGGAGATACGATTTTTCAAACGTAGTACCTATTAATATAAATACGCCCTTTTCATAAGTGATTCTTGAGCCTAACTGGTGCTAAATTCTGTGGAAGGTGCATATTTCTTCCCATCAAACACCTAGGTAACGTTTAGAATAAATACTTCAAGTTTTTTCATTTATCTTTTTCACGTGGAACTACTAAAATTTGAAAATTGCGAAAATATGTTTGGTCCCGCCTTCACAAAAACGTGAATACCTCAGCGAGATTTGAACATACGTCCATACTTTCTTCGGCAAAGTTATTTGTCATAAAATTTCCCATCTATACAGTATACGTACGTTACTTTGAGATACTGTTCGATACCCTGTTTTGACGTTTATTTAAATGAAATTTCGAAAATTCTAAATTTTTGCCAAATTCAATAAATTTTTGTAACCAAATATGACTCCAAACATGCCACCATTACTTTTTTATGAATGTATCAGATCCCAATGAATGTGAAAAAAATAGTTAAGTACCTTTTTTCACCTACTTTAACATTTCTAAAAATGTTTTTCTGAATTTACTCCTGAAAAATGCCATTTTTTCATAAAACTCAAATGTGCGACCCCTAAATCGCGGCAACCAATATTGACGTCATATAAAAGTTTTGTTGTGACACCCTAAGCTATCATTTGAGGGGTGAGCCCCCAGGTTTTCTGACATAGTGCTATTTTGGGACACTCTACTGCACATAGAAACAGACATTCCGGTTTTTGATAGGTAAACGTGTCGTTTAAATCTACAATCGCATTCTTTTGAATAATTCTTACCGGTAACGGACAGTCAGTCAGCTTCAAGTACCGCAATAATCCAGTTTCGTTTTGCAGACCGGCTTCTGAAACTAAAGAGATTAAAGATAATTGCATTAGTTTAAGGTCTTACACAAGCATGAGAGATACATAATACGGAAACTTGCTGCTCAGATGAAGCTATCGTTATTCGTTTGCGAACACGTGTGTTTTGCAAAAGGAAATAACTTTTCAATTGAGGTAGTTGAACTCGTTTCTTGAGGCATCAAAACAGATTACTTTAAGAAGTTCAAGAAAATTAATAACGAATATTCATGTTAGAGATATTAAAGCATAGCTAATAACTGTAAGAGACGATTCACGACACATATGACACATGGTTCAGCAATAACATTTTTATGTAGGTACATACGCTTGGTTGCTCGGTCGGTTGCTGAAAGGTATTTCTTTCTTAGTCTGGTCAAACTGGTATTTCGTTAGGTCAATTTTTTATTCGTCCGTCGTCGTGAACACGTAGCGACACGTACCATAGCCGCACAGCACAAAGCTAGCAATCAGATTACCGGAAATGGCAACTTTTCGCTGCACACTGTCTAGGTACCGTGAATTAAAGTGTACTTATTGCTTTCCTCTATTTACATACTGAAAAACTGAAACAAACTCAAAAATAGTATTCATTTAATTTCTAAAAACTATCGAAATACATTTCAAAATAATTATACAGTGTATTTCCCTCAAGATCGGAAAAAGCTGAGTTCAGTTACACCATGACACGGTTCGCCATGGTAGGTTAGGTACCTCGAGAAGGTAATCGTCCGAGCATATAATACAACATGCAGTGAACTTTGCCTGCTAAGCAGCTACAGTAAAACAGGGTTGAAAAATCGTAATAAAAAGCATTAAAATGTATTTATACACAATAATGGAAGAGTGCAATAAAGTGAAAGGAAAGGAAATCGTTCTGAAAATCACGCGCTATCCAGCCAACCAACCAGCCAGCCAGCCAGCGCGCAGGAGAAAAACAACATAAACGATACCTACAGAAGTGGGTAAGAAAAGTATTGCTGCGGTGTGACCTGAATTTCCTCCCCTGCCGTCCGTCCCCTGGAAGTCTTTCCCCGAGCAGGCAAACCGATACCGGGGCCGCTAGCTAGCTAGGAAACCCACCAGCGAAAGTTTATTAGGGCAGATGACTATCTCCGGACACGAATGTTTCGATGAATCGGTTGTGAGACGCGGCACATTCGACTGTCCAGTCGTCGTTGCAGCCGTATTTTGATCGCTTCCTCTACCATCAAAGAAGGAAGCCTGCACTTCGATCGGACAGAAGTTGCATGACGAGCGTGCTTCCAGGTTTGTTTATTCAGCGGTCGGTACGGCTTTCGTTTTCAGCTTCTTAAATATACTGGCTTTAGAAAAGATTATTTGTATCAATATAGACACGATGCTCTACAGCCAGTATATCTGTCGAATTGAGAGAATTGAGGGCGAGGTTAAACTATTACTCAAATTCAAGAAGATTATAAACATTGTTTACTATGGCATTAGTAAACAAAATTGTACCAATTTCTAATCTCTGTAATCACAGTTTGTTTTGCCCGGTTCCATAAAACACTTCGAGTTGCATGACTCCGATAAACACAGTCTCTAGAGTGCCGACGAGGCAATGCAACAACGTGCCAAAGGTGATTTTGGAACGGAATGGTGCATAATATAGTAACGCTGCATACCCACAGTCACAACCGCGAAGGCGACAGTGTACATTGTGACCAAGTGCACTTGGTACCTACTCGCATCGCACTCATTGGGAAGTATGTTTGTTTAACATGGCGTTTCACACTGCATGCCAGTTACTATCGCAAGGAAGAGGTGTGTACGGTAGCTTGGACCAAAGTCACCACACCGTTTTGTGTAGATAAACAGGGTTGTTTGAATTATAAACACCTCCAAGCCGCCACTTTTGTCTAACTGACGACGATGTAACTAACAATGCCGCGCATTTCCGGCGATCGTGGTTTGAACAGTTCAAGTAAGACGTCTATTGCAGGTGTTACCATAGTTTGTGTAAATTACTCATTTTTAATAACCTTTTTTCTCACGAAATAATGCATTCTTGCATTCGCAATCGTAGATGCATTCATGAACGTCGTATTTTTAATGTATGATATAATAAAACGCAGTTCAGCCTACGTCTCGGTTTTAGTTAGGATAATTGGTTTTTAATATTAGTCACATGAAACTTAACTAATCATTTAATTATCATAAAATGTGAAAAGTCGCACAAAATTAAATCACGAATAAAGTTAATGTAAACCAGCATGCTGTCCCATTATGTAATAATTCATTTTCCATGGGAAAATTGGTAATCAAACGCGTGAAAAAACAATCCTCCATACATATAAAAATAAATTTCTGTCTGTCTGTATGTTCCTTATAGAATCGAAAACTACTGAACTGATCGGTGTGAAATTTTGTATGCAGGGGTTTTGGGGCCGAGAAAGGTTCTTATGGTTAGAGACCCATCCCCCTAAGAAGGGGGCATCCATATAAATGGAACACAAACTTCTACATAACTCGAGAACTAATCAAGCAAATGGAAACAAAATTTGGCATGTGGGGGTTTTGGAGGCAGGAATTTTTTTTATGGTGTACTGAGACTTCTCCGTCCTTTAACAGGGGGGGCTCCTATACAAATGAAACACAAATTTCTTCATAACTCGAGAAATAATCAAGCAAATGGAACCAAATGGAATTTTTCATGTGAAGGATTTTGGAGCCATGAATTTATTTTATGATGGTTTGAGACCCCTGTGTTAGGGGAATAAGGACTCTCATACAAATAAAACAGAAATTTTCGCGTAACTTAAAAACTAATCGAACTCGAGAAATTTTAGACTCTTCCATAAAACATTAGACAATAACAAAACCACCAAAAACTACCCATAGGAACACTAGATGATTCAGGGCGAGATGGTTGCAGACCGCGCGTATTGCCGGCGACCCGCCGTCGGAAGCGCCGGCCACTGCGAAGGGGTGGGGAGGGGGGTGTGCAGCCTCCTCCGCAGAAATCAGTTTTAGAATTAGTTTTAGAAATTAGTTTTCCTAGGTCTACTGATCTCTATTATTTTCCTTCAGTTGGGTCCGAACAAGCAACAGCGAGTAAGGAGAGGATCCCCCCTGCGAAATGCTACTTTCCACGAAAAGGTTTTCCGTGAAACGGTACATTCCGCGTTATGGTCAACCGAGAATTAACTTTCGGCAAAATGATATTCAGCGAAATGTTATACCATCACGGCAAATATTTCAATGATATCCGCATTATTTTTTCTGGCTAACCAATGGAGGGAGTTGTTTTCTTCTTTACTGGGAGAAAAAATTGTAAATTTGTATATTAAACTACCCGTGCTTTCATAGTTACATAACTGCCAAAATGAATCATCTAAGGTTGAGCTCCTCAGAAACTTGCAAAACTCGAGATTGTGACAAAGGTCATCCGAGATTCACAATTTATGTACAACACAGTTTAATTTCTAGCAATACAAAGTTTGCATCCTGTAAAACACGCCTTAAAACTATCACAGCTACGCTGTGATGCGCTTGATCATCACAAAGAATTAGATCACCAGAAAATGCACAGTGAGAATGATCTGCTACTCCCAAGCATCATTCTAATGGATCTTTGTGCAATCTCAGCTGATCTAGATCAATCGCGGGCCACTCACGGGCGGTCAAACTATGCTATGCTGCATGTTTCCTAAGACGTGCCTTCTTCAAGGTCCAAAATTCTTCAAATGATCGAATTTCCGGGCAATCAGAGGGATTTATGTCGTTCCCCAAGTAACAATTCTAAAGCCACTTGGTTTTACTTGAATTTTATAAAGGTTTTATTATGGTATTAATCATTACCGCTAGTTTTATTGTTGTATTGTGAAATACAAAGAAGATACGAGTACAAACACTAGTATTCTAGCATTTTGTTTTAGCTCGCAAACAAGCATTCAACAAAGCAAAGTGTTTTGCAGAAAGAAAGTTATTATCAATCGATTTTCCTGTCAGAGGATGTAACTAATATGATTTTGCTAGAAATTGAGATTTTCTAACTTATTTTGGTAAGACAGCCAGTTTTCGAAAACTGCAAAATTTCAGTGGCGCGTTGATTTTATCCGCCTATCATATCAATATACACGATAAAATTAAATTCGCATATGCTGCAAACCAATGGAATTGCTATGAGATATTTTATTATGGTAGCTATAAACCAAATCGATCAGAATAATCTGACAGTAAAACTTTAACTTTGCTGCTCACGGTGTATTTTCAAGTTGGTAAAGCAGGCGAATTTATTTAGCTTTTACCAGAGTGAAAAACGAAAAGCTTTATTAAATTATGGCGATGGCTGTAGGGCAGCGAAAGCTTAACCGGTTTTATTGCTGCTTTCAGCAAAGCGTGATACGACTACTTGAGCTTATAACCTAATTCTTTTAGAGGTTATGAAAACATTCAACGGCAACTTGGTCAGAAAGCCGTTTTATAGCGGTCATCAGAAAGTTCTGGTGAAGCTCATAGTTTTATTAGCGGTTTTATGAAACTGGTCATGGAAACCACTATACGAACGTAATAAAACTTGGAATTGTTACTTTGATTGACAGCTCTATGGCGCACCCAGTCTCCAAAAGGGCATGTTGCAAGAATGCCGGACAACTACCCTGCAAAGATGATGTTCTCCTCAAATCCGGTAGGAACAAGACGACCAGGAGAGTACCGAGCAAGATGATAAGACCAGGTGGAGCGAGATCTGGTGGAGAGTACTCGGTGTCCGAGGAATTGGAGAGCGGTAGCCTTCAACATGGAGAAACTTTGTTCAACAGGCTTTGTCTTAGGACGGCAAACCACCTAAGTAAGTAAGTAATGTCGTTTAGATTGGAACGAATGTGACATCCTTGGAGGTATACCACTCTACTGTTGATTTCCTAATCTTACCGAATTTTTCAACTTAAATAAATGTTACAGACTAAACTAATACTTGTCCTTTTCGCACCGCATAACACTTGGTCCTGGCAAGGATTGAGAGTCAAATTTCACATATGTTTCGCCATGCAAGCATCGTATCGTTCAGCTTTCGCACTATTGGGCCTGATCGTTGCTTCTTGTTTTGGAGTTCGTTTCGGCTGCTTTTGCTTCCTAAAACCCACGCATTTTTTCTTTTGAAAACCCACGCATTTTGAAGAAAAAACTTTGCTGAAAATAATATACCGTTGCACAGATGCTGACAAATAAAAGTGAATAGCAGGACGCAGCCACAAAAATGAATAAATATAACTGACTGCATCCATACTTTTTGATACAGTCTATGCATGAAGGCAAAAAAAAAACACAATTTTATAGAAGCAGCGTTTGCATAGAGTTTGCATAGAGTTTACTCAAGAAGTTACGGGATAAATCTTTACTTTGTTCTACCATATTAATATTGCTTGACTTCATTACAAGTTGAGACAAAAAAATACACGAAGCTGAGAAAATAATTTCATAAACTATGGGACAAAAGAGTAGAGGAATTTTGGAGGCCTTCTTGAGATATATAGTGAAAGGACTTTATAAAAACCGCAATTATTGTGAAAATGATAAGATCAAGCTAATAATTCTTTTTGCGTTTGAATACAAAGAAGCGGAATTTTTGATTTTTACACAAAAGTAATTATGTGGATGGATGAAGTAGTCTAAAAACGGCTGTTCATTGTTCGTATCCAATGCTTTACTCAGATATTTTATCAAGTCAAATACATTACGAATCCAAATGAACCATGTAAACTGCTCACAGTCTTTATTAAGTCGATATTTAATTCTAAATCAGCTTTTTCAAGAGCAAAACGCAGAGCAGCAATTATGATGATGAGCGATTCCAACTTGGTTTCTTAGGCAACAATGGCCTCTGTAGCAATATCCTTCATCATTAAGTCTCTGATCCTGTCGTTCTCACATGCTACTATCTATCGGATACCTCAACTTTAGAGTTGAAGAATGGAGCTGTTGCAACTAGCAATGAGAAAGATAACTATCCCATAATAAGCTTTTACTACCAAAATGTGCGAGCAATACGGACAAAGGTAGATCTATTCTTTCTGGCTGCAAGCGAGTGCAGCTATGAAGTTATTGTGTTGACCGAGACATGACATGATAAATGTTTATGCAGTGCGCAACTGTTTGGCAATGGCTTTGCTGTCCATCGTACCGATCGTAACCCTTCGAACAGCATAAAAACCCAAGATAGGGGAGTTCTGATTGCTGTTTCAGCTTGCTGGAACAGCTAAATCGAAACAACGCCTGTTTCCAAATGCTATAGAGCAGCTACGGTTCGTCGAGTTGTAAGCGTGGGTATCATCTATTTGCCCCCGGATCAGAGTAACGATATTAGCAGCATTCATGAACACGTGGACTCTATCGGAGCCGTTGTCTCCAACTTTAAACTGATTATGAATATGCTCTGTAGTTTGAGGTCTATAATGAGCCTCAGTTTCGGTGGTGTAAGTCAGATGACGGGACATTTCAGGTCAGTACTACGCTTATCGACGCTTTTCCCTACATGGGTAGATGCAAGTCAATGGTATAGCCAACAGAAAAGCTAGACTTCTTGATTTGGTCTTGACTAATGAAGCCGCAAGACCCGTCTGCTTCGTTTCGGAAGCAATTGAGCCTTTGATCTCCTGTTGAAACTCCCAACGTCGATCATTTTTGAGGATGCCTTCGGGAATGGTGGTACACCGGACTTTTAACGAGCTGATTATGACGGAATCAGATCCGCTATCTATCGAGTTGACTGGCAGACACTAAAGTCTGCTACATGTATTGACGATACCGTCGGTTATTTTCCGCGAACAATCTTGAACATGATAGTTGAATTTGTACCCGACGCCCACCCGCCACCAAAGCCACGTTGGTGAAATAATCACCTACGCAAACTAAAACGACTGATAGCTAGAGCTCTACGAAGATACTCACCCTAAATACAAAACAGGAACTCAACTGTGCGAGTAACGACTACAGGAAACTCAACAGATTTCTGTACCAGCGATATGTTCTCCGTACGCAGACATCTCTGTGCCAAAGTGATTTTGATGTTTCGTAAATTCCAAGATGAAAGAAGCTGCTCTATCAGTGTCAGTTCATCTTGGAGAACAAGTTGCCAAATCTGAACTTGAGAAGTTCAGAAGTTTGACACGTCATGAATTTGTTCAACGAACACTCTGTCTCATATGACCTAGTCATCATTGCAAGCAACGACTGTCCTAGTGATGCTTTCGAGTTCCGTCCATTTCACATTAGTTAACAAATCGTCATGTCTGCGCTCCAAAAGTTAAAGTTTTCATGGTCCCGGTGGTATTAGAGCGTCCATTCTGTTGTGCTCGGAGGTGTTACTTGTTCCACTTGCGAAACTATTTAACAGGTCACTGCAAGAGAGCAATAGGGTTACAAACCAATGCGTCGAAAACCAAATATAGGGTAGGAAGAGGCTCCAGAGAAAGCCAGGTTTGTCTCCCTCGGACAGTGACTATTCACGGTGATTAACTGGAAGTGGTTGATGAGTTCATATATTTGAGATCTCTGATCACTCACCATAATAATACGAGTAAGGAGATCCAACATCGCATTCAAGCTGGAAATCGAGCCTATTTTCTCTCCGCAAGACGCTACGATCAAGGAGCATACGCCGCCGCACTAAGCTGACGATGTACAAAACGCTAATCAGACCGGTAGTCCTCTACGGACTTGAGACAGAAACTTTGCTTACAGAAGACATACAGGGGTTAGACAAAATGATCGGGACAGGCAAAATTTTGATGAAATCAGCTCTGGAAATGTTGCCAGTAATGTCTTATCTTTATGATTATTTTAAAACATGACCAAAACCATTCCAATATGAATGTCAAACTTCAAAAATTTACGAGGGTTGAAAATCCTGAAGTTTGACACCCATATTGACATGATTTTGAATATTCCTTGAAACGACCACATCCGCCGGGGTACCTAGAACCTGCTAAAGGGGCGCCATGACACGCTGCGGCACTGTTAATGCTTCCAGTGTCAATGGCTCATAAAATCTGAACGTTTGATGCTCATATTCACATGGTTTGCGTCATGTCCTAAACTGGCCAGAGCAATAGATGTTACTAGTACTCATTTTACAAAAACGGCCGTAACTTGGTTGTTTCTAGTCGGATTTCCATTCTTTTTTCACCAATCGGCTGGCAATGAAATCTAGTTTTGGGATAAAATATGAATATGAATAAGCTTCCATGTTAGAAAAAGATACAAGCGATGAAAAAAATCAGTTTTTGACATACCCCCAGATAACCCGAAATATCTCCGGTATCCACTGACTATTGCAAATCTTGAAATATTTTAGAAAAACTAGAAAGATTTTTCCGTCGAATGCAATTAGTTTCATATAAAAATGTCCAATTTTGAAGAAGTTACGGACGTTTGAATTTCATCAAAATTTTGCCTGTCCCGATCATTTTGTCTAACCCCTGTACATGCAATAGCCGTATCTATTTGAACGAAAGGTGTTGCGGACTATTTTTGGAGGAGTACAAATGGAAAGCGCAGACTGGCGAAGGTGTATGAGTCACGAGCTACAGACACTACTTGGTGAGATTTCCATTGTACACCTGGCGAAAGTTGGGAGACTACGGTGGGCCGGCCACGTCGCAAGGATGCCGGACGACTGTGCAGTGAAATCTGTTCTCTTCAAGAACCGCACCGGCACCAGGAATAGAGGGCACAATCGAGAGGAATTCTTGATACGGCAAGAGCCACCCCGGCTCTCGGCTGCTAAAAAAGAGAGCAAATTTCCTAAACTGTGGAAATCTACATTTATGTTTTTAAAACATTATCAATGAGACGTTTTTCTGCTCATGTAAGAATTATATTTCAACTGCTCAGCATAGATTATATCTCAAGCGGTCTGCTGCGACAAATTTGACCGTATTTGCATCACTATGCGTTCGCACAATGTTCAACGGTGGACAAGTTGATACAATTGATCGAGTGGGTCACGAAATCCTGTTAAGCAAGCTAGAGAAACTTGGAGTCTACAGATCCTTAATCGCCTGGTTCAGATGCCATTTGATAAACCGATCGCTTTGCGTTAAGATCGGAGCTTCTTGCTCTGAAATGTTTACGAAGGTTTCTGACGTCACCCAAAGGAGTAATCATGGACCTCGTTTGTTTTCACTATTTATCAACGAACTTCTGGATCTGGATGTCACCTGTTTTACGCAGATGACGTCAAAATATAGAACAAAATCAACAGTACTAATGGTTGCGACTACTTGCAACTATGTGTAGATCGTATGCAGAGCTGGTGCTCCCGGCATTTTTTGACACTCAGTATCTACAAATGCAATGTGATAACCTTTCGCAGACAGAAACCGACCATGTTTGCTTATTCAATTGTTGGATATAGGTTTGAGCGGGTTTACCAAATTAGTGATTCAGGAGTTACACTTTTCGATTTTTTGTGTTTGAACGTATATTGATGCCAAAGTTTAAAGCAAACGATCCTGAACCTGTTTTTCATATTGTCGAATCATACGTAGCTCATAAAAAATCATACGTAGCTCTGAGATGCTAAAAGCGAAGATTGTCTTAGGACGGTCTTACCCGCAACAGGGCCTAACATTAAAGATGTTCCATTGGCATCAACATTTTGTTCCGGTTTCGAGTCTTAACTTTGATTGTTTTTGTTTCATCTTCTTTTACCAGACATTAGCTAAAACAATCTCCTAATGAAAACTTGAATTGAATAAAGATGTTCATTCAATTGCTCAAAAGAAAATATAATTATCGTTTCGTTTAGATATACATTTAGCAAAACAATTACTTACATTTCTCGCGCTCAGCAGACAGAACGAAACCAAACAGTAGTAACAGGTGGAGTCGATGTTTTTAGTAATAAAGACTTCCTGTCAGTGGGGACGGGAACGTGCCCGCACCGCAGTTGACGGGTTATTTAATTCAGCACATACCGTCACGACCGGCCAAAACGTCAATGTACCCTTTAGCTTACTGGGGCCACAGGCGGACGCGGTCCGCCGTTTGTCCATATTTATAAACACCGTTAGCTGTACCGTCGCGTGCACAGAACAGAGCAAGCACCTTTTCTCCTCCAGACTAACTTTAAGTAAGTGCATCACTAATGAGCTTGTAACACAGCTATCAGACGACCGTGAATGAAAAGTGTATGCATAAACACTTATGCAATCTGATATTACTAGTGGACACTGTTGAAAGAGTTTCATTTTTTCTCACTATTAACATGGCAGTTTGATGTGCCAATTTCATAATTTAATTCAACATAGCTTCTGCTACAAAAGATTGACTCAGTGGTTGGTTTATGTCATTTTTTTCTTGACAGAAGCAGAAACATTTCTGCATCAGTGACATAATCCATTCAGCGAAAAAATGGTTTCTTCTAGCTGTGTCTTTTTCTTCTTCGCACCGAATCGACCAACAGCAACGTTGAGCGACAGATTACTGCTGTACTTCCGACAAGACGACGATGTTTCAATCTTTCCGCATGCAGTGCAGACTGGACCTGCAGCGAAAAAACTAATCGACACCGTCGTGAGAGTGAATCCTTGGCAATTTACACTGCTGGGCCGTGACTGCGAAGAAAGTTTCCTATCGAACAGAGCACAGTGGTGAATCTGATGCTTAGCAATTGATCATTTCTAACAGTCAGTCCATCCGGTAAGATAGGTTGTAAAATCTTAGTTTTTAGAACCCACTTACCTCATTTTATATTATTTCTATATTTTCAAATTTACGACATTTATATGTCCTATAAAAAGTATTGCGGATCGTAACTGCAACACTGTAAGCTATATTGAGGCACTTAAACCATGTTTGTGTAATTTGCTGATGCTTTATAACTGCTTGAACTCTCGGGCGAGCAAGACTTTAGTCGGTGTCTTTGTACACCTGCCCCACCAGGCGGTCCAATCTCTTCTCGATGCTTACTCCTTTGCTGGTTTCCCCCAAGGCGTTTAAGTCGCTCTTTAAACTTGTAATTTAAAATAAATTTATAATCTGTATCTTCCGTCCCGCGGTTTTCTGCTTCGGCGGGAATTAATTGCGACCAATTTGGAATTGCATATTTACGTTAGATAACATTTACCGAAAACCCGTTAACGCTGCTTCCGGCGTATTTTCGATGGACGCGCTAAGGTGCGATAATGTGTGAATATCCCCAGCGCCAGACGAAATAATAAGAAGACAGTAGCTTCTTTCTGCGTGCGATCAGCAGCGGTACATTTTGTTTGTAGGGCATCAGTACAAACTTGAGCTTTTTTGAGTTCATTGCATCACAGAATAATTACTTGAACAAAAAAAGAAACAGATCTCTAGTGCGATCATTTAAGCTAACTTACTAGACTGCTTTGTAGAAAAACAAATGAAAAGTCATAATCATAACAACGCATCTGTTGTTGGTAACCAAAGTGTGGCGCTTTCGTCCTACGGGGCACAGCTTCTGATCGACAAGGTGGCACGGTCCCGCACACAGTCAGATTGATTGTTAATTGAATTTGGCAATCAGACATCGGGCAAACCCCCTTGAAAGCTAGTTATTACGATTGGATCGACGTCGAACGGTCGCGAGGCGTGGATAACGATTTGGGAAAGAAAACAATTTTGGGAACTACGATTTAACAATGATAAATGGCAAAATTACAGTAAACTGTTTAACACTTAGACTTATGCGTTGCCTCGTTGGGATTAAACCGTAGAGCATTTTAATGGACGTAAAATGAATCGTTTCTAAAACGAGTAAGATTATGAAGTTGCTTTCAACCAATAGGCTATTTTCATTATGTTTTAGCTTAAGGAGGGCCACGATATATCGTGCTAATCAAGAAAATTTCTGGCTCGCACAAAAATCCTCTGATTGGCCACTAAGCTACGGTAGCTCATACACTAAGCCAGTGTTGCCAGTTATACGGAGAACAGAAAATTGCCTTGTCCAAATTAAAATACAATTTAAAGCTCAATGTAAGTCCAATTTGTAGTCAGTGTTATGTCTAATTTTAAGTTTAAGTCTAATTTTAAATTCTTATTTTATGTTCGAGTTGAAATCCAATTTTATTTGGTTTCAAGTCCATTTTCAAGTCTAAATCGAAGTCAAATTGGATGTCCAATTACAAGCCAAATTTCAAATCCTATTGTATGACCGATTTTAATTTCAACTTCAAGGTAAATTTAATTCCAATTTCATGTCCAATTTATTGTCTCATTTGTTGTCCAATTTTACCTTCTTCAAGTTCACTTTCAAACCTAATTGAGTGTTCCATTTTAAGTCTCATTGCATGTTTAATTTAATTCCAAATTTAACTCCTATTTAAAGTTTAATTTAAAGTCCAAATTCAGTTCTAATTTCAAGTTCAATTATAAATTCAATTTAGTGTCCCATTTTATGTCCAACTTTATATCTAATTTAATAGCAATGTCAACTCCGATTTGAAATCAAATCGAAGTCCAATTTTAAATCCAACTTAATGCGTCATTTTAAGACCTATTGTAAGCCAAGTTAAATTTTATTTTAACTTTGATTTAAAGACTAAATTTACGTACTACATATTTTAAGCTTAATATCAATGCAGATTGAAACCAATTTCATGTCTAATTTTAAGTAACATTTTAAATTGAATTTTAATTTCAAGTTAAAGTCCAATTTCATCTGGTTTCAAGTCCAAATTTAAGTCAAATCGGATGCCCAATTCCAAGCCTAATACCAAATCAAATTTCAAGTTGAATTTCAAGTCCAATATAGATCCAACGATTTAATGTCCCATTTCAATTTCAATTTCAAGCTAATTCTATTTTCAATTTAAGTCCAACCTCAAGGTTAGTTTCATTTCCAGTTTATTATTTCATTTTATTTTAAGTCTAATTTAGCGTTCCATTTTATGTCCAATTTCATATTTATTTTAATTACAAAGCGTGTAGGGCGCTATATCTCTGCATATTAGCGTTGATAGGAGGAAATGCTTATCAACTTAGGGACTATATTGGCTCGTTTCGTTGTCCCTGATTTTTATTTTCAGGCAGTGGTTGGAGAATTTGCGAAAAAGTGATTATTTGAATCGATGAACATGCCTCATGAACATACACTATTCGCCTGCCTCGCCAATAGTGCACGCATCAGTTTTGAATTTTATCACGAACAGAACCTCATTGTGAACATCAGTATTTATTTGTTCAAAAATTGAATATTGTACATTGAGTGTGTCCGATTTAGCGGATATAGGACGCCGGAAAGTATTCAAAATAATATTACCAAGAAAAGGGAATAGTTTAAAGTAGTGTTAGTGGTTTTACAAGCAGCAGAAGCTGTTAATTCGCACTTTTGCGTTGCACACGATATTCCTATATTCAGCGATGCTATGAAGCGTGAATGTATGTGACTCATTGTCGATATATTTCTCATGATAAAACCGTTTGCCGATGCTCGGCGTATATTCATTTTGCGAGTTTTCCAACCTCTGGGTATAGGTAATAAGTTCAAGTTGTCACTTGTCATGTAGTTTTAGAGACATAAATCTCGCATGTGCATAGTATTTTACGATATAAATTAAAGTATGGTTGTATATGAGCACCATTGGCTATTAAAAAGGTATTGTTTATATCTTAATTTTCGTAATTACTGGCTTTACAAGAAAGTTTTCGAATATCCAGGTTAGTCTCATATAACTGGTGCTTACATACTTACACTATCCATCTAGTTCCCCCATCTACTAACAACAATTCCTTTCCCGAAATACTTGTGAAAATGCAGAGGATTCCCTAGTCTTTAGTAGCAACAAGTATTGGACTAACATTCCTTCCCATCCCGCCAGGACTCGCATTCGGACGTGGCCAGCATCGGTATTGATCAGCATGCAGGGACCTGATAAGATTGCACAATGAGAAATAGCATGCTGTCCCAAGTATGCTTTTTCCAGCAATCATTTTGCAATTTTCATCGGTCCTGGTCAATAACGGAGTAGCAGCACGCGGGCGGTATCCTATGCTTATGCTTTATTTCATATTTATTTTAATTACAATATCAATTCCTATATTTGAAGTCCAATTTTATCTCAAATTACATTTAATGTCTAATTTTATGTAAAATTTCAAATTCAATTTCAAGTTCAAGTTAAAGTCTAATTTCATTTAGTTTCAAGTCCAAATTTAAGTTAAATAGGGTATCCAATTTCAACTCTAATTTAAATCCAATTTCAAGTCTGATTGAATGTCCCATTTTAATTTCTATTTCAAGCTAAACCTAATTCCAATTTCAAGCAAAATTTCAATTTCAAATCCAATCTCAACTCTATTCTACTAATTTCATTTTCAATTTAATATTTCATTTTATACCAAGGTCAAGTGTAAACCAGCTTTAATTTTACCTTTGTTCTCAAGTCCAATTTAAATCTAATTTAGTGTCCCATTTTACTTCAATCATTTTCCACTATCAGCTCTGATTTGAAGTTCAATTTCAATTCTAATTACAACTGTGATATGAGGTCCAATTCAAAATTTTATTTTAAATGCGACTTCAAAATCCAATTTGAGTTCAACTTTAAGTTCAATTTTATACTCAGTATAAGTCTCATTTGAAACCAATTTAATATCTAATTTTAAGTCAAATTTCAAATTCCATTTTAAGTTCAAGTTAAAGTCCAATTTAATCTGTTTAAAGACCACTTTCAAGTCCAAATTTAAGTCGAATGGAATGTCCAATTCTAAGTCTAATTTCAAATCAAATTTCAGGTTGAATTTTAAGTCTGATTTAATGTCCTATTTTAATTTCAATCTCAAGTTAAATCTAATCCCAATTTCAAGCAAGATGTAATTTTTAAGTCTAAGCTTAAGCTCAATTTCATTTCCAATTTAATATTTAATTTTAAGCCAATTCAAAGACTAAATCAATTTCAATTTTTCCTTCTATCTCACGTTCAATTCAAGTATAATTTAGTGTCCCATTTTATGTCCAATTCAATATTCACTTTAATTCCACTATCAACTCTGATTTGAAGTCCAATTTCAATTCTAATTACAAGTGTCATTTGAAGTGCAATTAAGGTCCAATTCAATGTTCTATTTTAAAGCCAATTTCAAGCCTAATTTAATTCCAATTTTAACTGTTACCAACCCATGTCGCTTGGGGTTGAGCAGTCTTTTTTTGTCCAGCGCCTCTATGGTTCAAACGTACAAGTACCAGCGAGCCACATGCCCTGGTGGGTGTTGTGGGTTCGAATCCGGTTATAATCTTAGTTTATAGCTTGGTTCGACCCATGCACCTTCCAGCATTGGACAAAAAGTAGGAGTCACAACGACAACTTGTTAAGCGTAGTTACCAATAACTCCCCCCCCCCCCCTCACCTTTCCACTCTTTCCCCTCCATTTTCAAAAAATCTTTTCAATTCTTCCCCTACTGTCCCTCTATCAATTGTGGAAGCAACGTTTCAGAAAATATTAATTCCAATTTTAACTGTAATTTAAAATTTAATTTGATTCTAATTTTAAGTAGAATTTTGAATTCAATTTTAAGCTCAAGTTAAAGTCCAATTTCATCTGGTTTTAAGTCCACTTTAGGGTCCAATTTAAATTAATTTTTAATTCAATTTAATGTCCCATTTTAATTTTAATTTCAAGCTAAATTTAATTCCACTTTCAAGAAAAGTTTCATTTATAAGTTTAATTCAATGTTTATTTTTTGCCCAATTTCAAGTCTAATTTAAATTTAATTTCATTTCATGTCCCATTTTTGTCCAATTTCATATTCAAATTAATTCCAATATCAATTCCGATTTGAAGTCTATTTTCAATTCTGATTGCAAGTCTAATTTCAAATCCAATTGAGATCCGATTTTAAGTTCAATTTATTGTTCCATTTTGAAGCCGACTTCAAGCCTATTTTAATTCCAATCTCAACTCCAATTTAAAATCCAATTCGAGTCCAATTTCAAGATTAGTTTTAAGTTCAATATAAATCAATTCGAAAGCAATTTTAAATAAAGTTTCAATTTCAAGTTATAGTCCAATTTCATCTGGTTTCAAGATTCAAGTCCACTCCAAGCCAAACTCAAGTTCTATTTTATATCCGATTTTAATTTTAATTTAATTCCAATGTCACGTAAAATTTCAAATCCAATCTCAAGTCAAATTTCATATTCTAATCATATTTCAATTTAATACCTCTTTGAGCAATAACAATTTCCCTTCCTTCATGTTCAATTTCAGGTCTAATTTAGTGTCGTATTTTATTTCCCATTGCATACCTAATTTAATTCCAATTACAACTCTGATCAACTTATAAATTGACTTAGTTGCTTAACGTAAGAACAACTTAACACGGACAAACAAGACACGATAATTATGGTTCTTATAAAACATTAAAAGTACTTTTACGCTAACCGGTTTCGGGTTTGATCCAACCGGTGGTCGACTGCATACGTATTGTGATTTGTTGTCTGCTACAAATTCAACTTCGTCAGTTGGAATGTATTACCACTTTTATGAACCACATCGAAACCATATCGTCTGAGAATTATCCTAATGTGGTTCGTTACTTTTGGGTAAAATGGCATACTGATTCTGTGGATTTGCTCTTTTTCCGGCTGTAAAGTAGCGGTGTCTTGACGCTGTTTTTTACGGATATGTTTACCGATTATCTTATCCACAAAACTCTTGTCGTACCCGTTTAGTTCTGCCACTTTCTGGATCTCTTGGCTTTCGGCTCAACTCTGATTTTAAGTCCAATTTAACGTTCAAATGCCACGTCTTATTCAGATTCATATTTCAAGTTCAATTTAAGTCCAATACAATTAAAATTTTTTCTCCAATCTCAAGCTTAATTTAAGTCTAATTAGATGCCCCATTATATGTCAAAGTTCATGAATAATTTATTTTCAATTCCAACCCCAATTTGAGGTCCCATTTCAATTGTAATTTCAAGTTCATTTCTAATTAAATTTTTTATTGTTTCATTTTATGTCCACTTTCATATTTAATTTAATTCCAATTTCAACTCCGATTTGAAGACCAATTGAGGTCCAGTTTAATGTCCCATTTTAAAGCCCATTGCTAACCTAATTTAATCCAAATTTCAACTTCGATTGAAAGTTCAATTTAAATCTTATTTCAAGTCCAATTTTGAGTCCAATATCAGTCTAATTTGAAGGAAATTTCACGTTTAATTTTAAGTGAAATTTTAAATTCAATGGGGTATAAAATGGAGAAAGCAACTAGGAAAAACTCTAGCCCTACCTAGCGCCTCCACGTGGCCATACCTGGTAATACTTCAATTTGCAAAATTGAGTACCCAAGCTAGGAGGTGCGCAATCGTGTGGTTTTCAGTTCCTAATCCTACAACTGTAGTTTTAAGCAACCATTGAATCACACGACTTTGTTTTGAAGTATTATATTATTTGAACTAATATTTTTGGTAGACTAAACTATTTTCAGAAAACGAAATAAGGCGCCCTATTCTTGGTCAATTGGAGTCTGGCTCCTGGTCTAAATGCCATTAGTGCGTCCCGAGGGTCCAGAGTATCACTTAACCTTTATTAGAAAAGATGCTCCCAACGACTGTAAATAAATTATGATCTATATGCAAGCGTTTGGTACGGGATGTCTACGCTTTTTTGCTTTCACCAGGTTTCAAGAAGTTTAATGAAATTAGGTATTATTTCTGGTTCCACTTGATTCCCTGGAATTCTCTCTGCGGTACATGCTGTGCAGTTGGTCTGGCCGTTGACAAGAAAAATAATTGATTCAAGTAATCGTCATTTTCCAGCATGCTTTCAAGAATTGGCTACGTTAGTGTGATAGTGAGATTAAATTAACAATTGCAGTTCAAAAATAAATAAGCATACAGAACGGAACACGTTCGGACGAGACGAAGCTAGATTCGATAGCATCAAAATAATGGATTTACTTATTGATTATTGTCAGTGCAAACAAATGTACAGATAATGCAGAATTGTGGTAAAGCCTAATCAAGCAACATTTCGTGTTACTGCTGCTAATATTTTGTTTTGAATATTTGAATTTTCTTCTAAAACATGGCAAAGTAACGAAATAACCGCAGCGGGTGTGAGATTTTGGCACCAGCGTTTTAGTTTCGATTCAAGAGTGTTTACAGATGTTGTATTTTAATTGAATTTAAATCGCTAAGACGCAACGCTTCGAGAAATCATCAAAAACACATCACGTAACAAACCTTTTACGAATTCATAGATATCAAGAAAAAACATAAAAAATTTAAACAAGCATAAAAATGCTCAGCTTTCTCGAGGCATCCACTGGATGTCACGAGTTTGTTTGTTAATCGACAAACGACGTTTTAAAGAATCACATCTATAACTTTTCCGTTTCCAAATTCCTCCCAGAACAACAACAAACAACAGTCCGAATCTACGCTTCAGCTAAACTTATCCATTTCAAAGGATTTATTTCTATGGGACCATTCACGCTTTAGTTGTCCGTCCCAGAATCCCATGTATGTCGTTTGCTACAAGCGAGCAAAACATATATTTTAAAAGTTTCTGATCAAAACACACTCCAGCTCTTAGCGAAACTAGATGCATCCACTCGCGAGCACTCTCGAGACAGAAGGGGCTTTCGCAACTGCGCCTCATTTGTTGAAGAATTCTCGCTCGGTCGCACCAAGCAGGCAACATTAAAAAAAATAACAACAACTTTGTTCACCATGAAAATGCCTTCGCTTCGTGTTGTTGCTTGGGAAATGCTCCTTTGGCTGCACTATTTATCGACCAAATTCGTCGCTCAGACCGACTAATTTGCATAAAAATGCAGCAAAAATGCACCCCACAGCCGGTGTTAAGCATGGCTGCGCTATGCGCGAACATGTGGCCTGTAGAAGATTTTCTTATGTAAAGTTAAGATGTAGTATGGCTATCTCACTCGACAACACGAATAAGATTGAAGGAAAAACAAACACCAGTAATTATATTAGATGCTTCATTATTGCAGTTTTTCTGTTTTGTTTTATTATCTCTATATTTCATGCTGTTTCAAGCCAGCAAAATGCATTGAACTTTACAAAGTGTGGAGTAAAACATTAAATGGTGACGTTTATTCTGTATTTCTTTCTATTCTCGTACCTGAGAAAAGGTATTCTGAATTGTGAACAGAAACAATTCCAGCATGAATCCGTTGCTTTGCCTAATAGAGAATGGTCACATCATGAAAAACTACGTACGAGAGAGAAAGTAAACTTACGACTCACGTTGTCCGTGTCCGGTTATTTGTGATATGCACTTTTGAACGGATGGATCAGGTGGAAAATGTATAATGAAATGTCTCACAAGATTTGCAACATTTGTTTTTCTGTTGCCTTTCCCATATGGTATTGAAGGTTTTACAACCTAATGCAGCCTGTAATCATTTCTAACTTTTTTCAAAACTGTTCGATTTTTAAACCCTTAGTGATCGGATATAATTTACTCATCTCAGCCTTTTCTATTACTTTACAAAAAGCAAGTGAAACAATGACATCCTGTGTAAATGGTGATTCGATCGAAACCGCAATAGTCTTCTCAATTTCAAATCGCTGTTTCACCAAGTGCAACGCACATATAAAACACATTATGGCGCACTTTTTCCTAACGTACTCAAAGTACCTTTATAAATCTCATCAAAGATAAAATTTCATAGCCCAAACGATCGGTAGTGATAAAGAATTACTGCCCGCGAAGAGCCTTTGAATTAGTCACTTTCACCACAAACTGTGCAAACGTTTATAGTGATTATTTCACCGTTATCCCACAGCCGACGTAAATGTACGACCGACCAAGCGTCATTATTCGAAGTTTTCTCGTTTTTTTTTGCATTACGGCTCTGATGGACCGTTTGGACCGACTCGAACACTAATGGCTCGTTTTAGGCTATCTGATTTGCCGACCCATCTTACTTCGACCGCAATCACAAAGGCAAATAGGATAAAGACGTGTATAAAATCTTTGATTTGTTATTTGCGATTGTGGTTCAAGTAATACTGACAAAACTAATAGTCTTTCTAAAGTTTAGAGTCTAAACGATCTTTTGTGCTGCCACATCTCCATAAAACTGTAAGCTGTTTGCAAGATTCTTCGTTTCCTGCCTCTAACTGCGAGGCTGAAATCGCGATTGTTCATGTTCCGACCAATTTGGAGAATTCACATCTGATCAACATAGCTACCGATATGGTTACAATCGCCACTAAGAACTATATTTCAACGTGCAATTTAAAAATGGTTCAAATGTCATAATCAACATGACATCATTTGCTTATGTCATGCTTATTGAGACAATGCACATAAATCTGACCTGTTTGTACTTTTCGAGCGTGTTTACCCAATCCCAACTCAATCACATTCCGTTTACCCAACGATTCTGATAGAAATTTAATCGGAGAATGGAATATTCGTTGCTTGCAACTGCCAACTAAATCAAACCACCAAAACAATGACAAAGAGCAGGGCGATCAGTTCATCAGTTGTTAGTTTGCATGAGGAATCGTTCAAATTAGCGGGGGTCACCGGTATTACGGAAACTGTCTTAGCTTGGTGCTTCCCAGCCAACACCAACTCGTATATCAATGTACGAAAATTATCGTAAATATCTCTTAACTCGTTTTCGTAAATAAAGCCTTATAAAGTGCGCACAAGTTGATATTCTATCGTTTATAATGCTAGTAGCTGACAAACATACGATTTTCAGCACAAAGTCGTATAGCTGGTTGAAGCTTGTCGCGCTTAATCGGATCCTATCGTATTGAAATACCTATATAAGTGTATCGCTGAAGATTATTCCTCAGTGTGTATATCGCCTCCAAAATGGCACGAATAAGCGGCTTTTGCGTGTCGAATACGATTTTGTTGGATACATATCAGCACGTAACTCTTATTTGCAATCTAATTATACATATGAAAATACTGACTGGGTTCCCAACAGTTGAATGACTGAACTCATATGTACCTCGGCGGTAGCGTTAGTTTGCTTCGATAGAAAACATCGACGACTAACAGGGCTTGCAAGAATTACTTGATTTATTAACTGACAGGTGCAAACGGAACTGGCTCATTGTAATCATAGCCAAACGTGAACTAAGAAGTTTTCACCTCATTAAAAACCCAATCATATAATGTTATACCGTCGATGGTATTAAGTCACGCAAAGTGGGCCGAGTTCGTGACCTTGTCGTCCTGCTGGACATCAAACTGACGTTTAATTATATTTTGAATATCTCCCAAGCATCTCGACAAGTTTCATCAGTCGGAAATTTAAGGATCCTCACTGTCTTAAATCATTGTTCTGCACTGGACGTACTAGGGTCCACTACTGGAAATTTGTAGTCTGGTTTGGTATCCTAAGCAATTTATTTGAAATCTGCGGATTGAACGTATACAACGGAGAATTTTGTGGCTTCTTTGCTTTTCTTACTTGAACACAGATGCAAGATGCAACAGGCGATATTTGTGATTAAACTATCAATAGCGAAATCGACTCCCCAAACTTGCTATCCATCATCCATCATTTCCGCGAGTCTCAACGATCATTACGGTCGACGAGGCTAGTGCTAATGTAGTTTCAGAGGACTGCGTTTAGATATAGCGAACCGATAACTGAATGTATCGGAACCTTTTCAAACGTAGAGGAATTATTTGACTTCGGTGAACCGTCACACTTGTTCGCGCAGAGATTGCGTAGATTTAATTTAGGATAAGATTTGATTAAGAGCCCAATAAATAAAAAAAACAATTATTTCCTGGACTCGAAATTTTGACACAGCGACAATCGCTAATTCCTTTTCAGTAAAATATTATCGAGCTGCTACAACTTCAGACCTCGCATTTATAACTGAACTCATTTTGGGACGACAGAAACTGACATTTTCTCTCATTTTGAAACCACATAAAAAGTAATATGCACGGAGGGGACTAGAAGCTACAAAATTTTTCCTTACATTCGGTACATTTCCTTACATTCCTTACATTCGGCATTGTATCGGTAAGAAGATTGAGAAAGTAACACCTGCTGATTCCTTTTTGTCGAACATCAGGAATCGGCCTGAAAACTACGATCAAAAGCAACAAATATTATTTTATTCGGTATTGCGCTGCTGGGAAGTGAATACTGCCAAAAAGCTATAGAAAATTTACTTTTCTGCTCCAGATCTTGCTAGTTCATCAGCCAATTCATTTCCGGTTATACCAGCGAACCAGATGAACGGCATACAGAACGGTTAGTTCTTCTGAGTAAGTATAGCAGGCGATGACTGCTTTAGATTTTGAATTAGCCGCACAAAGTGCTTTTATAGCGGCTTGACTATCAGAACAGAAGTAGATAATCTTGCCTATCAGTTCTTTCTGAAGTGCAAACTGAGCTCCACACATAACTGCAAAGACTTCAGCTTGAAAAACGGTGCAGTAACTACCCAACGAATAGGATTCCTCCAATTCCAGCTCAGCTCACGGTAGTAAACACCAACACCCGCGCGACCGTCGTACAAGGAACCATCGGTATAACAGCCCACATAGTCAGAAATTTCCCTTTCCATGTAGCCTGACATCCACTCCTCTCTAGGAGGAAAGTCACTTGAGAAAGTCCTATACGGAAAAGTACACATCGTCATCAAAGCATTGCATCGCTAGAAGCCAGAGCAAACTTGTTATCAGCAATAATCGACTCAGCAGCAGCGACCACAATCAAGTATGACCAATGGAACTGTACACAGGCTTCCAAAGGCCAATCGCGTGTAGTCGATAAGCACACATCAGTGCCCAGAGTGGTTTAAGCCCCCAAGAGTTGCCAATTGCAAATATTTGTGGACCACTCAAGCTTGGAATTGAGAATCAACCCTATGCCCAGATAACACAAAATCGTAATAGAAAGTTTACATTAAATCGTTTTCATGTTAATTTAACATTGAAATTGTATAATGATTAGAGTATGTCAAATCGAAGTGAACAATAAGTTGTTTTGCAGTCGTGCGTGTCTTCATATACAATTCATGACTGTGAATTATAAAACAGGATAGACAATTGCAATATTTGATTATATCTTATATTATATCATATATTCAGGAGTATTTAGTTGCGTGTTATAAAAACTGCGCAAAATAGAATTACAAATAGTTCGCAAATTTTCGCACGTATATCGCCTCCACTTTGGTACATATATGTTCTTATATGGCGTGAAATATAACTTTTTCGTTCAGATATGATTTCGTATACCTCAGTTGCAATCGAGATATACAAACCAAATGGTTTACTGGCTTCACCTCGTCCACAGCATCAATATTCGAACCATAAAACCGCAGAGCGCAAGCTCCATCCGTGTTTCTACTTATTTTACTCGGATTTACCGACAGTCCAGATTCTCGGCACCACGTTTCCTCAATGGGTAGAGCCTGCTGCATTATGTCAAATAATGTGCTTATACACTACACATTTCAATTATTGGGATGAGATAGTCATCTGCAAAACCATACGACGGATAGCCTAGAATATTGAGTCTTCTCAATAGACTATCCACCACAAGGTTCCATGAAAGAGGCGAGAGAACGCCACCTTGTGAACATTCTCAAACACTTTGTTTCCAAATGCTTACTTGCCTGTTACGAAGAAAAAGCAACTATGTTGCTAAATATTTGTTCTATCCGCTTAATGATTTTTGGAGGTAGGGTATGTTGCTACTTCGTCGTAATTGCCTATTCCGGTCCTATCCAACACTAATTATTAAAAATATCAGCATTTTTATGACACACAATGCAAAACTAGTTATTCCCTAATATTTTAGTTTGTTGTTTATCATACGCGATCAATCAAAGTGAGCTGAGATCTATTTAAATGCTTTTTATCATTAAAGAAGTCCTACCAGGCAAATTTCCTACGTTTTTTCGTGCGACGAAGAAGAAAATGTCGACTAATCGTTTCAATTTCCGTCATTCATAAATGAAAATAACTCACGCAAGGCATTGTCGTTATTCTACAGCTAGGAAAATTTGTTCGACCTGCAGAAATTTTGCAGAATAACATTTGTCATGCCGTCCTACAAAAATACAAGCGCGTTAGCTTCGTAAACATCGTTGTGATTTTTAGTTTGGACGATGAAAAATTTTGATGGACGGATTTTAAAACGGTACGACGAATTTAAGAAATAAAGTCAGTTGCGTAATTTCTATATTATAGAATAATAATCGCTTTTCAGTATTTTCAAAGTTCACGGATCGGAAGGTAAGTGTTTTTTAGTCAAATCAGCACAAGAACTTTTGGAGTATTCATTAAACCCATCCAACAAATGATGAAAATTAGAATGGCTTTACTTACTACGACGGGAATTAGAAATAAACCCTACATTGTGAAGACGAGCGGTCTCCAAAATGGATGTGGAAGGGTTGTATAACATTTCGCCGAAGACCATATCGCGGAGTACCGTTTCGCGGAATACCATTTCGCGGAAAACATTTTCGCGGAAAGTACTATTTCGCGGAAAGTACCAAAACGCCGAAAACCCTTTCGCGGAAAGGACTATTCCGCGGAAAACTGTTTGGCGGAAAGAACCATTTCGCGGAAAACCATTTGGCGGAAAATATTGTTTCGCGGAAAACCATGTTAGTAGCAAACGTTTCCTAGATGATTCAGGGCGAGCCGGCCGCAGGCAACGGCGAGTGTTCGCCGGTAACCCGCCGTCGGAAGCGCCGGCCACTGCGGGGGGGCAGCCCCCCCGCAGAGATCACATCTGTCTAGGTCTATTCGTTTTCCTAGGTCTGCTGACCTCTAGTTAGTTTTCCCTAGTCCTCGCATCGATTTAACTTTCGTTGAATACAGAGCGGCGAAGCCGCTTTTTGCGGCTTCCAAACTGAATGAGCGGTGGTTCTCCGCCAAATAGTACTTTCGGCGAAAATTTTTTCCGCGAAATAGTAATTTCCGCAAAAATGTTTTCCGCGAAATGGTACTTTACGCGAAAATGTTTTCCGCGAAATGGTTTTCCGCGAAACAGTATATTCCGCGTTATGGTCATCCGCGAATTGGTTTTCCACGAAATGGTATTCGGCGAAATGTTATACAATCATGTGGAAGATTTACCGAACATTCGGCTGCTTTATTTAAGTGTGCATTATCAAACGCGCCTTCAATATCCAAAAAAGTTCCTAAGCAAGATTAATTTCATGAAAAAGCAACCCCAATTGTATTTACGCCATCATGCAATGAGGTGGTAGACTTGCCACTTTGATAAGCATGTTGTGCTGAATGAAAAGGAATTTCTACTAAGCTCGCGGATGTGGTGCTCAACAATCCGCTCAAGTGATTTAATAGCGAATTTGTTTATTCAATCCGGATTGGAACTGGATGAATTTTTTGTGTTCATTTGCTCCTATCTGACAGATAAAATTCGTCCAGTTCCAACCCGGATTGAATAAACAAATTCTGCTATAAGCAAGTCGTTAGTCTGATTGGTTTAAAACTTTTGGCTTGCTCGTATGTCGCTCGTCCACCTTTTTTAGGAATAAACTTAATGGTTATTTCACGCTTGAGTTGGGATGTAACCAATAGCAATACCACACATAAACATTTTTTCAGAATGTTTGAAGTATTTGAATCCTTTCTGCAAGAGAATAGAGTATCTGTTGCAGGAGATTTGTATGGACAGAAGCTGTTCACAGCCCACTCAATCCCTTCAGATGTGACAAGTCTCCAAGCGAAAGCCCATGAGTCTAAATCACCTAAACCATTTCTGGATCGTTTCGAACCTCAGGTTCTACACAGCCTGGAGTGACTATAAAAAAGACAATCTAGGATTTTATTGTCGTTGGTACAGCGTTCGCCGTTCGAATTTCGAATGTTATTAACCTGATAATCCTTCGAATTTGACAGCATTTTATTAACCCGACTTGTCTCGCCGAAACTGGAAACGTTGCTGCAGAACCTGTGCCAGCTCGTGCCTGCAGAATAGCGTAGACCTTTTGCATAGACATTCTGGACCTACTTGAAAGTGTCCACGCCATCTCTACAACATCTATTCTAGGCTCTCCTGCGTCACTTCTTTAGATTCGCGAGATGAGAGTTCCTCTAGTCATCTTAATAGTTTATAGCTACCTCATATAGCTTTCGCAAAGCTGTATTGACATTTACAACCACATACATATCGATTAATGACTCAATCGTCGGTTCGAATCCTTGAAATTTCGTCGCGAGTTCTTCTCAAAGAGTTCCTAGTCGGAAAATCTCGAATTGCGGAGAGTTGCAGCATTCAAGGAGACGCTCAAATGATCAAAACATGTGAAGCAATGATCAGATATTGATGCCTCATTTGAAACGTGCCATTGTGTCAGCTCATGACTGATTCTGTTGGAGGTGGAGCAGAGATAACACTTCCTCTCTTGACCAAACTCGTGACTTTAGTCATGACCTTGAAATGCGGTCAGGCATATATAAATATTTTTTTTTTTGAAACGATGATTCTACAATTGATGAAGGGACGGTAAGGGAAAGTATGAAGAAGGATTTTTTTTTCTGGGAATGAAGGGGAAGGGTGGAAAGGAAAGGGGGGGGGGGGTAATAGGTAGCTATGCTTAACAAGTTGTCGTTGTGACTCCTATCTTTTGTCCAATGCTGGAAGCTGCAATGATTACAGCTTGGTTCGACCCATGCAGCTTCCAGCATTGGACAAAAGATAGGAGTCACAACGACAACTTGTTAAGCATAGCTACCTATTACCCCCCCCCCTTCCTTTCCACCCTTCCCCTTCATTCCCAGAAAAAAAAATCCTTCTTCATACTTTCCCTTACCGTCCCTTCATCAATTGTAGAATCATCGTTTCAAAAAAAAAAACTTCCTCTCTACCAGCTCGTATAAAAGTTATACGATTACCAATGTAGAATATTCTCAGATTGGTACTACTTTCCATCAAATCAGAGCCCCTCAGATTGATATCCGAGCTGCGAGCTACACCAAATGATGTGATGGGCACTGGCATCACTGCCTACAATGAGCGGAAGTCCATTAGATTATCTCACCACATTTCTGAAATCGTCGCTTGGAGACGGTTCTTTATGTGATAAGTATGTAGGACAGTAGACGTAGCGCCTGTGGACATCATCCACGACGAGATCTTTTGTGACTGCACAAATACCTCGAGTAGTCAACTCAGAGATGAGGCATGCATCTGTGCCAATGCGATGATGACAGAGCCATTAAAAAGTTTTTCATATAAATACAAATTAGCTGCCCGCTTGTGTTTAAGATTTATTCGGGCAACTCTAACTATTTGGCTAACGGAGTATATGCAAAACCAATCACCAACACAAAATGAACAGAAAATTGTAAGCGAAGTCAACAATGTTGACCAGAAAACTCTTGATGTAATCTCCAAAAAAATTGGAAATGGGACAGAACTTCTATGTTGTTCCCAAGTGATGCAAGGGGCAACAAAGTTCGACCGTACCAGAGCCCCACATGGCACAGTAGGGAAAAGATTCCCTAAGCACTCCGTTTGAGACTGGCATGTTTTTACTCCTTCAGGCTTAAGGCTACAAACAGACAGTTCCGTAGAATTTTTTCCGAAATCCAAGTGATATTGCACTAGTTCTCGAGCTTTTTCAGCACTGAGCACGCTAGCAAACAGTCCTAGCCGATGAGACAATTTGAAGCTCACAAGATGCCTAGTAAGCGTGATACTTCAATCCGCATTATCTGTAGCTACTGTTTGATCTATCGTTTCATTTTTAAAAGATCCATAACTTCGGAACTTGTCGGCCGTGAAAAGCTTCGAACAAAGCAGAGTTTTGCGAATGTTTGAATCAAGTTCGGAATAGGTACTGTTCGTGAAATAAGAAAAAAATTTGCTTAAAAACACGGTTGCTCGTGGTGTCTCATAACACTGGAATGTGTCATTTAACAAGTCTGTTCTCAACTCCAGGCAATTTGTGATCCCCGTGGGTCTATGGTTAGCGTTAGCGGTCGGCTAAGATTCCCGGTAGCAGCAGAATCGGGTTGAATTCCCGTTCAGGTCCAGGATTTTTTTTCGCTTAGACAGTTTTCTTGAAAAATACTAGAGTAATGATTATCGTTTGGCTTTTATATTACAATTTGACAAACGCGCCCCAAATGAACCACTTTTGAATTTCTCTCAACTATTAATCATTGGTTGATCGACGATATTGTTTTTGTTTTCTCTCCTCATGAAACACTCACGATCATTTCTTCGAATCTGTTCGAATCGAGGCTAAATAATGAGTAAGGTTCCCCGTGCACATGAAAAACCGCACAAGTTCATGATGAAAGCAAGAGTCTGGTTTGTCAATCTCCACTTCCAAGGCCGCATGGGAGTTCCCCTGTCACCGGCATTGCAGTCGCAAAGCTGAATCTAGCTGATGATGTGATAAAAACCGAGTTGTGGATTAGCAAGTCTTAATTAAACAAACAAGCACCAACTCATTTAGCACATGACGAACGCACCAATACATTGACAGAGATAATTACGATTGCTTTTGCTGGCACCTAGCAGCTAGCACCAGCCGGCTGACACATCACCATCTCTCTTTGTACATATAGACGGATGCGATCGATCGTGTCATTGATGATTATGACCTGTGAAATGAGCAACAGCCCGGAAGCGATTGAGCAAGAAGCGACCATCGAAGCTGCCACCACCGTGATTGTGCTGATTTGGCTTCATTTTTACTGCCTGTGCCTACCGTGATATCAAGGATGATCGACGACAAGATCAAGTCCCGACTTAATGGAAAACGTTCATCTCGATTTGATCCATTTGATCCCTCCAGACGGCTGGTATAATACACTCGCTGTTAATGCCATACAGCCAATCGATGTGTTCGAAAAAATAACAAACCATAAAATACTAATCTCCCGATTGGGGTCTCCTTGCCGATCTACTCAAGAGGAGATTGAATTTCAACACCGGGAACTGTGATCTGATGTCGAATGAACGCTGACCAAAATTTTAAAACGCTGCTAGCGTGGTCGAACTACATAGCTGTTTAGCTTAGCAGAAGTTTACAGTTAAATTGGATCATTGTCCGGTCTACGGTTGAAATACGATGCAAGAGTGCGTGTGAGCGACAAGCTACGTTGCACCCTACCGACGGACGACGGGATCCCCTTGGGAGCAGTTCATCTTCCTTCGTTAAACACCATCTAGCAGCGCATCTGTCTGCATATTGATCATGGTGGTAATTTTAGATCAACAGAATACGTTTCGGGCCCAACCGTATCGTCAAATGGTTCATTTGATGATTTCAAAGAGCTGGGTTAGGTCACCACTGCTTTGCAGTGAAGTTTTTTTATTCGCTGAAGTTTCATTATCATTATTAAATTTAATGCTGGTGTACTCAATAAATGCACACAATTCAAGAAAAAAAATTCCTCGCTTTGCATCTCTATTGTGCGTTGAAAATCTCTACGTTTTCATTAACCACAACCTACATTAAATCGAATTAATGGACGCACACTTAAAAGAGCACACAAAAGCATAAACTCTTGAGATCAACAGTCAAAACCTGCGTACACAATGCATCAAATAATTTCAAAATAATGCTCCAGTATAAAAGCAACATAAAAGCGGTATCAAATTAGCATTGCAATAGACCGCGTGAATGAGCGCCTCTTTGATAAGATGGCATTAAGTTGAATGGAAAACTTTAATGTGATTCAACTATACTTAAAAGGTGCATATTTAATGCATAATCTAAGAATAGATGAGGAATGTTGCGGTAGCTTTATGTTGTAATAAATAATTGGCATTAACAATATAATTGATGTTATAAAGCAGAAAGGAACTAAAAATGGGTCCACCTCAGGCCGACGCGTGAATCTCTCAGATCGAGTGAGCTCGATGGTAGTGATGATCTTGAGGTTCGATCAAAGAAGCACTCCCGAATACATCCAGCTAAAACCTGGATGGGACCAAGTTACATCTGTGGGGATGGGATCGAATGGCGGTGTGGGACACGACGGTCGACAGACTCGTTAGTCATCTGTCGCATGGAACTGGAACCGGATAGCGACTGTCGAAAACAGTGTCAACCTAACGACATAACGTCGTTGGTGGGTAACATTTGTTCCTCGTAGAATATGGAACATAATGAATTTTCCACATGACAAGTGACAGTTTAATTAACCGTTTCCGATCTCACTTACTGTTGTTGCTTGAATTGTGTCAAAAAGTTGTATTTTTCATTTGATTCATCAATTTGCAGTACTAGAGGAATGCACATAACGCGCAGGTCGAATATTCCAAAAAAAATTATGCTTTCACTTAAGTCCCAGATAACCGATTTCACGGCAATTTGTTTAGAGAGTGTATTATTTGGGTTTATTCTGATCCTTTATGGACGTTTATGCAGGTGTCTTTCTTAAAAAATTTGATCTTTTACCTTTTATCAATAGAACGGCAAATAAAATTAACGGTTGGATAATGATTAACTTTTCTTGTAACTGGGCGTTCAAAATTGACGTGAGCAGAGATAAAATCGAGGGAATGTTAAGGTCAAACCATATTTAATTGATGCTGTTTTCGTTTTGTGTGTCAACCTGATCAAATATCGATTGTTTTAGTGTTTTAACCATTTTTCATTCCATTTAATTTAATTTAATTTAATTTATCACTTATTTTCTACAATTTTTCAATCAAACTTCACCCATCCTGTCCATCCTCAGTAAAATTGATTCAATCAGAAATGTCATACAGCTTTTTATAAGTTTGTATAGTGTACTCCATGGAAGCAAACTGAGTCCATTATTGTTTTTTTTTTTATTTTTCAAGGACGTCTGCTTTATTATCTCGGCTGGCTGTAAACTCATATATGCTGATACTCTGGTCTGCATTAAACTGTAATTTTTGTTCAAGAAACCAAAAAACGTGACACAATATTTTATGACGTTAACTTGCATACCATTTGTCGACTAACATTTGAAAGGGGCGGATAAGCCAACTGTCAAACAGAACGAGTGAGAGTTCATTTTCCTATGCTGCTCCAGCAAAAAATAACTCTTACTCGTTCTGTTTGACAGTTGGCTTATCCGCCCCTTTCAAATGTTGGTCGACATTTTATATACGCCACCGTTAAAAATCTTCATCCTGAAGAGCACAGCTTATCTTAGAGGAGTTTAGACGGCAGTATAGCTTGCTAACGGATAGAACAAACATCTAAGGCACCAGCGGCAGGCCAGATGGTATTTCGAAATTAGGCGAGTTTATACCATTGGGACTTGAATTCACAGTGTTAGTGAAAAAACGAATTCGTTAAGATGTGAAAATGTCAATTTGCCTTGAGCAGAGTTGCAAAAGGTATGCGAATATTTACGAAAGATTGTATCCCCTAGCCGCCATTTGGCACGCAAAAAGGTGGATAGATAATTTTTTAAAAATCTTTGCGGAACTCGCAATCCCGCAATAACTTTCAATATCGAGTATACTTTTCTCATGTTGAATATTTTCATCACCGTGACCATTTGTATGATCTAGTGTAATAGTGATTGTAATTTTATTATAGCTATGTTGTCAAGATGACACACCACTATCAGAATCGATCGTCATTGCTTGACTAATTGCGTTGGTCCAGCCCGTTGATGCACTTTGGAGGAAGTGCGCTAATGTTCTGGGAGTCGCCCTTCAGGATTGTAATAACCCTCTGTCGCAGAGCTTTTGTCGTTTATTCAGAATTGCCATTGGCGTAAGTGTTCCGAGGCTTCTTTAACTGTGCCGCAGAAGAGACATATCATCTTGAAACATTCCAACATACCTCAAATGATAGCGACGCGGACGACGTCCTATTATAAGACTACTATAAATGGTTAGATCTTTCTTCGATAGCTCCAGAATTTTGTGAGTCACTGAAATGTTTGCAGAAATAAACCGTTTCGTCTCCCTAGCAATGAACGTGTAATACCAATTTTGATTCCACTTTCGTACATTCCCATACTTTCAACTTCATGTTCAAAGCAAAAGCAGGTAAGCCACAGAAGAGCGCAGGTATAACGAATTGAGACGATGAGACGATCCGAGTCCTGCAAGCGTATCAGCGAACAGAACGAACAGAAAAGATTCACGCAGAACCTCGGGTGTTCCTCGTAAAGGAATCGTGTTGAGGAATTTTGCAGAAGATTTGTTCAACATGCCTTGCAAAGACAGCAAACCCAGTTTTACTGGAATAAGAAGCGCCGCCTGGAACAAACGGAGTGCGAGAACATGGAACAGCTGTATCGTTTTTAGGAAACGTGTAAATTCTATAAGAACTTCTACAAGAAAGTTCATATATCCCGCAAAGGCTTGGTGCCGCGAGCCGAAACATGTCGGGATAAAGACGGAGAGATTTCGTCGGATGAATGTGGGGTGATCGAAAGATGGAAGCAGCACTACAATGAGCATATGAATGGCTCGATGATGGAATGTCTAGGCAACAGGAGTAATGACTACAGCAGTACGGCGGATGACAGTGACCCCCACAATAGGTGAAGTGATCGAAACCATTAAGCAGCTCAAGAACAACAAGGGAGCTGGTAAAGATGGCGTCGCTGCTAGCATAAGTTCCGCTGGATGATGGATCCGAATAGGTTGGCTACCTGTCTGGACCGGCTGATAGTCAGGATCTGGGAAACAGAACAGCTACCAGAGAAGTGGAGGGAGGAAGTAATATACCCAAAATACAAGGGCGACAAGTTAGGGTGTGAGAACTATCGAGCGATTGCCTCTCTCAACGCCATCTATAAAGTACTTTTTCAGATCATCTTTCAGCGTCTCTCGGCACTAGGAAGTAGACTCGTAGGAAATTATCAAGCTGGGTTTGTGGACGGGCGATCGACAACGGACTAAATATTTTTTTGAAACGATGATTTCTACAATTGATGAAGGGACGGTAAGGGAAAGTAATGAAGAAGGATTTTTTCGGGAATGAAGGGGAAGGGTGGTAAGGAAGGGGGGGGGGGTAATAGGTAGCTATGGTTAACAAGTTGTCGTTGTGACTCCTATCTTTTGTCCAATGCTGGAAGGTCACAACGACAACTTGTTAACCATAGCTACCTATTACCCCCCCCTTCCTTTCCACTTTTCCCCTTCATTCCCGAAAAAATCCTTCTTCATTACTTTCCCTTACCGTCCCTTCATCAATTGTAGAAATCATCGTTTCAAAAAAAATATTAATATATGCCTGACCGCATTTCAAGGTCATGACTAAAGTCACGAGTTTGGTCAACGGACTAAATCTTTGTGCTGCGACAGATACTTCAAAAGTGTCACGAATATCAAGTCCCTACGCACTGCCTATTTATAGATTTCAAGGCCATTTACGATACTATCGACCGTGAAGTGCTATGGAAAATTATGGACGAAAACGGCTTTTCCGGGAAGCTGACAAAACTGATTAAGGTCACGATGGATGGTGTGCAGTACTGTGTGAGGATATCGGGCGCGTTATCAAGCCCGTTTGAAACATGCAGGGGACTTCGACAAGGCGATGGTATTTTCTGTCGCTTGTTCAACATCTCGCTAGATGGTGTTATGAAACGTGCAGGTTTTAACCTGCGGGGCACGATTTTCAATAAATCTAGCTAATTTCTCTGATTCGCTGACAACATGGACACTGTTGAATGGACGTTCCAGGCGGTCGTTGAGCAGTATACCAAACTGAAACGTGCAGCAGTGAAAGGTGAATACCAACCATGCTGAAACGGGAAGCAGTGTGGTAGTCGACGGGGACGAGTTCGAGGTGGTGGATGAATTGGTATACCTCGGGCCGTTTGACGTCAGATAACAACTGCAGCAGAGAAATACGCAGACGTATTCTTGCCTGAAGTCATGCTTACCACGGAGACGAACTTCACAAGACCTTAAGGTCTGGTATGTTTCACACCGTACCAAATGTAATGTACTATATACAAAACGCTAATAAGACCGGTACTCCTCTACGGACACGAAACGTGGACAATGCATGACGGGGACTTGAATGCATTGGCCGTTTTTGAATGTGAAGATGAAAGATGAACCACGAGCTGGCGTAGCTCTTCGCCGAATCCAGTATCCACAAAGTTGCTAAAGCTGTAAGGGTACAATGAGCGGAACACGTTGTGAGAATGCCAACAAACCCGCAAAAATGGTTTTCACCTTGAATCCGTTTAGTACCAGACGCAGAAGTGCACAGCGTGGTCGATGGTTAGACCTAGTGGAGTATTACCTGAAAAGTGTGGGAGTCACAAGTTTGTTGGCGGAACATTGTTAAAAAGGTGAAATTCTAAAGAACCTTGCACCAGGATAAGTAAGTAAGTAAGCCTTAATACTTAAAAAAAGAATACTTATAGAACCAGACATGGCCTTTACTATGAATTAGGACTTTACTATGAAATTTTCAGGATTCTGGAAGCAGGAATCCTGGTGTTTTGGTAAGGGCATAGTAATTGACATCTATTCCTGGGCCAGTTATTCATGTTCCAACTGAATTGTCCATTTTTTAGCCATCTGTGTAGAAAACATCCAAACTTGTCCACGCATCAAGTCCTTATTAATTTTAAAAGCAGCATACGATGAAATCGATTGAGACCAGCTCTGGCACATAACGCACGAAGACGGTTTTCCGGACAAACTGATGCGACTGACCAGAGCTACATTGAATCGAGTGATGCGTTTCGTGCGCACTTCGGGGACACTCTCGAATTCCTTCGAGACGCAGCGAAGGGTGAAACAAGGTGACGGCTTATTCTGTATGCCGTTAAACATCGCTCTTGACGAGGTGATCCGACGAGCGGGTATCGAAACGAGAGGCACGATTTTCACCAAAAGTAGCCAACTCCTAGACATTTCAAATGACTTTGATATCATAGCCAGGAACTTTGCGACGGCGGAGGCAACCTACACCAGACTGAAAGCGGAGTCTAGGAGGATTGGGCTAGAATAAATGCATCAAAGACTAAATACATGAAACGCGTGCCTCCCACGGACAGTAACCGTTGACGACGATGATCGCTGGTGACCGCGAACATCCGCACTAGAAAGGTGATCCAGCGGCGCATTCGTCACGGAAATTCGCAAAACGCTACGATCAAGAAGCATACACCACCGTATGAAGCTGACAATATACAAAACCCTTATTAGACCGGTAGTTATTTATAGACTTGAAGTCGTGACACTGCTGACGGAGGACCTTCGAGCGCTTGCTGTGTTCGAGCGGAAGGTATTGCAGATCATATTTGGGAGTAAAAGCGAAAGCGGAGAGTGGCAGAGGCGTATGAATTGCGAGCCAAATACACTGCTTGGAGAGATTCCCATCGTACATCTGGCGAAAGCCGGTAGGCTACGGTAGGCCAGACACGTTGTATGGATCCTGGCAAAAGTAGTTCTTTTCAACAACCCCACCGGCAGCAGGAACAGGGGGATTCAACGTGCAAAATGGCTCGACCAGGTCGCCAGGTGATTGGAGACTTCTCAGACGACTTGGAAATTGGCGACGAGTGGCCCAAGATCGAGTTGAATGGAGACGACTGCTAAAACAGCACGAACCACCATGGCCCTAGGTTGCTGACGACGACGAATGGTAAACAGTGGCTTTTATGGTACCATGTTAAATGCCGCAACGAAGCTGATTTTCGTAACCACATATCTTTATTATATTTATTCTTTTAATATGGAGAGAATAAAGAATATTTTACTTTAAATATTATCTTTCCAAGGCGTATAGGAGAAAACTGTCTAGGATGTTTATTTAACCTCCAATTATCTAGTACGCTTACAGATAATCGAACAATTTTAAACTATATTTTCCAAGATTATCTTATTATGCTACATCTAAATATTATTACCGTAAAACAGGGTAACATTGATCTTTGGTGGTAACATTGATCAGTTCTGGCAGAAGTTGTTTATTTCACTTATATATGCGAATGGTCCATTTGATCAATGCTATCCCCGTTTTACGGTACAATAAAATCGAACAAACAAATCGACGGACAAATACCGATAGACTTGCTTATTGTACAACAAATAATTTGAGCATTGGTCAACCTCTACTTTGCAGATCTGTTTCTACAGCCCACTTTTCAAAACCAGTATCAAACGATGCAGCCTACTAAGCGGATAAGAAAAACGATTGAAAAGTACTGAGCTAATAAATGAATTGAACATTTTATAAGATTGAATAAGCAACATGTTCAAAACGTTCGAAAGCATGGCGCAAGAAGATAAATTTCCTCGTTGATAGAAGAGAAAGAAAACGAAAAAAAAACGTTCACAACGTTTGATTGAAAACGAGGAAGCAAAATCATCAAGTGATTGCCGAATATACTGCCCCCAATTGGGGTTAGAGACGCGAACGCTTTTTCGTAAACGGACAAATGGTCTGGCCGCTCAAACGACGTCAAGACCTCTCGCCTCTACTCCTCTACTTAACGATGACCATAAACCGATAATAGGTGAGTGAACAACAACAACGGCAACGAAAACCCTATCGTCTAATCTTTTTCTGGTCATTTAAACAGCTGAAAAAGAAAAGCAAATAATATTCGTTCATGATTTCATCAGCAAAGGTGGGAGTGCTTTGATAACCTTATGCAAGGAAGAGGGTGTTTCTTAGATTGCTCACTTCTGGTCTTTAGAAGAAGGAGGTAAAGAAAACAAAACCTAGAGTTTGTTCAACAAGAGTGTGTGTCTTCGATTATGCGAGTGTTTCCTCCGCATTTCAAAGAATTATTTTAGAAGAAGTTTCAAGCACCACAGACTGTTTTATATTGCTCAAATTTGAAACTAAAGCATTCTTGGTTTTGTTGACATAGTTTGATTGCTAATTTCTGACTTTGGTTTTACAAGCTATATAATGATATCGTTTCGCAACCTTCTACAACACAATCCTGTACAAATAACTTTCGAATAAAGTAAGAGACACGCTCTGGTTCAACAGGCTGTACCCATTCATACAAAAAAACATCTTCATAGTTGGTTTGCTACCCTATTTCTTCCAAGGAAGACAAAAAAAGCTGCAGACTGTGAACAGCACGAGAGTCGAACGAAACCGTTATTCTTGACCAAACGCCAAATGAATAACAAGTTTCAGGTCAGAAAGCCCAAGATCCCGGCATCCCGCGGACCGATCAATTGTAGTGTAATAAGCAGGAAAAGGTAAATGTCTCTCCCCGTATCTCGTTGCGAGCTTGATGCTGAATAGCAGCTCCACTTCTATGTACTAGAGCTTGAACAAACAACCGTTGCCTATATGTACGTTGTACGTACATTTGCTCAAAACATTCAATCATACCCATCAGCTTCTATGGCACACCTTCGTAAGTAACTGAAATACTTAGGGTTGGATTTTTTAAAAGCAGTTTCTATATTCAACCGGTGTTAGCTGTTAATTCTCTTTAAGAAATACTGAGCTTAGATTTAAAATGATAAAATGTATTGATTTCTAAGAAGAACCGAATCGTCCCCTATCGACCTCCCCAATGTGCCGCATGGTAGCAGTCACAGCCCTATGCTATTTAAGCAAAATTAGCCTCCTTAATTTTCCCATGATTTACCTGTCAAACAAGCGCTTCTCAACCTATGTGTTATATATAAAAATGATTCTTGGGTTACCACTCAATGATGGCCAAACCAAGTTTTATTTCATCGAATATAAATTCTATCAGTAGAAGTGGTATAACATAAACAATGAACTCCTATGTACGGTTATCAGCAGTCAAATAACTTCTTTTTAAGATGTGTAAATTTCTATCTCAAATGTGTATCACTCCGACCGACAGACTCCGAGATTTTCCTTATAATAAAAAATGAGCGAAAGCAATGACCTTAATATTACTTACCAAGTGGAATCTCTTGAAGTTACCTTGAAGTTATGAGAACCGCTTTCAAATCCACACTAGATATGCCAACTGATATGCAGGGCAGGTATCATAAAAACAGAACAACTTTTCTTAGCACTTAGAACCTAAGACCATAGATCGTCAGACCAAGACACTTTCGATACACAAAAACATCTCTGTTACCTCCTCGGAATCTCCAATTAACTGCACACACTCTTGCCGCCGCGGCTACAGCCGTTTAAATTATGCAAATTTATTTGACGATTTGAATATTCATAGAAATCACTTCGTCGCGGCATGTGAACTGAGCATCACCCACACAGGATTCACACACCATTCATTGGCACATAGGTATATCCTCCGCGGGCCAACCGGTACGCTGCTTCACACTACTAGCCTCTAGCAAACCGATGAAGATCGGCAATTTTAAAGGGCACTATACCTATGTGTTCGATCTTCGATCACTTGAAGTGATCGCTCGCTGGTCTTCTTCTCACTCGAAAAACATCACAGGAAACCTGACCGAAAATCGATTTCGTTCGTTCACTTTCTCTCGACCGATCAGCAAACCAATCGTCAACATCAGCGACCAGTTTTTGTTTGCGTTGGCCGTGCAGTGCTTTTGTTGTGGTCTTATCTGCTTTTCAGAACACAATTGCGCTCGGTTCGGGGAAGGTAAAAAACCGGAAACCACCGATGAAGATCGATGAGTCGGTCGTAAACGAATCAACGATGAATAATAAGGCTTGTAAGTTGTAAAAAAAAACACAGTGAAACTAGTTCTAATTTATGCTGGTTTGCCAGCAACAAGCAAAAACCAGTTGAACGTTGAAACTCCACCAGCGACACAACATCCAACCGAACTCTACGAAGGAAACCACACGAATGAAATGAAACAGAAACAGATCCAAAAAAATAGAGTGGGCTCCCCCACGGCCGCGAGTCGTGAGTGTATGTGAAGTGCGGGAAAGGGAGTTTTTATTGTTAGCATTATGGTCTTGGTTTGGTTCCTGTACAGCCAAACGGTTTGCGGCAACGGAGTTTAATCAAAGCGTCGAACAAGTAAGCAGTCTGTGTCAATAAAGTGTTTTTGAATCAAGAGCGAGCGAAGAGCAGTGAGATTCTTTTTTGCTCGCCGTATAAATATTGCGACTTGAGATGCCAGAAATCTTGGAATATAAATTTGTGAATTCACAAAGATGGTTGTTAAAGAACAATAAGGTTTAAGTAGCACAAAATATCGAAAAGTTTATACTTCGCTAATGAAACTTTACCGAAAATCTAGCGAATATACGAAAAACTGATTAAAATTTATTGGAATTCAATTTAAATTTTCAATTCAAACCAATATTTTTATTTGGCGCTCCTGATGGATCAGTAAAAGACACGGTAAAAGACTTGGTAAAAGTTGAAGCTGCATGAATGTGGCTGCGTACCACCGTTTTGCGGATTTTAAGTACCATTCATACAAAGTTTAAATGTGTCTGCTTATCACCGCAGAGCTATGTTTTATTCTAAATTTCTTCACCTGTCAAATATTTGTAGATTTTCAGTTAGCCTTGAAGTGTGATTTAATCAGAAATTGCCTTAAATGTTAGGCATCATGAGATCAATGAAATTCAATACTAAATTAAAACCCACGACCTAGCTCACGACTTTACCGTTTTTGTTTTTGCTTAGGTCCAACGTAGGTTCACCCATGTTCCAATCAAACGACTGTCAAAACATTTGGTTTTCATTCAGATTGAATCTAGTTTCGCTCTGAGTTGCGCTTTTTAGACAACAGGTTCGGTCTAGTTATTTTCACAGTTTCAACCCCGCTATAAGCAATGCATTGACAACCCGAAAACGTTGGTTTTTTCTCCCGAAAATGTTTGTTTATTCAGTGGTCCGATTGGAGCTAACCCAGGTTAAAAAATAAAAACGCTATTAAATATACGAGGCTAGCTCATTAAGGTGCGTTTAGATTGGCAACTTGTGTGCAACTTTTTCCAAACTGTTACCCGATGTGTCTGTGTGGCATAGACTGATCAAACCGAGAAAAAAATCTGAGAATTATTGCTACATTTGTCCCTATTTAGACTATCCAGATTTACACGATTATCACAGTCGAATCTCGCACACGATTTCGCTCAAAGAAAATGAAGTGAAAAAGAAGGGGAAGAAGGAAAAAGAAGTCCTACTCATTAGTAGATCAAACTAAAAGCCACTCTAGTGTCAGATTAACAGTGCAAAATGCGGTACGTTGCATTAAATGATTATCACAGTAGTCTAAATAGTCATAAAAGGGGCAATAAATCCCAATAGTCGACAAACATACAATAAATATATTTGGGTGATATGCCCAAGTAACCATAAGCATTAACTTAAAACCGTATATTGGAAATAAATCAGCATACTTAGTGCCAAACTACCGTATATCAGCAATCTTATTGCCTATGAAACTTATATTAACATTGTTAATGCCTAGAGGCATTAACGAAAATAGCATTAAAGAAAGCAGTATACAGTGGACCCCCGTTCGTTTGAACGATTCCTCATGCAAACTAACGGGGTTAGTTTTTAATTTAAACAACTGGTAACCCTAAATATGCTGTAACTTGTGTGAACTGGTTGTCCTGCTCTTTGTTATTGTTTTGGTGGTTTGATTCAGTTGGCAGTTGCAAGCAGCGAATATTTCATTCTCCGATCGGATTTCTACCATGATCGTTGGGAAAACGCAATGTGAAACAGTTTAAACACGGTAGATCAGCACAAACAAATCGTGTTTATGTGCATTGTCTGCATAAGCAAATGTTGTCATATTGTCAATGACGTTTGAACCATTTTTAATTTGCACGTCGTGCAAACCAACGGGGTTCAAATTAAAAAGTGTTCAGATTAAAAACGGTCAAACGAACGGGGCTCCACGGTATACGCATATAATGTTCAAAATAATGCTTTTATTGTCAATTGCAAGAAAAATTGTCTAATCAATAAGTGCGCAATCGCTCATGAAAGTGCTATTTTAGCTTAAATCGTTTCGGTCTCTTCGGCGCACTTATTGCTTAGAATACAACGGAAAAGTGCGCCGAAGATACCGAAACGATTTAATGCAAAATAGCACTTTTATGGGCGATATCGCACTTTGGATAGTAAAATTTTCCTTGCAATCAGCAATTGGGTATTTTAATTTTTCCAAAAAAGTGGATTTTTTCACCTTATTTGATAGCTCGTCGTTTTCTGAATCTAACAGTTCTTTTTTTATTTCAACTAAGTCAATATTTAATGAAAAAATTAATAAAAATCAAAAATAGAATGATTTGCTGTTTGACAGATATCAACCAAGCTGATTGATTGAAATGATGTCAGAAGTTCTCTCCCTCGCTTCTATCTTTCTGATAGAGCTCTTCATGACCGAGCTTTTGACAGCTCCCATATGAAACCTGTATCGTCCGATGACCATAGTTTATCTATTCACTGTGTTGTCTGAGGTGAGCTGAGAAGAAAAGTGGGTTACTTTTCAGCTATCGTCTTATCCCAAAAAAAAATTTAAATTAAAAAAATGCTATTTTTATTACTTTCACTCGTCAAATTTGAAAAAGTCTTCATGTGACGATACAGTAACATCATATGTTACCATAATATGTGAAAATTTATATACCGCTAAAATACCCAATTACAAATGCCTTAGAATAAGTCGTAAGTGTTAATAAATTTCTTGTATTTGACTCCATATTTTGCTTTTCAACGACTACTATTTCTGCCCTCTTCTACTTAACAAATGCTGTCTTTTTCTATCATGTTGGTTTTGCATGACAGGTAGTTTTTATATGAGAGCGAATGTCACCGAGATTTAAATACGACTAATTTCAACCCGCTCATTTATATCAGCTGTGGTTGAGGTAGCAAATGTGCAGGGAAATGAAAAAGGCTGCATGATATTTACGAAAAGTTTTCTGAGTGTAGGTATGGATCAAGGTATGAAGCATTCCACCACGCACACATACAGTGGACCCCCGTTCGTTTGAACGATTCCTCATACAAACTAACGGGGTTCGTTTTTAATTTGAACACCTAGCAACCCTAAATATGCTGAAACTTATATGAACTGGCCGCCCTGCTCTTTGTTATTGTTTTGGTGGTATGATTTAATCTCGTTTAGTTAGTTACAAGCAGCGAATATGTTATTCTCCGATCGGATTTCTATCGTAATAGTAGAATCAATATATATAGTATGCCAGTGTCGCTGTTTTTCTATAGGACTCATTGTGGTAAACATGATGCTAACAATCTGTATGAAGTCTGTGAATCGGGAACTTCGTTGTCAAAGTTGCTCATTGTTATATATCTGTTCTTTATCTGTGCGCTGGTTGGTGCTGTCATCAGTGCGTTCTCCGCTGTGTTTTTATGCCAGTGAAATGGTTTTAAACGTTCTTTTTCTTTTCGTCCGGATGAATAGAATCCCACAGCTGCGCGCTTTCGCACCGACTTTTTCAGAAATTTGAATCAAGCGAAGTTTCCAATCACATTATTTGGCAGCCATAATTGAAATTTTAAACTGGTTGCCAAAGTTTGACAATGAGATTCCTCTTTTGATGAATCTCAGGCACACACACATTTGCATATATAATGTAAATACATTATCTGAACATGTGTGATGTTTACCACGCGCACTGCAGCGACACTGGCATTCTATATATATTGATTATACTATCGTAATCGTTGGGAAACGAAATGTGAAACTGATTAAACTAGGATTAAACACGCTAGATCAGTACAAACAAATTGTGTTTATGTGCCTTGTCTGCGAAGGCAAATGATGCCATGTTGAGAATGACATTTGAACCATTTTTAATTTGCACGTCGTGCAAACCAACGGGGTTCAAATTAAAAAGTGTTCAGATTAAAAACGGTCAAACGAACGGGGGTCCACGGTATAAAGATTTTTTGACATTTACTGGGGCCCTTGCTGAGGATGTTTGCAGTAGGAATAATATCAACAACATCAAATTTCAAACTCCCGGATCCTCTCCTCCACTCTTTGCTCCCCTCTAACTTCCTATACATAAATGTGTCTCAGCCACCCCATCGACATCTCTATAACGAGCTGCAGTGAACGTCAGCGACAACATGTCCTGGGCTCAAAATTTGACAGCGGGCCCAAATCAGACTGCTGGCAGTTGAGTGAAATGCAGTGCTGACATGCTATCTCATTTTCGCACACACGAGATGTTGGCGGCAAAAACATGGTTGCCTGCCGATGGTGTGGTCCCAGCTAATGTCATTCTCGTTAGTGACGAAACCGCAAATTACTTCATGGGTGCAAAGGGTAGATGCTTTCGCCCTTCTGTTAATTCTGACTAATTAATATTGTCATCATTATCTGGCAGCTTTGGTTAGAAATATTCATCAGAACGCATCCAATAAAATATAAACAAAATAAAACAGCACTTCTGGCTGGGTTTTGGCTTTTGCATCGATTGTTTAACATCCGGGTTGTTGTGTCCTGCATATTATTTAATCGATTTTATTGGACTGTTTCCAGGTTTAAAACCAGTTGCTAACAAATATTTTTGTGCCATTAGCTTATTACAACATATACTCGTATGACTCGTATAAATGTTCTCCAAATCATGTCTAGATATTTGGAAAGAAGAAAGTCAACAACTAGGGATCGTTACTTTCTGCAAGGACTTGGACGTGGCCCTCGGAAGCAGCGGGGTGCCCGTGGGACAAATTACGGAGTTCTGCGGGCCTCCCGGTAGCGGAAAGACGCAGCTGTGGTGAGTTTTTTTTAATTAACCAAGATATTTTATTGAATCTGTGCGGCTGAAAACGGTTGGTCGAGTTCAGGTTGATTTTGAGCCGCAAGCTTATCAAACTTTTTTCTGATACAAAGTTATTGCCTTGATCAAAAATATGGGGTCAATTGCACATGAACAATTCGAAAAGACCTAATTTGTTGGAATTACTACTTTATGACGCCACAGACAGCAAGTTTATGTGAAGTAAATATACCTATTTTGGTTAATTGTATGTTCATCGTTACACAAATTTCAAGCATTCAACTATCGGTAAGCACTCAGATACCGGCCGAACTAGGAGGCTTGGGTGGCAAAACAATGTTTTTCGATACAAATTTTGGTTTCACTCCTCAAAGGTTAGAAGGTCAGTATTAGTGTCAGCAAACTAATCTTTTAATACCTCTGATCTCTGATATAGTTCTTTTTAATCTACTCAGAAATGGCAACTGGATGTGTTCAGCACTGTCAAAAGCTCGTAAGTGTACATAGGAAAGGTTTAGCTTACGCTATCAGGGATTTCACAGTAGACAAACTAATGGATGGAGTTTACTATAAACATATCCAACAATGTTCGGAACTCCTAGACGGAATCAATTCTCTGGAACGGTTGTTGAGAGCAGAAGAGAAAGTAGGTAACGCAGTAAGGTAACGATGAAAGTTTTTGTAATCTTACTTTTTTTTAGATTAGGCTTGTTGTACTAGATTCAATGTCGTACATCATCAGAAACAATATAGAAAACACAATGGAACGGATCAGGATAGGGTATCAAATTTTAACGAAACTGCATGCTTTGGCCAATCAGTATAAATGTGCTGTAAGTAAACCTCGAAAAGCTCTCACCTGATTTTTGCATGCAATTTAAAGGAAAGCGAAAACGTTTTGGTTACCTTACTTTATCAAAAAACAAGATTTCAATTATAAAGCGTAGGCATTTAATTTTTAGGTGATAATTACCAACGACGTAACAACCAGATTCAATCCAAACGATCCGAGCAGTAGCATGGTAGTGCCTGCACTTGGGGAAAGCCACAGTCACAAAATCAACCAAAGAATCATTCTTGGTCCGTCTAGCAATAGAGACGATGCACCAGGAACCATTTTAGCCTCTATCGGTAAAAGTTTGCTTCGGCCTTCTGCCACCGTTAAGTTTCACATCACCGAGGCGGGTATCAGGAGGTTTCGGAAAAAGTGATTATCCCAAGGTACCACATCAATGTGCTTTTATTGTGACCGTTTTTCGGCAGATAAATGATGCTTTTCTGGTTTATTTTGTTAAATAAATTTCGATTTTAATACGAATATGGTGGGTTGCTTGTTTGAATTAAAAGGACGCAATGGTCACTAAAACGTCTCGGTAGTCACCGCTTAGATCGTCCTAGAAAGAAAATGTTATACTTTGGTGAGTTTTGACCCAGCGTTACGTTTGGGAAACGTGCCTAATTGATTATGTGAACAACAGAACCTATTGCAGATTTAGATTCGACCTAGTACAACTTAAAGGATGTCATCAAAACCAAATTTTTAGACAACAAAGCTATTAAAGCCAGTTCAACATAGATATGGGAGATTTTCTCCATTTGTGTTAATTTGTGCGACAGTTTCAAATACAATCTTTGCAAATTTATCAATATTTTTGTGTAGTCCTTTTTACAACACATCAGATCTATATAATCCCGAAAAAAATCTTAAAGAAGATAAATATTCATGAAACATTAAAACAAAACATAAATAGAATGAACATAGATATTTAGGGATTGTTGCACTACTCTATGCTTCCATTGGGTGATTAATCCACAGCGCTCTAGATCTAGTAGGAGGCCAGTTCGGCAAGCAGGTCGCCCAAATCGCTTCCCAAGTCGTCCTATTAGGGGAAGTGGGAGAACAAACCGAATTATAGTTATACATATAGTTCGTAGTTGACCAACATTATTGGCGTAAAACAAAAGCTACACAAGCCCGAAACCAAGTTATTCTATTCGATGGACTATTGAAATGCAGGTCTATCAAATTTGGTGTAATCTAATCTTTTTTTCTGATCTTCACAGCAAAATTGCTTCTTTAACATTAGTAGGAGGCCAGTGTTGCCAACAGGTCACCAAGATCACCGTCACAATCCTCCTGGGAAAGAAACAGAAGGAATGAGAGGTGCTCATTAGCCAAATTCTTGAAGTTTATTTCATACGCAAGCGCCTTTCTATGAAGGCAAATTTATAAAAAACGTTTTTTCTGTTCAGTTAATCGCCTATAATAATTTTTCAATTGTTAAGAACCAGGGATGGTCCGATCACTTTGATTCAATTTTGACTCACTTGACAGTACTGTCTCAGCCGAGCAAAATAGGACAAAGTTAAGTATGGGACATTTGTAGAACTAGTTATTATCTACAATTTTGGTGAATAAAGAATTCCTGTATCCTTTATATCTACGGTGTTACAATACATACTAGTACCTCTTTAGTAACTAAGTGAACGTTCATTTAGTCACTAATGAGTTACTAGCGTTGTTGCGCCGTAACTGCAAAAGATACAGCAAAACTTTATTCAGCAAAATTGTAGATAATAACTAGTTCTACAAATGTCCCATATGTAACTTTGTCAATTTTTGCTCTGCTGAGACGGTACTGTCAAATGAATCAAAATTGAGTCAAAGTGATCGGACCATGCCTGTTAAGAACTAATAATAGCTACGGCGAACAACCAGTCAATAATTTATTCGCATCGGAAATGAGAAAACATCACCTATGTGGATGTACTTTTAGTATTTGTAGATTTAAAAAAAATTACAACCCCCATTTTCTCTGAACGGAAAAGGACAGTTAACTGTCTGTGTTGTAGAATATTTATTTATTTAAATATTAGTTATTATATGTAAATAAAATCCGCATTTTAAGTGGAATGGTGAATGACATATCATAAAACATTTCAAAACATTAAATGCAATATAGCCAATATAATTTCAGTTGTAAAAGCCACTTGTGGCGCTCTAATATGCTGCCATATGGTACAGAAGCAGCGCATTCTCGCCTTCAAGGTCCTCCTGTGGAGATTCCAAATGGAAAATACGATCCATATTCATCGAAATATAATTGTACACATAGCAATTTAACAGCAAAAAATAATGAAAAACCGTTCGGTAAATATTGCATTTATAGATCCATTAAATTTTGATAATTTCCACCAAAAAAAACAGTGCGCTTGAAGTAAATTTCTACCTACACAGAAGAATGATTGCTGATTAGATCGTTACATGGAATGTGTTTGATAAGTAAAGGTTAGTTACATAAAACACGAAAAAAGCTACTAGAAATATAGAAACTAAAAATGGCATTGTTTCGCAACATTTTATTTTCGCTCTCTCGGCTTAACATTATTTAAATAGAAAACAAATTTGCAATGTCGTACATGCTAAGTCTGAGTTCGTTATATCTCCGTTTACGTAGTAAGTTATTGCTGAACATGGTGAATATTTCGAGAATAAGGCATTTTTATTAAGGCTGTCGTGTCGACCCCAAAAACAGGTCGTGTGGTGATGTTGGTGCAAATTAAGAGAAAAAAAAGGTCGCCCATTCGTTGCAAGTTGCAAACAATAAATCATCGCAAGCCATCCATTAACAACAATAGCATTTGTGTGTTCGGTCTGTTCGGTAGGACTCTGCGGTTTACACATATCCGGAAATGGCCAACAGAGCACGTTTGTAATCGCCCGATGTGTCGCCCTGCAAGAAGTGTCAATTTTGATAATAACGTTTGTATTTACAAGGCTTGGTGCGTTCTAGGAACGATAGTAAAAAATGAGTTAAACAAAAAATTCTTTGACGTTTTATCTACAGAACAAGATGTTTCTCAAGACGAGTCTTGTTTAAGACGTTCAAATCAAGCTGACTAATTAAGCGTGAGCGATTTCTATACAGATCGTGCAAGACTTTCGTGGTGAATGGCTTTGACGGGTTTATTTTCTCATTGAAGGTTCAAAATAAAATACGGCACATTATCCTAATTGAAATTAAAATTCTGCTAACTAGATAAAGACAGAAAAATCAGTGCAAATCTATATCTAGAATAGAAAGTGCAACAAAACACATGTTAAATGTGATCGAATTCATGCACTGTTAATACAGGCTCTTGAACATAACAAAGCAAAGCAAAGCCTAGGTGCTACATTCCGTTATCGAAACTTGACCTTCTGTTTTTATACGACAGACTTCGCAGCCAGCTGTTAGAGTGCAGGACAATTGCAGGGCCAGTTGCTACGATCCTATTGACGCTAACAGCCTCTCCCAGTCGAGATTCGAACATACGACGACTGGCTTATTAGGCCAGCGTCATACCTCGGAGGCAACTGGGAGGTTCTTGAACATAACACATTTAACAAATAAAATAAATTTTCGGACAGACTGGCCCATAGTACGGGCAGCAAATAAGAGTGAATGACTGAAGTATAAAATGCTATGTCCTGCTTGCTATCTCCAAAAAAGCAAACCCATCATCGTGGCCCTAACAAGACAGCATGCCGAAAAAAACTTACAAGAACAATATAAACGTACGAACGAACGGTAGAAAACGTTCGGCGAGGGTTCTATCAAACGAAAATTTTTAAGAAGGCGTACGACTTAGTTAAGCGAAATGAGTTATAAAAACAAATTGTTTGACCTCCTCCAACGGTCTTGCGCGCCTTGGGCGTCTGGTCCCATGTCACAGGTTGCTCTTGACGGCAATTCCACTGCAAGGCAGAGCATCTTTTCTAAAGTTAGTGACCGGCGGCACTCCATGACGGGAGCGGCTTACAACAGCGTCTAACCCGGAGCGGACGGCTTAATCAATAAATGTGTTGTCCTGTGTCGTTGTAGGTGGAACCAGCACTTCGACAAACACCTGAATGGCGCCCAGGCGGAGAACAATGGTGGCGGGGAAAGCGAAGCAACAAACAGGGAAGACATGCCAGCCCCAACGATAGGCGAAGTTAAGGAGGCCATCATGCAGGCAAAGACCATCAAATCAGCTGGCAAAGTTGGCATCGGAGCGGATCTTATTGAAATGGGACTAGAAAGCTGGCCGTTTGTAGGCACCGGCTAGTTATTAGAATTTGGGATATGTAACTACTACCGGAGGAGTGGAAAGATGGGGTTATCGCCCGATTTATAACAAGGGCGACCGGCTTTGTCGAAGGTCGGTCAACAACGGATCAAATATTTACACTGCGGCAGATCCTCCAAAAGGGCAGTGAATACAGAGCTCCCACGCGCTATTTGTTCGTTGACTTCAAAGCCGCATATGATACCATCGACGGGAAAGAGCTATGGAAAATCTTGGACGAGAACAGCTTCCCCAGGAACCGCATCAAACTGATTTATTTTTCAATGAATGGTACACAATGCTGTGTTCGGATTTCGGGTGGATTGTCAAGTTCATTTGAATCACATAGAGGGTTACGTCAAGATGGCGGTCTCTCATGCCTGCTATTCAAGATGCGGGGCACGATCTTCAACAAATCTAGTCAACTCATCTGCTTTGCCGATGATATGGATATTGTCGGCAGAACATCTGTGGCGGTGGCTGAACAGTACACCAGACTAAAGCGCGAAGCAGAAAAGATTGGGTTAAAGGTAAATACGTCTTAAATTAAAGCACATGTTGGGCAGCGGAACCGAGGCCGACCGACGCCGCTTGGGCAGTAGTATAATGATCGACGGCAATGAGTTGGAGGTAGTCGACGAATGTGTCTACCTTAGCTCACTGGTAACGGAGGACAATGATACCTGCCGTGAGATTCGGAGGCGTATTATCAGCAGAAGTCGTGCTTCACAAGCAATTGCGGTCGAGCAGACTAATTCCCCGTACAAATTGCACCCTATACAAGACGTCGGTTGTTCTCTACGGGCATGAAATACGGACAGTGCTCGAGAAGGACCTGCGAGTCATCGGAATTTTCGAAAAACGAGTGCTATGAACGATCTTTGGCGGCGTACAGCAGAACGAAGTATGGAGGCGGAGGATGAACCATGAATTCGCACAGCTCTATGGTGAACCCAGTATCCAAAAGGTGGCTAAAGCTGGACGGATACGATGGACAGAGCATGTTTCAAGAATGCCGGACAACTGCACTGCAAAGGCGGTGTTTGCCTAAAATTCGGTAGGAATAAGACGACCAGGAGCGCAGCGAGCAGTATGGTTAGACCAGGTGGAGCGAGATCTGGTCGAGAGTACTCGGTGTCCGAGGAATTGGAGAGCGGTAGCCTACAACTTAGTTAGTTGGAGAAACCTTGTTCAACCGGCTTTGTCTTAGGACGGCAAGCGACTCAAGTAAGTGAGTAAGTTGCCTCGAACGCTAAAACCCTGATAATCTTAGGTGGATACAAGAACTACTAACAAAAAATCAACTCGAAACATTCTGCATGCATGCCAGGACAAGTTGTAAGAATGGTACTGGCTCGAGATGCGCAATGAAGCCTCTTGTTCAAGGGCACTTCCTGGTTGTAGTTGAAAAGTGTAAACAGCCTAAAATGGAAAAAGGGCGAAAATTCCGACACTCAAGCACGGATAATAAGCGAAGTGAATGAATGAAGTGCAGAATACTGAAAAAAAATACTTGAACGACCACAAGACATTCAATTATATCTAAAAATGTCAATCCGTCAATTTTCAAACGAAAAATTCTGCTGTCAACTCTTGATGGCAAGCTGAAAAATGTACTGAGGCGTAGCCTTAAGAATTGCGAGATTCACCAAGTATGCAAAAACGTTGAACGCCAAAAAAGTATTGTGAAGTTGATAGAATACAACAGGCCATAGTGAGCTGGGCATGTAGCAGTGATGTCAAATATTGGATGTTCCACCAACGAAGATGATATTCAGTAGAGACCCGGATCGAAACCAAAGAACTCATGGCTTAAGCAGCGCGTGTTAAGGGCGAATGGAGACGTATAACTCAGGACTTAACATTCGAGGATCGAACCCTGGATTCGATAAAAGAACGAGAATCGGTTTGCCATTTGTTAGTTGCCGGGAAGCGCCAACTAATCAATCAAATGTTTTGGAGACATAAATTCGTTGATAGTCGTACCATTTTGTGTTAAAATAGTGTTCTGCATGTAATATACACGGTGACTAGACGCGGTAGTAGTTTATAAGTATGATTTATTGACAATTATTGTTGGGAATAGGTAGTGAAAAGCCAGAGAAACCTAGTTCTCTAAGATCAAAAGTTTTTCAGCTTTCTGTACTGTTTAATTGCTTACACTACCCCTGAGTCATATTTAATACTGCAAGCTTTTCAATGTAATAAAAGCATAGCAAATATGCAAATAGCCAGGAGATTAGGAAGAGATTATTTAATCTTCCTGGAGAGCTAGGAAGATTAAACACTTGCCTTTCAATGATGTGTTTGAAAGCGAATATTTTATAGTAAAAAATGAGCGATGAAAGAAGGACCCCTCATACTTCATGTGCAAAATTGAATTGTTTTAGGCAATAGTTAGTTTAACATTTACAGTCAACCCGTCAACTACCAATAAAAGCTGTGAATACTAATAAAACGCAAACTTTCGTAATTCTACGTCAAGGGTGGGATGCGCTCTTAGGATAATGCCCTTCAAACTCTTTCTCATGGGAAAAAATGTCTGATACTGATAGAGTTAAATTCTTTCAAAAACGAGTTAAAATGACATTTGGAAGAACTGAAAAGTCCGAGATTAAAATATTACGTTAGGAAATTTGCCACTTGAATTTTGTCTCAACTTAGAATATAGAGTGGTTTCTTAAATATGTTACCCTGGTAATCTGCTGGTCCAACGCACTGAATATCCAAAATTTATATGTTTGTATGCCAGCGCACAAATTTCCTGAATATTCGTTGGCTTTGAGAATTTCTTAAAGAATTATCTCTATGGGGATATTATTTGGAGTTTTCCAACATTATAATATGATGTGATTTTCCTCAATGTTTTGAAATAAGTTTAACGTTCTACAACATCGAAAGAAGTAGCGAAATTATAAGCATGCAATTATGAATGATTGTGAATACATGATCTATTAAGCTACCTCCCGGAACGAACAAAGCACCATAGAAATCCATATCTAAGCCGTTCATTATCATTCACATAATCAACAGTCCGTTATAATGCGTGGTTTTGAGTGCAAAAATATCGAAAGTAAAGGAAAGTGTATGTGTAGGGAAAATATTTGATAACAGATGTGAGTTAAACCGATTGTATCATAGCCCGTACTGGCACGGAAGCCACGGTCCGATACACGAGCGGAAGATATTAGATAGGATTAGACACTACCCCAGACAGAACGGGCCGAAACTTTATCAAAAATATTTACCGGCGGCTTTAGAATCGAAACAAAATCAACTAAGCAGCGCTTGGTAGCGGATATTTACCTTAATCCATGATTCCAGCGACTTTCCGTACATCTCCTGGAAAGCTTCCTTGATGTCGCCCAAATCGATCTCGGAGCGGCTAACGATAATACGAATCAACGTCTTATCGTTGGTTCCCAGTCCGGCCATCGAATGATGCAATCGCTTGGCAAAGTATGCAACCTTCGATCGGACACAACGTACTAAAAACATAACATTATCAGCATAAACTTAGAATGAACTCGTCACCTACCCCAATACTCACCAATGGCCTTAAAGCCTTCCTCGACGGCGCCACTGAATTCACGCTTAATAGCATCCTCGATCGGATGACCAGCGAGGTTTTCGTAGGCTTCGAATACAGCACGCAATTGCTGGTACGATCTGGTGACCAAAATCTGGTTGAAAATGGACTCATCTGTTCCCCACTGGCCTTCGCCGGCGTCAAACAAACCCTGGGCATCAGCTGCAGCTGCACCTTCATCAACACCCTGTAACATAATTCTAGAGTTAAAGAATTTTTCCATCATCGTAAACGTCGTACACACTTACAGTATTTTCATCGCGATTACCCTGAACCAGCGAGACACACAAACGCTTGAATGCTCCACTGGTATCGCCCTTCAGATCGGATTCCAACGAGACACCATACAGTTGCTCGTAAAACTCAGCAATAGTTTTAATGCCATAGTTGGACAGGGTGCACAAAATCTCGATGATAGCTTCCTCGTCGGTACCGATACCAGAGATGGCGTCGTGCAGCTCCTTGGCATAAAACTGTGGCAACGGAGTCATCAAAGCCAGAATAACATCCTCGAATTTGCCGCCCAGTTCCGATTTCAGATCGCTAATTAAATCCTTGCCGTAGGCTGTCTTGAAAGCCTGTGAAATTTCCAAACGCTGCACAATTCCACGACGAGCCAGAACTTCAATGATGGCCTTCTCGTCGGTTCCGAAACCTTTCATGGCCTTGCGCAACGTTGCGGCATCCTCGGTGGCGTCGAACGGATCGGCCGGGTAGACCGTCGGGGTGCACTACAAAACGTGATATTTCATGAAAAAACTTAGATTGGGTACTTTCATTGTTCAGTAGGTGTCATTATAGTAAATAGGTTAAATTGTGTCATTATTGCTATTAGCCCCAATTAATGCGACTGATTGGTTCCCTACTGTTTGTCTTCACTCACCGGTATCGTAACATACTCATCTACAATCGGTTCCACTTCCTCCTCGTCGTATTCGTCATCTGAGTCGGACATTCGGCCTATCGAGTCAAACTTGTCGTACAAATATATTCTCGACCCACAATGGCGCGGCCCACGCAGAAGCCCGCGTGTTCTCTGCATAAGCTGTCCACATGAATTATTCAGCACCTTTCACAGCAGTGGGAAAGCGTGAATTTGGAGCACGAATTATTCACATGTTACATGTCTCTACTCGTTCCTACCTTCTACGCCCTACGTTTGACACAACCCATGCAGCATTCCCATGATAGGTCTATACAGTGGTGAACTACAGATAATGAGCATAACTTTACGAAATTTTGGGCCACAACTTTTTCCGATCACATTTTGACTGGTTGTCGGATTATGTGGGCCGCACCTACAAACTAACAGCAACATCATTTATCAGCGTTGCCCTTTCGGTGTGTATACTAATGCCAACGGTAGCGGTGGAGGGCGAAGTTTTCTTTCTACCGTTTTTCCGCACAATTCGATTTAGTGTTACTGTGAGTCGAATAGTAAGCGAGCGGAATGCCGAAGAGCGAAATAGTAATAACGACTTGCCGGTAGTCAAGGCTAAATGAGTAATTTCTGGGAATTTTGTACGCGCCGGGGAAGAAAAAAAAAAGTAGAAACTAATCAATACCACGGTGAGATTCAGTTTCTCCGTTAGAGGTGCTGCTTTGAAAGGGGGGAAAACTATAACGACTTTCGCGGTGTTCAAATTTATTGTCATGAGAATGGGGGCGACATGTTTTGGATTTTCCCGCCAGTAATGTGTTGAAAACTATAGAAAAGTAGGTTTCAAATTTAATTATTTTAGAAAGTAGTCTCAACTTCGCATTAATTAAAAAAATGAAATCTTATCAAAAAGCGATTATTTCCTGTCACCAAATCACAGTAGCGTTAATCGAATTATTTGATTTATTGGGCGATGTACACACGGCTATCTGTAGTAGCTGTTGTGGACATAAATGCCGTATCTGAAATGCACTAGCTAGATTATCACTGATTCGCAAAACTCAATAAAGATATTTTTAGCACACCATAACTGAATGGTCTATGTTTAAAATACTGCGTATTGTATGCAGTTGCCTACATTTTAGGTGATATTAAGAAATATGACAGTTTTCACAGATTGTCTAAATCTCAATAATAACGCTTTTAGTAGATAAGTTAAAGGCTTATATATCAATGCAATTGGTTATGTCAACACGACACGGAGTCATAATTTGAGGAGAAACTCAAAATACTGAAATTTAATTTCCGGTCAGTGAGTGTCCTGCTGATATATTGAAATATGGGTAAGAAATCCGGATGCTGCAGTTGGATAATAGGCAAAAAGGCATAAACTTGCAATGAATGTACGGGTAGAGAATTTCTATATTTAGATTTTGCTAGAATACATGAAGCATACGGAAATTAATCTGGACCAGCGCTCTGTAGCAGTCATATTACATCTAAACAAATACTCTCTTAATCTCTTTAAGAACTAGGTCATTTCTATGCACTGGAAAAGCGACTTCTGCCTATCAACCGAAAACACACAACTCCTCTCTTTTTTGCCAGATCGAGATCTAGAGCATTTTTCAGAAATAAGCAGTAAATCTTGTAATTTACTTGACTCTATCATAACGTACAATCATTTCAATGTATACAACCCAAACTTATGAATTTGTTCGAAAATAAATAGGTGTTCACTTTATGAAATGAACAATTCTTATTTATTGATTTTAAAACAGTATACGATACAGTCGAACGAAACCAGCTATGGCAGGTAATGGACGAACATGGTTTTGCGGATACACTAACGCGACTGATCGGAGCAACATTGGATTCTATTATGTTTCGTGCGGATCTCGGGGACACACTCGAGTCCCTAAGTGACGCGGCAAAGGATTAAACAAGATAAGTGTTTATCTTGAATACCTTTCAACATCGCTTTTGAGAAGGTGATCCGATGACGGGGCATCGAAACTTATAGGCCTTGCAGCTAACTTGGATGTTATGGCGATGGCGAAGGTAATCAGTCTACATTAGACTGAAAATGGTGCTAGGCGGATTTGGCTAAAAATAAATACGTCGAATATGAAATATATATGCACTTCGCAGAACGTTACGATCAAGTTATGCATACGCCGCCTCCAAAACCCTTATTAAGCCTGTAGTTGTTTATGGATTTGAAACGGTAGGCCGGTAGATTATGGTGGCTACTGGCTACCCTATATGGCATAAAGCCAATTGGCACAATAGATAATTTAGCTAGATTTTGTTGTTTGGTGCTAACTTACACACAGCAATTGACAATTATTCCTATGAGGCGAATCAATACAAGGACCAAGAGAGAATAACTCGTAGTCGGTAAACCTACTAAAACGAATAAGCCAAAAGTGATTCGCTGGGCACCGGATGGAAGACTCAATTCAGAAGCAGAAAGCACAACTCAGTGGTCAACGGTAAGCGATGCTCGATAATTTTTCGCATGATGGAGGTGGCGCTTCATGTGAGAAATCAATAGTTGGATACTGTGGTGTTTCTCGATAAAGAGTCCTTGACTACGTTGGTCAGTCGATTCAGTGGCTAGTCTCCAATCGTCACTTGGACCAGTAATATCAACCCCATTGAAACAATTCTAGGAAGGTGGAATTGATGATTTCCGCGAGAGGATCGAAGGAAGAGTTTCTGTTGTTTAACGGCAGAATCGTATCGGAGTTGCAGCTGCCAAAACAGAACGTACGGTTCGCGGATGTTGTAAAGCGCTATCACCATTTGGCTGGACTTCCCGTGGAAGACGATCTATTGTTTATTGTTTATTTGTTACCAATCAACAGACCCAGATGGTCCTAATGATGCTTTAAGTATACTATAAGCGGTACTCACGACCCTTGTCGACTTAGATAATCTATACTTGTTCGCGCCGCTGAAGTCAAGAGTCGCCAAACCTGGTGACTCGATCACAGTTCGGTCGAGACTTGGATGCACAATCTACGGTTCGAGTTCGAGGAAGAAAAAGCCGTGCATTCACACTTTGTAGCCGTCGCGGATCCATTTCGATAAAACGCTTAGCTTAAGCGTGACTCCTTTCGGAGGTTACCGCCAAGATCAAGTTTGCCCGGATGAGACTGCTTTTTTACAATCTGATTGGGTTGAAATTGCATGACATGACTCAGAATCAGCAGTATATATCCGAAGATGCAGCAGTTACTTCATTCACTTCACCAGAACCTGTTCATGAGCAGGTCCAGTCCAGTCCAGCTATAATGCTGCTTATAAAATCCTCAAGGCGACGACGATAAGAGTAGAGAATCATTATGAAACGGGGTTACTGTGGACAGATGATACGCGCCGGTTTTCCGATAGCTATCCGATGGCCGTTCGGAGGATGAAAGCACTTCGGCGGAAACTGCAAAAAGATCCAGCATTGAATCAGGGGACCAAGTGGTTTGGTGAAACTAAGCCTTTGCGATCCGGAGATTTGATGTATGTGCATATGCACTCTTAAATGATTCTACCCGTACCCGTTATACACTTTTAGGGCATTTTGAGTAGTTTCAACCTAGTTTTAGCTAAATCCGACCTATTTACGGGTAGAATCATTTAAGAGTGTGGGGATGGGAATAACCAGAATTGCTGGATTCGTGGAGAGGAACCCATTATGTCGAGTGATGGAAGGATCCGACAGGCCTGGGTACAAACGAAAAATGGATGTTTCAAGTGGGCAACTGGGAGATTTCGGAGGATAACTCGGATCCGTGTTGGATTTCCGGCGCAGGGTTTCTGGCAGAGGAATTATGTCAATTGGCGTTATGCCAAATAGTATGAAGCAAACTGACTTTATGCCAAATGGGCGGCCCCCTCAGACGACAGAGCGGCGAAAACGGTTTTCTTCAAAAGCACCGCCGACACCAGGAACAAACGACCAAAGCGACTTACAACTTAAAAGGTGTGAATGAGGAGGAAGAATAGGAAGCCAAGGTTCTAATCTGATCCTACTTCTCAGAGAAGAAGAATGCATCAAAAACTGGGTGGTCTGTTTGGCACAAACTAGCTCTCCTATCTATGAAATTGATTGAACATACATCGCTAGCCATTATGCGGTCAAAATTAGAAAGAGTTGCATCATTGCCAAGACTTTCCCGAGTAAGAGTTTCTGTAAATGTCTAGTTGTTCTATGGCTTATTAAGTACTAGATTTATGCTTGTGCAGGCAAAAACTGCAACTACCCATATTTGTCTAGACATCTGAGCTGGAAATAAAAAAGAAACTTCTAAACAATCATTCATAAGCCAAGATCTTGGAAGCTGAGCCTTGGTTGTGGAATTTGCTCTGCAATATTTGAGATTCCTTTGAGAATCGCATCGATGTGGCAATTTTTATTGGAATTCTGAGTTTCGATGAATCTAGATTTCAGCTTGTGAAAAACATATGGGTCATTCCACGGGAAATTTACAGTCAAATTTTTTTTTCTCTTCGGAATATTTTTTTTACGTTCTTTGTTCAAAAAAAAATCGACTCGTATTTTTGTATTTCGATGTTACTGTTGGAATTCGCAAGATATGATTTTTAAAGTATTGTAATCCGAAAAAATCATTATTTTTTAAATACTGATTGTAAACATAGTTTGTAATATTGAAAAATGACTTTCTACCAGATGTGTTCACTACTCCACAAGCTTTCAAAATTGATATACCATACCTCCTCTCGATTGTTTTTCAATAGTTAAATAGTGCACTTTTATAAACAATTGCAATTTTTTCAAAGTTGGAACTTTTTTTCTCGACTTTTTTTATTTTAAAATATTTGTTCATCTTTCTCGAAGAAGCATGCAAAATTTGGAAATGGAGAAATGGAAACTCTAGAAGCTATGAATTTTTATATCGAAGCGCGCACGATTTTTTTAACAAAGAACGTAAAAAAAATATTCCGAAGAGAAAAAAAAATTTGTAAATTTCTCGTGGAATGACCCATATACAAAATATTACCTAGAATGCGTACCTCGTGTAGGGCTGTGCTCTGATTTTACTTAATTGGCTGTATCACCTCAACCATACTAAATTTGAAAATGTTTTGTATGAAACACTTATTGAGCTTATTATTATCTACAAAACTTTTGAATTAAGTATTGCTCTTTTTTTTAAAGGCACACTTCCGCTTAATGATTCCAGTTTTTAAAAACAAAACAAGCATACCTACATAAACTATAGCTGTTGGTTCTGTTAACTTCAGCAAAATTCAACATTCGACTTTTGCTTTTCATTCATAACAGACACTAGCAAAATGAATCGGTCGTCAATGGCAACCACGACGCTTGTATGAGAAGAGCGAGAATTTTAAAAATGATTCAGATACACAACCTCCAGCGGATTAATAAGAACAAGCAGTAAATAAAACGATGACACAATCATGTTTATTAGATACATTCTTCAATATGTACTTGTAAGTAGATGTATCAGGAATTTTTTACAACCTGCCATTAATAAGGCGGGCATGAGTCCGATGATACAAACTTGTATATTTTGTCATTGGCTATGAAAGACCTTGTGTTTCAACAGAAAACATTAATGACGAATAACGTTAAACCGATCAAGAAACTCACACACCCCAACGTGAAGAATCATCAAGCTTTAGCTCAACATGAATTTTAGTAGAATGAGAATTTTGGAATGAAGCAGATCGCATCACATAACCGTCACAATAATTAATTATATACACAATAATTTTAATTCTTCTCTAGTGTAAGAAACATTACGAACATCTTAAGTATAATTCTAATTGAAACATTGACTAGAAATTTTTTCGGGCTGTCCTTGAACTTCGGTCAGCCGGTTGGTCAGCTCCGTTGCGGTACTTTAACCAACTCTAACTGCGCAATAAATTGCGAAATGATGAATTGCTGCTAAACGCAACACCAACCGGGGCTCATGGGATGGGAATTTGGAAATAACCTGTACATAGATTTCCTACAGGTTAGATTCGTGCCTCCAGCTGAAGTCCCACTATTGAAATAGTTCTAGATGCCTCAACATGCAACATCAATTATCGTTTCATGCTGATGGCCTATTTTATCGCCCGTTTACCCCACGCTGTTCGCTTGATTTTATTGATTGAACGTGTCAAATTAAAATAGTTGTCAGTAGATCCTTTGTGTTCCTATTACAATTTCGTAGTACATACATAACTGAGCGAATTAATTACTAAATTTCAATACATCTAAAATCTCAGGCTCAGCTTATTGTACCCCATCATGCCCTTCGGATAGGATATCCGCTCTTCTCGTGTCGGCGTCGATAAGACTAGACACAGACTGTAACTGTCTACGTTGCGGGGTGAGCATAACATAGTATAGAAAATGGGACAACGAATGACCCTACCATGAATATCCATTACTGTATTGAATAATTCTGTTTGTTTTTTTTTCTACGAAACATCTCTAGGGTTTTACAACCACAACCATTGAGATAACCTTACTGGAAATTTTGAATGTCTAGGCAAAAGAGATTTCTCTGCGTTTAAAACCAGAACACCCTTTATTATAAACTTTGATGATTAATCGCGTGATGGTGGGGCGAGGCCCACCGACGCTTGCGGATGATGTAAGCCGTAAAACGTTTTCTGTGAATGCTGTTCCCTTCGCGCTCAAATCAATTTTTACCACTGCCCTGCTGGTAACAATGGTTCAGTTGATCAAATGAGTGTTGGTTTCAATGGAACAAAATCGTCATTTTTTTATTTATTATGTGCACTCAGCACAATTTGCAATCTGTATAATTTTTGATAAGCGGAGGTTTTTCTTCAATTGAACTCCAATTTAATTTTTCCTTGTCAAGCTGAGCCATGAAGTTAGCAATTCTGAAATATTTTATGGAATATAGAACATACTAGACATAGCTGTGCAGAAACTAAAACAACCTAGGCGATTTGATTACCATTCATTAAGCGATAGTTAGCAATCCGACGGATTGAATCATCAAGCTTCGCTTTCTGGCTGCTGTGTCAAATAAGCAGTTTACTTGTCGGTGTGTGAAAAATGTTTTAATACTAGCTATATAGTAGGTAGTCAGATACAGTCATCGGCTGCCATATGACCGTGAAAATTCCAAGATAATCTAATAGTGTGACGTGTAGTAATTTGTGTGCCCATCACGATAGATAGTCAATACCACTATTCTAGCTAGAATACAGCAGCGTCTAACCACGTCCGTCAGTACTGCATGTCGGTGTGGTCTGGCCCCTTACTGTACCTACTGGGTATTGTTCTGCAATCTGTGGGATAATATATCTTGTCGCTATACACTCGATGCTATGCTAAAGTTTGTGTGTTGTGTTCGGTTTAGTGCTTTGTTTGCTTAAATTATTACATGTTTCTGGCTTACAACAATAAATGGTTACTTACTTGGAATGGATAGTACTGCGATGAGCTCATGGTTGTATTTTATTTGGCTGTAAGTGGAAGAAACAACAGGAATGTTGAGTAAAAAATAAAAACTGAATAATGCCGGATTGCATAAATGACGACCAACATTTCAATAGGGCCCAAGTACAACTTGCAAACAAACCAAGTGAGGGATCTTTTTTGTATGATGGTCCAGCAAAAAAAACCCTCACTTGGTTTATCTACAAGTTGGACTTGGGGCCTGTTGAAATGGTGTTCATCAAAATCAAATATGTAGTAGAATCAAAAGTTACGATTTTCTCAATAAGAAAACCTAGCATTGTAACTGTTTTAGGCGATTACAGAATCCTTTCGATGAGCAGTTGCGATCAGAAACCGATTTGCACGTACATGTAGGTAATTAAAGAAATGACACAGAAGTAACTAGCTGAAACGAATCTAGCGTAAAATTAGCGTAATGTGGTTTTTCTCACTTCACTTCAATTTTATTGTGAAGTAAAAACGATAATAGAAATCTAACACCACAGACAAATAGACATGACTCTTTGAAGAAAATCCCACAAAAAATATCGTCGAGCACATATTGCCTTGCCACTCGGACAAACAAGCTTTTCTAAAGTAACCTTCCTTTCCTCTCCTTTCGTTAAAAAGCGCCACTTGGACGAATACGGGGATATTTTCTATCCAGCATTAAATTTGGAATGACGTTACAGCGTGCAAAGAATAAAACAGTGAGCGTGTTATATCTGTGCTTACACCTTAAATCAGCAACCCACTGTAGCAACGTAATGTACCTGTTCGATTTAATGTAGCGTTGCGTTCAACAATGAGAAAGGTGGCAAGGCCACTACTAAATGCCGCAAGTTTCCAATCCCTGCATGAGGTAAATAAGAAAAATAGTTTTCCATTCTAAGAGCTCACGCTCAGCAAATCTATCCATAGGAAGACAAACCTTACCGCGGGGCGGTCCAGCTCAAACAACGTATTCATAGTTGCTTATTTGAATCGAAATGGAATTTACTTACGAATATTCATAAGAGCTATTTATAGATATACGATGCACTCTGATTGAATGAATTAGATTGAATTTGCTGAACAAAATAGAAAGAAAACTATTGTGTATCCATTTAATGTCATCAGTTATGGACGTAAATAATACGTAAAACGCGGTCTGGTCTAACAAGCCAGTCATAGTATGTTCGAATCTCGACTGGGATAGTCTGTAAGACTCGTAACTGTCTTTTAGTCTACAGTCAGCTATCAAAGTATGTAGAAAAAAGACAGAAAGTTTCACATGCAGGTATCAGGTCCCGTACCATGTGCAACGCTGGTAGGAGTGTTTCAAAAAGTATGTCACAATGAATGGCTATTCGAGATAGAACGGACTAATTAAGGCTTTAGGAGTAGCACGTGAACCTTAGGGACGTTTACTTGAGTATCAACTAATGGCTATTCAAGTACCCACTCGAGTGATTGAGTATACTATCCACCTTTTCGCGTGCGTAATGGCGGCTAGTTAAAGTCAATAGGATCGTAGCAACTGGCCCTGCAATTGTCCTGTACTCTAACAGCTGGCTGCGAAGTCTGTCGTATAAAAACAGAAGGTCAAGTTTCGATAACGGAATACAGCACCTAGGATTTGCTTTAATGGTGGCTAGTGGGTACAACTACAGAGACTGTAGGTTACATACAGAGGCGACAAGGCACTCAAAAACTACTAAATTTTGAATCAAAATGGAGAGTACCATCACAAATGAAGGTAACTCTCCGTTATGATTCAAAATTTAGCGACTTTTGAGTGCCTTGTCGCCTCTGCAACCTATAGTACAATTTTCAGACAACGTTAGCATGCCTTTGGCAACTTTATTCACGTCAAGTTGATATTTCCAGCCTTGATTGTTGTTGTAGAACTTTCAAGCGTAAGTGAGCGGAGTTACCAAAAACAAATAAACATAGTCAAAAAGTGTACCCACTAGCCGGAAAAGGTGGATACTATGAAATAATACTACAAGGCGCACGTGAGAGCTGGGAGTCCACATGTCACCCTTGAATCGATTATCTGGAGTGATAACTTATTGATATATTGTAGAGCATCCAGCCGCGTAAAGGAATATAATACATGAGGGCTCAAGAAACATCAGATTTAAAAGAAAATGATTGAAAAGTAAGATGAATTACCACTAGCTATTATCTACAATTTTTCTGAATAAAGTTAGTCTGTATCTTTCGTATTTACTCTTATGTGGACCAATACACTCGATTACTACCTGATAATAACGAACTCGATGCATTTAAGTTAAGTTATTTTCACCAAGTAAATCAATTAACAGTAAATGCTAAGTGACATTCAGAATGGGATTTTTTAACTACCTTAAAGAACCATTTCCCAGCTATAGACCCATATAATTTTAGTAATAATTAGCTTAAACTTCAAGTAAACCGAGGAGTTATCCCTAAGAGTGCTAGCAGAATTTAAAATATTATTAAAGGGGATTTTTTTCACATTTAATTTTATTGCAATACCTAGAACTGTTTCAAAGGTACTTTACGCACAAAAATTGCAACACAAAATATTTATTCCCTACACAATTATTTCGCAGATAATTACTATTGTTACTTGCATACAACTTTTTTTCAGATTGAAAGTCTTTCTAAAGAATTTCGAAAGTAACAAATAGTTTAGATATTTTTATCGTCCCTGAGTTATGGTTGAAAAACAAATGACTAAGGACGGCGCATGACCGTTCATTAGATTTCTAGAGCAACGATGATGAATCACCGTTAAAAATTTTGTAGAAGACTTCTAGCTTATATTTTACCTGGATTTTTACGGTGCTTGGTCCATGAGAAATTAAAGTAATAAAGAACGAAAATAATGCTGTCATTAAATAGGATTTAATAAAAAGAAATTATATTTTCTAGTTTTGCTCGATTGCTAAAGAAATTTGCGTTCGTTTCTTTAAAAAAAATTGCTCTGCGATGCTTAGTTCAAACGTTATGAATTCTTAATATAAGCAATGTCAGTGATGATAATCGGGCAGTTTCCGTTGGAGTTTTCTGGAAAAATTTAACTCGACACTCTTTTTCAAAATTATTGTACAAAATGGGCTGAAGGGTTTCATACCTCACATAAATTGACTGAAATATTTATTTCCAGTTTCCAGTAAACATACTTTTAAGAACGAATTCTTTTAAAATTTATTACAGTCAGTCCACAATCATGTATCTGCTGCAATTGTGGGTGTAAATTGTGTTAATAGTCAACATAATTATTAGTTGATTTTCGTTTAGTTTTGTTTAATTGATTTAATATTTTCGGCTGTTCAAAGTAGGTGCACAAAACAACAAATTTGATTTGCTTTAGCTTCCATTCAACTATTTTTAAACAAACTGTTGACACATCAGTTTGCTACCGGAACATCATCGTGCTCACTCACTTGGCCACACGAGCACCGAATGGGCATTTGTTTGTATGTATGTACATTCCATGATTTTTTGATGAGTTGAAAAACTGTGTACTTCCAAAATTTCGCTTTAGACAAAATAAAAAAAAATAATTTTAAATCCTTTATATACATGCTATCAATAAATTCTAGCAATCCTAACATATCACGTGTTACCGAAAAATGTCTCAGTAATTAGGGCAGCTGTGAAACCTTTTGAGATAGATTTGCTTGGTATCTTGGTTAGAACTAAAGAATACTACTGTATTTACACGGTGTGTTTCGTGTACAAATTATAATCCGGTGGTTGGAAAGTTTGATCTATCCTACAGATCCCACAAACGAGAGAAGAAATAACAGATGTGAGTCACATCATGTGACACATAACACTTATAACACTCCATCTGTTATAAATCATATTTCACCGAAAATAAGCAGTTCAAACCAATAACTGTCAACGTTATGTTAAAAGAACCACTATTGGGTAAACTACATCGGATGTTCGCTTCACAAATACGGAAAAACCCGCGAGTAGGTGAGATTGGTATTTGGTAATTCTTTCAGTAAACTAGACTCACTTAACGCCAGCTTTCTCTTTGAGTACGAGTTCGATTACGTGTCACCCGTTCGAATCAGGTGTCAGCAAACAACCGCGCTGAACTGTGAGGGTCACAATAGCTTCGCTACAAAATATGTAGCTGAAATCACCGTTAATTTTAGCTGCACTCTGTGTACATATATATATGCATGTACACTAGTGTAAGCTTCGATTTTTCTGTTTTGATTTGCAACGTTTCAAATCACGGTTGATCTACTTATTCCATTTCGGGTTTCGTGACCTCCATTTATAGCATACGTTTGCGGCTCTTAAATTGTGTGATAACATTGTAATGCTGATAGCCTTCAATAATTTTATCTAAATATTTTGCGTATTTCAGTCGAATTGTTACGTAGCTTAGATTCCTTTGACGATCTTCTTTGCAACATTACGAGACAACGCCCAAACGCAGAAACACTTGCAAATTGATCGTATATGATCTTGTTGCGACTTCACCTCCAACACTTTGATCTTATAGCACATCACCGGTTTCGCAAATAATAGTAGGCACAGAGTGAGTAACAGACAGATAAAATATTTCCTACTTCGTAAAAGATATAAAATGAAAAACATAAGATAAATGAAATCACCTCTCTTCTCCGAATCTTTACGGCACACCAATGAATACTGAATTGAAAAATCACACACCGCAACGATTTCAAGTGTAGGATGGGATGTGAAAAAAATTGTTTGCTTCGATGTTAACTCGCGACAAACTGCGATCCGGACGGTACGAGAGTTGAACAGAAACTAACGCGGTATTTGTTCCGGCGAGCTCGTAACTTCCTCTTTCCCGACAAAGGTTAGTGTGGTTGTTCGCCACCACATACCACTACCACTGTGGGCTAGGCTTTTAGTATTAATTCACATTTCCGGATTAGCTTAGATGTAGTCTGCCAATCAGGCTTGTCCTACACTCAGTGAACTTATTTTGCTTTTTTAACTATAACACCTCAGCCGAGCAATATTGAAAAATATTATATTTGAGGCATTTATAGAGTAAATTATTATCCATAAGATTGCTGAACTAAGTATTGCTCTATCTTTAGTATTTACGGCGCACTCCCAGTTCACATTGGAAGCGCACCTTGGAGGTGTTACAGTTAAAAAAGCAAAATAAGTTCACTGAGTGCAGGACAAGCCTGTATGCCAATTCTAAACATCCATACAATCCACAGAGAATCAGGCCAAGTGGGTAAATCGAAAAGAAAGGAAAAGTCTTGAAGCTATATATTTTGGTACTCCAATTTCTTTAATTCAACTTTTGGTCGGAGCGAACTTTAACCTGTGTCCAAATTGTTACCTCATAAAAAACGTAAGCATGGCCTAAGAATGTAGTTTTTCGATTAAAATGCATAATTCTTGCTACTGATATACTTTTTATACACGACTTAAATATATATGTAATAATATGTATATTTTAGTCGTGCTTTTTATATTACTGTTCCATTTATGAGCATCTTAGGCAGTGAAATGGGGAAGGCAACTAGGAAAAAGCGCCCAATATAACTCAAGCCGTCCCAAGCCCCTACCTAGCGACTCCACGTGGCCATACCTGGAAATCCTCCAATTTGTATAAATGAGTAGCCAAGCTATAGGAGATGCGCGGTCGTGTGGTTTTCAATTCCTGATCTTACAATTGTAGTTTTAGTCAAAAATTGATCAATTGATTTCAAGGAATTGAATGGAATTAAGTATTATTTCTGATTTTATTTGATTCCCTGGAATTCTCTCTGTGGTACATGCTGCGCGGTTGGCCTGGGCGTTAACAAGAAAAATTATTGATTGAAGTAATTGTCATTTTCCAGGATACTTTCAAGAATTGGCCGCGTTAGTATGAGATTTTTAGATTAGATTATTCTATAAAGTTCCATTTTTGAGCATCTTGATAGAATCTTGACCTTGCTCTAAGCCTTATATCAAAAATGCGTAAAATATTTATGTGTAGCAATGGTATTTCTTTGCAATCCACATGCTGATAAAGTATTGGCCCATTGTGATATGCCGTCACCACTCGGTATTGATGACGTTGTAGTTGTACTGTGTTGCTGCATCGTACGACAATCGGCAACCGGCATTCTCAGGAACGAACGACCGAGACCGACAACTCATCTCATGGCGTAATGCTTTGCTTGCTTGCACCAATTTCGTCTCCCCTATAATCATCTATTGCATCGTATGCTGAATAAGGCCTTCATTATCGAACTCACTCGCGATTGGTTGTTTGACTGTTTAGCATCATCATCATTGGCGTTCAGGGCAGAGCGTCGAATACTCGAATGCACTACGTGGACGGCGTGAATATCGACAAAATGACGCATAGAATATATTGTGCCAATCAGTTATGAATTGTACTCTTCTGAGAACTTAAAAGTTCTTAGTATTGTTTGAAATTTCAGGTTATTTATAAATATATTAGAATTTTTCGTATATTTCGGCACATAAAATTTTTTAACATACCTATATCACAGCAGTAAGCTACTGTAATCTCTTAGTAAAGTAAAGGACTAAAGGAAAAAAGTTAGTAAATGAAAAATTCGATGCAGCAAAGAATCTTTTTGTTATTGTGACTTGTGAGCAAAAGACCGGAACAGTAGTAAATTTAGTGATATCACCGAGATACTTCAGTGTGTCAATCTATGTAGGTACATAAAATAAATGACTCACGTTATGAGGTGGACGCTGTGATCTTATTCATCCATAGTCAATGACGTTGTACTATTATAGTAATTGTACGAATTGTAGAATTACTGACCATAATGTATTAATGGTTTTTTTGTGGCACAACACAAGCGTTTCTAAGCGTTTTTTTTCAATATCAAGGAGCAATCGGTAGTGAAAGTTTATTTGCGCATCCTACAGAAATCCACACAACAAGACGGTTGTAGGGTCTCTCCAGCCGGTGCGATTTCTCAGCTTTCACTCAATAAAGTTGATTTTTTCTGTATAGTTAGAGTCGACCATAAGCTATATAGTGACTTACCGAAAATTGGCAAAATATTTCGTTCCGCAGACAAATAAATTCGTTTCGACCACTAAATGATGCACCTCTCTAACCCTACAGATAAATGAAACACTTTGCATTCAAGTGCTTTACAGGCTTCAGATATGTGATAGCCTAACCGTGGTCCTTAGAAATGGCATGTGTGATCCGCGGACTGATTTGAGGGAATGCTGAAGATGCATCTAGTTTAATCGTGGTAGGTACCAAATGCTTTCATGTATGAATGCCACGGTGAATTTCTGAGAAGCTAGCTGTTGTGGAAATGGCACCGAAACCCAGTGGAAAAGCCGGCCAGAAATCTGTTGACTGTCTGCTGCACAGTCTTTCGGCATCCTTGCTAAACAGTCGGCCCACCGTGGCCTCTCAACTTTTGCCATTCAATATAAAGTAAAGGCACAGTAAAGCTGCGAATTCATAGTTATACTGGTCTTTGAAAATTTCGTACAGACAGTTCTTAGTAATTACTTGTTCTAAGTTTAAAAGTAGTCCGAGTAACATTAAGGTCGTAATTGTCAGAGCCAATATTATTTATTTATTTACTATTTGATGGGGCTTTCAACCGTTGATTGGTTCGCCCCAAGCCAGAATTAAATTCACGGCAACAAACATCCATTGGATTATTTTGAGCGAACTGAATACGGTGTAATGGAAGTCTAAAGATATCTGCTCGTCGAGTATGCCTTGGTGCCAGTATGCCATTAAATTGAACTCGACTTAGGAGTTCCGGGCCATCGATGGTACCTCTTAGAACAGTGGTGTCCACGGTATCTCCTCATTAGATCCGCGGGCCGGAATAACTTCTGACATTAATAAATTTAACCTTCAGTTAAAAGTATAGTAAAAACCAATAGTTCCCGTCCACCATCCATCAAATCAGTCCGCGGGCTGCAAGGACGATATTCAATTCGGATTGCAGTCTGGCCATTACTGTCCTAGAAGATCAAAGATGTACAGTCGTTGCAGCAAAGCTCGCCTATTCGCCAACGTATAGACTTATTAAAGCGCATCAATATTTGTAAGGAGGCAGTCGAACTGGATCATCCCAGGGCAGCAGTCGTTGGATTCGTTCGATCCGGTTGATATGATGGAAAGTGTGGTAGGGTGCTCATACAAGCGCCAAATACTCAAGGATGCTGCGTTCAACCGTACAGTAGAGAGACTTTAGGCCATAAAAATCGGTAAACTGCTACGTATTTCTTTTTATAAAGCCCAGTATCCTGTAGCAGTAGTAGCTGTAAAGAAATAGATACTGAACGTATGCAATATGTAGCTGAAACACGAATGTTTATGGATAATGGGTACATACCCAGGTAACCAATAAGCAATTCCAATGCAAGTTAATTGCAAGAAAATAAGCATTTAAGTTGCCTCAAATGCTACTTAAATGCTATTTTGACAAAATATGCGGCTACTTTACTGCTAGCTCTCTTATAGTGCTGACAATGCTTATTTGCAGCTTGTTACCGACAAGAAGATTTTAAATAGAATTGTGGATGCCAATTTAGAACAGTTCTGCAGTCAAAAGGCTGATAAACAGCAACCTGCAGTTTAAAACGCCATCAGGGATGCTAATAAACGATTGATTTACTTATACTAATGCTTATTGGTTACCTGAGTAATACTAAGATTCTTTCTTTAAGGATAGCAATACAAGTTGGGGTGATAACGCATGCATTAAAAATTGAACAAATTATGGCGATGAAACAAACTACAAAAGATAAATCAAAGGAATAAATTTTCCTCAAATGCTACTTCTATTTATTAAGGCTTCTACAACAAATGCTTCGCAGGCCTGCGTGTTGGCCCTACAGTTAGCCGAAACCTTAGTCATGGCCGTTGAAACGATGGATGTCGGCGGTATTTTGGATCAGCTCTTTCGTGGTGTCCGCGACCAGCTGCTTCTCCGTTTTGGCCACGAAATAATTCGAGGCCATCCATTTGAGGTTCGCCCAAAAATGTTCTATTGTTTGCAGCTGGGGGACAATAGGAGGGTTGGCGATATTTAGTACAACGATTATCTTTAGCCGGTCCTGCTCCTCCTGTGATCTTTTGGCATAATGAGCCGAGGCCAGAGCGTCCAAAAGACCTCATCTTCCAGCAAGTCGTTAATGCTGTATATCTCTCCATTGACCGCAAAGGGTATGAAACGGGGAAGGCAAATGAGGAGCGTCCAATATAGCTCTAGCCATCCCAAGCCCCTACCTAGCGCCTCCACGTGGCCATACCTGGTAATGCTCTATTGAGTAGCCAAGCTAGGAGGTGCGTTGCTGGGTGGTTCCCGGCTGCCTGGTTTTAAAACCGCGTTTTTGGGCAGACGGCGGAGCCACACGGTCTAGCTAATAGGTAAGCCTAATAAGTTATTTTAATTATTTTTTTCGTTTTAGCTTATGAAGCATCTCCTGCTATATAGTAAAAACTGGCCAAAACGAGTTTTAATACTGCACATGGATACCAGAATGAAAGATTAAATTAACTATTAGAAGCATTTATGGAACCCAAAGGACGCTACTCTATTCCATACGAAGGATTGCTGATGAGATTGTTCTATTTTTACCATTTATACCACATTTCATCTTAATATCATATTATTAACAGTATTATTATTGATATCATAAATGTGGAAGGCTGGATGACGGAGTGGATTGCCAACCTGAATCCTTAAGGTCTGAAGCAAATATGGCACTTCTCAATTCAAAACAAACAAATCATCACGTGGGTTAAAGTTGGTATAGCGAAATTGATTATTACATGGAAGGATCCTAATGCTGGAAGGCGACTCTTATAACCCCGGAATGCGCACAAGTGCCTCTGCTTGTGGGTCCGCCCAATCCCTTTTGGCCCTTCTGTAACAACATTAGTGTGAAATTCATTTGATAATCAAATTTGGATCTACTGTAATTCTACCCACATACATTGGCAAGTCCTTGAAATGATGGTGGCTTTCCCCTACTACTACTACTACTACTATATCTCTCCATTGACCGCAAACCCCGAAGGAAAGAACAGTGGCTTGGACATTCCCTTCTCACTGCTCGTTACAGTTACAGTTACAGAACGACCTTTGTTGGGAACTTGTTGTGGGAAATATATTTGACGTCATTGCTCCGAAGTAACCAGTAAGCACTAAACACTAGTCCTTGGACAACATTGTATAAGCATACAGAACTATGATTAAAAGCGTATTTTTCTTTATATACTTCTATAGAACTCACATAATGCTAAAAAGCCGAAATAGCGGGTTGTTAAAATGCTACGCCACAAGCATCCCGCATAGTCAAATACCATACCCCAACGATTTTCCGTATAGTTTTCTACCCGCATAGTCAAATACCATACGCCAACGATTTTCCGTATAGTTTTCTAACCATTTGCTGTATAATCATATAACCATATGCAGACTATACCCAGCAATGGTTTTACCTATGTGCCAAATGGTAAACTGAGAAATAACCATTGCATGAACTAGTCGTTAGGTTTGGTTACCATACAAAAATGCTGATTTTCGCGAACAATTTTTTGGCGATACCATACTTGGTATGGTGGACATATAGTCAGTGAAATTGTACTAAAACTGTTTCATATATAGTATTATTATGGTTTTTCGGAAACAAACGATTCACATTGAATGATAGGGACAATGATAATTATATGGTCTCTAATGGTGTATGTAACATTGCACTAATGGTTCTAATATGGTTACTGGATTGTACCGGGAATCGTTGGTGTATTATATTTAATGATCTAAATATTGTTTTGTAATTAAATGATTCATTTATTTTCTCATGAATAGTACAAACAAAAGTTTTATTTGTGTGGATGCCGGACAACATGCGGCAACCGGCAATATGTGTTCGCTTCACCAAATAAATTCACGAATAAAGTCCCAACGGGAGATGGCTCGACAAGATTGAAGCGGTCCGCAGTAGGTGTCGAAACACCCAGGCGATTGGCGACGAGTAGCTCGGGACCGAGGTCAGGAAGTGGGGACGAGTTCCTGATGCGGCATAAACCTGCACGGATCTAGGCCATGAAGCAGAAAAAGTAGCCAAATTACCTCTTCGTGTATACACATTTTTTGTGAAGCGATGTGTACTCTGGCCTAGACTCTGCGTCTTTTAGAAAATACCTGTAATAAAAAAAGAAAAACTACATATGATATGAATTTAAAATGAAAACATATTCATTATGTTTTACCTGCACTTTTTCATATAATTTAACGAGGAGTTGGGGACGCACAACATCTCGCTTCAAAATTGTATAACAAAATGGCTGTTTTGCATTTAATGCACTATACCACAAATAGTAACTATAGAAAGCATAGTCAGCATTTCGTTCTTAAGGCCCCCATACACGTACGTACATGTTGGCCGAAAATGTTGGTGAATTCATGTTCGTCCAACACGCTCGCTTGTGTGTGAGTGCCACGAACTAAACTGGCAGAAGAAAATGTTCGGCTCGGCGCTCGGTCGGAATGAACCTCCAACATTTTGTTCATTTCCAACCCAACATATGCGTACGTGTATGGGGGCCTTTACTATTTATTTAGTACTAACTATATACAATATCGTACCTGAATGGTTTAAAATCCACGACTTCGAATACAGTGGACCCCCGTTCGTTTGAACGATTCCTCATGCAAACTAACGGGGTTCGTTTTTAATTTGAACAACTAGCAACTCTAAATATGCTGAAACTTGTATGAACTGGCCGCCCTGCTCTTTATTATTGTTTTGGTGGTTTGATTTAGTCTCGTTTAGTTGGTAGATGCAAGCAGCAAATATGTTATTCTCCGATCGGATTTCTATCGTAATCGTTGGGAAACGAAATGTGAAACTGATTAAACTAGGATTAAACACGCTAGATCAGTACAAACAAATCGTGTTTATGTGCACTGTCTGCGAAGGCAAATGATGCCATGTTGAGAATGACATTTGAACCATTTTTAATTTGCACATCGTACAAACCAGCGGGGTTCAAATTAAAAAGTATTCAGATTAAAAACGGTCAAACGAACGGGGGTCCACGGTAGTAGCAACTAATATGAAACTATATCACGAACAATCACTATTGGTCATATAGTACATTTATAATACTTACCGTTTTACCAATAGTTTTTGATTATGCGGGATGTTTTTGCTGAAATTGTTATACTTGGGAGATCTTCTCATGCACGTAAAAATTATACTTTATACCTTTGCCGTCTTTTATGTGAATTTCACATTTTGTTACATACTTTTCTACTAGAGTGTATCTGTCAACTTTTAGAACAACGCAGCAGTCAAAAAGCGAAGAGCGAAAGCAGAAGCAGAAGTACAGCAAAAGTCAGAAGTGAAAATCCACAATCTTTTTACGCACTTCTCATTAAAAGAAGGATTTTTTTTGTTTGTTGTATAATTAATTTCAAATTTACGAAAGTTCGAGCGGGGTAGTGAGTTAAGGCTTCGTGCTCGCACGCGGTAAGATTGCATGACAGAGTTTTACAGTACACAGTGAAAATCCGTACAAAATGGTCGCCACCAAAGCAACCCAGAAACGTCGCGGTGGTTTTAACGGGGTTTCGAATAGGCCACGCTTTAAAACAGGAGGAGGACCGAAATCTATGAATCCTCGTAACATAGGAGCAATGTTCAACGTGAACCAGCTAGGGGACAATCCAGGGTTTGTAGATTTTAACGATGACGTACAAATTCCAGCAGCGCCTGCTCCTCAAGTTTCTAGTTCTGCTTCGCCCGCCAATGCCGACACAACAGTTGCTGCTACAACTTCTCAAGGTGCCAGAACAACGACAAACAGAAAAGGAAACCCAAATCAGAAACGATCGAACATGCGAAATGGAAATAATATGCGCCGGATGCCACCGGGAATGAGCGGTTCTTGGGGTCCTCCTATTCCACCCATACCTCCTATGTATCCAATGGGTGGTGGACGAAGAAATGGGCCATTCCCGCCACCACTACCTCCGCCACACTTCCGAGTTCCACCGATGGGTATGCGTGGAATGAGAGGCGGCCCTATGATGCCACCACCGCCTCCAAATGGACGTTTCGGAGGTCCTTCAATGGGCCCAGGTCCAGTTTCTCTGATGCAACGACCCATACCGCCAATGCCTCCAATGCGAGGCCCAATAATGAATCCAATGGGACGCATCATGCCGCCACTCCGGAATGGCCCACCTCCCATGCGACGGGTACCGAACGGAAAGATGCCACCCGGTGGCAGAACTGTCAAACCTGGCGGCAAGCTGCCTATACGAGCGAGTGCATCGACCGCAAAAGGTTCAAAATTGCTGCCAAACAAAAAGCCTCGAACCAAGATGCCAGTAAAACCACGAGAGGAGTACCCACTGGATAAACCATGGGTAACGTCGGAAATTAAAGAAGAGCACGAGAAGAAGGTGCAACTGGCCGAACGGTTGAAAGGACACAAGGACGATGCGCTGTTCGCACAGTTCAAGGAACAGCGGGACAAATTTGTCAAAATGTACGACGCAGCGCGTTTGGAGTTCATTGGCAAGCATCCCGAACAGGTAACTTGAATCGCTAGTAGAATGAGCCGGTAACAAAGTGACTTCTGCAATTTTAGCAATTTGCTATTCACATTGTCTTGGGTGATGTTAACGACCGATAAGGAAGGTCACTGTGTGCATGGTTGGGAGCGTGGTAAAAAACACTTAAGAGAAATCCGGATTTTGCAAAGCAAATTACCCGGAATTAACGGGTTAAATCTCTTTTGATTGATTGGTATCAGCAGAAGTTTGAAAATTTATTGCTTCTGTGCTCAAGATTGTGCCGTTATCTAATGATTCAAAGGGCAAAAAAAAGATATCTGTCTGTTCTGCGTTTTTTGTGACAAACGAATCCAGAACTTCGTTTTTTGCAATTCTTGGTTTTAATTAATTGGTTGGCTTTAGTGGTTAGTCTTGAAAGGAGCTCTTCGCTAGCCAGTGTTTATAATCGAAATTAATGCTAAGTAGAATATTTTACATTAGAAGTTATACCGAATTTTCAGGTAATTTTCTTCTAATCTGTAAATAAATTTGTTCAAATTGCAGACATTTGCAAACATGTCGATTTTATTATCCGTATGCTAAAATTGCAGTGGTTGCTGGAAGCTCATTCAAACTAATAACATGCTCTTGTTTTGTGTACTTGTTTTAATTATGTTTCGATCGATACTCTACGAAAGTCTGTACATTTAGTGTTGCTTTGTTATTACTCGCATTTTGCATTCTCAAAGTTAGTATGATTAATGGCCTCGGAAAGTAATTTTGTAATGTATTATATTTGGATAAGAATTGCTTTGAAGAAATGAATTCTCTCCGTCAGCTACAGCTTTGCCAATCCTCGTTCTACCTATTTTTGCAGGACGTTGATAAAATCCTGACCGAATCAATGGCAAGCAAAAAAGCCAAAACCGAAAACACAAAATCAAACGATGCAGTTTCTACTGATACTCCTGCCGCCACAGATTCAGCTACTACTACAACGGCTACCACTACCAACGCTACCGCTACCGATGCCGGAAAAACTTCGGCTTCCTCTGCATAAAACTAGTTTGTTTTTTTCTTTATTTTCGCCCGTGGTTTACAGTGCTTAGATCTCGACAATGAATCCGTTGATATCAGTCCACGAGGCACAAGAGGAAGCTCGGATCGCGTATAATAACATATTTTTCCTATAACAGAGTGCTATGAATTCGATTTGTAGTAGAGCGTAACATTTTTTTAAACATTTGAAACTAAACTTCAATTATTAGCATGCTCTCTCGTTCAACTTTGGTCAACATTCTATCAGAAGCATGTGAGCGTAAACCGAGTAACGGATTCAATAAGCAAATAAAAATGAGTTAGTTTAGTAATATGCGCGATTTTAACATGATTTAAAAAAGAAACTATATTATGATGCACAGCCAAAATGGCTCGATGTTTTAAACATTCATAATAATGGAGTAAAATAACTTTTAATAACACAAAATGTATTCAGGGCTAGCAACTTTAGTTCAAGTGAAGACCACTATGTGCTTAGTCCAGTAGTTTCCTTTACTTTATCAGTTTAAATTTCTTGAAAATAATGCTCCATTAAAAAGATTATTTGCTCTTTTTCATAAATAGTAGTATCAAACCAAATTTTATCGACCATATAATTATTACAACGCATATGTAGTGGTATACTGTTTGAATGTAGTTTCTCCTGAATGCAGACAAGGAACTGTAATTAAATTACTAGAATCCAATTGCCTAGAACAACAAACTAGGCATTAATCTCCTAAAACGAGTAAAAGAAGTAGTTCTTTCTGTGAAATAGTATTGTGCTGAATTCGACACAAAATAAATGTTTGAGACGCAACGATTTTAACATTTTGGTATTATAGACAAAATAAAACGTAACGTTTCTATGAACCAGCCATTTTATTTACCTTTATACTCGAGGATAAGTAATTTGTCTCACGGATTCATGCCCGAAGGATTTTGGATCAGCATCATTGACGGTGTAATGTGCACCTTACATCGTTTGTATCATCAAACAGAAATTGAATCCATATCTCACACTTATTCTAGTCCGTTGTAGTGTTCACAGTTACAACATGCATCCGTTCCAATTTTAGTGTGACCAAACAAAAAAAGAATGTTTTACTTTCTGATCTATAATTCTTTGTGCATAAATTCGTTGAATTATTATTAAATTGCTGGTTATTTTACAGAATACTTTCATTTATATAACCTTGAGTGTTTGTAAGCATTTTTACAACTTCATGCATTTTATATCGACAAACTGTTCGCAGTCTCAGGCAACTTAGATTTTATAACATAATCTGTGTGATCCATGCTTTGGTATGCCATTTGCAGCCAAATCGCAAGACCATTCAAATAAACGCCGAAATGAATCATGAAATAACACATGTAGCTGTTTGAAAACCATAAGAATAATACATTCTAACTGTAGAATATAAATAAAATTAAACAACGTAATTTATCCACTTATGTTTGTGTTGTATTCGTAGTAAGTCGATGAACAGTGATTGTTGCTAAAACTCGGCAATTCAGCACAAGTAAAGTAAACAGTAAGAGAGAATTTTCATCATCATTGCATCTCTGGTCCCTTGTACTTCTGTATGCCGTTGGCATATCGATGAGTTGGAGGCACTGTTATCAGTAAAAACTTATTAGATGACATCGAGTGTTGGCCCGGAAGACACTTCCGACCGTGAAGAAATATATCCCTTCCCCTGGGGTAGGCGAAACATGAATCTTTATAACTGAAACACTGAATGTATAGATTAACTGAACAAGAGCATAGACAAGAAACGTAACAATGGATCTTTTAAACGGGCTTATTGACAGCAATTATACACTAAATACGAATGCATTACCCATCTACACTTTGATACCAGCAAAGTGCACAACACATCAAAGATGACAAAGTATCTTAATCGTATGAATAAATAATTTAATAAAGAAAGCAAACATAATGATTTGTATTTATAGTTGAGAAAATCCTTTGTTACAATTATGTCTTAGCAGACTGAAATCTATGTCTGTCATTTGTCTGTTTATTTGAAAAATGCTACCCATAAGTTATACTTAAAAATATGTTTTGGCTTGGTTGCAATTAGTTGCCTTGTTCTCAGAGATGGTCAAATCGATTTTTGTGCTATTAGTGTCGTTTGAAAGGCAGGATAGGCGTTTGAATTGAACGTTTAGTTTGAGAGTTGTGAGCAATCATGTAAAAACATAGTAATCGCTTATCCTATTTTAAAGATTTTAGTGCCTAATTATTATTACTGTTATTTATTGTTTACATCTAAGACGCTAGGGGTGTTCATAAAACTTTGAAAAAATAACAATTGGAGACGACATCGTGCTGCGTACGGTGGTAGCTCATCTGGGATTTGCCATGGAAGAAATCTCAAGGCATGTTTTATATTTTAAGGATCTTTTCGGTTCAATCTGTCCGGATGCTACGGAATGGGGTTCACACATTATCTGCTGTTTCCAAGATAGGCTGAAGTATCAAGGCGCGCAAGCAGTATAGATCAGCAGGGATGAACTCAACTAAAATGCGGAGAATTAACCCAAAATTTCTTCGAGATTCAGCAATAATTTGACTTCAATGCTCCTGAAAATTCAATTCAGAGTCTAGCATAACCCAAATGCCACGTACTACGTTTGTGCTATCTACGTATTCGCTGCCCAGGTAACCAAATAGCATTAAAATAAGCAGTAAATCAGTTGTTTATTAGCATCCCTGGCGTTTTATACTGCAGGCTGTTGTTTATCAGCTTTTTGACTGCATAACTGTTGTAAATTGGCATCCAAAATTCTATTTAAATTCTTCTTGTTGGTAACTAGCTGCAAATAAGCATTGTCAGCAATATAAGAGGGCTAGCCGTAAAGTAGCCGCATATTTTGCCAAAATAGCATTTAAGTAGCATTTAAGGCAACTTAAATGCTTATTGGCTTGCTTTTAAATTGCATTGGAAATGCTTATTGGTTACCTGGGTTCTTATCCTGTACGACCATTGAATTGGGTGATTTTTTTTTGTAAAAGTGAATATTGAGCATTTCACTATGCTGATCAACAAAAAGTGCGTTTACACCCTTTGCATCAGTCATGAAATTTGTAGATGACTTCTTGTAACAATTGACAGTCAGTGGAAGTTTTGATTACCCAAAAAAATTTGGGGTCGTCGGCATACAGAAGTTGGCAGCCTTCCGGTAAATATTAACGCACGTCATTGAAAAATATGATAAACAGTAACGACCCTAAATTACTGCCTTGTGGGACCCCTGAACGGTTGAGGATTTTTCTGAATCTATTGAGCTCAGTTTTACGCTCAACCGACGATCAGTCAGGTACCACTTAAACAAGTTGATAAGGTTTGATGACACACCCAAAGAGGCTACTGTCTTGCCTGACTCACTACGAATATACGTGTTATTGAAATAAAATGTATACTATACCGTTTTATTTTTTATAGCGTATATGCATGGTCTGGTAAACGGCTGGACAATGCGGAATATAGACCCCATAGTGGTCGCTAGCCTCTTATCCAGCAACTCCGATCCCGAACCAGCCGGAACTCCTCGTGTTACCAGCCGGAATACGAGCAACCTTAGCGGAGATCGGGTAACCAACCCCGGTGGAAACTAAGGTCGTATACTAACCGGGAAGGAGGTATAGTGAGTCTCGGCACTATAAGGTGGGAGCCCCATCGCGAGACTCGGTAGTGTTGCCCCAATACGGCTACACACCTAAATTAAAAAACTAACAACCTTCAAGCATATTCGGAGCGGAATATTCGGCATCGACCTAGGCGACGGAACAAGGACGACGAATGGAGACTCGGGACTTGGAACTGCAGATCGCTAAATTTCGCAGGTTGCGAGCGGGTGCTGATTGAACAGCTGGAACCACACAAACTCGGCATCGTAGCTCTGCAGGAAATCTGTCGCAAGGAGAGAAGGTATGGAAGATCCGTGGCGGAAAGGCCCAGTTTTACCAGAGCGGTGTCGCTACCAATGAACTGGGAACGGGCTTTGTAGTGCTGGGCGGAATGCAGGATCGCGTGATAGATTGGAAGGCGATCAACGAGAGAATGTGTGTATTGAGGATAAGGAACCGTTTTTTCAATTATAGCATCATTAACGTGCACTGCCCGCACGAAGGTAGCCCGACGATGAGAAAGAAGCATTCTACGCGAGACTGGAGGCAACGTACGACAGTTGCTCGTCACGGGACATCAAGATCGTCATCGGGGATATGAACGCCCAGGTCGGTAGGGAAGAAATGTATAGACCGGTGGTAGGACCCCATAGCCTGCACACCGAGACGAACGATAACGGCCAAAGATGTATAAACTTCACAGCTTCCCGAGGCCTGGTGATCCGAAGCACCATTTTCCCGCGCAAGGATATCCACAAAGCCACCTGGATATCACCTGACCAACGTACAATGAACCAAATTGACCACGTTCTCATGGAGGGCCGGTTTTTCTCTAACATTACGAACGTACGCTCCCGTCGGGGTGCGGATATTGATTCTGACCATTACCTAGTAGCAGTACATGTGCGTTCAAAGCTGTATACCGGACACGTCAAAGGCTGAACATCAGACAGCTAGATAACCAGCAAGCTGCCGAGAACTACGCGCGAGTATTGAATGAGGCACTGCCTTCTTCCGAGAAGTTAGGTGCTTCAAACCTCGAAGACGGTTGGGGCAGAATACGCTGGACCATCGGAGAGGCCAAAAGGAGGACAGAGATCGTGAAGAATTAGAGCAACTATTCCGAACTAATGACACGCGCAAGTTTTATGAGAAGGAGAACCAAACTCGGAAGGACTACACACCGAAACCTGTCATGTGTAGGGACGAGGGAGGGAATCTAATTACAAACGAGCGCGAGGTGGTCGACAGGTGGAAGCAGTTCTTCGATGAACACCTCAATGGCGAAGTCGCAGAAGGAGGCGGAACGGAAATTAACCTAGGAGTGCCCATGGAAGATAGTAATGTCCTAGCACCTGATCTCCAAGAAGTCAAACGAGAGTTCGGGCTGCTGAAGACCAATAAAGCCGCTAGGAAGGACCGCCTACCGGCAGAGCTTTACAAACATGGCGGAGAAACGCTAGCAAAGGCTCTACACTGGGTTATTTCGAGGATTTGAGAGGAGGAAAAGCTAGCTAGATAAGCTGGATGGAGTGGTTTGTCCCATCTACAAAAAGGGTGATCGGCTAGACTGCTGCAACTATCGTGGTATTACGCTGGTAAATGCCGCCTACAAGGTACTCTCCCAGATCCTGTTACGCTGGCTGTCACCGATAGCACAAGGTTTCGTAGGGAATTATCAGGCGGGTTTCATGGGGGCTCGCGCAGCTACGGACCAAATTTTTACTATCCGACAGATCTTGCAGAAATGTCGGGAGTACAACGTGCCCACGCATCACATCTTTATTGATTTCAAAGCAGTCGATCGAGACAAGCTATAGCAGATAATGCACGAATACGGTTTTCCGGTCAAACTGACGCGACTGATCGGAGCTACATTGGATCGAGTGATGTGTTTTGTTCGCATCTCTGGGACACTCGAGTCCCTTCAAGACGCGACGAGGGTTGAGACAAGGTGACGGTCTATCCTGCATGCTGTTCAACATTGCTCTTGAGGGGGTGATCCGACGAGCGGGCATCGAAACGAGAGGCACGATTTTTACCAAGAGTAGCCAACTTTTAGGCTTTGCAGATGACTTCGATATCATTGCCAGGAACTTGACGACGGCGGAGGCAATCTACGCTAGACTGAAAACGGAGTCTAGGAGAATTGGGCTGAAAATTAATGCGTCGAAGACCAAATACATGAAAGGAAGAAGCTCAAAGAAAACAAACGCGCCTCTCATGGCCGGTAACCGTTGACGGCGACGAACTAGAAGTGGTAGAGGAGTTCGTGTATTTGGGATCGCTGGTGACCGCGGACAACTACACTAGTAAGGAGATCAAGCGGCGCCTCCAAGCGGGAAGTCGGGCCTACTTTTCCCTTCGTAAAACGCAACGATCAGGAAGCATACGCCGCCGCACGAAGCTAACAATGTACAAAATCATTATTAGACCGGTAGTTTTTTATGGACTTGAAGCCGTGACGCTGCTTACGGAGGACATACGCGCCCTTGCCCTGTTTGAGCGGAAAGTGCTGCGGACGATATTTGGCGGAGTACAAACTGAAAGCGGAGAGTGGCGGATGCGTATGAATCACGATCTACAGGCACTGCTAGGGGAGACTCCCATCGTACATCTAGCGAAAGTTAGCAGGCTACGGTGGGCCGGACACGTCGTAAGGATGCCGGATGACAGTGCGACGAAAATAGTCCTCTTCAACAACCCCACCGGCACCAGGAACAGGGGGGCCCGACGTGCACGATGGCTCGACTAGATCGAAAGCGATTTGCGACTTCTGAGACGACTAGGAAATTGGCGACGAGTGGCCCAAGACCGAGTTGAATAGAAACGAGTGCTTGAAACAGCACCAGCCACTCCGGCTCTATGCTACTGAAGAAGAAGAAGCGTATATGCATTTTATTCAGTTAATACGAATATCAAGAAGTTTTTTGTAAGTTATGTTTATTATTGCTTTAAGGTAAAAGTCGTCATCGATTCTGCCAATTTCAAAAGCAGTTTTTTTGTTTGAAACAAAAATTCTATTTATGAAAATATATTCACTGTGTTCAGATTAGGTAGAAGAATGCAGTATTTACATTTTTATAAACAGAATCCCGCTTTTGGGCCGAAAATCTGCTTCCGAAATTGGACTTTCCGACGAAAAGTTAATGACTGCTAGATTCCCGTTAAACCTGTAAAATTTGCACGAAAAAGCATTGCATACTACTGTCACTAGAAAAATAACGTTTTTGTAAGTTATTTTCAGGAGTAAAAATTAAGCGAGGGAATGTCGCTCATTTTAACTTTTTCCCGACTTTGAGCTCCCGCGAACACAACGTATATTCGCTATGAGTCAGGTAAAACAGTAGCAAGATATGGGGCTTACTTACTTTACCAACGCCTCTATAGTTCAAAGGTATAAGTACCAGCGAGCCACATACCCTGGCGGATGTAGTGGGTTCGATTCTGGTTATAATCTCAGATTACTTTCCCCTACCGTCCCTTCATCAATTGTAGAACCACCGTTTCAAAAAAATATTAATATACGCCTGACCGCATTTCAAGGTCAAGACTAAAAACACGAGGTTTGGTCCATTTCATAGGAACGGAGCCTCTCCGAAAAATTCGTGCTGAGAATCGCGGCTAACACGCTGACAGATGAACAGCGTCACACGCAGTACCTTGCAAGTCGTAAGGGCCTGCAAAGTATTGTCGTCCTGACAGTAAAAACAAGTTAGATTAAAACTTCTCGGTCGGTGGTTTCTACAGTAGACGGAGGAAGAGGCACAATTTGTGTTTAACCCAACCCAACCCATGTCGCTAGCTTAATAAGGGGGGTTGCGCAGTCTCCATTTGTCCATCGCCTCTGTGGTTCAAAGGTACAGGTCGTGATTCATACACCTACACCACTCTCCGCTTTTCGTTTCTACTCCGTCAAAAATAGTCCGCAACACCCTTCGTTCAAATACGGCTAGCGCACGTATGTCTTCCGTAAGCAAAGTTACTGTCTCAAGTCCGTAGAGGACTACCGGTCTGTTTAGCGTTTTATACATCGTCAGCTTTGTGCGGCGGCGCATGCTCATAGATCGAAGCGTCTTGCGGAGGGAAAAGTAGGCTCGATTTCCAGCTCGAATGCGCCGTTGGATCTCCTTATTCGTATTATTGTCGGCGGTAACCAGAGATCCCAAATATATGAAATCATCAACAACTTCCAGTTCATCGTCCAGTCACTGTCCGTTGGAGGCAAACGTTGCTTTCTCTGGAGCCTTCCTGATTTGTAACCCTATCCTCCTAGCCTCCGTTTTTAGTCTGGCGTAGATTGACTCCGCCGTCCCAAGGTTTCTAGTAATGATGTCGAGGTCGTCTGCAAAGGCTAGAAGTTACTCTTGCTGGAGATCGTTCGTCTCGTTTCGATGCCCGCTCGCCGGATCACATCTTCAATAACGTTATTGAATAACATGCAGGGCAGTCCATCCCCTTGCCGCAATCCTCTGCGCGATTCGAAAGGACTCGAGAGTGTCCCCGAGACGCGCACGTGGCACATAAATCACTCCAGGGTAGCTTTGATCAGCGACGTTAGTTTGTCTGGAAAACCGAACTTGTGCATTATCTGCCAAAGCTGTTCGCGTTCAACTGTATTTATTTATTTATTTATTAAGTCGACATCAACAGACTGTAGTCCCAATGACGGATAAGTACCCAGGTAACCAATAAGCATTAAAATAAGCAGTAAATCAGTCGTTTATTAGCATCCCTGGCGTTTTATACTGCAGGCTGTTGTTTATCAGCTTTTTGACTGCATAACTGTTGTAAATTGGCATGCACAATTCTATTTAAATTCTTCTTGTTGGTAACTAGCTGCAAATAAGCATTGTCCGCACTATAAGAGGACTAGCAGTAAAGTAGCCGCATATTTTGCCAAAATAGCATTTAAGTAGCATTTAAGGCAACTTAAATGCTTATTGGCTTGCTTTTAAATTGCATTGGAAATGCTTATTGGTTACCTGGGTAGCTTAATCTAATAACAATCACAGTCAAGAAATTACAATTACAAACACTAACAATTTTCTTAGTCGTCATTTGTTGAAAAAACATAGAAAAGTTACGACGGACCGTTTCATGTGACAAATTAAAATCAAAAGCGAATGCAACCCGATTGAAAACTCGCTATATACCAGTCAATGAGCTGTTTCGTCCGTAGTTGGTGCGTTGAAAAGGTACCCTCAGCATTGAGTTGTTCCGCAGTGCCCTGGGACGCACGTTTAGATCAATCGCCCCAAGAATAGCAGGACAATCAATTCTTCCCTGCAACGTGTCGACAGCAAACAGATCTCTTGCGATGTTCCTTCGTGTCTGTAGTGTCTCTAAGTGTATTAATCGGCATCGACTTTCATAACTCGGCAACTGGAACGGATTTCGCCATGGTAGACGACGGAGAGCAAAGCGTAAGAAGCGACGTTGAACTGATTCAATCCTTTGCATCCCGTTTTGGTAATATGGATGCCAGACAACGAAACCGTACTCAAGAGTCGAACGGACGAGTGCACAGTATAATGCCTTGAGGCAATAGACGTCAGTGAAGCTCTTAGCGATGCGAAAGACGCATTCTAATGTTCTGGATGCTTTGTCCACAATGTAAGAAATATGCTGTTTAAACGATAACTGGCTATCAAAAACAACGCCGAGATCCTTTACCTGGTCGACACGTTGGATTTCTGTACCGCGTAGCTTGTACTTAAAAATGACGGGTTCTCTGATCCGAGCAAAAGAAATAATGGAACACTCCTCAGGATTGACGAGAATGCATGTATCGTATGCTGCTCTGAAATCCAGGAAAATATGATGCGTGGGCACGTTGTACTCGATATTTCTGGAGGATTTGTCGGACTGGCCTACGAATTCTTTTGACATTGGTGATAGATCTGGGAGGGCACCTTGTAGGCGGCGTTGACCAACGTGATGCCGAGGTAATTACAGCAATCGCCCTTCCTATAGATGGGACAGACTACACTTCCCAGGTAACCAATAAGCATTAGTATAGGCAGTAAATCAATCGTTTATTAGCATTCCTGGCGTTTTATACTGCATACGGATGCTTGCCGTTTCATTAGAAGGGTAGTGAAAAGATGTGCTGTTGATAAAATAGGATTGAATTGGTAAAATCCCTTCAACGTGGGAAACCATGGATAATAAAAACAATCTTTAATTTCAGTAAGGTAGCAGAAAAGCAATAGTTTGTGTTCTTGATTTTGTTAAATTGTTTTCAAATGCACAATCTTTTGAGAATTGAACGTATGCAGTGTTACTACTTTGATAAATGTTACATACAACGCATGTAGCATGTATATATGTTGCATATAGCATGTATACATGAAGAATCGAATGATTACAAGCATGAATACATGACACTATCACTACAAAGAGACTTACGTAGTCCTGCGTCACCTATATATGCGGTCGTGTCTTGTACACAACCCCTCTGATTTTTCAACTTTATCTGTCTCGTTATAGCCGTGCAGCAGAAATCACAAACATATGCTGCATTTATATTCTTCTGTATTAATGGCTGAAATGCAGTAGATATATCTGCTAACTTAATGGTCCTATGATTCAAAAGTAAAAACATCAATGAAGGCAGGGCAAGTTGGGTCATTGGGCAAGATAGTTCAGTTGCATTAACATGAAAGTTTTAGCTTAATCCACGCCAACGATTTTTACAAATAGCACCTAAAGTAATTTTCAGGTTCTATTTTTTGGCTATGTAGTCTGTATTTAGCAGCTAAATAAACCACAGAAACGTCGGATATAGCATATAGAAGTAAAACATCGTTTTAGCTGCTAAATACAGACAAAAGCAAAGCCTGGGTGCTAATTCCGTTATCGGAATTTGACCTTCTGTTTTTATACGACAGACTTCGCAATCAGATGTTAGAATACAGGACAGTGCGGGGTCAGTGCTACGATCCTATTGACTCTAACAACCTCTCCCAGCTGAGATTCGAACATACGACGATTGGCTTATTAGACCAGCGTCTTATCTCGAGGCTAACTGGGAGGCGTAAATACAGACTACATAGCCGAAAAACAGAACATGAAAATTGCATATTACTGTCGGAAAGCATACATTCAAGTACCTAAAGTAATGTTTTTTTAAAATCATCATAATTCGTAGTCTATCTTTCACTCGTTTTCGATAGAAAAATTTGAATGTAAAATCTCTGAATTTCTTAGGCGATAAGCAAATCGAAGTAGATCTTATATTTCGTCAGCAGAAAAAATAGCAATATGTTTTCTCTATGCCCTTATCATTTATAAAACCGCATAGGGTAATAAAAATTTTTATATACATACTACAAAAGTTTTTCACAGACAAGTATTTTGTTCGATCAGCTCAACAAATGGCTCACATTAAAAAAGGCTCGTGTGCCACTTTATGTTTGTACAAATATCTATATTTTTGAAGTTCATTATTGTTGTTATTCAATCAATAGTTTTTGTTTCTGTAAACAATGATCTCGATTAAAAAAATTTAAGCAATTTGAGGGAAATGAGCAGTCATTATTTTTTCGTCGGAAAGCCCAATTTTGGAAGCAGTTTTTAGGTCCAAAGCAGGGGTTCTGTTTTTAAAAATGTATTCTTGCAATCTGTACACAGAGAACATATTTTTATGAACAGAATTGTTGTTTCAAACGAAAAAACTGCTTTTGAAATTTACAGAATCAATGACGGCTCATTTCACCTTAATAAATTCTCAGCGCTACCTAGGTCCTTTTAAAAAGTCACACGTTAATTTCTTTATGTTATGTTCTTAATGTTGACATTGATATTTGAATCATATGAAAAATATTTCAAACTTTGAGATCAAAACCCTCATTTGCAGAGTTTAAAGGGATTTAGACAAAAAACGTGTTCACTGGTTGTTTTGTCTTACAACTTTTGGTGTAAATATCTCGATTCCGATCCAGTGTGCGCTGATGCGATGTTGATTGCCTGTTGCGCTTGCGAATTCAACACTGAACACGCGTGCAGATATGATACCGATAACACAAACACGCTCTACTGGAGCGACCGACTTGCCCCTGATAGGATAGGCGTTACTATTTTCAACCAATGAACCAAAGAAGTCGTGGCATACAATACTATAAGATCAAAAAATGTCTTTTTATGCGGATTGACGAACTGAACAGTTCGTTCATAACCATGTGATCTGTTGGTATAGGAGCAAAACATTATCCACTACCCTGCGGTCGAACAACTATTTGATTGTGTGTATACTAGTATTGAATCTCGCGATTCGAAATGGTTCGCGACGTTCATCGTACGACTTAGCCAGACAGTCTTCGTTCGATATTGCTCCGGCTTGCAAGTGATCTTTTGTTTATAACCACGTGTTAATTATTTTTCTTGTCAAATAAGCAGTTATTCATTCCAATTTAGTTTGTCTTATCATCAACCGATCGATCGATTTTTTTCGTTTTATACCGACTGTAGTGTTTAGTGTTTATAAATTATAATTTTCTCCAGATTCCTTTATCATAGTGGTCGATATATCTGCAGCATGAGCACTCCGTAAGTACATTGAGCAGCCGATCGCGAAGTACCCTCGAGCCTAGAGTAATCTAATTGGCTGGCTGCGTTCGGCGGTCCGATATTTGCCAGTCACCTCCAAAGTACCCTTGAACTAGTCCTCATGGTTGTCGTGGTTACATAGCAGTCATCGAGAGCCTACCTCAGATTGCTTTCGCTTACACCGATTCCTGCAAAATAATACACCATGGTTGAGTGTTTGTCGTCATCAATATGAGTTTGCACGAAGTTATCAGTTGCTTAGCGCATCGAAAAGCGCAAACATGATATGTCATTGTATGTATTGTTTCGCTAGCTGAGTGGATTGTTTTTGCTGATTCTTGCTATGTGATTTCTATGAGTTTTTTGTTCGATTGTAGCAAATAAAAACTTTTTGGTTTGGCGAATTTTTCACTCGGAAATTGGGCTCCAAGGAAGTCGATATGTACTCACTGAACTTTCTATAAAGATAATTTTGGATTTGGCCAAATGTAGCGGTCAACATGGAAACGCAGGTTAAATATTAAAATTAGGTTAAAAGGTTGGCAGAGAATAGGGTAACTGTGGGTTCCCAGAAAAACAGTGAAAATCGGTTTCAAATCAACCAAATTACCTTTGCCTAGGAGCATTTTAAGCAGTTTGAGACATTATGCGCTGATCATATGACTGTGAAAAAATTGAAAAAGTCAAATATTTGCTGAAATGTGACCCCGATGGTAATTTCCATTAGCAGTAAATACCCTATTAATATTTGTTTACTTTTCGATATCCTGAGGATCTGTCGAAAATTGCAAATATTTTTATCAGCTCGCATTGCACATGTTGCCAAAAAATTGCCTTATCTAAACGCACTTTAATGCATTCAATCTTTAGTTGGCTTGTGCAAGAACACCTAGTTTCCCTAAAATTAAGGGAGCATAGTAAGGTAACCAACGTATTTTGAACCCCATCAGCAGTTGTATACATAATTCATCGGTTAAAGTTCATTTAAAAAATACTTTATGTTGTCTGTTTAAATAGAGCCAAAGTGTCTTCATCAAAGCCGGAGAGGGAGTATTTTTTTGCCAAACTTTAAAAAAAAATGTATAAGGTACCCCGGGGCAAGTGGGAATACGGGGTAAGTGGGAACGGAGCTCATAACTCTCTTCAACTTCATTTTCTCCAACTGAACCTTTCTAGAAGTGAAAGATACAACTCAAACGCATGTATTAAAATTATAGATTATTTATAACAGGCATTTCAAACAACAAAATTAGACTTTAAATTTGAGCGTTATTTTCAATTTGCGTTGTAAGTTTGACGCACCTTTCTAGAAATGATATTTTGGCCACAAGCTTTACGTAAAAGTACATGTTTTTCTGGCAGTAGATAAACATAACGACTGTATTAACAAATTATAGCCGAAAACTAGTTGTTTAATTTTAAAAATGGCATTAAAAAAATGGGTTGAAATAAGGTCGGCACTTCGAAGCACCCGGGGCAAGTGGGACCTATTAAAAATAAAGTGTTTCAGCACAAAACTTCCTGTTTTAATACATTTTTTAGATGTACTACCAAACATTTTCAGTTCAATTACATAATATTTGTATCAGTAAAGCTTTAAAATAAAACCGAAAAGGACTAAACCAAGTGGCCCCAAAAAAGAAACCCACATGCACAGCTTATGAGGGAACAAACAGTTTGGTCACATTTTGGTTACACCTAAACGATGTTAATTGAATTTGGAAAGGCAAATTAGACATAATTAAACAAATCTGCAACTGGAATTGAAACAATAAAGTGTTGTGGTTATTCAAACGTAACTATCTCTTATGAGTGGCTCTACCGAATTGGGCATGGTAGAACAAACAGATCATAATCGTATTTTCGAGCTATTAAACAATGATTAATCCTAAATTACGTCTCGCAAGAATTGGATACAACGACAAATTCAACTACATTTCATTACAATAATGCTTTACAGCGTAATTGCTCACGATCTGTGTTTTATATAAATTATAAAGTCGCCCGTTGTGATCTGATTTTGTTACGCTATTTTTGGATGAACCCTTCGTACAAATATTGTTTTTGATTGCTTCTTGCAATGCTTTAGCATTTCTGTATACTAACTTACACAATTTATTATTATTTCATGCTTTTTACTCAAATTTGAATATAGGTCCCACTTGCCCCGGTAAATGGGGGCCCCATCGCCATAATTTTGAAAATTCTCCTCCAGATTCATTTCATGTAAATTTATAGGCCTTTTTCGTAATTATTCCTTCGAAGTGATACCACTGAAGAGTTTCTGTGCTGAAAGAATTTTGAAATAATCATAGGTATAGAAAACACAGTGGAATAAACCCAAACTATGCATTTTTAGGTCCCACTTGCCCCGGTGTACCTTATGCCCCTTAGGTGGATTTCAAAAAAAGTTCTTATCAGAAGTTGCCTTTAACGAAAAATGAGTCGTCATTGATTCTGTAAATTTCAAAAGCAGCATTTTTGTTTGAAATTTTGCTCATGGAAATATACTCTGTGTTCAGATTGGCAAGAAGAATGCAGTGAATATATTTCTAAAAATAGAATTCTTATTTCGAGCTTAAAAACTGCTTCCGAATTGGACTTTCATTTCCCCTTAAAGGCATACAACAACTTTGCCTATATTAACTTAGCATTTTATTTACTTCGCTCTTAAAGTGCTGATGATCGCGTTATCCATCTTTTGTTTTCCTGTGTGGACTCATCACTGCGACCAGTATAGTTGATCTATTGTGATATCGCCCGGGTGTTTGCTGTATAACCTGCACTGCATTTCTTTTTGCTATAATCGCTATTGAATGAGCGATATGCTTATTAAATTTTATGCGTGCTTGTGTGTATTGGGATTTACCCTTCCTTCAAAGTTTGATCTACCTTAACCACCTATTCCTCACTGCCAGTACTATCCCATATTATAGCCGTCCCTGGCGAGGACTCTAACTCTAACAGAGTCAATAGGATGTTAGAGTCAATAGGATCATAGCACTAGCCCCGCAATTGTTCTGTACTATGTATAACAACTAGCTGCGAAGAGTGTCGTATAAAAACATAATGGATAAGGGAAAGTAGCACCAAGACTTTGCTCTGCTTTGATAGCAATTAAAAATATGAAAGCTAATATGATAACGAACTGTGATGCGAAATAGTTAATTTACTATTAAAATGATGATAGTAAGTGGACTATTATTTTGTTAATAATATTTTGTTGTAAAAATTATACTCAGAGTGTTTAGTGGTGGAACCTTTATTTCTCATTTATAACTAAATGAGTTACAACATCTACGAGATCTACCAGGAATTTTCCCTTGTGACACTCGGCCTCTTCCAGTCGAGATACGAACAGACGACGACTAGCTTGTTAGACTTGCATCGTACACACTTAAAAAAAGTGCCGAAGTCAGCAAAATTTTGCCGAGATTTGGACAGCCGAGCGTTCGGTAAAATTTTTTATGATGCCAAACGTTAGTAAAGATCCGTAAACGTCGATTTGCAAAACTGAAATTTTTGCCGAACGCTCGGCTGTCCAAATCTCGGCAAATTTTGCTGAGTTTTTTAAGTGTGTAGGCCTCGAGGCCAACTGGGTAGGATTGGGCAAAATTGCCGAAAGTATCGATAAATGAATATCAATATCAAATCCGCAGCTTTATCGATACTGTCGACATATCGTTCGTGAAGCGTCGATATTAGATTTATCGATACTATTTAAAGCGGCATTCTGGGATTAGGAAATGCTACACAAAAAAGGATTCATAAAAATTTATCAATAAAAAACATGTTGAGCAAAGAGACTGCCCCCAAAACACGCACGCAACACATCACTCGCTCCAGCCTCCAGTGCAGCTCTATTTCGGACTCGTGCACCACCTGTCACAGCTGTTCGCGCCCGACTGAATCGTACGCTACACCGGAATACACAAAAATATGACGGGTTGTACTCTCGACACATCTGGATGACCTGCCGAAGAGTAAAAATTTGATCCGTAGTAGCACGGGCCTCCATCAGGCCCCCTGGTAATACCCTACGAACTCTCCTGCCACCGGGGATAGACGACGTAACAAAATCTGGGAGAGCACCCTGTTGGTGGCTTTGACCAGCGTTTTGCTGCAGTAATTACAGCAGTCTATCCAATCGCCCTTTCTGTAGATGGGACAAACCACACCATCAATTTACTCGTTCGGCAGCCTTCTTCCAAACCCCTGAAAGCATCCAGTGAGGTGCGTTGCTGGCGGCTCTTGGCTATTCCTGCAGAGTTCCGCCGGGAGTTGCTCCTTTCCGGTTCTAGCTCTTCTTGATCTCTATCCCACCACTGCCACTTTCACCGCTATTATGGTGGAAAGTCTTTGTTAATGCCGTCAACGCCCAATACTACTCTCTGTGCTCTTTGGTCAGTTGCTGAAAATCGCGTGTCGTATACACTTACACTTACGTCGTAAGTATCGATGAAATATATCGAAATATCGGCCTGCGAGTGTCGATATCGCGGGTATCGATATGGTTTCGCCCAATAATAACTGGGAGGCCAATTGACGACCAACATTTGAAAAGGGGCGGATAAGCCAACTGTCAAACAGACCGAGCGAGAGTAATTTTTTGCTGGAGCAGCATAGGAAAATGAACTCTCACTCGTTCTGTTTGCCAGTTGGCTTATCCGCCCCTTTCAAATGTTGGTCGACAATTGCTATCATATTTCTAGATAAAATTAAGAAAAGGGCGAATGTCGCAAATGTAAACAAAACGAGTGAGAGTTATTTTTTGCTGGACCAGCATAGGAAAATAAACCCTCACTCGGCTTGTTTACGCTTGCGACATTCGCTCTTTTGTTAATTCTATCTTCATTTATGAAATAATTGCAAATGTTGAAAATTAGTCTTTAACACAATGTATTACAAATCAGATGAAACCATATTTATTTATTATTTATTTATTATTATTAATCAACGGGCTCGATTTGGCCCCAATGATTGTCAGGTTAACATAAAAATAGTCAAGTCGAATTGAGTAAGATTCTATCAAACGTATACAAACAGATTTTAAAATAACTGTATCTTCGAGGTTTACCTCTCCCGAAAAAAGCGAATGAAACTGCCCTGTAGTATCCGTCGTGGCAGATGAAAGTCGAATAACGACGATACTTGATTAAAGACCCGCTGTAGACCGCCGATAGCGCCGTTCATACTGTAGTTAGTGCGACGAGGTGGCAATCTTAACATTGCATTGTTCCGCAACGCTCGTGGTTGAACATTTATGTTAATTTGTTCCAGCAGCGCGGGGCAGTCAATTCTCCCTTGTAAGCTATCCGCGATAAACAGTGCTCTGGAGCTAGCCCGACGAACACGGAGAGGTTCTAGATCGATCAGTTGACAGCGGCTTTCATAGCTGGGAAGACGGAACGGGTTTCTCCAAGGCAATTTTCTCAAGGCGAATCCAAGAAATCGACGCTGAACGGACTCGATTCTTTCAGCGCTGTTGTTGTAGTTAGGGTTCCAAACAGACGAACAGTATTCCAGAACTGACCGCACCAGCGAACAGTATAGCGATTTGAGGTAGTATATGTCAGAAAAAGTTTTCGCGATCCTAAAGATAAAGCCTAAGGACCTTGAGGCTTTAGCGACAACATACGAGATATGATGCTTGTGCGTTAACTGCGAATCTAAGACAACGCCCAAGTCTTTAATATGCGAAACACGTTCAATTACTGTGCCCTCGAGCGTATAACGAAACAGGATCGGATCTTTCTTACGGGAAAATGTGATTGCTGAGCACTTCTCCGGGGTCACTATCATACAGTTCACGTCGCACCAAGTGGCAAAGGCCTCGAGTTGATTTTGAAGAAAGTGACAGTCGTCAGTCGAGCGGATCCGGATGTACATTTTAAGATCATCTGCATACGAGAGTCGTGGGCCCTTAATGACCAAATTAACGTCGTTGAAATAGAGCAGAAAAATCAGAGGACCTAGATGGCTTCCTTGAGGTATACCTGATGAGGCTGGATAGCTATCGGATCGACAATCTCCAACGGCAACCACCAGCTGTCGGTCAGTGAGATACGACTGAAACCATTGCAAAAGGTTACCGCTAACACCCAGTCTATGTAGTTTGGCAATTGTGATGGCGTGGTTTATCTTGTCAAAGGCTGCCGACAGGTCTGTGTACAAAACATCTGTTTGCGCTCGTTGTGCCATACCCTCCGTTATGTATGATGTAAGACACAGCAGATTAGTAGTGGTAGAACGCTGGAATGTGAAGCCATGTTGATCAGCACTTAGATATTGCTTACAGTGGGAAAGCAGAGGTTCCATGACCACCAGCTCGAATAGTTTCGAGACTGCGCTCAACGATGTGATGCCTCGATAGTTGTCTACATCTCGTTTACTTCCTTTTTTGTGTACAGGGAACATATGTGCAAATTTCCAACACGACGGGAAAATCCCACTGGAAATGGACATTCGAAATAAACGAAGCAACGGTGTCAGTAAGCAGTCTATGTGTCTCTTCAGGAATACGGAAGGTAGTCCATCGGGTCCAGGGTTAAAGGACAACTTGAGCATGTTCGCAGCCTTTGAAATCATCTCGACATTGATGTCGATGGCACCCAGCGTTTGACCATATATTGGAACGTTGTTGGCTGCTAGGGCAATACGGTCCGCGCTCAATACCTCGTTGGAGAAAACACTTGCAAACTTCCTGGAAAAGAAACGGCATGTATCCTGAGGAGTGGCAGCAACTTCCCCGTTGTATTCCATTGATGATGGGAGCCCGGACTCTTTGCGTTGCTCGTTTACGTAATTCCAGAAAGACTTCGGGTGATGCTTCAATCTTCGTTGAATACTGCGTTGATACTGCGAAAAGCATTGGCGACTGACTTGCCTGTATAAATTGTTTATCCTCGTATAGTGGAGTTTTAGTGAAAGCGTACGAAATTTCGTGAATCGTCTTAATGCTGCTCTTTTGTATGACTTCAGCCTGCGTAGCTCATTCGTGTGCCAAGAGGGATGAGATGTACTGCGGAGACTACTTTTGGGTACGTGTCGATCAATAGCATATATCAGGACATGAGTGAAGGTCTGCGCAGCGGCTTCGACGTCATCGGGATCTAGTGTGTTTGCCCAGTCAATACTAGACAACAAATCATTGATGCTTTGTTGGTCAGCTTTACGGAAATTATATGAGATAGCAACTGGACATTCATCGAAGTCCTGAAGGAGTTTATCTTCTATACAGACGATCAGAGGAGGATGGTGTGGAACTCTCTTGATTAACGGACATGGAGCCGCTGAGATGAATGGGGCCTTGTCCTGTGCGCTCACGAAGCAGAGGTCTAACGAACGGTTGTTCTCGTTGACGACATGATTAACTTGATGAAGCATTGCAGCACTATAGTTGTCAAGAAGATTAATTGCACCGGCATGGATCGTAGAATTTTCAGAATCAGGGTAGAGGAAACCGCTATGGGCAGGTTTCCACGATATATCTGGCAAATTGAAGTCGCCCAAAATAACTATCTCATCGAGCGGCGTAGCGTCCCTCATAACTGAGTAAACTGACTGGCAATGAGCGTCAATTAGATCGTTGTCCCGGACACGATCAGGTGGGATGTATAAGGCACACAAAAAGAGGAAGCGATCACTCAGCTTGATGGCCGTCCAAACCTGTTCTACGCAGTTCCATGAGTCCTTCTCAATTGCTCTTGCTTTCAATCCACGTCGAACAGCTATCAGAGCACCACCGCCAGTGGATTTGCGGCTGTTGTTAGGGTTTCGATCGCAACGGAAAACTTCGTACTCGGAACCAAAGACTTGCATGGAAATCGTCTGAGAATTAAGCCACGTTTCGCAAATGACAATAATATCATAGCAGCAATCCGATACGACTAGTCGGTAGTCTTCAATATCGGAATTCATTCCACCGGCGTTTTGATAGAAGACTAGGACATCTTGTTTGCGACTTGGGGTCGGAGTACCATTTTCCTCGATAATTACAAATGTGTCGGAAGAATGCTGTCCATTAGCGGAGCTGGAGGAGCCCCCGTCGCCGTCGTTAGGCTGCGTTATCCTCGCCTCAGTAGAAGGCCGGGCTGAGACGGAGCTGTCTACGCTGACATAAACGTTGCCCGTAGTGCTGTGAATTGGATTGACATCAGACAGCGAATGAACTGATTCTCGAGTATACTTGCCAGAGGAAGCAAGTTGGAAGACTCCTGTTCCACATCTAGCCACAGTTCCGGGACGACTTAGCTGAATACTTGCGGGAAACGGCAGGACTGGGTTAGAGGAACCAGGAGTTTCCAAAATGCAATCTGATGAGCGTCCCGGAGATGAACAAAGGTAACTCGGGCGGTGAAACGGGTGTTTAGCATCGATGAAGTTGTTCGGTTGCGGGTGAGAAGTGTACGGTAAACCATCGTCGCAAGAATCGTTACTACGAACGGGCAAACTTTCAAAAAACGAAGATGTACTGGAATTATGCTGGTACTTGCCCAAGGAAGCAAGTTGGAAACCCCCATCACCATCACCGGCACCGAGCACAGGAATGGAACGGCTCTGATGGCAGGAACTAATTGCATGATCGAAGTTTAGGCAGCGCTCGACTGTGACGGGCAGGCTGAGGGTTTCCATCATGCTATCTACAGTGCGTTCCGTTGTTGAAGTTGAGCTGGTGATACGATTAGAGGGTGGCGCAACTATTGCAGAGTCGTTGTTGCAATATCTTGAGGGCTGGTCCGCGGCATCCATAGTGCTGAGAACACGGCATGGGTCGGCATATCAACGTCTGTTTAGAATCAGATATTGATTAGAAGAAATTCAGTTATATTTTGTTATTTTATCAACTAACCGACGCTAATTTATAACAACGCTTGCTAAAATAGTCTAGGGCCAGGTAGCCTGGCCTGTTATAATTTTATCAGGTCCTTCTCATCGACATGCATTAACACAGTTTTCCTGACAAATTGACGCGACTAATTAGAGCTACACTGGGCCTATATGTTATGTTTCGTACACATCTCGGGTACACTCTTGAGTCTTTTCGAGACGCGGGGGGTTGAGACTTACTGACGGCTTGTCCTGTATGCTTTCCAACATCGCTCGTGAGCGGGTGATCCAAAGAGCGGGCAACGAAACAAAAGGTCTCAGACTTTGCCGATGACTTTGATATCATAGCCACGAACTTTGCGATGCTGGAGGTAATTGGACTAAAACTATTTATCGAAGACCAAATACAGAAATGGCAGAGGCTCAAAGGGTCGAACGCGTCCTCCCATGAACGGGTCGTGTAGTGACACTGGTGACCATGGACAACATTAGTAAGTAGATTTAGCGGAGCATTCAAGCTGGAAATCGGGCCTACTCGGCCTTCGCAAAATGTTACGATCAAGGAGCATACGCCTCCGTGCGAAACAGATATTGTACAAAAACCCCATTAGACCGGTGGTTCCTTATGGACCCGAAGCTGTGACGCTGATCACAGAGAATGTAGACACCCTTGCCGTGTTCTAGCGGAAGGTTCAGCGGACGACATTTGGCATATAAAAAATCGAAATCGGAGAGTGACAGAGACGAATAAATCGCAAGCCGCGGGCTACCGCTTGGAGAAATTCGTACATCTGGCGAAAGTCGGTAGACTGCGGTGGACCGACAAAACAATCGGCAGTAGTGCATGCACTTCCAAAACTCCGGAACACCCATAAGGCTCATCATCAAACTTTAGCATATAAGGCCAAACATTCTATCTATTTGACCTAACATTTAAATTAGAAGAAATCACTTCTTCGGCAATAGACGTCTTTCATTAACATTAGCCATCTTGCAAACCGACTCAACATTCGACAGTCATTTTTGCTTTACCAGCATCATTCAACACAAACTCAGGCACTAGAACAATTTATCACAGCCATCATAGGTTTTGTCTTAACGAATCTACTCACGGTTATAACACTGTGTGTGCCTAACTTTCTTTTTTGATATGAATTGATGGTGATGGCCCTTCTCATTCTGATAAAATACTGATTACTGATATTCGGAAAACTTTGCATTTAGTTTACTTTTATTTATTTCATTCAATTGGCTTTCTGAACTTAGACATAGTCTGATAAACAAAATTTCTCCAATCGACTCTCGGTTGTGGGTTTTCGCTCTCCAATTCCTTGGACACCTTACACTCACCACCAGATCCTGCTCTACCTAATCATTTAAATTTAAATGGATTTAAAACAAACTTCGGATGGTAACTGTCCGGTACTCTTGCAACATGTCCTACCCATCATATCTGTGCAGCTCTATAGCCACCTTTTGAAAGCTGGGTTCGCCGTAAAGCTGCGATTAGGTATTGGTTGCTAATTTTTGGCATATAAAAACTTAGCTTTACTGACAAACCAAATCGAACCATAGAGAAACCATGTGGGCTTTTGAGTTCATAGTTTATTCGTTGGAAATCTGTGTCTCGATTAATTGACTACCCAACAAACATTTTTGTTTAATAGTAGCTTATTCAACCGTTGTACAGCTAATTATCGAGTAGCAAACGCCTGATAAGCTGTTATACAACAAAAATGTTTGTTGGGTACGAAAGCAGGAATGCTTTAACGTGCAGCGTAAATATAGAATTCCAATTTTCAAACGGATGGCCAGTACTGTTTGATCTCTACTATAGTTATTATTGTTTTATTTTGTTTTCTATCCAACAGAAAAGCCGACATCGCCCTTATCGGCTTGGCCGTTATGGGACAAAACCTGATCCTCAACATGGACTCCAAGGGTTTTGTGGTATGCGCCTATAATCGTACCGTGGATAAGGTCAGTAAATTCATATTCAGCAATGTGCCTAACAACAGTGTTACTCAAATATGTGTTGATAATAAGGGAAAATATTTTAAATATATTATGTTTGTGCTTCTTTAACAGGTGAAACATTTCCTGGAAAATGAAGCCAAGGGAACCAAAATCATCGGAGCAACTTCGTTGCAGGATATGGTTGATAAGCTGAAGAAGCCACGCAAGATCATGATGCTTGTAAAAGGTCAGTTTTAATTGTCGTGTAAGTTATATTAACATATCAATTGTTGAATGCAAAAAAATATTATTAAAATTATTAAAAAAAAATTATAAAAACTGTTGTAAATCACGAATGTTTGAAAACAATTTTCAACTGATTGGTCATTTTTATAATAACTTTGCATTAGAAAACTAAATTCTTCGTCTAAATAGAACAATTACGAAATAATTATGAACTCCAACATTAAGGAAGAATACAGAACTTTCAACTCAATCGCGGAAAAAATATAGTGCTTTACTAGTAACTTATGCATTATTACAATGCAATCCTCATGCATTTGAATCAAATTAATCGTGCAGCTGCCGAAAAAATAGTCAATCTAGATTGCACATTTTAAACAATCAATATAATAAATGTCATCAAAACTAAAGTTTGTATTTGTCTGTTAGCTACGAGCTGATACTGTTTACCTTTAACAAGCCAAAGCTCGCGAATTAAGCCGCATCATGCGCAAAATAACAGGCTTGGCTTGCGCGCGAAGGCGAAACTAGGGCAAGCGAAAGTCAAAGGCTCCTCGCTGCGTTGGGTCGCCACTTGCGTAACAGGTTGTAAAGTCAGTACCTACCCACCAGACCGATTGGCGTTTATCGCCTTTGCTCGCGTGATACAAAAACATCACTTGACAGCGGACCGACAACGAATCACGACCGAGCATTGATCTTGAGTTGAGACTCGATCGCGCCATGAGGCAATACCTACTCCGGAAGATTAAATCAATTGTTAAGTCCCTATGTACATGTTCGCTAGAATTGACAACTAAAGGACACGCAATGGCGTTGGTGAAACCAGATTGTAGTTGCAGGTTGATTTCCTAGCAAAGTAAAATGTTATCCCCTGGAAACGCTCGTGACTTTACAGTCACTTTTAACTTGAAACTGTCTTTCAAACGCATACGCGTAACATGTAGGTTACGCTCTACTGTAGGTTTGCAGTAGAGCGTGTAGCGATCACGTGGTTGTAATAAATGATATTATATAAACGAATAATTAATTAACCACCCCGTCTCTGTTTGCAGCCGGCAGTGCGGTGGACGACTTTATCCATCAATTGCTTCCGTTGATCGAGAAGGGTGACGTCATTATCGATGGTGGCAACTCTGAACATCAGGACTCAACCCGCCGATATGAGGAACTGAAAGCGAAGGGCATCTTGTATGTCGGTTCCGGTGTTAGCGGTGGAGAGGAAGGTGCCCGTTATGGACCCTCTCTAATGCCTGGTGGTCATCCGGACGCGTGGCCGTTGATCAAGGACATTTTTCAGGTGAGTTTATTGGCCACCTTACAATTTTACAACAACTGTGTAGTCTATGAAAAATATTTCTTGTAGTCTATTTGCGCCAAAACAGAAGGGGATCCTTGCTGCGAATGGGTTGGTGAAGGTGGTGCTGGACACTTCGTCAAAATGGTCCACAACGGTATCGAGTACGGAGACATGCAGCTGATTTGCGAAGCATACAATATAATGCTGGAGCTAGGGATGAATCAGAAAGAAATGGCTCAGGAGTTTGACGAGTGGAATAAGGGAGTTTTGGATTCATTCCTGATTGAGATCACCCGTGATATTCTTAACTACAAGGATGAGAAAGGTTATCTACTCGAACGTATTCGAGATACGGCTGGACAAAAAGGAACCGGCAAGTGGACAGCGATTGCCGCTTTGCACCACGGTGTTCCAGTAACACTAATCGGGGAGGCAGTATTTTCTCGTTGCTTGTCGGCATTGAAAGAGGAGCGAGTCAAGGCTAGCCAGCAGTTGGTGGGACCGAATGTAATACCATCCGTTGCCGATAGAAAAGAATTCATGGTTCACGTTCGTAATGCTCTATATTGTGCTAAGATTGTTTCCTACGCTCAAGGCTTTATGTTGTTGCGAGAAGCGGCCAACGAGTACAAGTGGAATCTCAATTATGGAGGAATTGCACTTATGTGGCGTGGAGGCTGTATCATCCGTAGCGTCTTCCTCGGTAATATTCGTGATGCTTTCGTACGTAACCCTAAGCTATCCAATTTGTTGCTGGATAACTTCTTCAAGCATGCCATTGCAAGGAACCAACAATCGTGGCGTGAAGTTGTTAGTCAGGCTGTTTTGTGGGGAGTTCCGGTACCCGCTATGTCCGCTGCTCTTGCATTCTTCGATGGATACCGTGCGGAACGATTGCCAGCCAATCTGTTGCAGGCGCAGCGTGACTACTTTGGTGCCCACACATACGAACTACTTGGCAAAGAAGGCAAGTTTGTGCATACCAATTGGACCGGAAAGGGTGGCAACGTGTCGGCGAGTACCTATTTGGTTTAGTTATCAATGGGGAAGTAATCATCGGTAATTATCACACCACATTTCCGGTTGTGTCGATTCGGATGTTTTCTGCAAGCAAGACGAACTTTTCGCACGCATCGTTATTTATTGTTGCTCATTTTCTAGGTTTCAAAATTAAGTAATTTGTAATTAAAACGGTTGTCTAGGAATTCTTTGTTTCAAGCGTTTTTATATCTGTGGGAAAATATCACACACGAATACGTATGGTTCGATCACTTTGACACAATTTTGATTCATTTGACAGTACTCTCTCAGCCGAGCAAAATTTGATGAAGTTATGGGGTGACTCGTGCCTTGCTGTATCAAGAAATCCTCGCCATTGTACTGTAGACTACACTCCCTCCACAATTATGGATCACCCACAATTATGGATCACTTTTGTGTTTCAAGTTAAATAACTCAGTTAAATAAACTGTTTGAAGGAATGAAGCATTTTTGCAACAAAATATACCCTATTAACTAACTTTTAACACATAAAACATCCTTTAAATCCCTACATTGATGCTTTTTCAATGCGCGTACAAAGTTGTTATCGAGAATCTATCAAAATGTCTGTCGTTTTTTCAATCAGCATAAGCAGTACGTTCTTCATTCATAAGGTTTCTATGTGGCATAATCACCAATTTTCGAGCAAAAAATGACTCGTACATAAAGATCAAGCTAAGTTCTTTACGATTCAGCGAAATATTGCTGGTTGCCAATGATTTTCCTGTAAAAATAAGTAATTTTCAAAGTGATCCATAATAGTGACCAAAACAAGGTAATTTTTCACAATTATGGATCACTTTGATTCCAATGTAATTTTCACAAATTCAAACAGTTTAGCACCTATTACAAACATTTTTAAAGCAGAATCGAAAGTTGCACAGAGCTGAGTTTTTGGAAAATGCTGTTTCTGAATTACGCAGGACAGGAAGCTACGTAAGGCAGTAAAACGCTATGATGGTACATATGCAACGGTTCATCGCAAAAGTTAAGCGGTTCATCGCAAAAGTTGATGTTAGCTCTCATGCAACGATCTAAAACGTTAATTTTTTCCTTAACTTTTTAAGTGTTTGAATTTACTGGTGCTTCAAGCTTTCGGTCAAAAATTCCCTTCTATGTTTATATTTCACTTTTTCGGTTTATTGTCGCCTTTCCACTATTTCATACATCGCATCATAGCAGCGATGAAATTAAACTCTTGCATCGATTAACTTTTCCGAGATCCACTGTACCTACACACTTAATAAAAAGTGCCGAAGTCAGCAAAATTTTGCCGAGATTTGGACAGCCGAGCGTTCGTTAAAATTTTTTATGATGCCAAACGTTAGTAAAGATCCGTAAACGTCGATTTGCAAAACTGAAATTTTTGCCGAACGCTCGGCTGTCCAAATTACGGCAAATTTTGCTGAGTTTTTTAAGTGTGTACATCGTTAATAACAATTCGGAAAAAAGAAAACTTCATCTTGTACTAGTCTTTTCGGAGCCAACGCAGCTGGTGAGCCTAAGACCTTTTTTCCAGGACAAAAAATCAGTCGTTAAATCGCGAAAAGCATTCCCAACGGCTGATCGGTAGGTGTCTTCGAAGAAGGATGGCAGGCATCTAAAGACAGACCAAAAGCCACACAAGGTCTTTCATACGATTTGAAACATGTTATTTTTATGTTATTACATGATTTGAATAAAGTTCATTGAGAGAATTCGCTGCAAAAAGTGTATTTTTATTTTGATCCATAATATGGTGAAAATTGTTTCATAATTGTGACCGCTTCCAAAAGTGATCCATAATTGTGTATTTGATCAGTCATAATATAAGCTTAATTTCCGTGGAAAACTTGCACTAAATGGGTTTTAATAACTGAATCAACTGAAAGATTACATATTTCTGTAACTAAAAACATTTATAAACTGCTTTTAAATAATAGTATGCGCTACAATTGATTGTTTTAAAATCATACTTCTGCTTAAATGGTCCATAATTGTGGGGGAACTGTACTTGTCGCCAATTCGTTAAGCGTCTCGACACACGCAAGTCGGGTTCAACCTGATTGAGCCATCTAGCACCTTTTGCCACTTTATTCCTGATGCCGGTGATGGGATTCTTGAAGAGAACGGATTTCACTGCACAGTCGTAAGGCATCATTGCGAGTTGGCCGGCCCATCGTAGTCTCCCAACTTTCTCCAGGTGTACGATGGGAATCTCTCCAACTAGTGCAGGCAAATCGTAGTTGATACATCTACGCCACTCTCCGCTATCTATTTGTACGCTGCCAAATAAAATCCGTAACGCTTTCCTTCAAATACGGCAACTGCACGTATGTCTTCCGTAAGCAAAGTTACTATCTCAAGTCCATAGAGGAGGTACCAGTCTGATTAGCGTTTTATACATCGTCAGCTTTGCACGGCGGCGTATGCTCTTTGATTGAAGCATCTTGCAAAAGGCAAAGTAGGTTCGACTTCCAGCTTGAATGCGTCGTTGGATCTCCTTACTCGTATTATGGTCGACGGTGATAGTTCGTTAGTCAGGTAACATCCAGGTGACTTTGTGGATATCTTTGCGGGGAAAGAAACTGCTTCTGGTCACCAATCGTCGGGAAGCTGCAGAGTTGATGCAATATTGGTCGTTATTGTTCGTGTCGGTCTATACACTTGGCGATCTAGCCCTGCCAATCTGGCCATTCAGAACCCGATGACAATCTTGATGCCACGTGGCAAACAGCTATCGTACGTTGTCTCCAGCGATTACAGCCCGTTAGGCATACGGATACGAGGCATCCCAAGTAACAATTCTAAACTATCTCAATCCACATAAAGAGACCGAGTTGGCGATTAGCTTTGCTAATTATTATCGGAAGGTTGCCTGATCACCTGGCACAACGCCGAGATCAGTTACAACATTGTAACTGATGCAGATACTGGCCACAACTGTAGCAGTCATAAATCAAGGTTTGCTTTTTGCGGGAGAAAATGATAACAGTACATTTCGGGATGCTAGTCGTCATATAATTACTGTCGCACCACTCTGCAAACGTGTTGATCAGCTGTTGCAGCCTCAGACAGTCCATATCGGTGCGGATGGCCGAGTAAATTTTAGTGTCGTCAGCATTAAATAATCCCGTGCAAGGCCTTAAAATTCGAGATAAATCATTTATAAACAGCGGAAACAGTAAAGGTCCTAGAGTGTCACCCTGAGGTACTACTGAGCAATTTCCGAACCAGTCCGATAAAGATGCACCAAGTTTGCAGTTCTGTAGATAAGAAGTAAGTCATGTTGTAAAAATTGCCAAAGCTCCGAGTTTATCGAGTTTAGCTAACAAAATATCATGATCAACTCGGTCAAATGCTGCCTTTAGGTCGGTATAAACGGCGTCAACCTGATCTAGCTGATCCATAGTACGCAAGCACAAAGACATAAAATCAATCAAATTCGTAGAAACTGATCTACCGGGAAAAATCCTTGCTGTGAGGTGGATACATAGACACGTAAAAGAAGAGTTAATTATAAAGAATTATTTCCGAAACTTTCAAGCAAGCACAAAGAGAGGTGATTCATCGATAGTTTTCTATGTTATCACCTTATCAGCTTTCTTGAAAATAGTAAACATGAAAGGCGACTTCCAATGATTAGGAAATTGCCGGCTTTGCAGTCACTGTAAAATTTTGATTCCAATCTCATTGTTAGGTATAAACCTCAATGCTTTGGCAATACTATCATCAATTGCAATTTTGCGGGTAAAAACTCCCGAGAAATGTTCAGCAAACAAGTCACATTTTTTGTGTAGATAGGTCACTTTATCGTCATTCAGAAATTCCATGTTCCATACCGAATGTTCCGAGTCGAGTTTCTGTGATTGTTCGTAATGTTTCAGATTTAAGTAGGTTGCCTTACTAGGGCCGCGCTACCGAGTCTCGTGGTGGGACTGCCATCTTAGGTGTAGTGTCGAGACAACACATTTATTAATTTGGTAGCCCGCTCCGGATCAAACTCCGCTAAGATTGCTCGTATTTCGGCTGGTAACTGTGAGGTGCATACATATGATGTGTATGCAGGATTCTATATTTGAGGATTCCTTCCCCTTAACGATAATAGTGTTAGCAACACTGTCATGCGAGACTTGTACGATGTGCAATTGTCACTGGCAACATTGCGCATGTATCGTCCCTCATTATTTCAGCAGACGCTCGGACAGGTAAGACGTAGTTTGTTCGCTCAGCAGTCCTTCGTGTTTCTGGATATATGGCTCCGTATTTGGTTGATTGTCTCATCTTCCGCACGGGTTGCTTGTGGCGTTTCCCTTTATATGCTTCGTCTCGAGTGGCTGCCTGCACAATGGCCTTAGTGTCGCGACCGTATAACCTGCAGTCCTCTGCAAGCTTCTGATTTGTCATGCCTTTTAAAAGCTGGTTATGGACGAAACGTTCCTGGTCTTTCGTACTATACTGACACAGGCGTAATTTTTCCACTAGCCTGCCATGAAAGCCCACAGTGGATTCTCCTCTAAATTGCCTCATACACAAGAAGGCGTCATGCTCCGCAGTAATATCCATCATGGACCGTAGGTGGTCCTCGATATTTTTGATGAAGATTTGATAGCATTGTTTGTTATTTAGATCCGGACGAAGTTTCGCTGCTCGGACGATGCCTTGCAATTGCTCCCCCAATAGACAAAAAGAGCAGTTGTGTTCGGCGCACCGGGTCAAGCGCATTAGACAGGAAGGCAGAAATTTCGAAATTCTCTATGTATTTCATCCACTCCTCCCACATTTTGTTCGCTGGAACATTTTTGGGGAATGGTTTCATCTGGTCCCATCGGATGCTTGGACCACCTCCATCTGCGGGTGATGATGGCAATATGCGGAAGCAGCTCCAACTGTTCTCCGGAGTATTAGCGTCGTCATTATGTTGCTGAGCGCTGCGCTTCGATATCTCATCTATAGTCTTTTGCATTTCAGCGAGTTGTTGTTTCAACAACTCGTTCTCCTGCCTCCAATCCGTTGTGCATCGATAATGTTCGAACTGGTCGAATCCATCTTCATCGCTGCGTGGCTCTTCGTACTCGTCACTAATAAACTTCGGGGCACGAACGTATTTCCCGGCATCTTGTTCCATTACGTCCGAATCACAATCCGAAACATTGTGCACGTCTTCTTCGTGGCTAACGCGTACATATCTGCCTGATACTGACATTCTCACGTTTATACCAATATATTTCTGTTGGAGGACCACCCTACCGACTGATAATACAACTGATAACACTGGCTCGGCGGGCTCACCGTCTGACACTGTCAAGCGACTGACGTCTACCGTGCCCACTATCTAACAGAGCTGTCATCACTGGTTCACTTCTACTTCTGTCCCGAGATATACCGGTCGAGTGCAAGCACACCACGTTATTACTTATCTCTGTTTTATATAATTAATAAATAGTTTTTAACAATTCTTGTTGTGTGAATAACCGTATGATATCACAACAAAGTGGCGACGAGTGACTTCGGTACCGGTTTTCGCGTAAAGTCCAGTAAATCGCGTTCTCGACGGAAAAAACATCAGCTCGAACAGTGAGGTTAAGTCATCATGACCGATCCATCCGCAGCGGCAGGAGCCCAACAGCAGCAAAGCTATAATCAGATGTTGCTTCAAATCCTGTCCCAGCAGCAGCAGCTGATGGCTCAGCTCACGCATCAGTTTTCTGCGACACAGATCGCCATGAAATCGCTAGCGAGAGACGAGATAGCCTTGGATTCGCTCTCCAGCAATATAGTTGAGTTTGCCTATGATCCGGAGCACGGATCCACCTTCGACACGTGGTACTCGAGGTATGCTGATTTATTCGACAAAGATGCCAGCAGCCTGGATGACGATGCGAAGGTCCGACTTCTGATGCGGAAATTGAATCCAGCAGCGCACGAGCGGTATAGCAGTTTCATCCTCCCAAAGCAGACGAAAGATTTTTCGTTCGCGCAGACCATTGAGAAGCTGAAAGCTATTTACGGATCGCCAGTGTCAATTTTTCATCGCCGATATCAGTGTCTTCAAACAGTCAAAGAAGATGCAGATGACTTTGTGACATATTCTTGCAAAGTTAACAAGTCGTGTGTTGACTTTAAACTTCGTGACTTGTCTGAGGAGCAGTTTAAAAGTCTAATTTTTGCCTGTGGATTAAAGTCACCGAAAGATTCCGACATACGCATGCGGTTGATTACGAAGCTCAACGAGACGGCAGATATCTCACTGGAGAAAATTGTAGAAGAATGCAAGCAGCTAACGAATCTGAAGCAGGACAACATTCTGGTGGAGAATGCGCATGCAGCAGCAGTGCGAGCAGTGCATCAAAACCGATTCGTGAAGCAGAAAAATAAACCACAAAGTTCCGGTAACAAACCAAATAGTGAGCTACCCAGGACCCCGTGCTGGTCTTGCGGAGGCATGCATTATACAAAAGATTGCCAATACCGTGAACACCTGTGCCGTGACTGTAAGAAGAAGGGGCATAAGGAAGGCTATTGCGGTTGTTTTTCGAAGAAGCCTGCGAAGAAGAAATTCGAGCCGAGAAAGCAAAAGGACGTGAACGTTGTGTCGGTCAAAAACGTTAGCCAGAGACGGAAGTATGCTGAAGTTCAGATCAACAAAGTACCAGTCCAAATGCAAGCCGATTCAGCGTCGGATATCACTATCATTTCCGATGCGACATGGAAGCGGATTGGACAACCACAGGGTGATACTCCGTCATGCGACGCTAGAACTGCTTCAGGAGAGCCACTCAATCTCGCTTTGGAATTTTGGTGTGACGTTGAGCTCAGTGGCATCAATAAACGAGGTATGTGTCGCGTTGCATCTTCTAACCTTGACCTGAATATTTTAGGTTCCGATTGGATGGAGTTGTTTAATCTGTGGGACGTACCAATCAGCCAGTTTTGCCACAGAATCAACGACCAGTCGGAACAAGGTATCGAAGCAATACAAGATCGTTTTCCGAAGGTGTTCACCGAGAAAATGGGCCTCTGCACAAAAACGAAAATCCAGTTCACTCTGAAAGGAGACACGAAACCAGTTTTTCGACCCAAGCGTCCTGTAGCATACAGTGTGCAAGTAGCAGTCGAAGAGGAAATCCAGCGTCTTTTGCGTTTGGGTATTCTTAAGCCGGTTGAGCATTCGGAATGGGCCGCGCCTATCGTTGTTGTGCGGAAACCGAATGGACGCCCTGTAAGAATTCTCGACCCGACATCAAGTCGACATCAACTCCACAGTTCTGCTTGTCAACTCAACATCGAGTCGACATGTCGACCCGTTTCGAATCCATTGTCGGGCTATTTTGCAACAAAAATGTCGGAACTGTCGGGTTGAACGTTCATCCGCTCAAACCCGACTCGAACACCTTTAGTCGGATCTATGTAGATCGAACGAGTCGGTCGTTTGTCGCGTCCGCTCGAACCCGACACGAACACCTTTGTTCGGATCGATGTAAATTCCTTTAGTCGGATCGATGTAAATTGAATGAGTCGGTCGCTTGTTGCGCCTCGGCGACGGGACCAAGAAGCCGGGAGCGCGTTTTGATTGTATTTGTTTTGAAGTAAATCCGCTGCTGCTGGCTGGCGTTTGAAGCGGACTTGATCAAAACAAATACATCTGAAACCGTTTTTCGGCTAGCAGCGATGGCGGACCGGCACCGGTCGCTGGATATGTTTGTTTATGACGCGCATTACTAGGGCGCATCACTTTCATTAGTGCGGTTCAAAATTAAAAGTATATTTAAATATAATTTTTTTTACACATTGTTTTTTTTTGCTTTGCTTCTTTTTATTAATAAAGAAAAGAAACGTTTTAACGTTGAAAGAAGAATATTACGCTATTTTTGTAAAGGGTTATTCTGGTAATTTCAAATGTTTGATTGTTGTTATGGGCTTAAACATAGAATATTTATTGATTAATTTATTAATTTATTAATTAACATCGAAATATTCTTCAAACATACTGGGAGTAAATGTATAGAATTGAATATATTAGTTTATTTAGAAAATCCAATGTGTCCTTTCGATTCAATTTAACAGAGAATGCTGATAAGAAATAATATAGGTGGGCCGTGTTTAAAAATCAAATAGTAAATAGTTTTTTGCGTCAATAGACTAGCAAATCATTAAATCAATAATTCAATGGATCAATAAATCAATAAAATAATAAATCAGTAAATCAATAAGTCAATCAATAAATAAATTAATAAATCAGTAAATCGATATATCGATGGTCGCTGCGGGATTATTAAAGATGCGCAGTGAGCATCTGTTTTATCACTACGATTCAAATTTCAAATCTTCAGAACTTAATAATTGATAATATAAATAATACTTAAAAAATTATAATAATAATCGATGAACATGAATTTATATCTAATTTGAAAACTATCTACAACGTGAACCCATCAAACTTTCGATGTTTGATTGACTGAAATTTTACAATTTTTTGCAGTTTTAACGCTGCGGGATTTGTAAATGATCCTGTGTTTAAGGGTGTATCGGTATTTTAATCCCAGAAGTATGCATCGTACTTTACGATTGAGAACCAAAATTAATGTACGTTAATGAAATATTTTACTCACTAATAATAAACAGTGGTGCAGCATTTCCCAAATGAGGGTTCGCCAAAAATATAATTCGCAGCAGAACAGTATAAGGAATGCCGCCAGGTGGTTTTCAAACTAAAAAAGGTTGGGAACAATTAATTTTTATACTATTTTCTAACTTACAGATTGTAATGGATTTCGGCACAAAACAAAAAAAAGATGTTATTCAATTTTTAAAGTCCTTTATTCCTCCTTTTCATCGGACATAACCGATATTCCAAATTGTTTATAATCGTTTTATCAAATTTGGAAATTTTGATACTAGCAATTTTGGAATTATCGTAAAAATTGGCCGAAGAGACCCATCTATTGCACAGTACAACAGCATTAGTACACTATAGTATTTGCCATTTTCTCAAAAAAAAAAACCAAAGGAAATTTCCTGCTTGGACATTATTTAAAAAAACTATGATTTCTTAAACAAAGTGTCATAAAGAAATGTAAGAAAACATTCTTAACAATATCCTTTACAATATTATTCAGCCCTATGGGTTTCCTCCGCCAATATTGGTCATTCGCCAATGCAAATGACTGGATATAATAATTCCTATTTAGTAAACCTTAGCCTACTAGCTATCGAACCTTTTCGTCCTTGTAGTACCAACTGAGATGTTACTATTAGTAAGGGAAGTGGATCGGGTAACCAACCAAATGCCCGCATCAATGAGGAAGTGAGAAAAATGTTCTATCTAATTTTAACAAAGTAACAGAGTTAAACCAAACCTTTCCTCAATTGGTTCAAGACAAGGTAAATTTAAAAATAATACATCCATAGCATGAATCCATAGCAAATAAACAATGCAACCAATAAATAACCTATACATTAAAATTCAATTACGACGTGAATTAGCTCGCCTAGAATGTCGCTAATGGTAATACATTGTACAGCTTTTCCCTTAATCCGAATAAATCTTCCTGCAACGACATTTATACTGGATTATGCGTTCTCAGGAAAATGACGCTTTAATAAGTGCAAATTTAAAGGACAGTACAATTTTTTTATTGGCAACCGAATATTTACTAACAACGAGATGGTAGAACAGGGAATTTCGGTGAATAAGAAAAAAAAACTTATAAATTTTGAAAAACTGTATTTTTCATTTGATATTAATTATAAAATCGTGAGACTACAGAATAAGTATTTATTGAAACTAATAATAACAAATTAGATAAACAATTTTAATTCAAATCAGAATAGGATTCAAGTACGGCAAAAACTACTAATATAATGATATGATATATAAAGTTGTTTTTCACATATTTTCACGATCAATTTGAATTACATTACAATTACAGTTTCAGCATTCTTTTGACCTACTTGTTTATAATTATTTATAATATTTCTAGTACAATTTTTTAAATATAAGTTTTTTTTAAAGCCGGTTGTATAAGTCTTTTCTGTTTTTTCTGTATAATTCTTTTCTGTGCAAGACTGGATCTAAAAGTGTTCTATTTGATAGGGGGGAGTCGTCTATGCTCGGATACTTTAGGTTTTTAAGATAAAACATAAAAAAATGCCGACTTTATTACTTCTATTTACACTTTAATGTAGAGAGAAACAATATTATAGGCAAAAAATGCAAAGCAATAAAATTTGCGCTGCAAGGTTGATTTTAAAAGTAGATAGTATTTTGAGTACAAATTAGCTCAAATCGAAAGCTACTATGCTTGGACATGATAAACTGATCTATTAAAACCAGCATCAATAGAAGAAAAAGATCCTAGAACAATTTAAAACTTCAGCACAGACCTTGTGACTCCAGTCCTGGCAGGTTTGCTGTATAAAAGTTGAATAAAGTTCTATTCACATAATTTTTTTGTTGAGAGTGCTGGTAATGTAGAATGCATGCAAAAATGTACGCGGCTGCTGATATTTTAATGCAATTTTTTTCTGATTTTTTCTACGTTTCGCATTGCTTAACTAGTTTCACATTGCGGTCAATGCGGCTGCTACCCAGATCGTACTTGAGCTACAAAACCGCTGGAAAGCCGATCAACGGCGAATAAACAGCCTAACTACCATAGTCCAGTAGTTATCTAAGAGTGTGCGTTAAGCACAATAGCCCCTCCCTGAAGTAATACCGATAAGGTGGTGCCAGGGGGGATTAAGGCTGGAGACTTGAGTAGGGTTTTAGTGGGTCTGGATCCTCACGCCCCAGTAGGGGGGTCGGGATACCAAACCCCACTCCCTGAGTTGTCTTCTCAGGTGTCTGATAGCAGATTTCCCTACTCGTTAAAAAAACTGGTTTTATTTTACATAGGAATCAAAGATATAGCAATTCTAGATGAAGTAAGTATATTTTGCTGATTACTTTACTGTCCGGTCATAGAGAACAGGTTGGTGTCTGGCCATAGAAGACACGGCACAGTTTCAAAAAATTAAGTTTTTTCTTATATTTTCATATCATATTTAAACTGTTTCGAACAAATAACTTTATCAAGCCAACGTTCAGAAATATCGCATCTTTTGTTTATTAAAATCATTTGCGACTGCACTTTTATGACATTTACCCGATTCTGTCTGTTTTAATAGTTGAACCGTTCGACAGTTCTAATTTGTTTACTTTTTGAAACAAAGACATCATAATAGAGGTTTTCCGTCAGATCATACCCCACCTTTTCTTATTTTTTCTCGGATGTACTGCCAATACGAATGACAATAGTGCAAAAATATTTTTTTTTCGTTGACTCTAGAATTTACTACGATTTTTTAAACAATGCAAATTGCAAGAATGTTGAATTTCTTTTCACCAAATCACGACTGTTGAGTTTTCGGCTGCACTGTTTATCAAAATTTTCAGATTTTCTGGAAGCATTGCACAACAGATTTTGACATACGTGTATCAGCGGTTGAGTGAAAAGGACAAAACGAATGAAAAGCTAATGATTAACTTCTTTTTCGTTTCGTGTGTTGCTTGCCACAAGAGTAAAGAGTGGCACAAATGATTACGAAGCGGTGAAAATAGAGGATACTGGTACAAAAGGGCATGTTATACATCCGAGAAGTAACGGGTTGAAATATACGTATTTTAGTTTTTCATTTTTACATTAGTTATAGGCTTTATTGAAGAAAGTTTTATATGGGTATTATTTCTAAGAGTCAAAACTGAACATTTAATGAAAAAAAAATGTTGACGGAAAACCTCTATTGGGATACCATGAAATTTTGCAATTTACTATTGTTCCTTGCTTTCCGAATATTTTTATTAATCTTTATTTTTGAGAAGTCTTAGTGTCCGGTCATAGAGGCTGTACGGCAAAGATGACTTCCCCCTACCCAAAATTACCGTTGATTTCTGTGGGGATTCTTTGACTATTTTTATTATTTCTGATCATAGAAATCATATTGTATACTACATCTTCTATACTTTATATATCTTTAAATTGCATATATATTTACTTGTAGTATCATTTTAACAGTTTTTAAATAAATAACATATAACATTGTTAACTAACATATTTAGCTTTTTATATTTGTGTCAATGTTGTCCTGATTTATCATTAATACTTCCTTAGTGTTGTTTTCTTGATTTTCTTTCACTAATATTATTTTTCTAAGAGTTGTCAATATTATTTTATTTCGTCTGGATCAAATTAAACCTTTCTAAAAATAATATTTCATTACACGGTTTATGCTTATTTTCATATTGTTTATGTTTATGTTTATTTTGTTAACAAATTCCATTTTATCTCAAAATTTTACGTTTGTTTTTCGTCTTGCATTATTTGTCGTAAATTAAGGAATACTAAAATATATACTTGACAAAAATTTATAAACATAATAAATTAACATTAGGAAATAATGTTAACACCTAAATGAAATTGGACTCATACAAGCAAAATAAAAACATACAATGTAGATACAAACTTCTTAGATCGAATTGAAGATAGATGCAATTTTGATGTAAATGAGACAGAATGTGAACAATATACACGCAAAAACTGAAATTTCGCGCAATATTTTGTCAAAAGTTAACAAAACTTATTTTAAGAAAAATAGTTGAAATTTTTGCACGATAGAATGATAAGACAAGTGTTAGATAATATTGAACCAAGTGGAGAAAAAATTAAAAAAAAAGGAATTAAAATTAAAATCACATAGGACTAAGTCTGATCTGTTTAAAATTGGATCAAGGAAAAAAAATACAAATAGAAAATAAGTTTTAACAGGCAAGCATTCTAAGTAAAAATAGGGTAATAGTAGAAGTAAAGTAATTCGATTCTGTAACCGCAAGGTTACCGAAACTGCTTTGACAAGCGTATGGTCGGTGAATTCGAGTGTTAGTAGAATCAGACCATTCGAAGTCAAAGTGACTTTAGCATGGGTTCATTCACAGGCTTCTCATTATCCTTCCTTCATCTTGAAATCTATTCCCAATGAAACCTCTTCAACAGTGCAAAAGTCAGTTGTAGTTTTAGTGTACTGTCAGACCAACGTAATAGGACTCGCGAGGGATGGCTAAAATTGTGGATTGGCGTATAAGAAACGAGCTGGGTGAAGTAGAGCAAGGTTTGAAGGAAGGGTAAAACCCGATGCACACAAGCACGCATAAAATTAATAATAAGGATATAAAATTAATGTTATATCAACCAAAGAACAAACAGATATCATTCTTTGAATAAAATCCCACAAAACATATCGTCATACACATGTTGCCTGAACACTAGACAGCTGGCAAAGAATTAGACAGAGAGAAAGAGAGTTTTATCTTTATGTCTGTGCTTGAATCAAACAAAATTTGCAAAACTTATGTATGGGATATTTATAGTTTAATAATAATTAGTAAACTCGAGTAAGTAAAAATAAGTAAAACCAGAACGCAAAGTGCAGACAGCTCTGTCAGAATGGTATTGCACGCTATGTTCGAGGGCATGTATTAATTAACTTTCATGCACCTCTGATTTTTCTTCACAGGATGTTAGTATTGGTCGAAACGATTAATTTGAAAAAAGTCTTAAAATATTCTATCTTGGGTTTTTTGAAAAATTCAATTTTTAAGTTTATGTAGGGGTCATTCCCTCTCAAGTGATATAACCCATTGTAATCGACCACCTCCGATTTCAACCAAATTTGGTATTATTGCTCATTCTGACCTCACATTCAATTTCTCAAAGTTTTGTACGGATTGATCAATCCCCCTTCCAGTGCCGCTTCTCTATTTTTCTGAGATTTTCGGAAAAAACTCATTTTTCACTACATGTCACTGCAGTCCAATAGCTAGTATAAAAATTTTGTTTAAATTTAGCTCAAGTATACAGCTGCAAGTTCTAACCCTAAAATATCGTATTTATCATCGGTTCGTTTTTGGCAACACGCCATAAAAATGTATGTGCCGTCCCCAAAACGAATGGTTTTTAAACCAAGCCGGGAATTACCCGCTAGACTTTCATGGTCGTCTTGGAATGGCCAGTATTAGAAAGAAATATTCTAGAATTCCACCTTTTTTCATTAAAAATAAAAATGATCTTCGAATAAGACTTTTGACGATCACCGTACTGCCCATGGATGCATAGTTGAGTTAACGACCAAAACCATCATTGTTGAGAAAACGCCTTTTTATCGGGAAAAATATTTAAGGCTCTATAATCTTCACTGCACGGGTGTAGCCAGAAATGTTCCTTGGGGGGGGGGGGGGGGGTTTACAAGAAAAAATCTGACATAGCCTAACCGTAAGGAGTTTATTCAGTAAATGGGGAATTATTTTCGGTTAAAAACTATTTGGCTTGAAATTGAGTGTTCTTCAACAGACAAAAAAAATCAAATTGAAATAATGAAATTAAAATGTTGGCCTCCCTGCCGGCATTGAGGTACGTTGTATGTTGGAATCTCGGCTGGGAGAGGTTGTTAAAGTCCATAAAACTGAGTCTGACGCGGCGAGGGTGCTGCAGAACGACTTATCCTGTATGATTCTCAACATCGCTCTTAAGGTGATCCGGCGATCAGATATCGAAACGAGAGGTTTGAGTAAAGTAAAGGTATCAAACTTCTTGGCTAAGCAGGTGACTTGGAGCCAGAAACTTTGCCACGACGAAGGCTATCTGTGCTAGACTGAAAGTCTGGAAGGATTGTGCTTAAAATCAACGCGTCAAAGATCAAATATATGAATGATAGAGGTTCAAATGGTCGCTGAAATGTCAGACCGAGCCAAGTGACAAAATTCTTATTTCGAGAAAAACGCATTCAAAGTTTGCTGCTCTGTATGGTTTAGGTCAATTGTTTGAAGTCATCTCATAACTCTGGCTGTTTGCAACATTTATGTAGCCTGATTAGAGTAAAATGTAGCGTAGAAAATTATTGATCGTTTGCTGTCATTAACTCATTCTTTTAAATTTTGCGACTTGGTCCGGTCTGATTTAACACTGACCAAATGAGACGCACGTGTCTTTTTCACGGACGGTAAATCGCCCAAGTAACAATTCCAAGTTTTATTACGTTCGTATAGCGGTTTTCATGACCAATTTCATAAAACCGCTAATAAAACTATGAGCTCCACCAGAACTTTCTGATGACCGCTATAAAACTGCTTTCTGACCAAGTGGCCCACGCCTCAGAATGTTTTCATAACCGCTATAAGAATCAGGCCATAAACTCAAGTAGTCATATCCAGGGCTTCGACCGATCCTTTTTTTCTACCGCAGTCACACCAACGCGCATTCAAGTTCACACCGTCCGTTTAGAGGTGGAATACGAACGCTATGCATAACACAACTGGCAGTTTGCTCAGTCAAACGCCGAATGCACGCAACAGAATGAACGCTTTTTGACATTTTCGTTTCGATCAAGTTACCTTTACCGTTTGGAGCAGCGAATGACTGCAAAACAGTCAAATGACTGGCAATCACCACGCTAACGAAAAGCAACCGCACAATCGTATGATTCAATACTACAAAAAAACAACCACTACATGTGCATGAAAGAAGTCGGTCGGAATCCGTCCAATACAAATGAATATTTTGCTTGCGTCGGACCGACGTCCGGGTGACAAACTATTACTGTGAGCAGCCGATTTGGAGACAAAAAGAGAAACGAAAAAATACGTCACCGTATGCTTCCAGTCAGTTTGCAGTTTATATTCTCAAAGCGCAAAGCAAAACGGGAGATTGACTGTTTGCTTTTGCTGAGATGCCGCATGAATTGTAAGACGGCAGCAGCGCAAGCGGCACATTGACTGGATAAGAAAAACAGTCAAATGATCGTTCAAAAAGCGGAGTTTGAATGCGGAAAGTTCGCATTCACGGCAGTCACATTCAACTTGCGATCCCTTTTCAAGCCCTGGTCATATCACGCTCTGCTAAAAGCAGCAATAAAACCGATTAAGCTTTCACTACTTGACAGCCATCGCCATAATTTAAAAAAGCTTTTCGCTTTTTGCTTTTCGCTTTTTGCTTTTCGCTTTTTGCTTTTCGCTTTACTTGCAAACGCCAGATAAGTTCGGTAGCTTTGTCAACTTGAAAATATATCCGTGAGCAGAAAAGTTTTAGTTTTACTGACAGATCATTCTGAACGATTTGGTTTATAGCGACCAGAATAAAATATCCCATAGAATATTTATTAATTTTAAGCAATTTCGTTGGTTTGCACTATGTGCGCATTTAATTTCATCGTGCATTTTGATATAATAGGTCGATAAAATCAGCGCGCCACTGAAATTTTGCAATTTTCGAAAACTGGTTGTTTTAACAAATTGAAAATATTCAGTTAGTCAATTTCAAATTCTAGCAAAATTATTTTAGTTGCTTCCTCTGACAGGAAAACCGATTGATAATGTCCTTCTTTCTGCAAAATACTTTGCTTTGATGAATTGTTGTTTGCGAGCTAAAACAAAATACTAGAATATGGCAATATGGCTTCGCATAAAAAAATGATTTTGGTGTTGAACTTTGGTATTCTTCATAATAGCAGCAAAAAAACTGTTTGGTTAGGGTGGTACCATTTTAATAGCTCTATAAAACTAACAGATTTATTGCGGTTTGACAAGTAACCGTGATAAGATCAATTTCGATTGGTGCGCCATTTTGTGTTGCTACGCCACACTTATGGTAAGTTTATAGCAGACGTGGTGCAGCCAACAAGTTTTAACGTGGTAATATAAGCAACCACAATAAATTCGCTTTATTAACAGTTTTATTATGGTTTTCTAGCTAGCTATAAGTGTGTTTGGACTCGTATCCTCTTGGTATTGCGCAATAACACCATAAATCCAGTGGTAATGATTCATACCGCAATAAAACCTTTATAAAATTCAAGTAAAACCAAGTGGCTTTGAATTGTTACTTGGGCGTTGACGGCGACGAACTAGAAGTGGTAAATGAGCTCGTGTATGTGGGATTGCTGGTAGCCGCGGATAACAATACAAATAAGAAGATTGAGCGGCATATTCAAGCAGGACAACGGGCCTACTTTGGACTTCGCCAAACGCTGCTAATATGAGACAAAAGCCACCTTACAAACCTACATTGTCAGACAAACCCCCTTTAAACCGATAGACCTTGCTCACGGAGGACTTACGCGCCTTTGCGGATGACATTTGACGGAGTAAAATCTGAAAGCGAAGAGTAGCGGAGGTGCATGAATCAAGGGTAACAGACACTGCTTGGGAAGATTACCAACGTACATTTGGCGAAAGTCGGTAAACTACAGTGAACTAGACACGTCGTAAGGAAAACGGTTCTATACAGCAACCCCACCCACATCGGCACAGAGCGACTCAGCGTGCGAGATGGTTCGTCCAGGTCCAAAGCGACATTTTTTATTTTTTAAGTAAGAAGCTGCAACTTCAGAGATGCGTGGGAAATGGGCGACGAGTAACACAAGATCGAATTGAATGGAGCTTGAAGATGTACGTGATGCTAGAATGCTTACTGGCGAGCTCGCGGGCCGCAAACCGATTGTCATTAGAGGAGACTTCAATACCTGGCAAGCGTAAATTCCGTCAGCACCTTTTGCAGGGGGTACAATAATCGATCATTGATATCACTTTCTGCAGCCCAACGTTGTTAACCAATATAGGCTGGAGGGTGTCCAGTGAGTACATGCATAGCGACCACCAAGCTATACGGTCCAAGATTGAACGACGGATGCCACTGTCGCAAGGGTTGAGGCCGACAAGTCAGAAGTGGAAAGTGAAAGTCTTGGATAAAGACTTCGTTGAAGGACTCAGCGCAAAGAGTAGTCGCTCGAACCTGAGTGCCAATGAGCAGACTAACGTCCTAAGGAGCATGTGAAACAACCATGCCTAGGACCGGACAGTTAACGAATGGTCGCCGCTCGTTATACCTACGAATTCTTGGGAACATTTGTAGTCAGACTACGCAATTTAAAAATAAACCTAAAATAACGATTCTCTGAATCAGCTGGACGACGCTTGTTTTATTTTTTCGTTATAAAGTTCCGTATGTAATTTGAATATTTATTAAGTCCCACATAGCCCACATCGACCTATCCCACATAGCGTCTCCCAGTTGGCCTCGAGGTATGACGCTGGCCTAATAAGCCAGTCGTCGCATGTTCGAATTACGACTGGGAGAGGCTGTAAGAGTCAATAGGATCGTAGCAACTGGCCCTGCAATTGTTCTGCATTCTAACAGCTGGCTGCGAAGTCTGTCGTACACACAGAAGGTCAAGTTTCAATAACGGAATGTAGCACCTAGGCTTTGCTTTGCTTTATTCCACATAGGTTAGGCACATATTACCTTGAAAACACAAGGATAAAATTAAATTCCACCAACATTAATGGAAACATGTATCTCAGCTAACAAGAAAAAAATTAAATTGTACTTAGATGCTTCATTTATGTAGCATTTACTCTACTGCACTTAAATTTTTACTTTTATCGGTTTAATCGGTCTGCTGCATCTAAAGAAAGTTGAGCACCATTGTGGTAAAATAAAATTTTTAAACCAGTCAATGAAATTTTTCATACCCGTTACTCGGTTATTTATCATGTACTTCCGAAAAGTCTAAATACGTGTGTTTTAGTAGTTCATAACTCGGTAGTCATGATATAGTAACATACACTACTTCAGTTATGCTGATGGTTTTGTTGTGAAAAATGCCCGATATTTCTGTTGTGTGTCTTTAACTAGCAGTCAGTAACTTTTCGTCGGAAAGTTCAATTTTGGAAGCAGTTTTTGGGCCCAAAAGCGGGATTCTGTTTATAAAAATGTAAATACTGCATTCTTCTTGCCAGTCTGAACAAAGCGAATATATTTTTATAAACAGAATTTTTATTTCAAACAAAAAAACTGTTTTTGAAATTGGCAGAAACGATGACGACTAATTTCACCGTAAACAGTTTCCTGTTAATCAGTTGTTCATTACAGCAGTTATTCGATCAAAAAATTTCAAAAAACTCAAGTTTTACAACAATTTTATTAAATTTTCATATCTCAGCAAAAACTTGACGGATTTCCGAATTTTTTTACGTTTCAGAGAGATAATTTAATATACCTACTAAATAATAAAATTATGCATGGTGACTTGGAGGGGTAGATCTTATTTTGTCAGAATAGTGAGATTTGTTGTTTATATCACGAAACCCATACCAGCCATAAATTTGCTTCCTTCTATAAAAATATTCGTGAATATGAGATCTTCAAAATTACATGTGGCATTACTAAATTTACTCGGTAGGTAACGTTAACGAGGGGATAATCGACTTTTGTCTTAAATTTTTGCATTTTACTCGTGTAATCATTGTTACTCTCGGAAAAGTTGAAGAAATAGACATCAGTTTACAGTGAACATGGTCTTGTGATAGATAACATCAAGGTATGGCAAATAGTTTGGTTCAAAATTCGGTCGCTAAGTGGCATGGGTGCTCAATTTGTTTTTATTTTTTTATTGCAGAATCAAACACAGGGTTGTAGACAAGCTAAACAGTTTATCTACCCAAACCCTGCAGTAGCTAAAAAACTACTCCATTTAACTCGTAGTGAACTACGCACGATCACGGGACTCCTAACAGGACACAGCCCCGCTCTTTATCATTTAAGGAATATCGGCAAGGTATCATCTGACACCTGCCGCTTTTGTAACTCTGAACCTGAAAGTTCAGCGCATCTGCTCTGCTATTGCGGAGCTCTTGCATTATCAAGGCACAACTTCTTAGGAAGTTTCCTTCTTACTCCATATCAGGTATGGAGCCTAAATCCCAAAACGGTCATTGGCTTTATAAACCATGTAGTACCGAATTGGGGCACAGGATTACAACTATTCCGCTCAACTCCATCAATGGGTATGAGCGATCCGTAAACTGTGTACAGCAATCCGGGCCTGCCACAAAAGACGATCATTAAGACTGTCGCAGTGGCCTTTTAACCCAATGCCCTTCTGGCATAAAAAAAAGAAAAAATTGCAGCTTCGAATACCGATTAAATATAGAATTCGACATAATTTTGCAAACAGTCGATTCTAAATATTTTGGTGCAAAATCCACTTGTCAGGTGGCGCTAGTGACGTGTTTATTTTCTTTCGGCGCTATGCTCAACTGTGGTTTTGGTTAAGTGTTGCTGCTATTAGTACTCTTTTGTTCGTCTATATGTTTGAATGGATATTACAAATGATTCAAAATCAATTGCATATTATTTATCAGATACATTTGCACCATATAGTTGATACTTTTTGACTAAAACTTTCAACTATTGATTAGAGCTCATCCATTTGATTAACTTTGTCGATGACGACAACCTCCTATCGCATATATTCATACGCGCCAACCCAGAAAATTATTTTTGCATAAAAATCAAAACTTGGGTAAAGATACAGTCAATAATAGGAAAATATATTTTTGCATAAAGGTCGACTTATACTTGTTGTATACTGTAGAAAAAATCACTCACCTGTTTCTTTGTAGCACATATAGTATCCTTTATAGAAGATCGATTCTTAAAAAAAAAAGCTTACTCGGCCCGCTTGACCTCCTTTCAAAATTCGGTTTTCAATGTGGTTTCTAATAAACCTTTATGCTGTATATTCACATATTTATACAGTAAAACATGAACGCTCGTCATTTGCCATTTTAAACACTAACAAGATCCTTGCCGGAAAACATCTCGTAATGATCTATCTTTGCTGCACTTCAGAGTGAAAAACTACACAAAACATCATGCTACTTTCCGAGCATATTAAAGCACCTAAATATTGATTTTTTTCTTTCATCACTAAAACTTTACACTGAGCATTATTTTTTTTTTTTTTTTTTTGGGACAAAAACACTTACACTTAACACTCGCGAACTAAAATTAACATTTTTTGCTGCTCCTGCATTCAATAGAAAAATGTAACAGGTGCAGGTTTTTTCGCGTCTTTCCTTTTTGGACACTTGTCATCGCGGCGAGTTTAGTTTTTACGAGACCATAACAATAAAACACTTTCAAAAATAAATGCCGAAACCAAAAACAAACGTTCGTTGAAAACACTAAATTGCGATCGATCGTACCGAACCGACAGACAAGCAAACTTCACCCCACAGGTGCCAGGCGGCTTGTTTAAACATCTAAACAAATTTTATCTTTTACATGAATTGCCGGTAAAGCATCTGAATACTTGGCAGCCTTGACAAGTCCGAATGAGTTTGTTTTCCGTTTCTTGCGTTCAGCACTACACACTAGTGCGAACGTTCGTGGTGTTAGTCGTGTAAACATTCGTTCGAGCTGGCTTTCAGGCTCGAGTGGGATGAATTTTTGTGAGAGAGAGGTCGACAAGCCGACATCTCTTCAAAATTTTCTGTCTGGGCGGGTACGCATATGTGCTGATTTTTCTACGGGTCTGAACAACGTGCTAGAGCCAAATCAGTACCCGTTGCCGTTGCCGGAGGATATTTTTACTAAAATGGCTGGGTGCAAAATTTTCAGTCATTTGGATCTCTCCGATGCGTACTTACAAGTGCAAGTTGATCAACAGGACCAGCAACTACTAACCGTCAACACCCACAAGGGATTGTTCCAGTATACTCGCCTCACTCCCGGTATCAAGGTAGCACCGGGCGCATTCCAGCAGCTAATGGACACTATGATAAGTGGACTTAGCGGTACGAGTGGATACATGGATGACATCCTCATTGGTGGCCGAACACAAGTAGAGCATGACCGTAACCTCAACGCCGTACTGCGCCGTCTGGAAGAGTATGGATTCACGTTACGGATTGAGAAGTGTAGCTTCAATATGCGACAAGTAAAATATTTGGGGCAGATTATGGATGGTGAAGGGATCAGACCAGATCCTACCAAAGCTGCGGCTATCGCCAACATGCCACCCCCGCACGACGTACCGTCTCTTCGTTCGTATCTCGGAGCTGTGAACTACTATGCAAAGTATGTTCCCGAAATGCGTAAGCTGCGCTTCCCAATGGATCAACTACTCAAAGCAGGCACAAAGTGGGAATGGTCAGCAGCGTGTCAACGGTCATTCAACCAGTTCCGGAAAATTTTGCAGAGTCCATTGGCATTAACACACTACAACCCTAATATGGAAATTATAGTGTCGGCGGACGCATCGCAGCATGGAATTGGAGGTCGTATAGCACACAAATTTCCTGATGGGACAATCAAGGCGATTGCGCACGTGTCTCGCGCATTAACCAAAGCCGAATCCAATTACAGCCAGATAGAAAAGGAAGCGCTCGCACTGATTTTCGCCGTTACCCGCTTCCATCGGATGGTTTTTGGTCGACATTTTGTCCTCGAAACGGATCATAAACCGTTATTATCTGTTTTTGGGTCCAAGAAAGGAATACCGGTTTATACGGCGAATAGACTGCAACGATGGGCATTAACTTTGCTTCTATATGATTTCAGCATCAAGTACGTCAATACCGAGAGTTTCGGTTATGCTGATATCCTGTCGCGGCTGATAAACACTCACATTCGGCCAAACGAGGAATATGTCATCGCTTCAGTTGAGTTGGAGGATTCTATGCTCGACATCATCAAGCAGTCAAGAGAGGTCCTTCCAGTAACATTCAAGTCTGTTCAAGCTAATACAGATGTAGACGAAATCCTTAGGCAGGTTAAGCAGCATGTGCAGACAGGTTGGCCTATACGGAAGAATGTCATCGAAAATTCCCAAATCCAACAGTTCTTTGACCGGCGTGATAGTCTTTCTGTCATCTCGGGTTGCATTTTCTACGGTGAACGACTGGTAATTCCAAGCAAATTCCGGGACAACGTACTCCATTCACTGCATAGAGGACATCCTGGAATTGACCGAATGCGATCGGTCGCTCGAAATTATGTCTACTGGCCAGGTATCGACGAGGACGTAGCAAATTTTGTTCGTTCTTGTACAAATTGTTCCAGAGCAGCTAAGACAAATATCAAAACGAATTTAGAGTCTTGGCCTATACCTACACACCCGTGGCAACGTGTGCATGCAGACTTTGCCGGTCCCGTAGATGGACAATTTTTCTTGATAGTTGTAGATTCGTTCAGCAAGTGGCCAGAGGTTGTACCATCCAAGCGAATCACCACTGCAGCTACTTTAGCTATGTTCAGGGAAATATTCGCCAGACATGGTATGCCAGAAACATTAGTAACTGATAATGGTACACAATTTACCAGCGCTGAATTTGCGGCATATTGTGAAACCAATGGAATCCTGCACTTGAAAACCCCAGCCTACCATCCTCAGTCGAATGGACTCGCAGAACGGTTTGTCGATACGTTCAAGCGAACCATGAAGAAGATTTCAGCGGGGGGAGAGGCCCTCCGTGAGGCGTTAGATACATTTCTATTGTGCTACCGTTCTACCCCATGTCGCAGTGCACAGGAAGGCAAATCACCAGCAGAATTGCTACTAGGCCGAAAGCTGAGAACATCACTTGATTTGTTGAAGCCGCCCTCATCGTACTACAAGCCGATGAATGCAAAACAAGATCTTCAGTTTAATCGGCGACATGGTACCAAAGCTTCCAGCTATGATGCTAAAAACGACGTTTGGGTCAAAGTGCATCGAAACAACTCGTGGACCTGGGAACCTGGAACAATAGTTGAAAGAGTTGGAAAAGTCGTATACAATGTGTGGTTATCGAAACAGCAGAAACTCATCCGATCCCATTGTAACCAGTTACGAAAGCGGTTCGTTGCAGAAGAGACCGAACCAGTAAAGCAGCAGTCGTTCCAGATACCACTCAGCATTTTACTGGATTCTTGGAGCCTCAACCAGCAGACAAATGAAACCCAGTTTCCAGAATCACCAATGCCAGTACAGTCATCATCATCCGAAAATCATGTTCTGTGTGAACCTGAACCTATGGAGGTTCCTCAGCATACAGCTCCTTTGCCAGAAGCTACTACTCAGCAAAAACTTCCACTTCGCCACTCTTCGAGGACCAGAAGAGCACCCGTGAGGTACGACCCATATCATCTCTAATAAAAAGGGGAGGTGTTGGAGGACCACCCTACCGACTGATAATACAACTGATAACACTGGCTCGGCGGGCTCACCGTCTGACACTGTCAAGCGACTGACGTCTACCGTGCCCACTATCTAACAGAGCTGTCATCACTGGTTCACTTCTACTTCCGTCCCGAGATATACCGGTCGAGTGCAAGCACACCACGTTATTACTTATCTCTGTTTTATATAATTAATAAATAGTTTTTAACAATTCTTGTTGTGTGAATAACCGTATGATATCACAACAATTTCGAATACTAAAATTTGGTAATCTGTAAAGATTCGTAAACAAATATGATTCCCTTAGAACCTTATTAAAAAAACAAATATTTTGGAGGGCGTAGCATAACACGTCTCTGGACAATTTTGAAACGCGCTTTCAACTACAGGTTTACTTCCCAGCGGCTATCCTCAACACGCTGCTTAATTATTCCAGGCGGTTTTCCTTACGCACCTTGATTTTTGTTTTTTTTTGTGGTTTTCGTTACTCATGTAAGCGGTTGTCCCAACTCGCTATTCTTTTTTTGTGGTTTTCTTTAGCCACTAGCGGTTGTCCCAACTCGCTTTTTTCCTCGGTGGTTTTCTTTACGCACCTTCAACTTAACTTTAACTTGAGGGCGGTTTTCTTTACACGTCCTCACAGCGGTCGTCTCGACACGCCATTTTTCCTTCTGTGGTCGTTTTCTTTACAGACCATATTTCAGGCGGTTTTCATTACACGTCAGATAAATAAAAATGGTTCCGTGCCGAGTGACTCTACGAGAAAAATAAAAACAAAAAAAAAGCCATCAACTGTTCGAAATATTAGACAGGATCGCCAATGTGAATGGTCAATTACGCAGGTTCCACGTCGGAACGTCGCACTGTAGAATCACTCGACACGAAGGACTGCTGAGCGAACAAACTACGTCTTACCTGTCCGAGCGTCTGCTGAAATAATGAGGGACGATACATGCGCAATGTTGCCAGTGACAATTGCACATCGTACAAGTCTCGCATGACAGTGTTGCTAACACTATTATCGTTAAGGGGAAGGAATCCTCAAATATAGAATCCTGCATACACATCATATGTATGCACCTCACAGTAACACGAGGGGGTAGGGATAGAAGTTGCTAGATAAGAGGCTAAGGATCACTATGGGGTCTATTTTCTACCGCAGGTACGCTAGGTACCGATGTTACGAATTATCCAGCCATTTACCAATTGAGTCACACGAAGGGATTTTTCGAATGTATTGTACGTGTTTAGACCGAGGAATTGTCTAAAATTTTCTTGCACGAGCAAAGTGCATGGACAGTTCATTTATAAACAAAAATAGTATAAAAAAACAAACTTTCCAATTTTCTTAAAAACCTCCAAGGAAAATCTACCATTTTTTGGATTCGTTTATTTAAAAAATTCAAGACTCTTGGACCAAAAACATAACCCGAGAAAATTTGTATTATGAAAATGTAAGCAAATTTGCTCGGCAACTTAGAAAAAATTTTCCACAATATTTTCAACGGTGAAGGAAAACCTTTAAAAAAGAGGCAGGGAAAAGCATGTTCTATCCCATGGCAATTTTTGGGAATATTTTTTTTTTGCTATAAAATTCATAAAATTCCAATAGTAAAAAAATCGTGTGTTTTGTTTTGTTCCCAGTTTTTTAGTTTCTTTCCTCCTTGTGAAGAAGTATTCGCACTAAACCGTAGACCTCAATTTTTTTAAATATTGTTTTTATTCATGAGTTCATAAGTTCAAAATGAGTTTAAAATTCATACAATTCAGGCTTTAGGTTTCAAAAGGTCGCATAATCAATCCATTTGCATGCGACCTTCTGAAAACTAAAGCTAGAATTCTGCGACACTTCGGTCCAATTTAGACTACAATAATGAAAATCCCTTGGAAGAAATCTCGAAGCGCATGCATCTGCAGATAAATTGTAGGCTGATTTTAGAAAGCTAAAAGTGTACGTAAAGCTTTGACTGACTTATTTATCGGATGTCAAGAATGGAAAAAGCATATTATCTGAACATCTGGCTAAAATTAGTGCATGTTGAAAAATGAAAAATGAATATGAATAGTTGTAGCATATAATATTCTTTTGATTCTATACAGATGGAGCACAGGGAACATATTCGTTCATTTCAACATTACTCGACATTTAGCAAGCCTGGCCGATGCTGTCCCGTTGACTCTCACACAAACGTACCCAAGCATGAATATGTTAGTCGCGTTCGTCGGCAGGCAATCGGCATCGAACTGTAACTGAGGATAGGATGGCAATACAGTTTTGTTGTGCCTTTCGTTCGGTAACCGGTCGCCGCTCAAGCCGATAGTGTAATACTTGTCAGTTCCGTCATTTGACCCATTTATCGCACCAAAAACATGTGTCACGGTCGAACTTTACAATAAAATACAGAATAAAAAGTGATGAAACTTGTACTTATTGAAGATTAGAATGTGATGAACGATTGTTTTAACCTAAACAAAGTTCTTGGAGTTATTTGTTTCAACCTAAGTGAAATGCGATAGCAGTGAGTTCATCGTCCATGCGCTGATTATTTTTGGAAGTTCGAGCTGTCAGGAGTCACTTATGGCATTGAATATGACTAAACCGAGTTAAACATACCGAAGATTTAGTAGTACACACGGTGGTTAACTGAATGGTTTAGAAAATCCAGAGTTTGCGTTGTGCTTTCTTCTCAAACGTGAGGACTACAGCAAATTCAATGTGCAACAAGTGTAATTCTAACAAGTGATGCCCTATAAAGCTAACGAATAAATGCTTGATCGCACCATCGGCATTTGATTGTTTTCTTTTTCGAATAAAGTGCAATGTCAGTGTTTTGTGTAGTTGAATATTTCCAATATAAACACATGTTATGCAATGTGAATCGTCGCGAGAACTGAATCTAGAAAAGCTGTTCACGAAAAAAATGAGTTCGGTAGCAATCTGCCCCATTTACTGTCGAATCGATATGCTTGTAAATTTGATAAGAAAAATCTGTGTTATTTCATTCGTTTCATGACACATGGACATGGACACCATAATTATATATAAATTATAGAAAGTCAGGACGTGGATATAAATAAGACGAAAAATTACGAACATCTTAACTCTAAATATTCTATTAAGATTTATTTGTAATTCATCTTAAGGTGTAACCGATTGGTCAAAATTTATTTACTTTCGAGTCAAATTTCATGATTTAAAGCTATTTTAAAGGGCAAATAGGCCAAATGTGAACAAACCAGATGAAAAAAAAAATTGTTTGCTGAACTAGCATGCGAAAACAAAGGGTCAAATTCAGTTCTGAATGCGATTCATTTCATAGACCACAAGTGATCCATTTCAAGGCAGTAATTTACCGCTTTTTGTTTAGTTTCAGTTGTTTTGGAGCGAACTAAACAGTAAGTAGGCTCCAGAACCAAAAGTATCAAAACCAGTAAGTGGGACATAGGCAATGTATGACCCTTGACAGCCACATTAGCTTCCATCTGCTAGCTCAGATGTGCCGCGGTATAACGCTACCGATTGAATAAAATGCGGCCATCGAAAGTGGGCTATGATAAATGATTAGAAAAATTTCCAATCGATTGATAAATATATCTCATGAATCTATAAATCTATAAATAAATAAATAAATGAATCAGTAGTTTTTCTGTATTTGGTTCGACACGTGGACAATTTTCCGATCGATTGCTGCTAAAATATTGAACATCGATCAGGAAACAGCTAAGTTATTAGCGTTCAAAGCCTAACCACTTTTTGAGATAGATTTTTTGGAACGACAACCTATCAAGCCAAACCTTGCTGTAAGACGTAGTCCTATGCCAAAAACATTATATACCAGGAAGTGTTGCAACACTGCAAATTAGAAACAACAAATTGGCACAGTATTTCGCAAAATAATGATTCTTTCCATATGAAAGCTACGGTAAAGCAGCGGAAGCCAAACAAGTCAGCGTCGTCCAACAAAACGGGATCAAAAAGGATAATTGTGCAAGTTTTCTAAAACCAAACAAAAAGGACAACAGAGAAGAGACAAATAATGACATTTACATGACTAAAGTAACTGGTGCACAAACGATACAAAATAAGAAGCAGTAACGAAAGAAGCTGCGAACATCACGGTATAAAAGATGCAATAAAGTTAGACAAAGATAGACGTTTTGTTGTCTATGAAAACGATCAGCTTGAGCGTACTATTGACATGTTCCTTTGCCTTTACTCACCGGAAAGCACGAACATGTATAAGAAAATTTGTAGGAATTGCAAAATGACCTGTGCCCAGCCTTGGGAACAAATAACAATACAACCATACTGAACGATTTATGAATACGTTACAGTTACTGGCGAATATGAGGCACCGCTTCTCAGGCCATCGCCTCTAAAATAAACATAAAAAGTGGAAGGAAGTTAATGTATAAAACTTCAATGACAAATATTGGTAGGTTTTGATACGCTTAACGATGGCACTAATGGTTGGACATCGGCTCTGGTCCTGGTGCTAGGCAAATGATGCCTATAACCGGTCAACGCGTGAGTTGAAAATAACTTGTTTTTATTGTTTTGTAAGAGTTATAAGAAGGGGTTTTTTCTAATTCCCGTCGTATTAAGTAAAGCCATTCTAATTTTCATCATTTGTTGGATGGATTTAATGAATACTCCAAAAGTTCTTGTGCTGACTTGACTAAAACACACTTACCTTCCGATCCATGAACTTTGAAATCACTGAAAAGCGACTATTAAAGCATATTATTGAAATTACGCGGCTGACTTTATTTCTAAAATTGGTCGTACCGTTTTAAAATCCGTCCATCAAAATTTTTCATCGTCCGAACTAAAAATCACAACAATGTTTACGAAGCTAACGCGCATGCATTTGTGTAGGACGGCATGACAAATGTTATTCTACAAAATTCCTGCAGGTCAGGCAAGTTTTCCTGGCTGTAGAATAACGACAATGCCTTGCGTGAGTTATTTTCATTTATGAATGACGGAAATTAAAACGATTAGTCGACATTGTCTTCTTCGTCGCACGAAAAACTTAGGAAATTTGGCTGGAAAGACTTCTTTAATGATAAAAAGCATTTAAATAGATCTCAGCTCACTTTGATTGATCGCGTATGATAGACAACTAACTAAAATATTAGGGACTAACTAGTTTTGCATTGTGTGTCATAAAAATGGTGATATTTTTGATAATTTTTAATTGATAATTGTGATAATTGATAATGTGTTGGATAGGACGATGTAGCAACATACATTATCTTGTCCGCGATCATTGTGGCGCTTAGCACAAAAGTTTATTGATGTTAAAATCTAAACAATGAGTTTTAAACTACGAGAGTTCCGGTCCCTCAAGCTTACCAAGATATATAAATTCTTTAATCACTTCCAATTGTTCCCCATTCAGCTCCAACAACTAAGTTTTCTGCATATTCACCCTAGCGTCATTCGAATAAATGCCAGTACCTAAGCGATTTATTAAAAGTTTTTAAACAAGGATTTTCCTATCACATAGATAATTTACCGCTCGGTACATCCTTTTCCCGTAGATGCCGAATGAAGAATTTCTGACTTCGGAAGCCTTCAATAATATTTATTCTCGTTTAAGTGATGACACAATAAACACTCTTTGCGGTCTTAATTATTATTGTTTTAATGAAGTTGTCAATTAGTTATGCCAAAAAAATTGAGTACCACCAATTTGGAAAATTCTTCTGGAAATAATACAGGTTTTAAATTTTTAGAATTTATTTTTCAAGTGTTCACTTTGGCCGGTTTTCTATCGGTTTTACCGGTATTGAATTTATCAATACCGAAAAACCGGTTTTCGAAATACCTCCCGGTATTGGCTACTCTAAACGCAATATTTATGAAGGTCCATATGCAATTGGCCACCATTCCAATAGTAGTAAAGTTGATTATTGGTAGTCGACTAGGTTATACCACAACCACATGTTAACCATGACCCAAAAATCAACTTTATTGATTAATGGACAGCTGGGCGTACAGCACCACCCACCGCGTGATACAAATCTTTACTGCAATAGTATTTATAAAGTAAGTACTAGTATTTCTTCACCAAACAAAGAAAAATTTCCAAGAGATCTATACTTTTATACTTATTGTATTCGTGAAGAAGACAAATTGTGCTTGAATGAAAATTGAAAAAAAAACTTAAGGCAACCAAGTTTTTTGCAAGATATTCATTAATATAAACAAAGAAAACGTCAACAAAGTGTTAAAATGCTGTTGATTGTGCTGGAGATTCATATATTTTCATTTAGCTTATATATAACCCCTCTATTCCTGGTGCCGGTGGGGTTCTTGTAGAGAACGGATTTCACTACAAAGTCGTCCAGCATCCTTGCGACGTGGCCAGCCCGCCGTAGTCTTCCAACTTTCGCCAGGTGTACGATGGGAATCTCTCCAAGTAGTGTCTGCAACTATGTATTCATACGCATACGCAACTCTCCGCTATGCGTTTGTACACCGCCAAAAATAGTCCGCAACCCCTTTCGTTCAAATACGGGAAGTGCGCGTATTCTTCCGTAGGCAAAGTTACTGTCTCAAGTCCGTAGAGGACTACCGGTCTGATTAGCGCTTTGTACATCTTCAGCTTTGTGCGGTGGCGTATGCTCCTTGATCGAAGCGTCTTGCGGAGGGAAAAGTAGGTTCAATTTTCAGCTTGAACGTGTCGTTGAATCTCCTTACTCGTATGATTGTCGGCGGTGACCAGAGATCCCAAATATACGAATTCATCAACCACTTCCAGTTCATCGCCGTCAATAGTCATTGTCCGAGGGAGGCAAACGTTGCTTTCTCTGGAGCCTCTTTCTTCCATATATTTGGTTTTCGACGCATTGATTTGTGACCCTATCCTTTTAGCCTCCGCTTTTAGTCTAGCGTAGATTGCCTCCGCCGTCCCAAGGTTTCTAGTAATGATATCGAGATCGTCTGCGAAGTCTAGGGATTGGCTACTCTTGTTGAAAAGCGTACCTCTCGTTTCGATGCCCGCTTGCCGGAACACATCTTCAATAGCAATATTGAACAACATACAGGACAGTCCATCTCCTTATGTCGGAAGATTTGACCACTGCGACCATTATTTTAATCTATTGTGGTCCATCTCCTTGCCGCAACCCTCTGCGTGATTCGAAAGAAGAGTGTCCCCGAAACCAAACCTAGCACATCACTCGTTCCAGGGTAAATGTTTGATCCGTAGTAGCATGGGCCCCATAAAGCCCGCCTGATACTGCCCTCCCAAATCTCCTGCTATTGGGGATAGACGACACAATAAAATATGAGAGAGCACATTGTAGGTGGCGTTGACCAGCGTAATGCCGCGGTAGATACAGCAATCTAGCCGGTCACCCTTTTTGTAGATGGGGGATAGAGTAGGGTAATGCCGTCATCGTCGGGCCACTGTTATGGTCGGGCCACTACGATTTTTTCAGTTTTAGTAACTCGTGATACATATATACAAGCAATGTAAAACTTCTTACTGTGACAGCTAACTTTTCACAATATTATGAGTTTCAATCGTGTATTCAAAACACGCGTACTGAATTCACTGATTGAATCAATACAAAAAAAGTTTTGCAGGTGCAGTTAACTTTACTTCAAGAAATGATTCATGAAATGCAATTATCGGGATAAATATTGAAAATTTATTAAGTGTGTTGTGCTCTATGCGAAGGATATTGAAAAATCCCGTCCAGTTAGGACGTAAGGGGGAAGGGGGTAAATGCCACAAAAGCGCTTATTGTAAAGGTCGGGCCACTTGTGTAGTCATGGTTGGGCCACCATAATTTTAAGCACAGAAGCGCAATTTTCGCTAGAGAACGTCAGTCGCGGGAAATGTGATGAAATAAAGCAAAATTAGTACCAATAAAAACCTAGATTGTTGTTGATTTTTCATTGCAGTAGTACACTTCGGGAAACGCGGTTGTAGTAATATTGATTTTACAAGATCACCAAAAATTTCGCAAAGATGCTATTAAAAATAGGATATTTATACTTATAAGGGCCGTTGCTCACGAAATTCATTCTTTTAATGTCTCTACATAGAATTTCAATACGTATTTCTTAGATTAAGAGCGGTGGCCCAACCTGTACAACGTGGCCCGAGTATGACAACATTTTTTGTCTTCACGTAAATGTCTATAACTTTATTATTTTTTAAGCAATCAGTTCAAGATTTTCCAGAAATATAGTTTATTCTTAGACTTTTTCAACGATATATTTAGATTTTAAAAATTCTTTTTGAAACGGAAGTTACGGGCGAATATCAAAAAGGCGGCCCAACCACGACGACATTCCCCTACACCATCCATCTGCTCCTCCGTTAATTGCTCCTCCTCCCAAGTGAATCCAGTGAAGTGCCCTTGCTGGCGGCTCTTGACCATTTTTGTAGAGTTTTACCGGAAGTCGGTCCTTTCTGGCGGCTCCATTATTTTATTTGTTTTCTTGTCTTCGATATAAAATCGTACAGACTCAATATTAATCTACGTGTCTTATTCTAGTTTTAAGTGTTCTTCGTCATACCAAACTCGTGGATACTGCTAACTACATTAAATGCTCTTTTTTTCATGTGTGGACTCATCACTGCGACCAGTATAGTTGATCTATTGGGATATCGCCCGGGTGTTTGCTGTATGACCTGCACTGCATTTCTTTTTGCTATAATCGCTATTGAGTGAGCGATAGGCTTATTAAATTTTATGCGTGCTTGTGTGTATTGGGGTTTACCCTTCCTTCAAAGCTTGATCTACTTTACCCACCTATTCCTCGCTGCCAGTACTACCCCATGTTATAGCCGTCCCTAGCGAGGACTCATTCGTACCTCTGACCAGTACACTTAACTATAGGAGGGACATTTGCACTGTCAAGAGGCTTCAGTAGGCAAATATAGAATTCAGCATGAAGGAAGGGTAAATGAGGGGCCTGAGAATAAACCCATGCTAAAGTCACTTGACATCGAATGGTTTGATTCTACTAAGATTCGAACCCATGACCACTCGCTTGTCAAAGCAGACTCGGTATTAAATGCTCTTAGACAGGAAGTATATGAACCATTATGTCCATAACTGGCTCTATGGACGGGTAAGATGATGGTAGGAAAACTACATTTGCTGGATTTTTTTTTCGCCGTACTGATTAAGTTTCCAGACCAATGAGCATGCAACGGGAAGCGTAGTCAGACAAATTTACTCGGTCATTCCATCGAAGTCCTCGTAGTGCATAGCGAATAAATTGCTTTTGCACTCGCTCCAACTTAACGACCTGCACCACCTGGTACGGCGCCCAAAGTAGAAAAGTGTCTTCAGAGTGTACACATCCGTAAAGTAAGTTGTCTGTCTTCGACTGAATCCAGGCACTGCAAACACTTTTGCTGCCGTGGATGAAACATGCTCGTGAAACCGCAGTTGTGAGTCAATTTTCAATCCCAGGTCACAGATAAAGTTAACGCGCTCCAGGATTTGCTACAACGTGGTATGAATGGTTCATTGAGACGAGACGGCGTGAAAAAGAGATCACTTTGATATATTCACAAGCAACACAAGCTGACAGACGAACAACGTCACGTGCAGTACCTTGCAAGTCGTAAGGGCCGGCATAGTGTCGTCGTCCTGAAAGTAAACAGTAGTTAGATTAAAACTTCTCGCTCGGTGGTAATCTGCAATTGATGTAGGAAGCGGCACAATATGTGTCGATAACACAACCAACATGCGTAGCTATCCTTGAGAAGTGGATTTTGCGGTCTCCTTTTGTCCAGCGCCTCTATGGTTCAAAGGTACAAGTACCAGCGAACCACATGCCCTGGCGGGTGTTGTGGGTTCGAATCCGGTTGTAATCTCAGATCACAGCTTGGTTCGACTCATGCACCTTCCAGTATTGGACAAAAGGTAGGAGTCAAAATGACTACTTGTCAAGCATAGCTACCAATACCCCCCCCCCTTCCTTTCCGCTCTTCCCCACCTTCACCAAAAAAAATTTTCATTTCTTTCCCTACCGTCCCTTCATCAATTGTAGAACCATCGTTTCAAAAAATATTAACTCTTAGGTTAACTTCCGTTGCGTCTTCTTCTGCTATATCGACGTTGAGGTGCTCATCGAAGAACTGCTTCCATCTGTTGACCACCTCCCGCTCGTTTGTGATTAGATCCCCTTCCTCGTTCCTACAGATGACAGGTTTATGAGTTTGGTTCATCTTCTCGTAAAACTTGGGCGTGTCATTAACCCGGAATAGTTGTTCCAGTTCCTCACGATCTCTGTCCTTCTTCTGGCGCTTTTTCCTCCTCAGGATCGTGGTCAACTCATTCCGCGCTCGTCGATACTCGGCCAAATTCTCTCTCGTGGATATGCTTAGACAGTTTTTCCAAGCTTTTTTCCTCTATATCGCTTTGGCACTCCCCGTCAAACCAATCATTTCGTGCGCTCGAGATTTCCTCACCTAGCACCGCGGTTGCAACCTCGTTGACGGCCGGACGTATCATACTCCATCCATTTACATTTACGAAGGTCGAAGCAGCTCCACAGAGGAAGGTAGAGCTTCATCCAGTACGTGCGCGTAGGTACTGGATGATGCGCGAGGTATCAGCACCATCCTTCCCTAGCTTGTTTAATAGTTATTACTTGTTACTTGTGACATTTTGCATCACTATCTTGTACATCTTCGTTGTTTTGTAACTTCGCTAACTAGTTAGACATAGTAGTATCCAAAATATAGGACAGATTTTGCTTAATTTTTGTTTGAAAGATTCATATTTGTTCAATTTTCATTTCAATGAAGAAGACCAATTTGCTATTGGATTGTTACTAGGGTTAACCTTTGCTCGGCTTTTATTCATCTTCCCAGTTTCTTAGGGTAACTAGACCGTTTCGTGCAGCTTCTCGCTCCTAGCTTTACAAGTTTAAACGGGACACCGTTCTTCCTGTCGCAGTGGTCTTGCAGTTGGCCAGCTGGTTTATAGCCACATCTACGTTTATAGCCACTACAGCGATAACGGCGTATTGGTCTTTGTTTATGACAAATTCTTCATTAGTTAATGAGGGATTCCGTCAGTAAACACATTTACAAAATATAGATTATGTATACTAAGGTCAACTTACAAAAGGGTTTGGCCGTTTTTTCTGAAAAGTATCAATAAACTGTAGAGCAATCATTCATTGAACCCACTCGTGTTACATGAGCCTGAAGAATCAATTTGTCATCACGAAACGAATGTGCAAGAATAGTAGTGTGTATTTTGTATTAGTTAGTGATAATTTCCCCCAGGATATGGAGAACTAGTGCCGTACCCTATTTTACTTGTTCACTGTCATCAATAGTAAACAAGCAGCCGTCATAGTCCATCGCTGCCAACCATAAAATCGAATTTATCATCGGTGAAGTTACCCCACTGACCCCAGACCTTAAAGTAGTTTAGAGACCATTATTTCACTGCAAAGTCTATCCTTCTGGATCGGCAAAGCAAATCTGTTTGTTTATCCAGCAGAAAAAACGCTGATATTAGTCAATAGCTGCACTGCAAGTCCCGCTAAAGTTGATTCCGGATACCGCTTGGTTAACTTTACTTTAGTATTAATGCCTGGCTTTTTTTGCACGCCCGTTCCCATCCCAAGTCTTCTGCCAACGGTACTCTATCGTTTGTAAGAGACACGATGATTTATTCTTTGTGTGCTTGTGTAGTACAATGCATTGTCGTCAGTTTAGTTATTGAGAGAAGCGATAAGCGTAGCAGCAAAAGCAGAACGTGTGCCCCGCATTCCAGTTAGTCTGTTACGAGAGTTAAGTGCGGATCCAGCGCTGCGGCGGGCTTTGATCGGAGGCACGCGTCAAAATCTCGCGGCCTGCGAGTGATCCCATCCGAGCGAATTACGGAATATTATTGAATCAACGGTCGTTCGCCGTCGTTCACCACGGAATATACGGGCGTGTTTGGTAATCTTGCGAAGAAAACTAATTCTAATCTAACTAGTTCAATGACGCTAGCAATTGCTAAACTATGAAAACATAACTTGGATTGAAATTACAATAAATTGATTTCCAATTTAGCGAAGTTAACTTCCAGCTATGAGTGCTTCGTTGAAGTTGCTGTTTTTATGAATTTTTCAAACTCAAAAAAATGATCGACGAAACTTATTTTGGAAGAAATACAACATAAGTAGGTATTAGATATTCACACCTGTTGGAACATTCTGGGTTTTATCATAATAATATTTATTGTATAATAGTGACAGCCAGTCTTCGAGGTTAATCTTGTGATACAAACAATTTATATAGTCTATAGTAATTGATATGAATCATCTGTTATGAATGAATGATGATAAACTGTAACTAACTTTTCATTTTTTTTTTCGAAAAAACAGTGAGTGATAAAGTCTTTGGTCGTAAATGCTTCAAGTGCAGATAACCAGTCACTTCCACATTTCAAACCGAAAATTGCAAACATTAGTGGAACGTTCAAATCTATTCAATAGCAATATATGCCAACCTTGTGCAGTTTCTGAAGGTTAATAAGTCTACTAAAGTGCCACGAATGAATTTATCAATGACTTCCTCATCATCAACACATCACCTTTAGACTATTCGGGAAAATAGCGTTAGTAGGTGCCTGTCGACTGAAAGTGAAACCCAACCACAAAATAATGAATCTTCACCAAAAGTGCAAGTTTACTTAGTGAATCGTAACAAAGAAAAATCTCACCAAAGTGTCTAATCTACTACAATCAAAGTGTCACTGTGATCCGGATCGGCAAACATGGATAGTTCACGTAAACCGGAGAAGAAAAATCCTCGCAAGGGTGCGTTCTGTGCCTCGCAACTTCTGTTCTGCTGGTTGCTGCCTCTGTTCTACAAAGGCTGCCGTTGGGGACTCAACAAGGATGATCTCACCAAATGTCTCAAAAAAGATAAATCCGAGGATCTTGGGGATCACTTGGAACAGTAAGTATAAATAACTACGATTAAAAATTATTTGGCCTTCACCCCGATTTTCATAAACCTCGAGTAGATAAGATTAAAATTCTATCATGAAATTTGATGTAGGAGAGTGAGTGACTGGTTGGAAGCTGATTTCTAGCGTGTGTCTTGTGTTTACGCTTCAAGCCTTTTCATTAGGGCGTCCCAAAATAGCACTATGTCATGAAATCTAGGGGCTCAATCGTCAAATGGTAGCTTAGATAGATAGGGTGTCACAACAAACTTTTTTATGGCGGACAATGGTTGACGTGATTTGTTGGAATTTTTCCAAAAATATATTTTTAACGATTTTAAAGCAGATGAAATCCAAAATTATTAAGATTTGATACATCCTCATAATAATTACTTTTCAAACTTAAACTCAAGATATGACAGTTATTTTCCGATACTGACTACAAATTTCAAGCAATCAAAAGTGCAAAACATTTTGCTTCTACAAAGTGACTTCTATCGCTTCAAAGTGATTTTGCAAGCAGCAATATGGGTTTTATTCCGTTCCTCTGTAAACAAATACAATAAATTTGCTTTATTGACGGTTTTATTATGATTTCATAGCTGGCTGGTAACATCGACCCCTGAGTTGCGAATTGCGGATCCAATTCTGAGAAGCAGTAACTCTTATAGGGTCCGACAAGATGCTGTCGTGTAGCATTAAGACTCTTTTACGCTTTAGTGTGCCACAGATATTTTCGTCGTTTAGTCGGCTTTACCTTAATCAGCAAACCCCAGAAGAAGAAATTTCTGGAAATCGTCGATTTGGTCCAATATAGCAAGGAGTGTCATAATACTATCTACAAATGATCGACTGGCACGGAATTGCGATGGAGAGTAGCATCGGTTTTCTCCAGGATTCGATTAAATATAATTTCGCAGAATACTTTGTGAATGATACAACACGATGCCCCACCAGTTCCGCCAGTTAGGTAAGTCCCCTTACTTCGCCACTCTTTCCAAGATGCCCTGCACCTCCGGTGGATTAGCACCGGAAATGTCGCAGTTTTCCAGAGGGCTAAAGCAAAAGCTAGGTGCTACTTGATCTTCTGTTTTTATACGACAGACTTCGCAGCCAGCTGTTAAGCGTCGATGAAACTGGACGAGTTTGTAAGCTGCTAGTCAGCGATCTCACGAGTGGGCGAGTTAGCGAATGCGCGAGTCATGATGACACACAAATCGGCAAGTAAGCTAGTATGCGAGGGGTTTTGATAAATCTAAAACGTATTAGGCAGCGATGCCGGTCATACAAACAAATCGTTGCTAGATAAACGATTAAGTTTAACGAACACAATGTACAATTTACATAAGAGTTATCTTATGTTATTTAATTCTAACTTCTTCATAGATGTTTAATTGATAAATATGAAGTATTACGAGGAATTACTTCAATTAATTCACATTGCATTTACAATTTCAAAATTAGTAAAAATATTTGGCATTTCTGGTGCTATAAAATTAATAATTTAAAAACCCCCTCGCTGCGTCGCTAGTTACTCGCAACTATGATGCCACACAGCTAGTGTGCTAGCCAACAAGCGCACACGCCATCGAGTAGCGAGTAAAGTTGAGCAGCATTCAACTTTACTCGCTACTAGCAAACAATCTGCTAGTCAGCTAGTGTGTATGATGACACAGGGCGAGTTCACGATCTACTCGCCAACTCGCTTACTAGCAACCTAAAAACTCGCACAGTGTCATCGACGCTTTAGAGTGCAGGACAATTGCAGAGTCCGTTACTACGATCCTATTGACTCTAACAGCCTCTTCCAGTTGAGATTCGAACATACGACGACTGACTTATTAGACCAGCGTCATACCTCGAAGCCAACTGGGAGTCCAGAGAGCTAGATGTAATATTTCTACCAATAGTGCTTGGTCAGCTTTAGGCGACGAAATAAAGACATGGAATGGAAACTTGGTACCTGAGACTGCACTAAATTTCGTGGGTGGCGACAGGGTGCTGCTCGATCAGTTAGAACCCCGAAAGTTCGGCATCGTGGCACTGCAGGAGGTCTGCAGCGAGCTGGGAACAGGCTTTGTCATGATGAGCAGAATGCAGAATCGCCTAATGGACTGGAAAGCGATCAACGAGAGGATGTGCATGTTGAGGATAAAAGGCCGTTTCTTCAACTACACCATCATGAACATACCCATTGTCCATGAACATTGTCCATACGAAGGTAGACCCGACGACGAGGAGGAAGCGTTCTATGCACAGCTGAAGATAACGTACGACAGCTTCACGTCACGGGACATCAAAATCGTCATCGGGGATATGAACGCCCAGATTGGCAGGGAAACAATGTACAGTGGACCCCCGTTCGTTTGAACGATTCCTCATGCAAACTAACGGGGTTACTTTTTAATTTGAACAACTGGTAACCCGAAATATGCTGAAACCTGTGTGAACTGGCCGCCCTGCTCTTTGTTATTGTTTTGGTGGTTTGTTTTAGTTGGCAGTTGCAAGTGCGAATATTGCATTTTCCGATCGGATTTCTCTCTTAATCGTTAGGAAAACGAAATGTGAAACCGATTAAACATGCTAGGTCAGTACAAACGAATCGTGTTTATGTGCATTGTCTGCATAAACAAATGATGTCATGTTGAGAATGACATTTGAACCATTTTTAATTTGCACGTCGTGCAAACCAACGGGGTTCAAATTAAAAAGTGTTCAGATTAAAAACGGTCAAACGAACGGGGGTCCACGGTATAGACCAGTACGGGAGTACGTTGTACTCTCGACAATTATATTTTCGTGGATTTCAAGGCAGCATACGATACGCGAACAGCTATAGCAGATAATGCATGAGTATGGGTTTCCGGACAAACTGACGCGGCTGGTTAAAGTTACCCTGGAGCGACTGATGTGCTACGTGCGCGTTTCGGGGTCTCGAGTCCTTTCGAATCGCGCAGAGTGTTGCAGCAAAGGGATGGACTGTCCTATATGCTATTCAACATCGTTAACAATCTTCAGCAAGAGTAGACAACTCCTAGCCTTCACGCACGACCTCGATATCATTACTAGAAATCTTGGGACGGCGGAGGTAATCAATGCCATACTAAAAACGGAGGCTAGGAGGATAGGGTTATAAATCAATGAGTCGAAAACTAAATATATGGTAGGAAGAGGCTCCAGCGAAAGCAACGTTTGTCTCAAACGAACAGTGACTATTGACGACAATGAACTGGAAGTGGTTGATGAATTCGTATATTCGGGATCTCTGGTCTTCTTTTTCTTCAGCAGCATAGAACCGGGGTGGCTCGCGCTGTTTCAAGCACTTAACTCCATTCAACTCGGTCTTGGGCCACTCGTCGCCAATTTCCTAGTCGTCTCAGAAGTCGCAAATCGCATTCGACCTGGTCGAGCCATCGTGCACGTTGGCCCCCTGTTCCTGGTGCCGGTGGGCTTGTTAAAGAGGACTATTTTCGTCGCACTGTCGTCCGGCATCCTTACGACGTGTTCGGCTCACCGTAGCCTGCTAACTCTCGCTAGATGTACGATGAGAGTCTCCCCAAGCAGTGCCTGCAGCTCGTGATTCATACACCTCCGTCACTCTCCGCTTTCAGTTTGTACTCCGCCAAATATCGTCCGCAGCACTTTCCGCTCGAACACGGCAAGGGCGCGTATGTCCTCCGTGAGCAGCGTCACAGTTTCAAGTTCATAAAGAACTACCGATCTAATAAGGATTTTGTACACTGTTAGCTTCGTACGGTGGCGTATGGGAGGCGCGCATTTGTTTCCTTTGAGCCTCTTCCTTTCATGTATTTGGTCTTTGTAAGCGTCGGTAGGCTCCGCTATGAAGGCTGTATGGATTTGTTGTTTATTTTATTCGTTTGTTTCTTGTTCTATTTTAAAAAAGCGAGAAATGTTTGTTCTTGTTAATGTTAACTCCCACAAGATATCCCACAACAGTTAGAAATAGGGCCATATACCCCAAGTACACAGCCCACCCATCGAGTTTCCACCCGCTGCCACCAGGGGAAAAAACAGGCAGAAAGCTGGACACCGCTCACAGGCTGTAGGTGGCGAAAAGATGACGATCGGGGACTGTTTATATACAAGACGAGGGCAACGTCCTTTGGCTAAGGGGAATAACCTGCAGGCATTAAAAAGGTCTTGGCGAGACACAATTAACTCATTTGTGCATATTATCTTGGTCGAAACAGTCGACAAGTAAACGTATAATACGTGAAAAAGTAATACAATTTAAAGACCAAGTGCAAATACAATTGCTCAAAGAGCTTTCTGTCAACTACGCTAATTGGACTGCAGGTAAACCTTATCCCCTTGCCTTTTCTTCATTTGCCCTTCGTCTAAGTGTCCGTCGCCAGCCTACTAAAGCCGGAATGTGAATGTTCAAATTACAGAACCCCGCTGGGTCATCTTTGGAAAGCCTTATCGCCAGCGTCGGAGTGTGATCACCGTTACACCGCCAGTAGAATTGGATTGAGTGGCTCCCGATCCCGGCAATAGTGTCCGTTCAAAGATACACTTGGCGGCAAGGGCCGTAGTGTATGCGGAGAGAGTGTGTTGGCGGAAGCAGAGGAACGGAAACGGAGTGGCTGGAGTACGGATTCTGGAGGAGTAAGGAAGGAGTGTGTGGTGGAAACGGGGCCCCGTCGACGAGAGAAATAGACAGGTTAGATAGCTTAAGAAGTGGAAAGAGTGAAGACAATAACCGTTGTGAACGCTGAATAAATTTGTGAACCTGTATAAACTTGTATTAAGAGTTTTCCATTATCTATCACGAGCATTTCTTTACCCGCGAAAACTAGGATAGGCAGGCCGACCCTGAGGCATTGGTTCAGGGGGTCCATGCTACGCTCGTGGCTGTGCTTAGCGGTAACTTACATCTTCGACGCATTTATTTTTAGCCCAATTCTCCAAGACTCCGCTTTCAGTCTGGCGTAGATTGCCTCCGTCGTCGCAAAGTTCCTGGCAATGATATCGAAGTCATCTGCAAAGCCTAGAAGTAGGCTACTCTTGGTAAAAATCGTGCTCATCGTTTCGATGCCCGCTCGTCGGATCACCCCCTCAAGAGTGATGTTCAACAGCATGCAGGATAAACCGTCACCTTGTCTCAACCTTCGCCGCGTCTCGAAGGGACTCGAGAGTGTCCCAGAGATGCGTACGAAACATATCACTCGATCCAATATAGCTCTAATCAGTCGCATCAGTTTGTCCGGAAAACCGTATTCGTGCATTCTTCCATGGGCGCTCCTAGGTTAATTTCCGTTCCGCCTCCTTCTGCGACTTCGCCATTGAGGTGTTCATCGAAGAACTGCTTCCATCTGTCGACCACCTCGCGCTCGTTTGTAATCTGATTCCCTCCCTCGTCCCTACACATGTCAGGTTTCGGTGTGCAGCCCTTTCGAGTTTGGTTCACCTTCTCATAAAACTTGCGCATGGCATTAGCTCGGAATAGTTGCTCTAATTCTTCACGATCTCTGTCCTCCATTTGGCACTTTTTCCTCCTCAGGATCGTGGTCAACTGGTTCCTAGCTCGTCGGTATTTGGTCAGGTTCTCTCTAGTGGCAATACTTAGATAATTTTTCCAAGCATTTCTTTTCTCCTCCACCGCTTGTTGGCATTCCCCATCAAACCAATTATTTTGTGTACTCCGAGGCTCAATACCTAGTGCCGCGGTAGCGGCCTCTCCGATGGCCGAGCGTATTCTGCCCCAACCGTCTTCGAGGTTTGAAGCACCTAACTCCTCGGAAGAAGGCAGTGCCTCATTCAGTACTCGCGCGTAGTTCTCGGTAGCTTGTGGGTTATCTAGCTGCCTGATGTTCAGTCGAGGAAAGCGGCTTTGACGTGTCCGGTAAACGGTGAACAGCTTTGAGCGCACATGTATTGCTACTAGGTAATGGTCAGAATCAATATCCCGACCCCGACGGGAGCGTACGTTCGTGATGTTAGAGAAAAACCGGCCCTCTATGAGAACGTGGTCAATTTGGTTCATTGTACGTTGGTCAGGTGATCTCCAGGTGGCTCTGTGGAGATTCTTGCGCGGGAAAAAGGTGCTTTGGATCACCAGGGCTCGGCAAGCTGCGAAGTTTATATATCGTTGGCCGTTATCGTTTGTGTCGGTATGCAAGCTATGGGGTTCTGTAGCCGCAAGGTTACCGAGTCTGCTTTGACAAGCGAATGGTCGTGGGTTCGAATCTTAGTAGAATCGGGCCATTCGATGTCAAAGTGACTTTTAGCATGGGTTTATTCTTTGGCCCCTCATCACCCTTCCTTCATGCTGAGTTCTACATTATCCCGAAGACGCTTTTTATGGTTAGTATACTGGTATGAGGACCTAATGAGGTAATGGTTTTGAACCTCAGGAGGACTCACCAGTGCCAACTATAACGAGGCGAAACAGGTTTGGTATAGTAGGACATGCATTGAAGCATGGGTAAAACCCTCAACACATAAGCACGCATAAAAAAATATAAACTTATCGTTTACTCAATAACGATAAAGTACAGAAATGCAGTGCAGAATACAGCATACACCCGGGCAACATTACAATAGATCAATAATGTTGTGGTCAAAGTGACAAGCCCATACAAAAAAAAAATGGGGTCCTCCCACCGGTCTATACATTTCTTCCCTACCGACCTAAGCGTTCATATCCCCGATGACGATATTGATGTCCCGTGACGAGCAGTTGTCGTACGTTGCCTCCAGCCTCGCGTAGAATGCTTCTTTCTCATCGTCGGGTCTACCTTCGTGCGGGTAGTGCACGTTAATGATGCTATAATTGAAAAAAAAAAACGGCCCTTTATCCTCAATACACACATTCTCTCGTTGATCGCCTTCCAATCTATCACGCGATCCTGCATTCCGCCCAGCACTACAAAGCCCGTTCCCAGTTCGTTGGTAGCGCCACCACTCTGGTAAAACTGGGCCTTTCCACCACGGATCTTCCATACCTTCTCTCCTTTGCGACAGATTTCCTGCAGGGCTACGATGCCGAGTTTGCGGGGTTCAAGCTGTTCAATCAGCACCCGCTCGCAACCTGCGAAATTTAGCGATCTGCAGTTCCAAGTACCGAGTCTCCATTCGTCGTCCTGGTTCCGTCGCCTAGGTCGATGCCGAATATTCCGCTCCGAATATGCTTGAATGTTGTTGGTTTTAATTTAATTTAGGTGTGTAGCCGTACTGGAGCAACACTACCGAGTCTCGCGATGGGGCTGCCATCTTATAGTGCCGAGACTCACTATACCTCCTTCCCGGTTAGTATACGACCTTGCTTTCCACCGGGGTTGGTTACCCGACCTCCGCTAAGGTTGCTCGTATTCCGGCTGGCACCACGAGGAGGTCGGGATCGGAGTTGCTGGATAAGAGGCTAACGACCACTATGGGGTCTATATTCCGCATTATCCAGCCGTTTATCAACCTACCGGGATCTCTGGTCACCGCCGACAATAATACGAGTAAGGTGATAAAACGACGCATTCAAGCTGGAAGTCGAACCTACTTTTCCCTCCGCAAGAAGTTTTGATCAAGGAGCATACGCTGCCGCACAAAGCTGACGATGTATAAAATGCTAATCAGACCGGTAGTCCTCTACGGACTTGAGACCGCTATTCTATATTTCGAACGGATTGGTATTTCGAACGGATTGGTATTTCGAACGGATTGGTATTTCGAACGAAAGTTTTTTCGAACAAAATTTCCGCCAGCAAAATCAAATGGGCAAAACATCTCGTTCGAAACAAGTCGAACGAAATAAAGATTCGTTCGAAATACAGGATAGGGGTGCTTTGTCGGTAAACTAAGTCTCTGGACAGTATATATTGATTTTCCGTTAATTGTTAGGTTTCTTCTTATGCCAACAATTTCATTATTCAAATGCTCGTGAAGTTACAGAGGATTTCCTAGCCTCTAGTAGCAACAAGTATTGGACTAAAATTTCTTCCCATTCCAACTGGTCCAACATTCAGACGTGTCCGGTGTTGGTATTGACCGGCTTTTGCTTATGCTTAATCCAATTGACAACCCATACCGTTCTCATAAGTTGCAGCTACAGCACTTTTGTTATAACAAAATATTCCATTTTTATGGAAATGTTGTTAAAATTGTCCTTAATTAAAACTGAGCTTTGATACTTACTTTGATTTTAATATTGAAAATTTTCCTCTATTTTTAGGCATTGGAACACAGAAGTTGTGAAAGCTAAAAAGCAGGGACGACCTCCTAGACTACGGAATGCTCTGTTCCGAGCATTCTACATGCAATGTATATTCGACGGATTCCTAGTGTTTATGTTTGTCCTTATCAAGTGAGAATCTAATCTAGTGTAGAAAGGTATCATCTCATAACTAATCCTTACTTTATTTGACCAACAACAACAGGTCCATCCTGCCGGTGGTCTTAGCCCAACTTTTGATTCAATTCCAAGCACCAACAAACTCAACCGATAGCGGAGGTTTAATCAACCGGACTACCACTGTTCCACCCCAGACACCGGATGTGTTCCTAACGACCACCCTGCATTTTCTCCTAGACACAAACCAAAATGAAACCGAGCTAGATAGAATGCGTCGCAGTATCGACGGGAGCAAAAATAGTCTCAATAATCGTGTTACCAGTGACGATTTCAGAGATGAAGGTAAGTTGTTTTAAAGAGCATTTAACTGAAACAATCGAAGATCAGTGAAGATTGCGCTGATTAAATTGCGTACTTAACCAATCACTAAAGCAATCAGCCCGTGGTCGCTTTTACTTCCCGCTTAGATTACAGCAACAGTCGCGACGATGGGTATGTTGACCTCAACGAAGAGGACGCTCCAAGTAGAGTTCACACGTTATCAGGCACTGCCGAAGTCATTGATTACGCATGGAACGATGTGCACTGGCTAGCAACGATACTGGTGCTGCTGACCTTGCTGGGATGTTTCTGCAGCCACCATTCCGACGTACGGCAACGCCTGGTCGGAGCAAGGATGCGAATTGCGTGCTGTTCGGTGATCTATCGAAAGACGCTTCGAATCTCCAAAAAGGCAGCCGGTTCAACGCCTGCCGGGTATCTGATTAATCTACTTTCCAACGACGTCAGTCGATTGGACTATGGATTCATCTTCCTGCACTACGTTTGGGTGCTTCCATTTCAGGTTAGTCATTGTGAATTTTTTGATTGGAGGCTTAATCATAAAACAAAATTGTTTTGTAGGCGGTTTTCACGTGCTACCTCATTTGGCGTAGTGTCCAGTGGGCAGCTGTTGTTGGTGTGGTGGGTTTGCTTTTGAAAACTATTCCAGTTCAAACCGGGCTTGGAAGGCTGCAGTCCGTACTTCGGATGCGAGTTGCAAAACGAACTGACCAGAGAGTGGGAATCATGAACGAACTGATTCAGGGAATTCAGGTCATTAAAATGTATGCGTGGGAAAAGCCCTTTCATACGGTTGTGTCGTTGGCGCGTAAAAAGGAGGTACGACAAATCCGATGGGCTTCGTACATTCGTGGCATCTATCTTAGTACCATGATGTTCACCGAAAGATCGACGCTGTTTTTAGCGATAGCTACCTGTTACTTTGAAGGTCGTGCCATAACCGCAGATATAGTCTTCCCGATGGCACAGTTCTTCAACATTCTTCAGCTCACGGCTGCTATTTTTTATCCATTGGCGGTTTCGCTAGGAGCCGAAGCATTAGTATCCATAGACAGAATTCAAGAGTTTCTTGAAATAGATGAGCAAGACACAAAAATGACGGGTCTGTGCAAAAACGATTTGGAAGCTATTAGAAAGAGACCATTAACTGAGCAGAAGAATGCTGTCGAGCTTAGAAATGTTTCAGCAAGTTGGGAAAACAGTAAGGAGAAAACTCTCGAGAATATTAGTCTCAATGCTAAAGCTGGTCAGTTACTTGCTGTCGTAGGACCGGTCGGTGCTGGAAAAAGTTCCTTGCTTCAAATGCTGCTGGGTGAATTACCAATTCTCAACGGAGAAGCTGTTATCAACGGGGAGGTATCCTATGGTTGTCAAGAACCGTGGCTGTTTACCGGTACTGTTAGGAATAACATTCTTTTTGGGCTGCCGTACGATCGCAAACGCTATCAAGAGGTAGTGGAGCATTGCGCATTGGTGACTGATTTTGAACAACTCCCGGAAGGAGACAAGACCATGGTTGGCGAGCGTGGAACTTCGCTTTCCGGTGGCCAGCGTGCTCGGGTAAATCTGGCACGGGCAGTCTATAAGAATGCTTCCGTTTATCTGCTGGACGATCCGCTTAGTGCGGTCGACACACACGTAGGGCGACATTTGTTCGATGAGGTTATGGGCCCGAAAGGCTATCTAGCGAAGCAGCAGGCAACGCGAATTCTCGTCACCCATCAGGTGCACTTTCTTAAGGATGCCGACTGGATTGTTATATTGGAGCATGTAAGTTTTCCGTTTGAATTTACAACTCTTGACGAATTAATAATTTTTCTGAACAATTTCAGGGTAAAATTCTTATGCAAGGAACTTATCAAGAATTATCTAAAAGTAATTTGGATTTCGGTAACCTGTTGGGATCCTCCGAAGCGAAAACCGAAGCTCCAGAAGAGGAAGAGGTCGAAGATTTAACGGATGAAGAAATTCCTTTTATTGATGGTGTCAGATCGGAAAACAACAAATTATATAAAAGTTCGACCTCGATACAGGGACCACCATCGTTATCGGTTAGTTTACTGCTAACCCAAATCTTTACGTTAGGTTAACTATTATCTTTCTTCTTTAGTCCAGCGTTAGCGAAAATCTGGGTAGAACAGTCGGTGAAGATCAGGCTGAAGGAAGTCTTCCGTTGAGAATTTGGGCAACCTACTTTTTGGCTGGCGGAAATGCCTTTTTGTTGCTGTTTACGTTCGTTACACTTATTTTTACTCAAGTCGTTGTAAGCGGGTCAGATTACTTTGTGACATACTGGACGCGACAGGAAGAGCTACGTCTTGAATATCTTCCGGTAGAGTACTCTACCGGAGATTATCTCTGGATGTACGGAGTCTTTATCATTGCAGTGATATTTTTCACCATCTTCCGTGGATACTTGTTTTTCAACATTTGTATGAAAGCGTCCAGAACGTTGCACGATCGAATGTTCGCGAAGATGCTAGCAGCTCCAATGCGATTTTTCGATACCAATCCCTCTGGGCGTATCCTGAATCGGTTTTCCAAAGATATGGGTGCCATTGATGAACTCTTGCCGAAAGCGATTATGGATGCTGTCCAAGTGCTGCTGGTAATGGTTGGCATATTGGTTGTGATCGCTATCGTAAATCCAATTTTGCTGCTAGCGTTACTTGGTGCTGTTGTTCTGTTTGCCGTGGCACTGAAATTGTACCTAAGGCCAACGCAGGATCTGAAGCGTCTGGAGGGAATAAGTATGTTACTTACTTAAAACAATTTGCATCACATATATTCTATTTTTCGTTTTTGTCCCAGCACGAAGTCCGGTTTTCTCGCACCTTTCGGCAACATTGTCAGGGCTTTCGACAATACGCGCCAACGAAGCCCAAAAGAAGATCACACAGGAATTTGACGCATTGCAAAATGTGCACTCTGCCGTTTGGCAACTGACCATGTCCAGCAACGCCGCTCTGGGATTGTGGTTGGATTGTATCAGCACGGGTTTCGTAGCATGTGTAACATTCAGTTTCATTATACTGCATGACGGTACGTATGATGATGTTTATTGCGTGCCAGTAGATTAATTCTCCCCTGTACAGACACCTACAGTGCCAATGTTGGTCTCGCCATATCACAAGCTATGATCCTCACCGGAATGGTACAATACGGTATCCGTCAAACGGCGGAATCAATGCAGCAGATGACCGCGGTAGAACGTGTCATTCAGTATACAGAAATCCCCTCTGAAAATAATCCACCCAAAATACCTCCCGGTGACTGGCCTTGGAAAGGTCAAATAGAATTTCAGAGTATGACACTAAGGTACGACAGCGACAGTCCACCGGTATTGAAGAATCTAGATATTACCATTGAACCGACTTGGAAAGTTGGGATCGTTGGTCGAACGGGAGCTGGTAAATCATCGTTGATTGGAGCGCTGTTTCGTCTGGCACCCATCGAAGGGAAGATATTAGTCGATGGCATTGATTCCGGAGTTGTAACTTTGGAGTCTCTGAGGTCAAAAATTTCTATTATTCCTCAGGATCCGGTACTTTTTAGTGCAACAATCCGGTACAATTTGGATCCTTTCAATCTCTATGACGATGACAGTATATGGAAAGCAATCAATGAAGTCGAGCTGCGGACGGCGGTCAGTGGGTTGGATTATATGGTCACCGAAAGTGGAACCAATTTCAGTGTCGGGCAACGACAGCTGATCTGCCTGGCCAGAGCAATTTTAAGAAACAACAAAATATTGGTCCTCGATGAAGCCACAGCCAACGTCGATCCACAGTAAGATTCCGAACATTCTGGTTAATACCAGCTAAAACAATCCTATGCTCTTTCAGAACTGATGCACTAATACAGCGCACGATTCGGGAAAAATTCAAAAATTGTACCGTTTTGACGGTGGCCCATCGCCTACACACGGTAATGGATTCCGACCGGATCCTGGTAATGGATGCTGGTCACGCGCGTGAATTTGATGCACCTCATGTTCTTTTGCAACGGGAAGAAGGTGTTCTGAGGAACATGGTCGAGGCTACCGGTCCGTCGGAATCGGAATCTCTCAAGCGTATTGCCGCTGAAGCATACGCAAATCTTTAAAGCAAGAACAGGGAAAGCCAATGGTACTTAGAATTGGAAAGACTTGATTGTTAAGTACACTTGTCTAGTTGTAAGTACAAAGTAGATATCAAAGTCCCTATACTAGTGACAGGATATAGTATAGATAGAAATAAGTATCTGTGGAATGTTATTCGGTTATACCAAAACCAGTTGAAGTTTGAATTTATACAGGTACATGACAAAGAAACTTAAATGCGGCAATTGCGGCTCCCGATATTTACCAAGAGAAGTGCCTCGTTAGTAAGACTCGTTTTCAGTTAGGTACAGTTTTAAAGTGAAGGTCAATCAACACTGCCGAAATACATAATTTGATGAATCGTTATAGAAATATATATAATTAAGAATAGCTACCGTGCTATAATAAAATTTATACATATTAAACTAGCTTTCAATAAATAAAATTTATGTTTTGAATCGACATTTGTCCAGCGCCGGAAGAAACGAGTTGAAAGGAATCTCGTTTAGATAGTTCAACAGAGTCGATCTGTGCTCGAAAACTATTTCTGAGAGCACGTTCAATCATGAGGGTTCGTTCATGGAAGATTGCATGACCTGGTAATGGTGCCATATAGTTTTTGCCGACAATTGTACAATCTGCATTTTCCGAATTTTCTTACTGTTTATCATTACTCACTCTAGCTACTTTTCCGCCAAACAGTCATTACCTACATACTTTTGATATCTATTTCTATTTCCGCATCATTCAAGTGTTCTAGTTTTTTATGCCATTTGGAATTTTTTTTACTAAGGCTCGCTTGATATCGAACTAATGCTGAGCAGATTTTATTTTGGTTCGGTTTGTCTTCCCAAATAAAATCAAACTTCCCCTACTAAGCAACAACTTTGTTTCTAAATTCGAAAATGACCTTTACTTTCCTAAAAGTAATTTTTTTATTATCTTCACTCGCTTTTCTACCACAAGGAAGAAGATCCGTTCCAAATCCTGGAACGAACAAGGCACTGTTCAATTTAATTTCTCCCCAACAACATCAGATTTTAACTGATTTTTACAACACATCGCAGCCCGCAGATTTTTGTTCGCTTTAGCAGTTGTTACTGTGACTAGTTCTTTCAGTTCCTATAGTTCTCAAACATCGACTACCACTGGCGTGACCAAGCTGAGGCACATGCCCCATCTTCGTTGTAAAATTTAACGTTAAATATTATAATTTTTGTAACCCAGAAGTCCGCAGTTGCGAAAACGCAACGCACCCTCCTCTCGATTCTAGAGAAGGCTAGGATTGAGATATCAACTTGGACCCTAAAAAACAAAGAAAGACCTGTTTTTGGTCAAAGCTTAGATATTAGATATAATAAAATTACAGCCGTGTAAACATAAAAGGTCTTGCTAATTTTTAATTAGCTCAAACACGTAACTTTGCACTCGGATGGAAAAGGCGAAACCGGCGGAAACGTTAATAACAGTATTTCTGGACTCGAATCTATTGTTCTAACCTATCCGCAATGACAAAGCTATGTAAAACCTGAATACCACCCCTACACCCCCCCCCCCCCCCGTAAGTCCATGCTTTTGGCTTTTTTCAGCTTAGCGTTGCGGGACATAGAGCTAACTAAAACTAAAAATACATCTCTGCGTCTTTTTCTTAGATGATCTAAAACAAAACTTTCCTGAAAGTTTCAGCATTTTATCTCTGCTAGCGTGGGATGTGGGGCTTAATTTATGGCGGAAAACTGCAAGTCCAAAAATTATGTTCTGTCGAATGGAAATTTTTTGAAATATTTTTTTCTTGTTTTTAAATTGCTAATCTTTTTATGATAAAATATTCATGATAACAGTTTTTGTTGTTCTTCAGTTATGGCTGAAAACCTCGGTTTTTCCTAATATTCACAAATTCATCAAAAATCATATCTCATAAGCCAAACAACGCAGAGCAAATAATTTCTTATGAAAATGTAAGTAAATTTTCTTAGCATATTCACAGACTAATTACCGGATGAATCTTGTGAAAGTCCGCCTTCTGCTGTTCTTCAGAAAAAAAAGCAAAAACGAAAAATCTGTTTCTGTTTTTGTTTCTGTTTGCAGCACAAGGTGGGGCAGTTAGAGCCAAGTCTGTCCAGGGCTGAGATAAGGTGGTTGTGATAATGTTAAAAGAATCCGTGCGGATTACGCTAGCTCCATAATGTATTGGTGATTATGGATTAATGGGCGGAAGAAGAGTGACAGAACTTGGCTTGATATAATTGTGTGCTTGGTCAATATAGCATAAGATGGCTTGTACTTATCTTTTTTTCTCCTTCCTTTGTTTGTTTCCTCATCTTGTTCGTAGTCAATCTTAATTAAACCTGAAGCAGGCTCCACGCCGGCCGTCCTCTCCATCGTTGTCACCAGTGTGGTCATCTGTGGCTGCTGGCTTGCCTCCCCTCACGGCAACATTATTGTTGCCGTGAGAAGAAGCGATAGAGATCAGGCAGAAAAGAAAAGAAAAGAAAAGAGGAATTTTTTAGTCAACATGTTGATTGCAATTTTCAAGTTAGTAATATCACGAGAATTCTATGTGTGTCCATCACCTATGCTACTACCGACTAACTACTCGCTACTGTTTTACCTGACTCACTGCGAATATGCGTATTATTGAAATAAAACTTAACCATACGTTTTATTCGTTTATAACGCATGTGCAATTAATATCGATAACAAACGATTTTTTATAAGTTGTGCTTTTGTTATTGCATTTAATTTGTAAAAAGTTGCATGAATAAAAATTCAGTTTCACAATCCAATTATTGCGTACTACTGGCACTTGATATATAACGTTTAAGTACGTTATTTTTAGTGATCAAAATTAACGATATTTTCGATACAAAGGCGATATTTTTCGAAACCTTTCGAACCAACACGATCCCGCGAACACAACGCATATTCGCAGTGAGTCAGGTAACACAGTAGGCTGGACGCTACTCATCTCCCAAATACCCATGTCATCACGATTGACCCAGCGCTGTTCCACAACCTATGCTCATTAAAAGCCACAGCCGCCTCTTTATCTACCATCTTTGCAGTATTGTAGCTGATGGCGTAAATTTTCGAATATTTTGTGCGGAATATTATTCAAGAGCAATATTATCGCTCAGAACTATCGAAAAACTACTTGAACTTCCGAAAAATAGAGCAGATGCGATGTAATGGGGACTGGTACTCGCTCGTATTATTCCCGGTGGCATTAATTGCATATTTGTAGCGGTAGTCAACCGATTTGTCGGTATGCTCTTCAGACCGTGGTCAATTGAAATGATTCTGTAACTAAGAAGGGATGAGGTGGATCAAAAAGAACTTCACTTGGAGATATGTATATATGCCGTGTTAGGTCTTAAGTGCAAGCTGTCACTAAAGCAAGACTTAATAAGATGTTAACGACGTTGATAATTCTGTGAGGATGGTATTGAATCGAAAAATAAATCCTCATACCATGGCCATATATTATGTACTATGACCCCATTTTAGGAAGTGGAAATGATTGAGGACAGCCCTTCGCTATCGCTTGAATCAGCCAGAGAATCGAATACCTGTCTTTACTTGAAGAAGTTTTAACTCTAAAAAGATTTAGTTAGAAATGGAATTTCAGTTGAAGTCTGCCAGCATTGGGCAATGGACAGAACAAGATATATATCGAGGCTATAAATCTTTTCGAGTGATCCACTAAGTCCGACCGCGACGACAGCCGCAAGAATGGAGAGGAGCAGGCCGCCGGTGAGCTGCCACCGTTCGACTTGATGGATTCTCCGACAGAGGCTCATCAGCATTAGGAAAGCCCTTGGGAGACAAACAGCGTCATACATGATCATTTTATGTTGTTAGTTGAATACCGTTAACGCGGTTAGTCACAAGACATGCAAATCATTCTAATAAAGGAGGGAAATAAGAAAAAAAAATTATAATTACATCCAAAACAATACAATAGAGGTGACAGTAACAGCAACGATAGCAATATTAGTAATAATAGTAATAGCATAGGAAACTGATACAGGAAACACAGCTACTGACTATAACTTCCTGCCCATTAATAATTGTAATTTGGCAGCATATGTGGGCAGAGCCCCTACCGACAGCAAGCGAGACCGAAAGACGACGGAAAAAGGAACTTATATTAATAAAAACACCACTCGTTTAAGAAAATAACAAGAACGTTTTTAATCGCGTCTATCCGTGAAAAAAGTATACAGAGAAAGAGGAAATGTTTTACATGTGTATCAGTAACGTTGGCAACAGTTGAATGCAAACGGGGGATAAGTAACTAGTCAATAGAACCAAGGTGTGTGATGTAAGAGGTGGTCATCGTTACTCTCCCACACTCCTCCTCGATGAGCACCGTGGCTTAACTCGATAAACCAAGGCGATCCAGCAGCTGCCGAAACTTCGTTGCTCCTAACGGTTTCGTAAGTGCATCCGCTAACATAAGCTCCGACGGACAGTAAACAAGCTTCACTATACCACTATCGCAGAGATCCTTGATGAAATGTTGTTTCGTGTCTATGTGCTTTGACCGCTTACTTGTTCGCTCTACCTGTACAAAGCTCAGACAACTTTGATTGTCCTCAAACATTGTTGTAGCTTCTAACGGTGTCTCTCCGAAATCCATCAGCAATCTGCGCAGCCAAATTAGCTCCTGACAAGACTCGCTCAATGCATTGTATTCAGCTTCCATGGATGACAAACTCACACACGATTGCCTGCGACTAACCCAAGCCACAGGTCCGCCGCCGAAGAAGAAAATGTACCCGGTTGTAGACTTTCTGCTAGCATGGTCGCCTGCCCAGTCCGCATCAGAGTAACCGACAAGTGACCAGCCATCTCCAGGACCAAATTTTAATCTCAGATCCTTAGTGCCCTTAAGATATCTGACAATACGCTTAGCTGATTTCCAATCAACCTCCGTTGGTTCGCTGACTTTTCGCCCTAGAATCGATACGCTCACAGCTATGTCCGGTCTTCCATTCACAGCAACGTAAAGTAAAGCACCTACTAAGCTTCGATACAGTGTTGTATCTTCGAACAATGTACTACTACTAACTGAACTTGTGTACTCCTGTCCCATTGGTGTTTTCGAAGGATTGCAATTCTCGAGGCCAAACTTTTCAATCAGCGCCTCGATGAAACTTGTCAAGCGTAGACTGTAGATTCCTTCGTCACAACGTACTTCAAATCCCAAAAAATGTTTTACTGCTCCAAGATTCGTAAACTCCTTCCGTAGCGCTTCGTAAACTTCGTCTATCAACTTACTGTCAGCACAGCCAATTAAAATGTCGTCGACGTAAATAAGCATAAAAATAGTACGCAAATCATTTCGTCGAACATACAAACAAGGATCGGACTCGCATTGTTTAAATTCCAGCTGGGTCAACACTGCATGAAGAGCGCGATTCCAGCAACGCGCTGATTGCTTCAGTCCATAGATGCTCTTCTTAAGTCTGCAGACATACTCCTCCTTTCCGATAGCTTCATATCCCGGTGGTTGGCGCATATAGATCTCCTCTTCGACCGTTCCATGTAAATACGCAGTTTTAACGTCAAAGTGCTGAAGATTCATTTTATTCTTCCCCGCTACAGCCAGCAACGCTCGAAATGTCTCCTGTCGTGTAACTGGTGCGAAGACATCTACATAGTCCACACCATATCGTTGGTTGAAGCCCTGCGCGACCAATCTTGCTTTGTGCTTCACGATGTTACCGGTTTCGTTCCTCTTGAGTTTGAATACCCATCGCGAACCAATCGTTTTCTTCCCTTTTGGTAACTGCACAAGTTCCCAAGTTTTATTTTCGTCGTGTGACTCCATCTCATCGTCCATGGCCTTTTTCCAGTCTGCCAGCTTTAGAGCCTTGCGATAATCAGTCGGTTCTTCCTGTGCGTAGTTTGCGATTCCGACTATAAAATCCTCGTAACGACTCGGCAAAACACCTCTTGTCTGTCTATCTTGTCGACGTAAACTTTGCTCCTCTTCAACATGTGAATCTTCAAATCCTAAGAATGGTTCATCAAACATTTCATCGTTGGCATCGTCCCATCCCTCCAATCCAGCGGATAACTCATCATCGTCGCCGCCTCTTGGCACAGCCGCCTCTGTTGGTGTAACAATTGGGATGTCAATCTCGCTATTTAGATCTGCATCAGCTGAAACGGATTCATTCGTGTTCTGCTCGGATTCGTTACCTAGTTCAATGAACTTTACATCCCGACTAACTGTCACGCGATTGGTAGTACGATCAACGAATCTGTATCCTTTGTGATTCTCGGAATACCCTACAAAGGTGAGCTTTACGGCTTTCTGATCAAGTTTGGATCTTTTCGAATCTGGAACTTGTACATAAGCATCACAACCAAATACTCGGAGATGAGCAATATCCGGTTTACGATTTGTCCAAAGCTCGTACGGCGTCTTTGGGAGCACACGAGACGGTAGCCGATTCTGAAGATATGCTGCCGTTAGCACTGCCTCGCCCCAGTACAGCTTCCCCAAATCAGCATCCGCTAGCATACAAATTGCCATTTCCTGCAGTGAGCGATTTTTGCGTTCCGCAATCCCGTTTTGCTGTGGTGAGTATGGTGTGGTAAATTGTGCTTTTATTCCTTCAGCCTCGTAGAAATCACGTAACTCTCGATTGACATATTCACCACCACCATCGGACCGAATGACAAGAGGTTTCCTTCCAAAAACATTCTGCACCCATCGAACGTACTGTTTGATTCTGCCGGCTGCTTCACTCTTGTTCCGCAATAGGTACACGACAGTATATCGGCTGTAATCGTCGATTAGTGTCATGAGATACCGATTGCCAGATGGGGTTACAGTTTCCATCGGTCCACAAAGATCTGTGTGGATTATCTCTAACGGTTGTGTAGTTTTCCGCTCGATAACCGGAGCAAACGGCTTCCGTGCCATTTTTCCTTTCAGGCAGCACTCGCATGTAATATAACATCCACAGTCTTTGAGTTTAAAGCCACTTACCAGATCCTCCGTTGTCAGGCGTCGAAATACATCGGGGTCTCGATGCCCGATTCGGCGATGCCAAGTGTGTTGGCACCACTCGTGATGCTCATTTCCAGCTTTCAATAACTGTTCCTGAACGCGTAGTCGATAAAGACTACCAATTTTGTCACCGACTACAACTGTTTCACCTGCAGCGTTAACGATTGCACAGGCCATCGCACCAAACTTGGCCTCAAAACCTTTAGCAGCAAGTTGGCTCACCGAAATCAACCCGCCATCCAGATCCGGTACATACAACACATTTTTCAGAGTGATTTCTACTCGGTCGCCACGACCGTTTTCACCAAAAATAACACCTTCGCCGATTCCGGACGCACTTGTTTTGTTACCATCGGCCAATGTCACGTTCGATTCTACACTTGTGCACAGTGCTGAGAAAAACGCTTTATCACTCGTCATATGACATGACGCGCCACTATCAATAACCCAACAATTCGGCTTTACTTTACCAGCCATAAAACATACAGCACCGGTTGTTCCCTGAGCCTGCTTTGCATTAGTGTTTGCACCTTTTGGCCCTTGCTTCTTCCATGACACACTACTGCCATTCTGTGCTTGCCACTTTTTACACTGCTTTCGAAAGTGTCCCGGTTGCTTACAAAAATAACACACTTTCTCCGGCTTTTTACCAGCATCAAACTTCAACGCTTTCATGTCATTGGATAGCGACACACTTTTCTCCCGACGCTGATTATACTCATCCAGCAGCCGAGTTTTCACTAATGTCACTGTCCAGTCTGCATCCGCCCGGCTCTGCAGACTTTGTACCAATCCATGATACGACTCTGGCACACTTTTAAAGATCATAGCAATCTGCAATGGCTCTTCTATGTTCTGGCCCGCAGCAGCAAGTTTATCGAACAATTCTTCCATACCGGCAAGATGCGAGTCCATATTTTCACCTTCCGACATGCTAGCACTGCACAATAGCCCAAGATAATGCACTATGGTCGACATTGTCGCTTTTTCGTGGTGCTCTCGTAAAGCATTCCACATCCCTCGTGCACTTTCTACATTTTTCACCAGCTTAAATTGGCTTTCTTCGAGAAACAGTCCAATATTCGCTCGCGCTTTCCGATCGCGATTTTTCCACTCTTCGGTTACCGGTTCAGGCTTTGCAACAGCTATCACTTCCCATAGGTCCTCTTTTTCGAGCAACCATTCCATCCGCTGCTTCCAGGAGCCCCAATTTGCCTGGCTCAGCTTCGGGAAAGCAATTTTTGCACTATCCGCCATTTTGTAACACACGCGCTGTGGAATCTTCCGACCGAAAAATATACAACTTTGTTCGTCACTTTTCCGCGAATTCCGCGTATCTGGGCCCATAACCTGTGGGCAGAGCCCCTACCGACAGCAAGCGAGACCGAAAGACGACGGAAAAAGGAACTTATATTAATAAAAACACCACTCGTTTAAGAAAATAACAAGAACGTTTTTAATCGCGTCTATCCGTGAAAAAAGTATACAGAGAAAGAGGAAATGTTTTACATGTGTATCAGTAACGTTGGCAACAGTTGAATGCAAACGGGGGATAAGTAACTAGTCAATAGAACCAAGGTGTGTGATGTAAGAGGTGGTCATCGTTACTCTCCCACAGCATAGGTATAAGAAGAATTTCCGACTCATCATAGAACACTCAAACATATATTCATTCGTACCTATACACCCATGCACACTCATACATGCATACACATGTATACATTAGAGATGGTCGGGTTTCATATTTTCCAAGCCCGAACCCGACCCGGGCCCGAAAATTTTTTTGCTGTCGAACCCGGACCCGACCCGAACCCGAATTTTTATTTTCTGTCAAACCCGAGCCCGACCCGAACCCGAAATTTTATTTTTGGTCAAACCCGAACCCGACCCGAACCCGGATTTATTTTTTTCGCTAAGCCCGAACCCGACCCGACCCGAACCCGAATTTTTTTTTCGACCAAACCAAAACCCGATCCGAACCCTAATTTTTATATTATGTTAAATTTGATCCCACCCTGAACTTGAATTTTATATTAATTTTCATAAAACCCACACCTCGATTTAAATCTCGGCAGTTTTCTTTTCGTATTCTCTATAACGTTCGAGCTCTAAAATTCATTTAAAATTTAAGGTTTTTTTCACCTTTCTTTTGGAACTGAATTGAAAATTCTAAAAAATTAATGTATACACTAGGATCGTTTCTTTTACTTTTCGCGGGAATATCTCGTGAGTTTTCTATGAAACCTGTAAAAAGCGAAAAGAAAAATTTACATGAAAAATGATTTTGAAATGGTTGGATCTTGTTTCATTATGTTATACCGGTATCTAATAGCTGAAAGCTAGTTCTTAGTCTAAAGCACTAGCACCTTAGTTTAAAGGTAGCAAACATAAAAGGGATTGATTTTAACACTAAACATACCGACTTCACTCTACAAATATTTTTCGCGAGAAGACCGGAAAAGCAATGGGTCAATTGATAGCAGACAACTGTAGTCTTCTGTCAGTCCACTCAATCACTAGTTTGGGCGCAGTTATGACATGATCCAACTAACGAATTCTGGAATATATAACTTTTAGTCTAAACTCGATTTAAATCTGTAAACACTAAACCGTCTAATAAGCAACCAGTCCAGTGTAGCTGCTATCTGAGTCATACTAAATATCATTAAAGTATTGCTTATTTTATTATATTAAAATAATACTTTTACAAGAACTGAATGTGGAGATGGTTCGGTTTCTCATTACCCAAACCCGAAACCCGGCCTTTTTTTTTCGCTAAGCCCGAACCCGACCCGAACCCGATTATTTTTTTTTGGGCCAAACCCGAACCCGACCCGAACCCGACACCTGATAAAAGTGTCAAGTCCGAACCCGACCCGAACCCGACGGGTTCGGGCTTTTTTCGGGTCTCGGGTCTGAAAACCCGAGACCCGACCATCTCTAGTATACATGTACGTGTGTGTATATTTTTCAGTGCTGTGCTGTCCATAATCGCATAACAGCCACAAATTCTATGGCAATCTCATAGAAAATGTCTCGATTACGCAAATAAAGACATCACATCATTTTTGAACACTCGTTCGTTCTAACTAGCGATACATTTTAATTTTCATGAGTAAGTCAAAATCTCATGAATGGTGGGTAGGATTTGGTTTCAGTTTTCTAGAGAAATTTCTGTGCATACCAGCAATTCATCTAGGGAACCGAGTAAGCCCTCCCGGTGCTTCGGCCCAAACGGATTGAATTTAAAATCAAATCCGTTCGATTTCGCTCCATTCCGCTTTACGAGACACATGCTACACATAAAGCTAAATTATGCAATACTATATACTACACATATATCCAACTTAAACTATAAACATTCTACATGCGGAACTAAGAATTTTTAGGTCGTTTGGCCGAAGTACGCGTCAAACCACCTACCCATGGGAGGGGGAAAAAAAGCAAAAACGAAAAATGAGACAAAATGAGACGACAGAAGGAATGAGAACAGAGCACGAAGAAAAATGTAAAAAAAAAACTGGACCAACGGGATTGAAACGCGAGAGAAAAAGAGAAAAAAAGTGGAAAAACGAGGCAACAAACGAGGAGAATGGACAGAGAAAGATGAATAACGGAAGAGAAAAGAAGAAAAATGATACAAAAGAAGGGAAACCCATGAAAAAAAACGAGAAAGAACATGCGAATAAACGGAACAGAAAAGAAGAAAAACGGTACAAATAGGAAAAACGGGATGGAAAACGAGGAAAAGCAGTACATGATAAGAGCAAGAACGGAAAAGACGAAAACGAAAAACGGGATAGAAAAAAGGTTAAAAAGCGAAAATTACAAAAACCAAAACCGAAAAGGCAAAACGGGGCTTAAAATGACAAAAAAAACGAGACAGGAGAAGAGGAACAACGGAAGAAAAACGTTGAAAAACGAAACAAAGGAAAATGAGGACTCGGAAAGAGGGCGAAAACCGGACAAGAGAAGTAAAAGGGAACAGAAAAAGAGGAAGGCAGAAAAAAGGTTATATGAGAGAGAAAAAAGGTAAAGAGACGAGGGAATACAGAACAGAAAAGAGGTTCGAAGATAAAAGAAAACCGATAATGGAAACTACGAAAACGGAAGAAAGAGATCGACGCAAATGGAACAAAAAATAAGAAAAAAACAGGAAAAACGGAGTAAAGAAAACGGTAAGCGGAAAAAAGATGAAAAACGAGAAACAAAAAAGGAAAACCGGGGATACAAGGGGAAAAGGAAGCCAAAAAAAGAAAAAAAAAATGTGACAGTAAACAAACAAAGATAAAAAAAAGTAAAAACGCAATATCAGAAGACATAAAACGATAAGAAAAGGAGATAATCAGAATTTACAAAACCTGGAAACAAAAAAGGAAAAAAGAGAAAAGTCGTAAAACGGGAAATAAAATAACAAGACTGTAGTGAATAACGTGAGGAAAAATAAGAAAAATTGAGACGGGAATGTAAATGGCCTGCGATATTTAATTCAAATAGGTATTAGGATCTATAGCATTGCTACTCGTTAATATGGCACTAAAATAGAATCATTCTATAAAGCCGTGCAACCGATAAGATTACTTACAAAAATTTAGTTTACCGGCAAACGATAGAATGTAAAACGACATGAGTGCATTTAAGCCGTTTACAAAGATCTTATAGGCAACGGATCGAGTGCGCTATCTAGATGAACATTATAATGACCGTATGCGGTATGTTCTATCAGGTATGAGGTAATCTATCCTGCAATCCAATTGGGAAGACCCATGCGCTTCGACCAGAATGTGTCTAAACCAGAAAATCCATCATTTTTTATGGCCCATCGACTGCTTGTTTCCTACATATCAGCTCGATATGAATTGCACTGATTGAACTATACTAATGTTGAAATAAAATGTTAATTACGTCATTTCTTACCAAGCCACTTGTCCCTGGCGGCTTATTTTTGAGCCCCCTCCCTCTCATGTCATCCTGTTTTTCGCTGCACAACTGTGACTGTGTTTGATGTGGCTCTTAAAGCTATGATCATTAAAAGTACCACAAAAACTTCGAAACAATTTCATCGTAGTTTCGGCATTTCGAAAAAAGTAAAGCGAAATGTTAAAGAAAACAATAAAAAGTACATTTATTTCAAAAGTCTTAAGTAAGATTTGTAAATAACACAGATAAATCAATTCGCATTACATGTTTCATTTGTAATCATGAATGGTGAATGCATCCGTTTAACACTTATTGGAACGAAGTGGCCGTCACCTTTATACTGCATATTGACCAAACTCATTCTAAACTTTAAATTCTCAACGAACCGTTTACTAAGCTTCTCAACGTAAGTTAGGTTTTGTCGCGGATACGTTAATGCAAAATACTGTTTTAAAGTGGATTTAGTCAGTTTGATTCGAGTAACATTCTGATCAATATGTAGAATAAAAATGCATATGTTTGTCGACACGCCTAGAGCGTTCATGGTTCGATCACTTTTGTGCAAATTGAATTGTTGTTCATATTAAATTCCCGCATGTTGAGTATGAGATCCATAAAAAATTTAAAAACGTTCTGATGGAATTGCAATGTGACAACTACCAGTAGTTTTACAATATCCTTCGGTTGAATTGTATAGGTTTCAAACGTTATATCTGCTACTAAAATTGAGACATTCTGTCAGTCAAATGTAAGGGATCAGGAGAGGCAAACGGCTTTTGGTGCCGTTTATATAATGAAATTTTAAGGCATTTGCTTTAAAGAAGAACGTTGATGCACTACTGAAAATTGTCATATTGTTAGACATGCAACATGCGTGAAATTAATATTAGGTAGTTGACAAATTCATCCTATCAATAGTGTCGGTGAATATTTTTTTTTAACTATTCGAACTATGTACGAAAGTTACTCACGTAGCGAATTAAATGCCTAGGATATCACACACAAAATACAGCAAAATGTGCAGGAGTCTGTAAAAAATTAATAAATTATAAAATTGATTTTCATTCAGAACAATACAATTAGGTACCTAAATATCAACACATATATTGCCTAACCAGTCCAAATCCTGGTGTGTGCATTCTTTGAGCATTTTTTACACATCGGAATTCTCTTTAACCGATGTCGTGGGAGGTGGTGGTAAGGACGTGATTGGCAAATTGTTCGCCTCGATCTTTTTCTTTAAAACGTAGAACGCCTGGTTCATCATGCTCAATTGGTGCCTTAAGGAGCACGTCATCTCCTTTTGAAGATGCTGAACTTCTTGCAGATCCTTGCGAAGATTCTGATACTCATTTTTAACCTCGGTTACCGACTGCAACAATTGCAGCATTCCGTTTTCCAATCCAGGCATATCATTGTCAACAAGATTCTTTTCAACATCAGTAATTTTGACGGCCAGTGAATCAAGTTGCGTTCCTGCCGTATCCACCTGAAAAAAAAAAGAAATCTTCGACAGAAGCCCCAGAGGAAATATGCGACGTATCAATGCCTACACATTTTTCTAAATCGCCTAACGCTTCAGAGAGCATTTTATTATTTTCTTTGCACACTAACTTTATAATAACGCTAGTCAATTTCTGAATTTCGATTTATAAAGCTACACAACACGACAATAAATGATAACGATTTTAAAAGGACATTAATTTACATTAACAGAGTTGACTTCACGGTTGACAGGAACAGGAGCAGTGATGCCAGATTGTGCCAACGGTTCTAAAAGAAAACAGCTCCAAAAGTAAAAGAAAACAAGTATAGGGTAACGTATATATTTCGGCCACGTAGGGGACAAGTATTTCTTCCTTTGATGAAAACATTTAAAATTTCGGTTAATTTCATTAGTTTTAGTAGTAATCATCACTCAACAATGAAGCAATGAAGCTTCGGTAGCACCACCGACGAACCGACATGACATCCCATACATTTTTCATAAAAAATTTTTGTCCGAAAATTTGAATCCAAATACGTTAAACAGTAACACCATCTGCACAACGGATAGCTATTAGTCTTGGAAAGTAGAGAACAGGTTTGGCAAAATATCAGTCTCATTCACTAACTATGTGTGACCGGCACAAAAAAATAAAAACGCTAAAAACGCGCTGTCGGGAAAACAAAAGCAACGAGTTATCCGGCGGAGGTCCGTAGATGACCGTATATGTGTGTTGAGGATTAAGGGCAAATCCTTCAACTACAGCCTAATCAACTTATACGCACCGCCAAATGATAAAGTGAAAAGTGAAACGACGAGTCGCAGCCGTCAAATCGAGCTTTCTTCGGATTACGTAGCCAGCTGAAGTCCCATAGTTTGCAAATTCGCACAAAACTGGCGCTCTACAGTACACGAATCCTCCCGGTGGCTCTTTACGGACACGAATCATGGACGCTAAAGAAAGCTGATCGGCGAGTGCTTGGGGTTTTTGAGTGCAAAATTCTGCGATCTATACTTGGTGGCAAAATGGAAAATGGAGTGTGGCGCAGACGCATGAATCACGAGCTGTACCAAGTATACAAATATACTGATATAGTGAAGGTAGTTCAATGTGGCAGACTGCGGTGGGTTGGACACGTGGCCAGAATGCCCAACGAAAGAGTAGCCAAAACTATTTTCAGCAGAGAACCAGGAAGAGGCCGTAGACTCCGAGGCAGACCCCGCACCCGGTGGGTGTGTGCTGTCGAAGACGATGCACGTTCAGCTGGTGTTCGTGGGGATTGGAAAACGGCAGCCCAGTACCGACGGTACTGGAGGACCATAATTCGTTCGGCGCAGGATCGGTAACGGACCGTTGCCACTAAAGTAAAGTAAGTATCGTATACGTTACATGACAAGCGCTACGTGAATACACCTAATGTAATTCGTTACTTGTAAAACAAGTAAAACATCCGCTGGTTTGGCCGTTCGTTGTGAAGGTCAAATATATTACTTAGTAAGAGAATTAGATGAAGCCGGAGTTCGAGGAATTGATTTATGAGAGTTATGAGAAATCAACAGCTCTTTTTCATCAATTGCGGACACTACGTTAGCAGGTGCAGTTTTTTCATCATCTACAGAATGAGACTGTGATGGAGGTTTAGACACGCCTTCGTTAAGCGACAGTCGTGTCGGGCTGATTTCTTCATTGGCATCTTTTGATTGTTGGTCTAGCTCTAACCGATCTTTTGATTCTTGTTCTAGCTCTACTCCATTGATTCCATCCATTGCAGGCTCGCACTTATCCTCTACATCGCTTTTTTTACTCTTCTCTCCGAACCATTTCCTTCCACCGTCTGTCATTTTTCTTGATTGTTTCAAATCTTCTTTAGTTGTTTGAGTTCCACGAATTCGTTTCTTTTTCATTGGAGGTACGGTGATGCTTTCCCAAGATAATTGTTCGGCAGTCTGCAGAGCTTGACGACGTCGACAAGCTTCATCTCGCGCCATCTTGTGAATCACACAGTTATGTGGTGGCGGCCTCAAAATCATCGGAGGTCGCTGTATACAACACGGGCACAAGCGTGCCATTAGCGGACGATGCTTTCGTTTATTTTTATTGCGCTTTTGAATTAATTTTTCCTCCTTTATTTTGCGTTTTTCTTCATTGACAATTCGTTGATTTCGTTGCTTTACCATTTTTTCGCGCATGTTTCTGTAATATTCTGTGCGTGTTGGCTTCTTCTTACAACATGCTGATCCCTGCCGGCTTTTTGGTCTTCGTTCCTTTTTTGCTCTCTGCTGCTCCAAACGTTCCAAATCCATCTTTCTTAGGCGAACTACTGGTTCTTTTTTGATCGCTTTCTTACGAAAACATCCAGACAAACCACTACCACGCTTCTTGCGGTTAACTTTACTCTTCGATGGAGTCCGCTTTGGGGTGGTGCAAATACCCTGCGGATCTTCGTATTGACATCCACAAGATGCATTGGTTTTTTGAGCATTTGTAGTGCCAAAATGCTTACAACGTGCATCAACCGGTAGGTGCCGGCAACCTGAACAAACTCGTTCATTTTGCTGGAGACGAATTGCTGTTCTCCTGCCAGACGTTGATCCCTTCGCTGCTGTAAAGTTATACCACGTTATATGGTTATACCCCGTTAATTGTTTTGATTACGCATTTTTTTCGATTGCTTACTTGTGGATGACTTCTTTATCTTGCTTGTTTTTGTCTTTTCAGCAAGGGATGGCCTAAAATTGAGAAGCTTAATCATTTAAATTACTATCAAGTGGTCGAACTACACACAGTTTTTCATTAATATATCCTCGAAATGCTTTCAGATAAGGCCCGGGTAGAAAACATTGATCACGGGGAACTACCACAAAAGCTGAATCGTTATGAATCTCTCTGATAGAACGCAAAAGTTCACCAAATAACGTGTAAACACTAAAATTAAAAATAAAGCTATAAATTTGAAAGAAATAATTAATAAAGAAAAACAGAGTGCTTTACACGTAGCCATTGTAATAGTGGAGACGATTGACCCGTTCGACAACTTTGTTCTCCTTCAATTTCTTACGATCAATTACTATTTTGTGCGGTGGCTTTAACGGTTGTCCGTTGTTGAAAAAATATACGTTGATTTTGGATTTAGACATTTTTGACTAAAATTTGGCAGGCTCGACCAGGTAAAATAATATTTTTAGTTTGACAATTTTATAAATAAACTACATACTAGATCGCAACCGCAAAACAACGACTTCGATGAAGCGGAAAGAGAGTCAACAGTGTTAAAAAGATGCGTTCAAAGTGGAAGAAACATTCTGATTCAGTCGCATCTGCAACTGTGCAGGATATGATGAGTTCTATTTAAAAAAAATGTTCAAGATTTTATTAGAATCAGAGAAATGCAATGACGAAGTACTGCGAAACTTAGAGCTGAATGAAAATAGTGCAATCATTTATGGAATTGCACCGGGCCAGGCATATTTCAGTGGGGATTCATATAAAAAACAGCCGAATAAATAGAACTCTGTTCAAAGCTGTCAGAACAGTACGTCTCTCAAGAGATACGTTAATATAATATTGTCAATTGCAAGGAAAATTGTACCATCCAAAGTGCGATATCGCTCATAAAAGTGCTATTTGGCATTAAATCGTTTCGGTATCTTCGGCGCACTTATTGCTTGGAAGATAACGAAAAAGTGCGCCAAAGATACCGAAACGATTTAATGCAAAATAGCACTTTTATGAGCGATATCGCACTTTGGATGGTACAATTTTCCTTGCAATTGACAATATGACGCCCTCTTAATGATGCACTGCGACAGTCTTAATGATCGTCTTTTGTGGCAGGCCCCGATTACTGTAAACAGTTTACGGACCGCTCATATGGCTCATACCCATTGATGGAGTTGAGCGGGATAGTTGTAATCCTGTACCCCAATTCGGTACTACATGGTTTATGTTTATAAAGCCAATGACCGTTTTGGGATTTAAGCTCCATACCTGATATGGAGTAAGAAGGAAACTTCCTAAGAAGTTGTGCCTTGATAATGCAAGAGCTCCGCAATAGCACAGCAGATGCGCTGAACTTTCAAGTTCACAGTTACAAAAGCGGCAGGTATCGGATGATACCTTGAAGTAGTTTTTTTAGCTACTGCAGGGTTTGGGTAGATAAACTGTTTGGCTTATGTTTAATTCCAACGGGATACTATTTCTAGCTTTTCCCATGTCATCAGTTCGGCGGATGTGGATGTGCCCAGAAACGGTTCATAAATTGCTGAGCTGATCCTTGTCTTGCTAGGATGTCAGCAAATTCATTGCCCTCGATTCCGCAGTGACCGGGCACCCAAAGTTATAAAACTTTGTTTTGGCGGGAGAGCTCCCTCAGTGCTGTGCAGCACTCCCAAACTAATTTGGACACGCATTTGGCGGACTTGAGTACCAGTAGTGCTGCTTGGTTGTCCGTGAAGATACCGATTTTTGCATGCCTGTACTTTTGTTTCAAGCATATTGTTGCATATATATTGACGCCATCGTTGCTTTAATAACAAGCTCATATAAAAAATAATTAATTTATTAATACTGAAATTTACAACTGGTTAACTCATTTACAGCATAGATCCTCCTCAGGCTCGGCTTTCTTTTTCTTTCCTCCAAAACAGTTCCAGCCACTCCCAGCAGCCTTACGAGCCTCTTTTAGATCTTCCTTAGTCGTTTGGGTGCTACATATCTTTTTCTTAAACCTGGGAGGAAAGTTGATGCTCTCCCAAGAAGATTGTTCTGGAATGCCCAGTGCCGTTCTGCGCCGTATGGCTTGATCACGTGCCTTTTTCAAGTGTTCCACACAGCTATGAGGCGCTGGCTGGCGCCATATTGGTTCCGGTTTTTTCACGCAACACGGACAGCACCGGGCCATGCATTGCTGCCGTCGCCGTCGGCTTCTAATCCGGTTCTGTGCAGCCTTCTGTTCCTTCAGCTTACGTTTCTCTTCATTTTCAAGTCGTTTCTTACGTTGTTTGATTAACTTATCCCGTTCTTTCTTGTATTGCTCTTCTTTGGTGGTTGGTCCACCGCAACAACCCTTCCGTTGTCGAGCCTTTGGTTTTCGCATTTTCTTCGCTCTTGCCTGTTCCATTTGTTCTATGTCCCGTTTTCGCATGCGTATAATCGGTTCTTTCTTTTCCTCTCGTTTTCGGAAACAACTGCTCCAGCTTCGGCCATGCTTCTTTCTTCTAATTTTATGTTTCGGCCGAATCGGAAGTGGAACGCACTCACCATGTGGATCAATATTTCGGCACACGCAGGTATCCTGCTTGCCTCGAGTAGTAGTTGTGCCGAAATCCTGGCAGCGCATATCGACCGCCACATGGCGGCATCCGGGGCAGAAACGAACTTCCTTAGCTAGCCGTGGAACTGGCGATTTACAGCCATAGCTGGTGCCTAGGGGTTCTAAAAACATGGTTGATGAGAACTCTTAATTACACATCCATAGTGCAGATAGACCTACACCCAATTATTGAAAAACAAGAAACTTACTTGTGATAGGTTTTTTCTTTTTGTCAGATTTTTTTCCATCTGAAATAGGTCTAAAAAGCAAAAATGGCTCTATCAGTATTTTTCTTTTGAGTTACACCTTTTCATAGCTTACAATTTTTCGTCTATGTACTGGCGAAATATTTTTACGTAAGGCCCCGCTTGGAAACATTGATCACGTGGTACGGCAACAAAGGCGGAATCATCGTGAACTTCCTGAATTGAGCGCAAAGGCTGTCCGAACAACGTATAGACTCTATAATATTGAGGAATTTAGTGCATTTTGTCCATCACGTATAATTTGTTTATTTTACACATAGCCATTGTAATAATGCAGACGATGGATACGTTCTATAACCTGATTCTCCTCTAACTTCTGGCGAGCAATCACAACCTTGTGCGGAGGTTTAAAAGGTTGCCCATTGGTGAAAAAATAGACGGAAATTTTTGGCTTAGACATGACAGAAATTTAGAACTGATAATAGTCGAAAGCACTTACACAATCTGACATTTTGCAATTATGTTGACAGGCATCGTATCCTTGGATGAATCTTTTTTACTTGATTTCTTTATATTTATCATCTCAAAACACTGCGCGTAAAACTTGACCATTCATCATTCATTTTAGCCAGTTCACTCTAACGAAGCAATATGTGGATCAGGTTCCACATATTTTTTAGAGACATTATTCATTTTACCTACATTACATGTGAGTCATCCTGCAACATAAGACTGGTCTATTAGTCAGAGGGCAAATTTTACAGATGTAAATGCCGAAAAAAGTCTAGAAAAAATTTTGTTCAATTATTTTCATCAACCCAAATGCTCCTACGGCTGGCAAAGAGTGGGCTCCCACCTGTGTCTCTCACGCAGTACGTATCAGGCAAGGTACACAACTTTGGTTGGTATTTCAATTTTTATCGAGCAGATCGAATTATCGAATCAGATATGGCATAAATAACGGTTTTGATAAAAATGGGCAATGGATTACACTGTTGCGAATCAGCTCATATTTAGCAGTTTCTTTTCTTAGATAGTACAGTAGAGATAATAAAAGTTATAAAGAAAGAATATATTACAATACTATTATCGTTTACTTATACATGCTAGTGTAGTATTCCTCTTCGAGATCGTACAAGTCTGCGGCCATATCGTCACGCACTGCCATGAGTTTAGTATCCCGATCGAGCTGCGTATTTCGATACAACTGTGAACTGCTGCATATAGCATCGTTGACCGAATGAAAATCGTTCAATATGAGATACTGTTTGATATCGGACACAAGCTTCATCAGGGATTCACCGGCACGCACTACAAATCCAAAAATCGATGTTATTAGAGAATAGTTTACAGTAAATATCTTCGCGTACCTATATTTGAAGCCCGCACTTGCATTTCATAAGTATCTTGTTCGCACTGCGTCATTTTTGATAGTTGGGTTTCATTTTCCCCTTTAGCCAGGCGGACGATTTCTGAGTGTATTTAAAGCAAGAAACAAATTGATAATTTTTACATTTTATCAGTGAAAACGTGAAAAGCTTAAAAATCTGTTTAGGATTTAATCGATCCTTTTCGCTAGACTGGAAATAAAGCAGAAAATGTTACAAATATTTTGGTTGTGGCTTACCCTCAAAGTTTTCCAGCATGCTACGGACATCCTCTTTCAAACGAGTATTGTAAGACTTAAGCAAAGCTTCTTTCGACTGTGTTAAACTTCGTTGCATTATAGTCAAAGTGTCGTTTTACCCGCTTTGAGAACGCTTTAATTTTTAATATTAATTTAATATTAATATTTTTAGAAAACGCAGTCTTTCTGAATCTGAACGATCTGAACCAAACAATTTTTTGACACATAGAGGTAAACATAAATAAAATAACTAAAATGCAGGGTCGAACTCGATAGCCTGTGGGAATTTACAGAATTTACCGAGTTTGTCACCCAAGACGTATACCGACCAAAACGGAATTATTTCGTGATGTATTGCGCATTGCTTCCCTCAATAGACTCACAGTTAGTGATGTCCGATTCGATTACTTCTCGATTAATCGAACTAATCGATTATCCGCATAAATAATCGATTAATTTTTAATCGATTGCTTTATGTTCCGATTATTAGATAATCGATTACCTGGCCGATCGATTATGCCGGATTATTTAAAATTTTATTGTTTGACAATTTCTAACAAATTTAATTATTACAGTGGCAGGCACTTACCTTCTAAATTAACCACATGCAATCAGCCAGTTCGTTGGTTTCGAGGTACGATGCTGATCTAAGAAACTAGTAGTCGTATGTTCAAATCTCAGCTAGGCAGTGCTCTTAGATAGAGTCAGTAGGATTGTTGCAATAGCTCCAAGGGGTCGGTCACTCGGCACAGCCGTTTTTATGTTAGGCGACTTGAAACGAACTGAATTGTGCCGATGCTGTATCGAAAGTGCCGAACTGCGAAATTTGTTAAATTCGTTAAAATCTGATAGATCTGGCAACCGTGCGAGATGATTTTGACAACTGGCAGTGCTCCCATTTCATATGTAAAATTGAACCGGAGGTGTGTAAAGCCCTATAAATGTTATTTTTATAAGGCTTTAGAGGTGTGCCGTTTGATATCTCTGCAGTGCCGGGGCAATATGTGCTGAGTGTCCGACCCCTTGAATAGCCCCGTAACTGTCTTGTACTCTAATATTTGGCTGTGAAGTCTGTCGATAAAGATGGGTCAAATCTTAGAAAGCATGTTTAACCCCAAGGCTTTGCTTTTAATCATCCAGTTTGCACGCAGTAGGTCGGTTTAAATACCACGCTGAAGCCTAAAAACCAAACTAAACTTTATCTATAGATATTAACCGTGCCATCGTCAAAAGATAATTCGAAATTTGTCAGTCTGTCAGACACGGAATTTTGTAAGGAATTTTTATAAAACTGGGTAATACCCTTCGTCTTCTTCTATACAAAAACCAAAAAACCGGTCTCCTCGATTTCTATGTAGCTAGCCTAAGTCTGACTGCGCATTCCAAAACACTCGTGGACAGTACTACGGAACGCAAAGCTTTTTTTGGTGTCGGGGACTGTAACGAGGTTACAAAATAAATAAGGTAACAAACCCTATTGTCCAATCCCACACACAACCTTCACTAAAAGCCTGTTCGCGTTACCTGCCGTTATCCCCGAAAAAAGGTTAGGGTACCGCGACAGTAAACAAACCATGCTAATGCCCACCGGATGGAACCTGGCGAAACTAGCCGAAGCTGAATCGTCGGTCCCGTCGTAAAGTCCTGTGCTTGACAGGACAGGCAAATCAGTCTGGGGAATGAGCGATTTTAAAGATAACCACCTAAGAGACGACACGCAAGATTGGAAAGAGCTAGAAGTTAGAAGACGCAAAGTGATACATGACGAAGTGAGTGAAGACGAAAAGCGAAGTGAACTAGTATTCGGAAAAGATACAATAAGTAGAAGTAAAGTGGAAAAAAACACGGGTAGAAAATATAGGCGCTAAAGCGAGGTTAGATTACCTAGTCGAACGAAGCAAAAGACCACCAGCACCCTCCTTCAAACGGAGGTCTTCCCTTAGATCTTGAGAGCGCGACCGTCGTCAGTCGGCCTGAACACGAGTCGACCATGAGTGCGTGATCCGATTCTCCGAGCAACACACCGAGCGAGCAGGCAGTTGCTATCACCCGTGGCCCTATACACCATCGATCGTAGGAACCGATCGCAGAAGAGCCAACCGTATGCTATAGCCACCACATAAGCAATTGTCCGTGGATTCACCACCGTTCGTACCGGCTACCGGATGTCGGACCCGGTCGAACTAAAACATTTGATTCACCATTTACCACCCACCCCGTATCTGGTACGGGCTATCTGTAAGCGGTCTACGAAAGCGCTAGTCTAGCACAGTCACCTGTTCATCGGAACATCAGAGATCCTTCGTCGACAAGAAGCAGCAGGCCGTAAGAAAAACTGAAGCAAACTAACCACTAGATTAAGCGAAACGTGTAAATGAAGATCTGTTAACCCTCGAAATGGTGCTTTCTACGATATGTGACCTCGGAAAGTGTGAGTCCCCGAATGTGCCCTCCCAGATCGGTTCGCGAGTTAGCCCCCGGTAGGTTAGTGTAGGATGCCTAGGGGACACTGCACTAGCCGATGGTTGCTCTTGTCACCCTGTTGAGTCGGCCGAACGGATTCAACCGGTGTTAGGTTCGTCGACATTTCGTTCGTAAGTTTATAGTTGAGCGTTTGATGGACCTGCCCTGAGGTATTCTAGCCGGACCGGGATTGTATCGCTAAACACGCTCCTTCACGGCAAGTCAATCCTTGCCTGGCGCTTAAGTGAAGGTTGTCACTGCTCCCTGCGCCAAAACCCATCCCGCCCCGTTAAGCATAGTATACAGTTCCAAGCGAAGTGAAAATCGAAGCAAGTAAAAAAGCGTGTCTTTTCGCTCGCGGAAAATAAAGACTGTGGATCTCTTCATAATTTCATGAGCTTTCGGTTTACAGTTCATGCGAAGTGAATTGAAGGGTTTACAGTTCGAGCGAAGTGAAAACAAATTTAAAGCCAATGCGGTATTTACAAGTGGGGCAATGGTGCTGCAGTAATTAAGTGTAGCGCAAAACATTATCAATACGTTTTTAAAACCTAAAAATCAGTAATAACGGTTTGGCGTGACGTCTAATTCTACGAAAAATCCACATTGCTCGTTGCGGTATGTTTTTGGAGTCATGAAGTTTTTTTTGCCAATATTACTAAATATTTCCCTTTTCCACACCTGTACACACTCATTGGCTTGAAACGTCAAGTTTTCGCTAGCTGCAGCTTTGTTCACGAACGTAGACGCGCGCGAAAGAAAAGTACCCAAGTGAAAAAGATGTCATCCACAATCTTTAATTTCGGTGGATCACGTTTGTTTACAGTTCCGAGTGAAGTGAAATGCAGTTTTTGCGCTAGTGAAAAAGTTGAACGTTTTGTATGGGATTTTCACTTCGCTCGGAACTCTATACAGGGCTTTACAGGACGTAAAGATTATAACCAATCGATTATTTCGATTAATCGATTATGCAGCGCCGATTAATCGATGTCGATTATTGGCCGCCTAAAAAGTAATCGATTATTAACTAATCGATTAACTGAAAAAATCGGACATCACTACTCACAGTCAAATAATTTTGTCACACCAAAATATACTCACACCAATCTACAGTACGCTTTTGCTAGTTGGAACTCGAAATCAAAAGCGTACTTCAACTTTATCGGTGGTTGAACATCAATATTGATTTTTCATTTCTATAGCACCCTAGATGGGTAAATTTAAAATGTAATGAAAAAATGACAAAAAAGTGTTATGAACGAAATACTACAAAATTATTGCACGTGTCGTTTCCATGCAGTGGGTGTTTACTGTAATTCGATTTCCTATTCCAAGCGAGAGGCTTTTGCTGATTTTTGTTCCCTTTTTACTTCTGGATTCGTTTAAGTATTTAGAACGAAATGGATAACGGGGATTAACAAGTAAACGACCACAAATCAACTGGTGATAGAACTGAAGATGCATTTTCTATTACATTTTAAAGCAACTAGAAGAAAATGCATGTGTGAAATTATTTTGACGTCTATGAATAAAATACCAAATGTCTAAGGAGCAATGCAATTGCCAATCAAATAATTCACAAATTAAGCAAAATAGTATCCAGTTTTTTACGAATTAACCCGAGTTCGTGCTATTCGAATTCGAAAGGTCTAAAGGTTTCTATACCAACAGTTCTTAAGAAAAAACTCAATAAACTGCATTTTCATTGATACCCAAGGTAACACTTGCAACATGTTTTTCAGAAAACTATTCAGAAAACTGTTGCATTTAAATTTTGAATAAAGTTTATGGAAAACGAAATGTTGTAAAAATGATTTATTTCTAACGCCGACCGTTTCAACCAGAATGACCAAGAGAATGACGTTAATATTTTATTGAGCGATAATGCTCCAATTTTAGCGCCAAAAAGGAGAAAGGAAAAAAATGCTCCAATTTGTCAGTTTCTGAGTATCTTTTGAGCGCGATTTTTATTAATAGAGCTTTCCAGTTATGTGTGTATTGGTGCTTGAAAATGAGGCAAACAATAACAGTAAACAAAAGGGATGCATTCCTTTGTCACCAAGGTACAGAATGAATTTCGTCCTCCGCTGGCTTAAATAGCAGCAAATTTTCAAAATATGTGCTTGAATTTGGAACAGGATGGAAAATTTGACTGAAATATGTGCAGTGTGGCAAACGGAGAAACACAACTAGTAATCGCTATTTTTCGGTTTGTTCCTGCAGCATCAGCTGTTCCCCAAAATGAGGTAAACGTCATGTATACACACGCCTATTTCGTGTTCGCTAGTGTGGGAGCTTGAGCTGTCTGTAAGCTCTATTGGGTATTTTAATTTTCCCAAAAAAGTTGCTTCTTTTGCCTCATTTGATAACCCGTCGTTTTCTGAATCTAACAGTTCTTTTTTTATTTCAATTAAGTGAATATTTGATGAAAAAATTAATAAAAATCAAAAATAAAATGATTTGCTGTTTGACAGATATCAACCAAACCGATTGATTGAAATGATGTCAGAAGTTCTCTTCCTCTCTTCTATCTTTCTGATAGAGCTTTTCATTTTGACCGAGCTTTTGACAGCTCCCATAGATCATTTTGCGATGACGTCATTTTGCCGTCAAATGACACCACTTGGTGGTTTGTTTACATGTTTTTGTCACATCCAGCAGTTTCGATTTGAAATTTCGTGAAGGATTACTGCATCAATTTCTGTAAAATGCATATAAGGCACTTTCTCTTCAATAAAAACTATAAATTTCTATCATTATCTGCCGGACAAAGATAGAAAACTCAATTCAAAATTTAACACCATGTAAACAAACCACCAAGTGCTGTCAAAAAAGTGTGGTTAGGAGCTCCCGTGTAATGATCTATATGAAACCTGTATCGGCTGATGGCCATAGTTTATTTATCCACTGTGTTGTCTAAGGCGAGCTGAGAAGAAAAATGGTTTACTTATAAGATATCGTCTTATCCTAAAAAAAATTTTTAAATGAAAAAAATGCTTTTTTTATTACTTTCACTCGTCAAATTTGAAAAAGTTCTCATGTGACTTTACAGTGACATCATATATTATCATAATATGTGAGAATTTAAATACCGCTAAAATACCCAATTGTGATAAATTTGAGAAATATTTCACATGACGATATATTTCATTTGTCGGTAAGATGTCGATAGGTAAATTCGGTAAATTACGTAAATTACCATCACAAGAAAAATCCCTAAATGCCTGCCTGAAACGAAACGTCAAAACTCGAATCGAAACAAGCATGGTGTTTGGAATCGATGAAATCGTTATATTTAATGTTGAAGTTACTAGCGATAATATAGGACATATATACTACAGTTTATAAAAAATAAGAAACTCCAAAATGGTAAGAATAGTTTTAACATTGTTAGTATTCAAATCATCAACTAATAATTTTTACAGAGTAAAAAGCAAAAACGTTATTTTGATTCAGGCGCTACCAACGATGACAATGATCGTGGAGTGCAATCTGAGAAGCAAAACATTGCTATCAAAAAAGAAAAACGCAAAGTGGAAGGGAAATTTAAACCACATCGCGCTTCAACTAAAACGAAAAAAATTGTCAATAAGAAAGAGCGTGCCCTCTGCAAAGATGCAAAACGTAAAAATGATTTTGAAGTTCCAGTTAAACCGAAAACGCTGAAACGATACACTCGTGGCGACGGGCTGAGTCTGGAAGGGGTTAAAAGTAAATTTCAAAAAATTCGACAAAAACGCAACGAAATCAATATAGAGTTTGCTGCGGAGCAGGCGGCCCGAGCTGAAATTCTACTTAATGAAGATGAAGGTTACTTGGAAGTGGACGACGATGAAGACACTACCGAGATCACCCAAGCGGAAATCGTGAATAACGTGGACATCACTACAGCCGCGAAGCATTTCAACTTGCAGTTGGAGTTTGGCCCTTACCGTATGCGTTATACCAAAAATGGAACCTATCTTTTACTCGGCGGGAAAAAAGGACACGTTGCAGCATTCAATTGGGTTCGAAAATCACTACTTTGCGAGATAAATGTGATGGAATCGATTCATGACGTTACCTGGTTGATGAATCAAACAATGTTTGCAGTAGCGCAAAAAAATTGGGTTCATGTATACGATAGTAAAGGAACGGAAATACATTGTATAAAAGGAATGAACCGGGTAACACGGTTGGAATACCTTCCGCATCATTTTTTGCTAAATTCAGCTAATGATGAGGGTTATTTATGCTGGCTTGATGTGTCTATGGGTAAAACTGTAAGAAGCTACAATTCAAGAATGGGGAACATAACTATGATGTGTCAGAATCCGTGGAATGCTGTAACGTGTGTTGGAAATTCTAAAGGTGTCGTTTCTATGTGGGCACCTTCGCAGAATCAGCCATTGGCTAAAATGTTATGTCATTCGATGCCCCTGAGTGCAATTGCTGTAGATCCTAGTGGAAGAGCTTTGGCAACGGCTGGACTTGATCGAACAATTAAACTATGGGACATTCGTCAACTGAATGGTCCTACAACGACTTACAAGCTACAAAGTCCTGTCTCCGGTATTGATATTTCACAAAAAAATTTAATGGCAATTTCAATGGGCAACATTTGCGAAATTTTCGAAAAACCAAGTCTAGCTCAGCAAAATCTTCGGCCGTTTTTGAGACAGCGTTTGCCGGCGACTGTCAGCAATTTCCGCTTCTGCCCATATGAAGACATTTTGGGCATTGCGACTACCTCTGGTTTTACATCGATTATAGTCCCCGGAGCTGGAGAGCCAAACTTTGACACCATGGAAGCCAATCCGTTTCAAACGCTCTCGCAACGACGCGAAGATGAGGTGCACAGTTTGCTGGAGAAGATTCCTTCGGAATTTATCTCGCTCAATCCGTCGCAAATTGCGGAAGTGGATGTGCCTACGATGAAGGATCGATTGGATGCCAAAACCAAACTGCTCACCATGAAGCCTCCAAAAATTGATTTCGAACCTCGTATGAAAAATCGTATGTCGAAAGCGAAGCGCTTCCGAAATAAGCAAATCGTGAAGGATGTCAAACGAAAAGAAGCTATTCTGGAAATAGTAGAGGCTAAGAAGGCTCTAAAACAAAGGAGTGATCCATCCGAGACGCCAGACTTCATTCCGCTTGAATCGAAGAATGTTTTAGATCGGTTTCAGGATAAGAAAAAAATGAAGAAAAATTAGCCGCAAAATAATAAAAAAAAACTCTAAATGCATGTTTATGTTTTTGATAATGTTATAAAAAGAACGGATCTGCTCGTAAAAACAACTTAGTCGATACCCTCAGGTATAGTTGCTTAATTAGAATTATATACTTGCATAATTGTATGCAACTAATTGTAAAGCAACAAATTAAACGCCCAACCCCTATTTTTGGATCAGACAATCGCTAATTCTGCCTCACCTTGAAAATTGTTTTATTACGTCAACCCCTTTTTCATATAAGACATCAAATTTGAATAAATTCTTACAGTATGTGGATACAAACGGGCGAAATTAGTTAATTTTCACTATTTAGTGATTGAAAAAGAAAGTTATAAACGAAATCACATAATTGCATCTATTGTGAGTCGATCGGTATCCAAACCATAAAAATCCATTCATAATTGGCAGAAATATCAGCGTTCAAAATCTTTCATATTTTCGTGACGCTCGCATTTTGACGTAGGACTACGTCTTTGTTTACTATACTGAGACTGGGTAGCACTTTGTGAAAACGAGAATAACGTGTAACGTTTGAATGAAAGATTTCAAAGGGTAATAACTACTGAACGAAACTGAACAATTTATATGTCGTTGGATAGATAAAATGACCAGCAATTCTATAGAGGAGATTAGAGAGCAATTTTAAGGTGGGCTCCTATACAAATGAAAAACAAATTTGCTCATAACTCGAGAACTAATCAAGCAAATGGAACCAAATTTGGCATGTGTGGGTTTTTGGAAGCATGGTTTGAGACCCCTCACCCCTGTGATACGAGGATAAGGACTCTCATACAAATAAAACATGTGCCATATTTTCTGCTATGTAACAAGCGGTGAACTGTGAAAGTAAACTGGTAGAACCTTCTCGGAACAAGAGACAGTGAATCGACGCTGCTAATTTTCGTGCCTTTTGCCACTCACGTCAAAAAAGGACATTCGAATGGCACGTCATATTTGCGATGAACGTGCTTTGACTTTAATGTTATTTGTAACCAATGATCCTTCTAAAGGCCACAAGCGAGTTAAAGTAAGATTATTGAAACATGTCAAGCTACGCATAATCATATTGATTACAATAATCTGTGCTGGGCTGGTCGTTCATTACTATTTCAACCCTTATGATGCACACAAGTGATTTTTAAAAGAAATCTCGCACATAGATGGTTGAGGCGTTGTACTTATGAACCCTCCACGTATTTTTAAAGCCACCATTGCATTCAATGAAAAATGGAATCTGACTATTTCACTCCTCTTTTAAACATTCTTTTTTTTTTTTTTTTTTTTTTTCCGCGAGGTGAAGGACTGTAGCGTATTGCTGATTGGGTCTCGGTCCGGCTCGCGAGCAAGCTGAGTAGGTATTGGGCGGCTAAACTAACACACTTCGGTCAATTGAACGCCGTTCCTCGGACCAAGAGGACCAATATCACCCAAGATTGCTCAGTAAGGTCATTGTGTCATAGTTCGTCATGCAGTCTTGCTGCCGTCTATTCGTCTTAACCTAAAAACGCCACAGCCATCCTCCTTCATATCTACAACTTCATATCTAATCTAGGTGCCTTGTAATGTGTCAGTCTACGAACAACCCGAAGCCCAGCACTTTCTGGGGACGTATTGCAACTAATATTCAAAAATCCGTGGTTGGCAAATGCTATAAAACGTGGGGAGCTGTGACCTATTCTTCCCTAGGTTTTGTTAATAAGCATATAACATATGATAAACATATATACATACCATATAGTAAATATAGGTATATATAATATAATAGATATTGACGATCTTTTCTCCTTCCAACATACCTGTTGTTATTTATACTTATCCTTATCCTTATCCTTATTCTTATTCTACTCCGGTTATTATTTATTTTGGTCCGTTTATCCTCGACATCGATTACATTGTTCGTCTCCATTCTCTTTCGAAGCGATCTCTTCTATAGTTATTCTCGTTACCGGGATTGAAATGAAAGAAAAAGAAAGAAAATAGTGAGTTTGTTGGTTAACTTAATCTTTGTTAAAAATAAATAAATAAATAAATAAATAAATAGATATGCATCTAATATAAAATAAGTAAATAAGTGGGATAAGTAAAATGTAATAAATAATAATGTATACTAAGCAATATACTTTAAAAATTAAAAAAAAAAAAACGAACTAAAAAACTGGTGGTCTGGTCGACGTGCGAGACAGTGTTCTTCAACTCTAGATCCCAAGAATTACTGAGTCAACTTGCATAGATATAGAATCGTATAAACACCGCCCACATAAGAGACTAATCAGAAGCAAAGTAAAAAAAAAGTGACTTTGACTCCTATTTAGCTCCCACTCCCATCCGCGAACCGGAAGTACGCCCCCAAAGGCTGATCCACCAAGCCCAGGGCACTATTTCACTCCTCTTTTAAACATTCACAACAATAATTCTTATAAACATACATATGCCAGAAATGCAATTCACATTAGTCTTTGATCTAATGATCTGATATAGTTCTACGTCACCCTTTCGTACAAACCTTAGGGCTGTATACCTTGTAGTTTTTTTTTTGATTTTTTGGAGTGACACCCTATCTCAAACTTTGCCGTAAGGCGTAAGACGAAATAATCCTACGTCAAAACAACTTGCCTTCCTCTCTTCATGTCACTGAGATATCTGAAAATGTAATTATGAAATGATTTCACTTTGAAATAAAAATCGACCGGGAAACCACTCGCCTTCTTGTTTGTGGATCTATTACTGCTGCATTTTTCGCGCTTTAAATACAACATAATTTGTTTATGTGGGAAAACTAGTATGCAACGGTATCGCACACAACATAAAATTGTATCCAAGAAGTATAATAGTAGTGACAGTGTATGAGTGTAGATAGTGAGCCTTAAGTGTAGATAACATACTGTGTACAAGTGTGTGTTTAATGGCATGAATTCATCTGGACGTATCTGGCGTAGGTAACGCAGTAACCAGCAAGTAGGCAATTGCAGGCAAGGTACCTATTCACGGTTAGTTGAAGTTTACATTATCACTTACTTACTTAGGTGGCTTGTCGTCCTGAAACAAAGCCTGTCGAACAAAGTTTCTCCATATAACTCGGTTGAGGGCTAGCGCTTTCCAATTCCTCGGATACCGAGTCCTCTCCGCCAGATCTCGCTCCACCTGGTCTAACCATCTTGCCCGCTCCTGGTCGTCTTGTTCCTACCTGGATCCTGGATGTGAGGCGAACAGTTTACATTATCAGCGTTAGTTTATGATGTGAATAAGAACAAAATAGTGCAGCTACTCTATACAATTCGTCTCCATTTTGTTTGCAAGCAAGCTGTTGTGTCTTGTGTATTCAACAATCTCACTGTGAAGAGCTACAAATATTTCAAACAATCTTCGGTACTGTGCAAGTGGATTGTTGCGGAGAAGTTTTCTCTGGTGCAATTGGACATAGAATATTGTATCTAGTAAACGGAATAATAACGGAAACATGACCAGCGGCGAATGGAAGCGACCAGCTTTGGAGGTTCTTTTGAAGCTCTACCGAGAGCACCCGATCCTGTATGATATGCGGCATCCAAAGTACTACAATAAGACGGAACGGCAGAAAGCTCTAAATACCATCATAGACATGCTCGAGGATCTTCGTCCCGGAACGACCAGCAATGACATATTGAGAAAGATACAGAGTATGAGAACACAGTTTGGTCAGGAGCTGACTAAAGTAAAGAAACGTCAGAATAAAGGCTTAACCTATGTTCCTACTATCTGGTGGTATAACTATTTGTCCTTCCTGCGAATTCATATACGGCCACGTTCGGCCATTGAAGACGACGCTCGTCATCAATCGGATCCCGAATATGAGAACTATGCTGATGATTCTCTCGAATACGATGGGGATTCCGAAGTTATCTATGAAATTCAAAGCGTTTCAAAAGGTAAGACTGAAAATATATTTTACTTTTACTCAAATGTCAGTTTTTCAAATTTGCTTTTTACCTTACAGGAATAAAGGCGGAAGCTAGCGGTAATGCGAAAGCAGAGAATGGCAACGATAAGGAGGAAATTATTTACGAGATCACGGAAGCCAACACAGTGGTACCAAAGCGTAAAATAGATTTGAACAATTCGGACGAACAGATCCTCAAGCAGGCTCGCACAGAGACAGTAATCGAAGAGGAACCCATTCAATCGAGCAGTGGGGGTGAAGGTAGCGGAAGCCGCAAAACTGAAATCTGCGAAATTGCGGTCGACGGGGATAGGTGCCACAGTCTGGGAAGATTTGTTAGTTCGCAGATGGCATCTATTAAAGACGATTACCTATTTTATGCCACGCAGATGGACGTGCTCAATATTATAAACAAAGCGCAACTGAAGCAGCTGCTTTTCGATAAGGAGGAAAAGAAATCGGACTAATAATGGTGCTTTAGTGTTTTTCCTTGATTATGCTATAAAGTTTTATCCAACTATTGCTTATAATATTGTCCACGATCACTCAGCAGACAGATAGCATGTGCAGTGACCATGTTCAATCTACGAACAATTGTAGTTTACATGTGTTTTAATAGTGAAAAAAAAGTATTTGCTACTTTATATTGTTACTTCAATTGCCTTATTTACGCATTTACTATAATCCGAAATCATATTTTAAAAAGGAACAGAAAAAAAGCAAAATCCGATCGCATTTCTATAGAACGTATATTTATCAGGAATTTTTTTTTTCAAAATTTTGCATATAAAATGGGGAATGATGTAAAATACAGTTTCTCTTTCCAACAGTCAGGTAACTATTTTACCTACTAGAATTATTATACTCTAATACTCGCTGTCGATTGCTAAGTAATCTGCAGAAAGCAAATCGCTTACTCGTTTATTCCAACTCGTTCGCAATATGCCGTCCAGAGTCTATCACGATACAACTTGGCCGTGTCAGCTGGATTCTTAGCGTTCAATATACCTCTGCCCACAACGCAAATGTCCGCTCCCTTGTTTTTAACCACATGCTCGGGACTGTCGTACTTTTGTCCCAAACTATCAATGCCTTCTTCAATTTTAACTCCGGGTGTTAGTTGCAGCAAACCTGGAAACGAGACCAGCTCGGGACTTTGACAGACGATACCCGCGACGAAATCAAAGTCCGTCTCCGTAGCCATCTTCATCGTTGCTGTAGCATATTGTGGCGTTACTAAGTTTCCTTGAGAACTCATTTCCGCCAAAAGAAAAGCTCCTCTCTGCTGCTGATCAAGACCACTCAGCGCCGATTTTAAACCTTTCAATATGCCTTGGCCGGGCAACGAATGTACTGTTACCAAATCAGCCCAGTTCGCAATTTTGAATGGTCCGCCAGCATACTGAAGTGCGACAGTATTGCCAATATCTGCAAACTTACGATCCTCCATGATCATAAAGTTGTGCTTCTTAGCAAGCGATTGAAGTGATTTCACAAAGTTTTCGTTAAAATCTTCAACAATGTCAATGTGCGTTTTCAACAGACAAATGTACGGTCCGACTTTTTCTACTAGTTTCAAAATATCCTCCGAGTTAGTTAAGTCGGCGGCTAGACATAGCGTCGTCTTTTTACTAGCAATGAGCCTCATCAGATCTTTGCTAAGCGCACACTTGGCCAAATCGATGCGTGCTTCAAAAGTCATACCCGTGCGGCTAAGCTCGTTTGTAATTTTGGTACCATTCTCCATGAACGATCCATCGCTTCGAATTTGAGTAGCCTGGATGTACTTGGATACTGCCAGTACTGTGCTCTCTTCAATTCGACCAGCTTCGTGTAGTACGTTCAGTAGAAAAGACAGCGTGAAAAGGGAATGCATTTTAACACCGCTTTCTTCGGTGTTTTTAGAGCCACCTTGCTCACGATCAACCACCACGATAGCATCGGTAACGACGAGCCCTGGAATAGAAATTTTATTTGTATTATTTCGCTTCCTGGCACAGCGATATCTGTCAAGTTGGCTTAAGTGTTGATGAGCAACTATTAAAGGTATTACTATTTTGACATTGTCTTTTAGTGTCGGTGTGAGTAAAATGGTAGTTGAAACGAATCAAAAGCCTAGACTTGAAAACATCTCGAATACAAGCTGTAAAATAGCATGAAACAGGAAACCAACTTACCCTCCGCTCGTAAATCATTTACCGTGTCCAGTATACTCGAACCAGAGGTTACTACGTCCTCAATGATAAGGCACTTGTCACCAGCATTGAATTTCCCCTCGATCAGCTTTTTCGTGCCGTAGGTTTTCGCTTCCTTTCGTCGAATCAGCATAGGTTTGTTAGCTTTAATTGAAATTAGTGTCGCCACGGGGAGCGCCGTGTATGGTACACCACATAGATGAACACCCGTGTCTACCTCGATTAGCTTGATGTACTCGGTCAGCAGATCCGAGACTGTATTCTGAAAGAAATATAGGTATGTGAGTTCGCATACATATAAACTTTCTGCTCACTAACGCAATTAACTAGACATACCATCACATCCGGATAGCTTACGATGACACGGAGGTCAAAGTAGACCGGTGAGTTAATGCCGACCTTCATCTTGAAGTCGCCAAACTTGAACGCATTGATTTCGAACAACTTGATCCCGAGTTCCTTCAGCTTGGTTTGATCCATTGCTAGTATTGTTACGAATTCGACACTCAGTATAACTATAATCCACGTGGTTCGTTTTCCTACAGGGGCAGGCACTACTTTAAGAAAATCTAAATTCTAAGAAAAGTGTAGGTTCGATGTGGTCTTTTCAACTACACTATTCCGATTTCACCGTTATTATATTTCACACGTTAACTTCTGACTTTGACCTTAACGTTTCAGTACCAAACAAAAAATGAAATGAAAACGTTCTTGCTAAACTGGTTGCTACCAACCAAAAACCACTGCTACCATTGTGAATAAGAGATGCCAAATCTATGGAAATTACGATCAATAGACAAATTATATAGAAGTTTTAATCGTAAAGTTATGATTTTTTTTTTGCTTAGCAATATTTATTGTGTGATTTATACTTGCAGCCCATAATTGATTTTAGGATACGGGAGGGTATTTTCAGCAGGTTTCTAAATTTAGCCTATTTTCCTTTTTTTCGCTATTAAAAATACTTCGCCGACATATTGCGGAGTTTCCACCTATTTAGAGTCCCACGCGAAAATTATTAGCATGATTATTTTCTGCGTTTACCACACATGTTTGCAATTTAGCAATTTGAACTATCAGTTTTTCATTATTGCCTCCCCACTGCACCCCTCTTTACTTGACAAGCATATTTTTAATATAAGCCTGGTATCGACCTGAAAAGAAATGGGCAAAAAGATAGGCCAAGAAATGCTAAAGAAAAGATTTTCCGTTTGCGATTTCTATACCGGTATGGACCTCACAAGAAATATTGTTTCATTTTCAGATGGCGCAGTTTTACATGCAAGTGAATTGAAACGTCACTTTTCCGTGCGGAATAATATCCGGCGCAATTTTTACCACAAGAAAAAATGACAGATAATTGCTTGCCTTGCAGTTGTCAAAATTTCTTCGGTAAATAGTAAGATTTTTTCTTGAGCTGTTTTCTTTTCAGCTGGATACTAGGCTATATATAGTAAGTACAAGATAATAATTATTAAAAAACGAACCTGCGTAGGACTCATAAAATTGCTGCTAAGTGCAATACAATTTTAATATTATGCTGTGTACCCCCGCTGGAATCACCTTCTTTAATCTGAACATTTTTAATCTGAAATTCTGAACCTCGTTGGTATGAATGCGTTCACATAAAAAGCTGATCAAGCGTCATACTCAGTTGACAGTTAAGTTGACCAGGCAAATTGAAAACTACAAGGTATACAGCTCTAAGGGTTGTACGAAAGGGTGACGTAGGACTATTATATCAGATCATTACACACTTAAACGATTCGGTAAAATTTACCGAAATCTAAACAGCTGAACGTTCGGTAAAATTTTTTATTGCACCAAACATTACTAATGATCTGTAAACGTCGATTGGCACCATCGAAATTTTTACCGAACGTTCAGCTGTTTAGAATTCGGTAAAATTTTACCGAATTCGGTGCTTTTTGTTAAGTGTGTAGATCAAAGACTCATGTAAACTGCATTTCTGGCATACCTATGTATGTATATAAGAATCAGTCAGTGTGATTGTTTAAGTGAATATTTAAGCGGGGTACGCTGCTGAAAAGTAATGGGTAAAAAGATAGGACAAGAAATGCTCAAGAAATCGATTTCTTTTACGATTTCTTAAGCAGTACGCACCTCATAAGAAATATTATTTCACGTCCAGATGACGTTGGTTTACACGCAAGTGAATTAAAACGTCACTTTTCCGTACGGAATAATATCCGGCGCAATTATTACCACAAGAAAAAATGACAGGTGGTTGCTTGCATTGGAGTTGTCAAAATTTCTTCGGTAAATAACAAGATTTTTTCTTGAGCTGTTTTCTTTTCAGCAGCGTACCCCGCTTTAAAAGAGAAGAGCGAAATATTGTCAATTGCAAGGAAAATTGTACCATCCAAAGTGCGATATCGCTCATAAAAGTGCTATTTTTCATTAAATCGTTTCGGTCTCTTCGGCGCACTTATTGCTTGGAATATAACGAAAAAGTGCGCCGAAGATACCGCAACGATTTAATACAAAATAGCACTTTTATGAGCGATATCGCACTTTGGATGGTACAATTTTCCTTGCAATCAGCAATATTCAGATTTTATTTTTCATTTAACGCAATGAAGTATTCCACCACGCACACATATAAAGATTTTTTGACATTAGCTGTGGACCTCGCTGAAGCTGTTTGCAGTAGGAATAATATCAAGAACATCAAATTCCAAACTCCCGGATCCTCTCCTCCACTCTTTGCTCCCCTCTCACTCCTACATAAACGATCCGCAGCTAATGTCATTCTCGTTAGTGACGAAACCGCAAATTACTTCATGGTGGCTTTGAAAATACGTGGACGGGGGTTCATAAGTACAACGCTATAATGCGTGCCTATAATCGCATATCAGTCCCATATGCATTTTCGTCGTTTTTGAGTTAAATATCAGATTCTCTCTTTTTCTTGCTTTACTATCCATTAAGAATACTAAAAAGCTGTTTTTATTTCAAAAAGCCTGAAAAAAAATATGAAGACAAATTGTCCCATCTTAAAAATAATCGCATATCAGTCCCACCAAATGTTTTTCCAGGTTATAGCCATATATTTTTCTTCAATCCATATAAACAATATTTGTTGTTGTTTTTACGCTTTTTAATTATTAAAAATCATCAGTTATTTAATAAATACAGGATTGTTTCAAAGAAATTCCATACGAAAATGAATTGAGTAACTTTCGTTGAAACGGGGCCACTAATGACACGTGAGGTCTTCAAATATTGGAACTCTTATACTAGATTGGTTGGAAATGGTTAAAATATGAGAATTCTTAATATCTCGAAACAGTGGACCCCTCGTTCGCGAAGGGGTTTGATGGTTTAAAAAAATGTTAAATTTTTAGCAAAATATTGAAATATATATCATGAAATGCTTCCTAAATTTGCAATGAAACAACTAACAAATGGCAGTTCTGTAAAGAAGAAGAACAGGTTGAAATTCCTGAAGTAAAAATCAATTTTTGGGTGGTCATCTTGGATTTGATCACTTTATTGGATTTTATGACAAAAATCGCTATTTTCACCATGAGTACCTCAACCGATTTTCATTTTAAGACCACCATTGGAAAGCTGAGAAAAAATGCTATAAGTAGCATAACTACATCTGTCACAGAACGGTTGTGACTGAGAAGAGCTGAGACTGATATGCGATTATTTAGCTATACACGATGGCCTAAGTAATCGCATATCAGTCTCTACCTTATTTTTAATTGCAATTTTCACAAAAAATGCAATGTTTTGATAAAGAAGTTATATTAAAAGTCTATTTCAATATATTATGTCGAAAAAATAGGAATAAGCTGCGCTTAACAGGTGAAATAACCAAAACAAGAAAAATACCTTCAAACGCTGTTTTCTCAACTCGATGATATTGCAGATGGGACTCATATGCGATTAAAGGCAGGAATGAATTTATCACATAGTATAATATAATATAATAATACATAATATGATATATAATGAAATGAAATTAATATAGATAAAAAAAGAAAGAGCTCACCAACAGTCCTTTGAATCAGATACAGTTGCATCATTTGAGTTTCTATCAGTCCTACATGTACAACAACCCAACAATATCCATGTACATTATTAAAAAGTTTTACGGTCAATGTTTCCATTATATAGTAGGTGTTTGAAGAGCTAGAATGAAACATATAATTACAATACATGTTGGGGCCTACCTATCAATGGGGCCGAGTGCATCAGCCGTCTGCCCAAAACTACAATTTTGATATCAGGCAGGTGGGATCCACGCAGCATAGTTGGCAGAGAACCCGACAGAGACCGACGACTTCGAGGCAGACCCGTACCCGTTGGATGAGGAACGTGGAAATGTCTCCTGAATTCGACATGGATTCGATAAGCGGATTGTCGCCCAAGAAGTAAAGTAAGTGAGGGATAGTAGCCTTGCAGCGCCATAAATACAAAATATATAGAAATGCTTCCTTCGACAATATTGCAGATAATAACTAATTCTACAAATGCTCCATTCACCACTTTTTCTAATTCTGTTTGGTTTATGTGTAGCAATCAAAAGATCCAAATCGAAGTGGAAAGAGTGTAATAAGCCTGTTTGGCAGAACAGAGGATTAAATCCCTAGAAAGTTAGAGAAATAATCCCTAGAAAATTATTATCTAGGATGTACTGATTTCTGGAATACTGTTCTCCAGAATTAAAGATAGTCCATAAGACAACATATGGTGCTAGCACCATATTCCTAGGCAATACGCTGGTTGGATAGGTTCATTCCTAAATATCGATTAAATTCTAGCTATTTAAACAGTTTCGTATAATTTACCTGCCTTAGTAGGAGTTTGACAATTAATTTTTTTAAACCGCTCAGCTGAGAAAATTTCTGAAGGATGGTCATTTTGCCAACCCCTCAACTGGTAACCCCCAAAGCATTACAAATCGCACAAAGGTAACTAGCGCAACTGTTATCACTTAAAACCTGATATCTTCAATGATCTATTGTTAGGCTACTATTATGATCCTATTGACTCTTACGTTTGGTCCCAGTCGAAAATCGAAGCTGCGAGGACTGGTTTATAAGAGCAGTCCCGTACCTCAAGGCCAGATCAACCAGTCGGCCCTGACCTGCCCTAACCGATGGCTGATAGTTTTAATTATATAATTAAAAAAGAACATTGATATGCAATCAAGCATACTGTGCCATTCGGATCAATCAACCAGTGGGGTGTGTACCAATTGCGACTAATATATTTAACAATACCTAGGCGCCCTTACCTTTTAATGTTGTTGCTACCGCTGCTCAACACCAGCAAACCCACGGGCTAGAACGAATATTTCCGCCGAATCACTCCTACTTGCATTGGGTTTAATTCGTTTGACCATGCGATAGTATTTTTGAATATTTTTCTCTAACGTTGAAACTTCGGCATTATCCCAGGCTTTCATGAGCAGCGACGCATTTGGCGAAGACATAAGAATGGCAAAGCGAAGCACAGAATAGCAAAGGGTCATGATATTCTCCTGATCCAGCGAACGAACACCAGTCGCATTGGGTGCCATATCGGAAAGCACTACGTCCAACTGTCGATTATCTAACAGCGATCGGATTTTGTTATGTGTTTCTGGCTTTGTAAAATCCATGTTTCCCATCATTGTAGCATGCTAAAACAGAAGATAATAATTGATCACGATAAGAAATATTTTATATGAACTATGCAAACCTCAATTGGGTAGATTTGCAACAAGTCAAGTCCAATGACCATGCCTTTTGGTTTATTAGCACTAGATCCGTCGGCATTAGATTGTTTTACAGCTATTTGGGACCAAGAACCCGGTGCAGCTCCACAGTCTATTACGACGGAACCGGGCTTTATGATTCCATACTTCTGATCTATTTCGAGCAACTTGAACGCGCTCCGGCATCTATTGGGTTTCAAAATTATATTTGGTCGAAGTTCAAAAATTGATAGGTGAATTACCTGTAATTCAACATTTTAGCCCGCTCTACAAACGGGTCGTTCAACTGTCGAGTGAGCCATTCTTGGGAACTTTTTTTCTTGCCCTTTAAATTAGACGGAACAATTTTTCCGAGCGATTTAATTGAAGTGTGCAATCCACGTGCGATCATTGGTTTATGTTATGATTATTTTCACTAAATTATCTTTTATTGACCCGAGTGAAAGTTTTAAATTAATGAAGCAATGAAAACTACGTGCATATCCACAATTTCTAAGTTAAACTCGGGAACTGCGGGAACTCTACGCAACTACAAAACGATAACGATAACGAATATAAACAAACCGAATAAGTGGCAAAAATGAAGCGAGGCAAGAGTAACTGTTCAAATGGGCCTGATAATCAAATTAACCGTCAAACACCGTCAATCTAGCCGTTAATAATATTCCTGTTCGTTTCTAGCCGGGATGCCAGATATGCTGATTTGTCTCACTTTTAGAGTGCGCAGTTTTGAAAACATGCAGATACTTACGGTTATTATCAATAGTTTTGGTTAAAATTTGTTAAGATGCACGCAGACTTTCTAAAAATGTTTGCAGATTATTTCCCAGGCAGCTTTGTTTTGGTTAACCACGTTAGCATGCACATCAAGGACAAGTAGTTCCAGCCAATATATTATATGTTGAAAAATCTGGCATCTCTGGTTCATTTCATCGCAAAGATCGCAAATGACAAAAAGAAAAACGCCATGAAACTTCTCTTGTTGTTGGCTTGGCACGGCAGTTTAAGTGAACCTTTCAATCGTTTCGGGTGATGTTTTTGTGTTTATTATCCGACATTTTTACTATTATAATTAAAGAACAAGTCGGCCTTTCCGTGGAACTATTTGGTTGATCTTATTTTCGCCAGGTGTAATGATTCGAATTCGAAATAGAACAACCTCTGTGCGTATTAGAAGTGCTGTGGAGTTTGTGTCATTAAATTTTCTCTCGGAACATTGCCCCAGTCCAAGGAAAAACGGATGTGAATAGATTGAATAGCTGCTTCAACATTTCATAATATAAAGGATTTATTGGTCATCTATTATATGGGCACAATGGTGAAAGGTGGCAGGATAACGAATGTTTTGTTGGGGATCCTAGTTGTACTGCTGCAAACAATTAATGATGGAATTGCGTCACGCAGTGAGGTGAGTTGAGTGAATTAGAAAAGGGGGCGGCTGGAAAAGGGCGAATGTAGTCTACTGCGTCTTGCAGAATGGAACAAATATTGCTCTGTTGGCACTCGAGTAGGAGCGATAAGCAGAATATCTGTGTATTGGCCTTGCCAGCGTTGCTGATATTGTTCAGGGTTTTGCGTGAGAAAAAAAGAAAGGGAAGTATTTTTGCTTTTGTCAACACTCACGTGTTGACAGTTCGGCACGAGATTTCCAATAAGTGCGAGCAGCCTACGAAATCTCTTTCAACGCTGGTAAGGCCAATAACTAACTATACAAAGTGCTGATGAAATAACATCGAAGCGGTGTGGAAAGAAGGCGTATCAACACATTGAATTTTGTTTAATTTCTGTCGATCTTTCTGAACACCTTTGAGAATGTATTAATTAGGGCAATAAACTTATACCAACACAAGTACCGATACAGTTTTTGGTGCGATACATTTTCGTTTTGTATGTTTTGTTTTACAGGATTGCACCGCCGTTGCAAAAGATGAAGAAACCCTGTTGGTTTTTTCCACTTTAGGGGGAGGCCTAACGGCTATCGACCCGCTGTCTGGAGAGATACGCTGGTCGATTGCTGACGAGCCAGCTATACGAGTGCCTTCGTTGTCCGAGATGAACCCACATTATTTGCCGGATCCAAGAGATGGCAGTTTGTATACGTACCGTAACCCGGATGGCGGTCTTAAAAAGCTACCCTACACCATTCCCCAGTTGGTAGCCAGTGCACCATGCCGTTCGAACGATGGTATCTTGTATTCTGGCAAGAAGAGTGACGATTGGTTCCTGATTGATCCAAAAACCGGACGCCGGGAAAAGGTGCTCGGTTTTGGTGCACCGCTGGAACGAGACAAGGCAGAATCGATAGGCTGGGCTACCTCCCGAGCGGTTTATCTGGGCCGCACGCAATATACCGTCATGATGTACGATAGTTTAGCTTCAGAGAGGAATTCGAAACCCTGGAATGTAACGTTCTTCGATTATACGTCGCACACTATGGCACCGGAGCTCACCAAGGAGTACGGTATGTTTCAATTATTCGTTATTTATTAAGCATGCTTTTTTGAAAAAGGTTGCGGTTAAAAACACCACTTCAATTGTGTATTGATTAGAGGAGTGCTCGCAATCAACTTTTTCTACTTGTTCTTTACACTTTCTTCTGCAGCTGCAATCTGCCGCTTTTGGCTGTAAATTATTTATCACCATAGTCTAACAGCAACTCAATATTTTCCAGAAAGTGGGCTATTTTGGCTGATAACTGCGGTGTGGTTGTGGGGTTTTCCACGTGTTACTCATGTTGCTTTTTGGTTCATTTCTTTTTAATTAATCGGAGGAATCCCCTTCTGTTGATTATTTCACCTGCTTTACTTACTGGAACCCACAATCAAACTGTTGCGATAGTTTTTATTATGCATGTTTACTGCACTGTTGCTAATGCCACGCTGTGAAGCTAAATTACCTACAGTTGTGAAAAACAAAACATGAACTCTGAAGATAGCAGTACCAGTCAATTAGCACCTATGCTGTGTGCGTGTTACATCAGCATTGATCACGGATCGAGTTTTAGAATCTTTTTTGACTAACAATCCTGTGTTGCTATTGACAAATCGTCGTTTCTATTTGAGATTTATTCCAACTATTCTACTGCAACAATGATTACTATTTTTTAAATCCAAGTATATTTTAAATTAGAACTGGCTTTTGGTCACGGGTCGCGTGCGAAATATTTATTCTCCATTTAAAATCGCTATCCCTACACCCTCTCGATAGCTGTTGGTTTACAAAACTTTTGAAATTATTTTGACTAATCACAACTTACACAAATACTTTCTTTGTCAACTGTTTTGTGTCATTTGAATATACAAACTTGTTGGTTTCTCTGCACTGAAATAGCAGCAGCAGGATAGTTTCAATCAACTTACTATTGATTTTAAAAACAGAATACAGCTTATACGCGGAAACATCAAGCATGTGTAGCCCAAAATAGCGTAAAATGAGAGAAAAAAAAACAAGTAGCAAACAATAATAGTATTATCTTCTTAAACAATCGAAACTATTCTTTTTCTACCAGCAGAGAGTCGGCGTGACTCTGGCCGTATCAAGAATTACTCTCCACTGTACTTGGTCTTGGGCTAGTCGTCACCAGCGGTGACATTGCGATTCTCGTTTCGAGTGATTTTGGTTCGTTTCGACCACGTTAAACGAATGGGCGAAACGAACCAAAATTACTCGAAACGAGAATCGCAATGTCACCCCAGTTAGTTGGCCGACTCGACACACGCAAGTCGGCTTTAACCTGGTCGAGCCGTCTAGAACAGTGATGGCAAAAGCGCAGCCCGCGGGCCGCATGCGGCCCTTCGTAATGATTCGTGCGGCCCGCAGGCTAATTTGAGGGATGAATAATTTTTTTGATGACACAGGGGTCACTCAGTACAGTCGTAGTACCTCGTGCATATTGTAGATCTGATTGCTCTCCGATTTAAATCTTGTGGTGATTGCTAAAAATCGGCTTTTGCTGCCGCCTATTTTACATTTCGGTATGCGCCAAAGGAATTGCCAGAGGTCATTGCGGCCCGCGGACTCATAGGACGACCTGATTTGGCCCGCACCACGCCTATGCCTGGGCACCACTGGTCTAGAACGTTGGCCTCCTCTATTCCTAGTGCCAGTGAGGTTCTTGAAGAGAACGGACTTCACTACACAGTCGATCGGCTTCCCTTTCCGCGCGCGATTCGAAAGCACTCTACAGTGTCCCCGAAATCCCTCGTCCGTACACATGCTAGGTTTACGTGTGTAGTCCTTACGAATTTCGTTTACCTTCTCGTAAAACTTGCGTGTCTCATTAGCCCGAAATAGTTGTTCAGCTCTTCGCGATCTCTGTTCTCCTTTTGGCGCTTTTTCTTCCTCAGAATCATGATCAACTCATTCTGCGCTCGTCGATACTTGGCAAAATTCTCCCTCGTGGCAATGCTTAGATAGTTTTTCCAAACTCTTTTTCCTCTCCATCGGTTGTTGACTTGCTTCCTCACCTGACACAGTGGTTACGGCCTATTTGACGCTCGATCGTATTCTAATCCATTCGTCTTCGTGGGTCGAAGCACCTAGCTCCATAGAAGAAGATAGAGCTTCATCCAGTACGCGCGCATAGTTCTCAGCAACTCGCGGGTTGTCTAATTGTCGAATGTTTAATCGAGCAGAGCGGCTTTGTCGAAAGTTTTGAGCGAACACGTACTGCTACTAGGTTCGAGTTCATCCGCAGCCCGTAGGGAGCGTACATTGGCGATGTTTGATTATGGTCGATTTGGTGCCAGGTTCGTTGGTTAGGTGACCTTCAGGTGCCTTTGTGGATATTTTTCGGGGAAAGAAAGTGCTTCTAATCACCAAGCCTAGAGCCTAGATGCAAAGTTGATGCATCGCTGACCGTTATCGTTCGTATCAGTGTGCACTGCAGGCAATGGGGTCTGATCATTGCTTTGTTTCCCTGCCAACCTGGGAGTTCATATCCTCGATGACGATCTTGATGTCCCGTGGTGAGCAGCTGTCGTACGTTGATTCCAACTGCGCATGGGTCTACCTTTCTGTGGACAATGTGTAGTAGTGAGCCACTACTTGCACTGTCTGTTTATTATTAACCTTTTCATGTTTGCGGTGTAGTTGCACCGCTCGGTGCTGCACTTTGAACTCTCGCTGCACCTGTCAGCAGCTAAATTTGTTCATTTCTAGGCCTAGACGTGTCAGCTCAAAGGTATAGCTTCTCCTTTAAAAGTCAAAACGGAGTATGCTACAGGCGCCTATTTGATTTACCTCCTCGGGTGTTGAGCCCATATTAGCACATGCACTTGTAATTCGTATTTTAACAATATTACAAGATAAAGTTATTGTTTGCAACTAAACGCGAGTTGGTAAGCAACTTCAAACAGTAAACGAAAAACTCAGCTGGCAGGATTGTCCGTTAGTCGATTCGATCAAGCGCCCTGTGGTACCGTGTGTTGAGTTGTTCGAGCTGACATATCCTGTCCTAAGTTTATTCTCGAGTGCAACGGTTATATTTTGGATACAAAACGAGTTGTACCGGGGTATTTAACACTAAAATTTTTAAAATTGTCGCTAAAGCTATCAGGGACAAACTTTTTAGGGTAAGTTTGTCGTTCTTTATGTCGGCTGCTGTATCGGTTGAGTCATTTCTAAGAAAATTTTTTAGAGAGAAGACCCTCTATCACCTTTCTTGTACGATGGCCTTGCATTATTTCCGCCGATAATGGAAAAGATTGTTAACAAAAAGTTCTCTTCGAAATCTCTTACCAATGTCACGCTGTCGGAAAACGATTTACTGGAATTTATTTGCTAAAGTTGATATTGGATTTGCAATAAAACCTGTATCAAATGAATTGAATTAACTTGAATTGAATTGATCAATGAGTATAGGTTTTTTTGGACAGGCTGTAAGGCATATTTCGTTGGTTTAAAAAAAAAGATGTTTGAACAGTCGCCTCTTACTTATCCTTATTCGTGCTTCATTAACGCTTCGCTTAACCTTATCTAGAATTGATTACCCAGATTCCCGAAATTTCAGATAAGCCACTGCTATTTTGTTTAGAAAATTTAACGGAAACGGGGTGATAAGATAAAAGAGAGGAGTTCACGTTGCTCGTGTCATTCCCATCGCTTAAACATAGCTTGTCGACATACCAAAGGACTAAATGTATGATCATTTCTGGGTGACTGCCACCACTAATTCTGGAAAACCTATGGAATATCTAAAGTGCTTCCTGAAGAAATTTCGATCCTTTCTCACGACAATACTTCAACGTAACGTGGATTCTTCCTAAATAAGAATTATCTTGTGGCAAATCGTTTGACTTAAAAACTCGGATTTGGTATGTAGAGTGTTCTGGTATTATCGCTAAATATTTCGCAGACCTATCAAGGGCAACCTCGACCTTCCTGATTAGTGTGCGCGAACATGAACATGAACAGCGGTCACGTTTACTTCTGAATGTGGGTATATATCAAAATACTTTTGTGATTTCAAGTGGGACTCGGGGTAAAAATTTACCAAATGTGATTGTTGCGTTGTTCAGAAAGTGCTTTTATTCCGTTTAAGAATAAGGTCAGTATGGGGATATCTGACAATAGATGAAGTTTTCTGGGATTCATCCCTATTTATCACAACTGTCACAAATATCTCCGAAAAATGTCGGATTGATTGAGTTGGTCGGGAGCTTAGGGTTAGTAAGGGGATCTAAGCGGGATACCAGATTCGATTGGATGCCGAAGGACCATTCTGTAATGATTACGGGTAATAGCACTTTTTAGGTAGCAGATGGGAAAATTAGGTCAATTCGTGTCGCGTGTTCGAGTTTCGGCTAGGCGGTGCTGCTAGATAGAGTAGGATTTTTGCACTGGCCCCGTGGCTGTCCTGAGCTCTGATGGCCGCCCGCGGGCTCTGTCGATGCGAAGGGATCGAGTCTTAAAGAGACGTTTAAGCCCAGAGCTTTACAGCACTTTGGTCCCGAGGGTTGGAAGGCGGGCGAGTCTCTATATTTTGAAGCTTCTGTCGACTACCGCGAACGTCCAGCTTGTGCTGCGCTCAATTTACTTTGTATCGTGGGAATGCACTGTGAATGCTAAGGGGATGAAAGATTAAATTTGCCCTGATAAGTTGATAACCACTAATGCTCCGAAATTTGTCTTACCTATTGGTTCATTTGTGGTTGTTTGTGTTGGAAGCGGGCGCGTGGTTGAAGACCGGTGTCAGGCGGGGCTGACGAATCCTCCACTTCTTCATTATACTACATATTGCAACTCGAGTGGTACAAAAAGTCCAAAGCACATTTACAAATTCGATCTATAATTTTTCTTCTCATCATCATCATTATCATCATCATCGTCATCATCATCATTATCATCATCATCATTATATTTAAAATATGACATTCCGGCCTTTGGCAGAGAGATCTTAGAGTCAGTTCGTGGAGTCCGCGCAGGGCCGAAACGCCTCCGCCTGCGGGTATAGGCGTGACGGCTATGCTTGGGGCTCTACCTGTGTTTTAGTGGGCGACAGTGCCTGTCTCGTCAGGTAGAACTGATGTTTGAGGTCTCCCTGACACTTTGTTGACATCACAAAAGGGCCCAGCGCAGAGTTTTATAAGTTATTAAGCGACCAGTTGGATAACCCGAAAAAAAGGAAAAAAAAAGGTTTCGTATTCTACTAAGGCACTCCAAAAACTTCAGTCAAAAGCAATAATATTTCTTTATCTTTCGCGACACGGTACCAGCTACTGCGACTCTAAGCTGAACCAGTGTAAATGTAGCTTTATAGTACCGTTAACACAAAAGATAAATTTAATTTAATTTATTTATTAATCAAAACAATATTAAATTGTGCAATTCTGTAGACATAGTTGTTAAGCTAGCATAGCCGAGTACTATTGGATAATATTGGTCGTTTTGTTCGGAACGAAGAATACCGGGATCCCTAGTCTATATTTTGTTTGGATATCAATTTTTACGTCACATCTAAAGTGTTACCTTGCCACATATCACTTTCAACTCTAATGGACTCTCGATTATTGCAATCGATATGAGCGTTAAAGTTTAATTGTGTGAATTCGTCCAACTGTTTTCGAGTGTGACCCTTCCTGTGAGTTTGTCTGTATGTGATGTTTCTTTTACCGACGACGAAATTATCTATTAATTGAAACTTTCAATTTTACAATTCTGTACGTTTTGTTGCCGTAATTACAATGAAATTTGAATGCAATCTAATCGAAAAATAGGAGTGTCCTTGGAAGCAAAAATGTAAAAGATTACCAACTTGTCTTCACCAATCACATGATAATCTTTTACTTTTTGTAAATCTTACTTCTATTTCTTTCTGCTCTTAGATTGAGACTGAGTTAACGGCAATAAATGATAATAATCTTTTCGATGCTTCTTGGAAGCTAGTTCCGTGAGCATTCTATCCTTATCGGACAACAATGTTTTTTGTGACTGTGAATCAGCATTCGGCAAGTGGACAATCACACTAATTGATAGACCTAATGTAATGGGTATGGGTGTAATTCCAATACGTATGCTCGCGTTATTCCTGTAGTGCATTAACTTTTACTTTAGTATCTATGCTATGGCAGCAATTATCTTATCCTTTCAAGGACGAGTAGGTGTATACATTGTGGTATGTTGGTTCGGTTGATGCTTTGATGAAAATATCTAATCTAAATATCATTCATATTGTACTTACAAAGTTTGGGCAACGTTTTTATTAGCTCAAAAAAAATATTGCTTTGACGGAATGATTGCCAGCAAGAAATCTAAAAAATAAATCATAAAAGTTCAAATTTCCAGTTTCATTGGTGTGATTTCTGTTAAAATCTAACAATTCGTAATTCACCGAGTCCGATCGTTAAAAGTACTATAAAGTATAACTTGTTTTTATTCCCGCAGAGTTCCTTCATCTCACGAGCAGCTCGTCGGGGCTGACGGCCACCTTCGAGCAGAAGAAACGAACCCCGCTGTGGCAGACGGATCTATCCAGTCCGGTTGTGGCTGTGTTTTTGCTCGGTTCGGAAGGGCTGCTGAGTGTGCCTTTTCAAACGGTTTCCGACGAAGTGCTGCTGGAGATCAACGAGCGCGCCCGGGATGGCAACTTTGACGACCTGAAGCTATTGTGAGTAACTCATCTTTAACCAGAGCCATTCAGGTACTTAATTTAAGTTTTTATTCATCCACAGCCCGACCGTTTATGTGGGGGAAGCATCGAACAACGTGTACGCCATTCCGTCGCTGGTGGACAAAAATACCCCAACGTTACCGTCGGAACCGACGGTAAACCTGCTCGGTGGTCCGCGAACAATTTGGAAGGACGAGGAGAAAATACCGGGAAAGGAGTTGATTCCAACGGAAACGGCACACGTTCAGAACGATAATATCATTATTTTGGGACACTATCAGCCACCGAAAACGGACGATAGTCTCAAGCTGAATATTGCGCCTGGAAACCCTGGGACCTTTCTCAAAAATGGACAACTATCGACGGTTCTGTTAGAATTCAACAGATTAAAGGACAAGCATCAAGTAGAGGAAGATACTAAAACAATTGGAATACAAACGGATGATACACTGGGATCAAATGAAACGACAATTTTCAGTGATATTAGCTTGAAAGCATTGATTGGGCGGTTGTACAAAGATGTTGAGTTGTGGTTAGATGCTCAACCAAATAAGCTGCCAACGATTTTGTTTGTAGCATTGTTTGGAGTAGTTGTTTTTGGCTTCTGGTATTTCCACATGCAAATGAAAGCTCTCCAAGAACAAAGCCAGAATGGATCGCAAACGAATTCGAATCGGAGCAATGTGAGTAATTATGCGGAAATGGTTGATTTTGGGGATGGCGAAGTTCGAGTGGGTAAGATCCACTTTAATACGCTGGATGTGCTGGGAAAGGGTTGTGAAGGAACATTTGTGTTTAGAGGAAAATTTGAGAAGCGCGAAGTAGCGGTGAAACGTATCTTACCCGGATGCTTTACGCTGGCAGACAGGGAAGTGGCATTGCTAAGAGAAAGTGACGCTCACGAGAATGTTGTTCGATATTTTTGTACCGAGCAGGATCGCCAGTTTCGGTATATTGCCGTGGAATTGTGCGCCGCGACTCTGCAGGATTACGTAGACGATAAATTGGCGGAAACTTTACAAAATCAAATTGCAGTGTTGGAAGTTCTAGCACAAGCAACAAGTGGCTTAATGCATTTACATTCCCTAAATATTGTCCATCGGGACATAAAACCGCAGAATATTCTCATTTCGCTGCCAGATAACAGAAAACAAGTCCGAGCCATGATATCAGACTTTGGCCTCTGTAAGAAGTTAAATTATGGCAAAGCTAGCTTTTCGAGGCGCTCGGGCGTGACGGGCACGGACGGCTGGATTGCTCCGGAAATGCAGCGCGGCCATCGAACTACTACGTCTGTCGACATCTTTTCTTTGGGTTGTGTTTTCTACTATGTAATCTCTAAAGGATATCACCCTTTCGGCGATAATCTGAAACGTCAAGCAAACATTCTTTCCAACGAGTACCAGTTGTTTGCCGTGCATGCTGAAGGCGAACCTTGCAACATGTCGGTGCTAGCCGAGGAACTTATTGCCGATATGATATCGGCTGATCAGACAAAGAGGCCCCCGGCAACATCCGTGCGAAATCATCCTCTGTTTTGGAGTAACGAACGGATTCTCTCCTTCCTGCAGGATGTTAGCGACCGTGTGGAAAAATCAGATGTCTTAGCAGATCCACTGCGAACGCTAGAGCGAAATGCTCGTTTTATAGTTCGCGAGGATTGGAGCTTACATCTGGATCAGGAAATTACCAGTGACCTGCGGAAATACCGAGGCTACCAAGGTTACAGCGTTCGGGATCTTTTGCGGGCTGTTCGTAACAAAAAACATCACTATCACGAGCTGACTCCCGAAGCGCAGCAAGCTCTGGGCACCATCCCACAGGCTTTCACCGATTACTGGATCAGCCGGTTTCCGCGACTGCTGTCGCACGCATATCACGCCTTAGCCGAGAACTCGCAAGAGCCTATATTTAGACCGTACTACAATGACAATGAAGTCAGCTATCACTTCACGAAACCGGCCTATTTCGACGAGGCGGGTAATGAAAACTACGATCTCATTCGGTACTACGAAGCGGCACAGAAGCTGAAAGCATCTCAAAGTCCCAAGCGAAAGCCCGTAACGGCAGCAGACGTGACGGCGACAACCTCAGACTCCCCTCAGAAGAATCAACGCCGGGGCGCGTACAATTTTAGCAAATATTCGACGAGTACGGGGTTCATTACGAGGGAGCAGATGATGGGCGGTAGTGCCAACGCTGCAGCGAATGCCGCTCTTGGTGCAGAACCTCCCAGCTATGCGAATGTTGTTGCTGAAAATACGGACGGCGATGAATTTGTAACGGTTGTAAATACTAATAACAATCGCCGGAAAGGTAACAATAACGTACGACGTAGGGAAAGTCCAAAAGTAACTTGGAATTTGCACCCGCAAGCAGATTAAAAAGGATAGTCATTAAAGGGTTGAATAACGTCTAGTTTAGTCATACAGAGACATCGTAACTAATATTATTTTGTAACATTGAGCTATAATCTGACGCCAGGAAACATTTGTGTGACTTACATCATTTCCATAACGCATAAATCAATATTCAAAAAATCTTACTGTTTACAAAAGCCATGATACTACTAAATTGGCGCTTCGGATGGATCAGATGACACCCGGCAGTAACTGACCGACCAGCAGGTGACCAGAGATCTCTGTGCGATTCCAAATCGAGGTAGTACGAATTTTCTTCATGGAAAAAATTAAGCGGAAATGCACTTGCGTTTTTAACAGTCTGTGATAATTTTGCTAAACTATTTCAATCCCTAGATAATGTAGTTTATAACAAATAGAAATTAGCATAATGAAAAGATAAATCAATCTGAACGAGCGATTATCTGCACTAACTTAGATTTATACGTTATTTGGTAATAATTTACATTTGTATAAACGGAACAAAAAAAAAGTTGTACAGTAATAGTGAATAAATTTTACTACAAAATGTTTAGCATCGCGGCTTACTAATTTAACGCGAAAGAGTGATGACTGCATTTGGTTTTCCTGTAAGACGTTATAATGTAATAAAACTCTACAAGTAAGTTTTGCTCTCAATATAGCAAGCATTCTAGGAGTATACTACATTCTGAACGAGATACGAAAGAGGATCCCAATCCTCGGTGTAACGCGATCCATGTCTGGCGATGAATGCTTGAGGGGGTTTAATTAAGTTTCCCAAGGTTGAACGGAGCTTGCATGGTATCAGAAATTGCTCCCTCTGTTTCAAGTTGGTAAAGGACAGTTGTCTTTACTTCCCAACAGATTGCTACCATCGCAATGGAACATATTACTAGAAAAATTGAGGGAGAAACCAACAACCCCAAAAAGTTGGTGCAAAACACCGCAGAAGGTATGGAGGTGGCGTACGGAGGTAGATCGGAAATGCGCAGTTCGATCGGTTGGGCCGCTACTGCCGGAGTGATGGACGTAGGGATGGATGAGAACTTTAACCTCGACAGCATGTTACTGGTAGGGAGGACTCAGTTTCATCCCTGCTCCTGAACTCAGGAAAGGAGAGATGCGCGGATAACGTTCCCGATCCGGCGATGCTACCTGAGGTCAAGGGGCAACCTGAGACCTTTGGTTGTGCGGCCAAGTGACTCTCCAACTCGCAACGACGACGACAGAAATGGTATTGTAGCAGAGGATACCCAATAGATGAGGCGTAGAAACTCGCCCTTCTGTCTGCCGACTAGCCTGGCCAGCGGGACCTGGTCATTACCAAGTGGCAGCGATCGGTTGATCCGGCGTCGCCGAATATCAGTAACAAAGATCCCACTTTGGCATCAAAACCACGCTCGGGATGCACATACAGGAAAATAGTGGAAGCTTTCAGCGTAGCCATAACTATGGCTGATTATCACGTTTCCCTGCTCAATATGGATCAGCTGCGGACTGTCCGCACCGTTCTTCTGAATAACATGGCTGACCAGGAGACTGCAAACATTAGGCCCAAGTTCAGGAGCTGCCAATTCAAGAACGGCTACTTGATACACGCTTGCTCTGGCTAGAACACTATCAAATGGCTGGCTCAAACGGTATTCTACTCTCTTTCCGTGGGAAGCGGCACAACTACGGACCTACGACATGGCTCATACCTTCATAGGGTACTTTCAGGACAGTATCGGTACCACGAACGAGAGAGTTTTGCGATTCCTTCAGAATCAGAACGATCGCTTTTTAACGCAAGTGTGGCAGATACGCTGTTGCAATGTGTGTGGAAATACCGTTGAACTACCGACGGAGGTTGACCAATAGTCGGCTAGCCAGATCGCCGTGCAGCGCTTTATGCTATACTACATGTTTGCCAAAGCACGCATGCGACAAGTTAATAGAGGTCCGATCAACACAGGTGCAGTAGCCTCTGCTGCAAAGTCGAAGACCGTACGAGCAAGCTCCCTTCTCGAAGTGCCCCGTTACCATCAAGACAATGCAACTCCGTAGCGTTAAGGTTGGAAAGAGCGGAACTTCCTTTATGGAGTGCCTCGTCGTCACCTAAACAATGCACCAGTTAAGCCATTAAGTGCGGGTCGGACATCTATAGCCTGTCGCTGGGAGGAGCCATGGATCAATGATACCACGATCCTCGGTTTATCCGGACCCAATGGTAAGTTGATCTATTTTAGCACACAGTCCACGTCTAGGACTGCTATTCTGTTAAATAGGAAAATAACATTTTCTCTAATTACAGATTTCATCCAACGCGACGTCGTTGCCATCACGGTGGTAGTTCCGACGAATAGAGGGAAGAGGACATAGTCGTTGCGTCCACCTACTTTCTAGGCGACAAGGGGGTTGCTGAGTTGGTGCGGTACTGCAAGGCAGTTAACAAATCGTACGTGATAGGCTGCGGCAGCAACGCGCACCACATGATATGGGGCAGCTCGGATACAAACAAAAGGGGTGAGTATCTACTTGAATATGTTACTTCTAACGATGTCAATGTAATCAATAACCCCACCTTTGCAAATGCTATCAGGCAAGTGGTCTTAAACGTTACACTATGAAGTGCCTCCTTAGCTGAGAAAGTCAAAAATTGGTGTATCTCTAATGTACCAAGTTTATCAGACCACAGAAATATCATTTTCGACATCGAGGTTAATCCTCGTCGCGAATTTATTTTGCGCAGGCACCTGGAAAATTCTCATATCTCTCATCATGGATGATGGGACTTACCTCAAGGCGGACTTCCGGCAGCTTACTGTACTTCACCGCCCAGCACAAGTTTGATGTTCTGGAGGAAGTAAGGATGCAGAAACTTTGTCAAGTTTGCCAAGAAATACACGATTTGGCAAGTGATCTGCTCATGTGGCAAACAGAGTGCGCCGTTCGTGACTACCGAAACTGTAATCGGGCAGATCTACCACAAGGAGTGTCTGCAGAAGCGTCTGCTTCCTCTGTTGAAGCAACACGAGAGCCCTACGATCTTCTGGCCGGATCTATTTTCGTGTCACTATAAACAAGAAGTGGTACGAAACTAACGGAGTTACTTTCGTACATAAAGAATGACCCCCCCCACACCGGAACTATGGCCCAAGAAAAATACTGGCCTATTATGAAGCAGGCACTACGGAAGCATCCAAAGGATGTCAAATCTGAAGAAGACATGAAGAAAAGTGGGTTTCCGTACAGAAGAAGCTGCAGCCAGCTGTTGTACAAAATTTTTTGAGAGGAGTTAAGCGTAAGGTGCGAACATAGGTTATGGTATTTAAGTTGAATGAAACAAATATGCCAAAAGCTTACTAATGGGTTATATTTTATTGCCTGAAAGTTTGAAAAGGATCGGTCAATTAGGAAATTTTCTACAGCGTTTCTTCCGTGATGCAATTTGATGTGAGACACCCAATGCTACCAATTTTCTTACAAAAAAACGGACGGTGTTATAATGCCCGAGATCATCAACTTTTCGAGCCAGTTTTACTGAGGGACATATCCTGAAGAATTGGCGGAAAGTAAAGTTGGTGTTTTATCTAAGGCTGGTAAAAAACCGTGCCTAAGGCTTTCAGACCGATAGTCTGACTTCAAGCTCAAAGATCAAGAGAAGAGACGGCACGGTACTGTATCCAGAAATATTGTACGCGCTTTCAATAACACGTCTCTCTGTCAAAAGGAAGACGACCACACTACAATGAGCTGAATTTAAGCAGTGCTTGCGAGTAGAGAAATCTCAGTATCATTGGGAGATACGCCGGTCACGATTTCGGTGATCAAAGGCTGTTTTTTCGGTGATCAAAGGAGCATTTCTCTTCCCTTTGCTCTGGTCACGGATGGCCGCAGCACACTTTCACAAGATATCACAGCTTGGCTATGAGACCATAGCTGGACGTTGTACTTTCAAGCAGAAGTATATACAATATACATCTGTGCAAAAATATGCTTGAAACGAAAGTACCTACAGGCATGCGAAAATCAGTATCTTTACGAAAAGCCAAGCAGCACTACTGGTACTCAACTCCGCTAAATGTGTCTCCAAATTAATTTCAGAGTGTAGCACAGCATTGAGGGAGTCCTCCCATCAAAACAAAGTCTTATTGCTTTGGGTGCCCGGTCACTGCGGATTCGCGGACAGTAGATTTGCTGACAACCTAGCAAGACAAGGATCGGCTCAGCAATTTATTAGCTCTAAACCGTTTCTGAACACCTTCACATCCGCCAAGAAAGGTGAATTACTGACAAGGGAAAAGCTAGAAATAGTATCTCGTTGGAATCAAACACAAGGTTGTAGACAAGCTAAACAGTTTATCTACCCAAACCCTGCAGTAGCTAAAAAACGGATTTAACTCGTACACGGTGTTCAAAATACCTTTATTAAAAAATAAAATAGGCCATTTAAACGGCAAATGCCAGTTGGTTTGTATTGCCATCCTACCTCTGAGCCAATTTAAAAAAAAAGGGTTCGACAAATTTGTGAGGTTTGACGCTTTTTTGAACTTTAAAGGGAAGATTGCTCATATAAAGTAAATAAAAACCTTCAATGACACTTCCAAAATGAACGTAAATCACAGCCGGTATTGGTTTTTATGCAACATAGGTCCATTAGCGACCATTTTAGGAGTTTTGCACTGTTTGGGATCAACCGGAAATGTTCCAGATTGAGTTACCGCTGGGGGAAATGGCCAGTATCGAATACGAATACTTATCATGCGATACCTCAAATTACACCAGAATTTGGAAGTTAGATTAATCTGAGTCAGGTCAAGTACCTAGCGCCACGTTGATTATATCTGGACAAGTTCCAAGGACTTCCGGGAACACCCAGACAAGTGGTCTGTTTCGTCCATGAACAAAAACTTATCATGCGACACCTTCGATCACACTAGAATTCAATAACTAGATCAATGGAAGCTACCTAAGGTCAGGTTTGTTCATATCTGGACATGTTTGGAAGACTCCAGGAACCCCTAGAAAATGACCAATTTCGAACATGACCAAAAACTCATGCAACACCTTAAATCGTACTAAAACTCTATACATTCGAGTTTCGCTGGTTGGGCCTTTAATACTTGGGCTTCATTTTAGCTGGGCCTTCGCTATTAGGGCTATGGTCCAACTAAAAAAAACTGGATGTCAAATATGGTTGTCAAATTAGAACTGATAATCAGCCGTCAATTTTTTCAACGGGCGAGCAAAAGCGTATCAACTTGTTATACCGCATATTACCAGTTTCGCTTTACCAAACTTCCATTAGAATTGTTCGAAGAATGCGAGCCGCGTAGCTTCCGATACATTATTCTCAGAGTACAGGATGATGAAACTGGGCCAAGGTTTTTTTTCTATTACGGGTAGGGAAATCTGCTGAGCACCTTAGAAGATACGGTAGTTTCAGATACCTGAGAAGACAACTCAGGGAGTGGGGTTTAGGTATCCCGGCCCCCCTAATGGGGCGTGAGGATCCCGACCCACTAAAACTCTACTCGAGTCTCCAGCCTCAATCCTTCCTGGCACCACCTTATCGGTATTATTTCAGGGAGGGGCTATTGTGCTTAACACACCCTCATAGATAACTACTGGGCTATGGTGGTTAGGCTGTTTATTCGCCGTTGATCGGCTCTCCAGCGGTTTTGTAGCTCAAGTATAATCTGGGTAGCTGCCGCATTGACCGCTCCCCAGACGTCCGAGCTGGAACACATCCTTCGGACTAAGTTATCCGAAGTAGTGTCCTGTTCGCTCACTGCCATCATGTTGCTTCTCACGCCCGCGAAACGAGGGCATATGAACAAAGCATGTTCTGCAGTTTCCTCAACATCCACGCATTCGGGACACGCAGGGGACTCCGCATGCCCAAACTTGTGCAGATCCTGTCTAAAACAACCATGCCCTGACATAATCTGTGTCAGGTGGAAGTTGACTTCGCCGTGGCGCCTGTTGGCCCACCCGGATAGTTCCGGGATGAGTCGATGTATCCACCGACCATTTGTGGTACTCCGTATGCCTCTAGTTCTACGTTGGGCGAAGCTATTATGTAAAAACTTGAATGGATAAACCCCTAATCCAAGGTGTGACGCGACCCGTGCCGAGGGATGAATGGTGGAGGGGGTTCTATAAATTTTCTCACCACAACGAAGCCTGTGGAGTACCAGGGCGCCCTCACAGCAATTTGCCCTTGCTGCATCAAGCCGGTCACTGATGCAGTGGACGATTTCTTACCGTGCCAGCTCTCTCTGCCGAAAAACAAAGAAACGCATGAGGTGGAGAGGAGAGTAGGGGAGGAGCAGGACTTGAACGATGCGCTGGCAGGAGTTCAGTCCTAATCCTCGTCTATCTTCAACACGCCGACTCGTTGTGAGTCGACAAACGAAGATGTGGCTCCAAAACTTTCTACTCACGGGTCGAGATTCACTCTGCCTGATCTCTGACTGTGTGCTGGAGGGTGGGCTGAAATAAAAGGAGAGCCGAACAGTTATGGCCAGTTGGATGGCTGTACAATCACTCAAACAATCTAAATAAATATATAACGTCGAGTATCTACCTCTAGGTTACTCAAAAGTTGCTGAGACTCAATAAGAGAGATCTCAGCAAGCTTACCACACAGGATATTGTCCGAGTAAATATCATCTTCGGAATCTCAGTTTCGTACAAGATGATATTTAACCTCGGAACCCTTGCTCTGCAATTGTGTAGCACACATAGTACGCAGACTGCAATATCTCTAAAAGGGGAGATCTGGTTAGCGTCGCCGATCAACGGACTAGGTTCATAAACCTAGTCATCCCTGATTGGCACATGTCTCGCTTCAGCTACCAGCCTGTCACTTCCTCAATAAGTAATAGGTAAGCTTGAAGCGTATAGTAAAACAATAAAACGGGGCATACCACAATAGTTCAAAATAATGGACGCAGTGGTAAGAGTACCCAACAGAGGAGAAGATCATGCGCTAGCTCCAGTTTCCTGGATCGCATCCATTATCCAACAAATCTTATAGAGTGGGCAGCCGTCAACTCAACTTCTCTGATAGATTCACCGTAGACTTTCAAGGTGATGTCGTCCGCAAAGCCAACTATCACCACCCCTGCCGGGAACTTTAGCTTCAACACCTCGTCATACATGACGTTTCACAACACCGGGTCCAGCATGGAACCTTGCGGTGACAGGAACGCACTTCTGACCCTCCTCTGTGGAACTAATTTTCCAGAATCTTGTGCAGCGACACCGGCACTTGGACTTTCCGAAGCGAGCTGGCTATGGAGTCCCAGCTAGCGCTATTAAACGCATTTCTCACGTCAAGCGTGACAACTGTGCAAGAGCGGATCCCTGTCCTCTTGCGCTGGAATCCCACCTCGGCTGTCTTAGTGACAGACAAGATGGCATCCACCGTAGATTTGCTTTTTCGGAAGCCGAATTGGTTCCTTGACAGACCGTTTGTACCCTGCGTGTACTGTACGAGTCTGTTATCGATAACCCTCTCCAGCACCTTGCCGGCAGTATCGAGCAGACAGATCGGCCTATATGAAGGGGGGACACCCGGAGGTTTTCCCGGCTTCGGCAACAGCACGAGGTTCTGTCGCTTCCATCTGTCCGGGAAGTGGCCAGCTTCCAGGCATCTATTCATCACTGCCCCAAATAGCTCGGGAGCCTCTAATATAGCCGCTTTAATGGCCATATTCGGGATTCCGTTTGGCCCCGGTGCCTTGCTCACCTTTAGGGAATTAGCGATCTCAAAGAGTTCCTTGTTCGTAACCGTCACTTCCTCCCCGACCTCTAAACCGCCGTCGCCCACGTTACTTTGGATGTTCGGCTGGGAGGCCGACAATCCTACGCTATGGTTTGAGATACTGGAACGTCGGCCGGGGGACGATTCAGCGGCCTGGGGCCAGGGCCTTGGCTCGTGGCGCGGAAAGAGGCCCTCGATGATCCGTTCTAGCATCTCTGGCGATTGCTCTGAGGGCGCCATCACGCCCTTGGTCTTTGCCATTACGACCCTGTAGGCATCACCCCATGGGTTCGCATTGGCACTACCACATAACCTTTCAAAGCAGGCTCGTTTACTAGCTTTTATCCCACTCTTAAGCGCTGCGTGCAACAAGTGCTACTCGACATTCAGCCACTCGGCTAAGTCTACAGCAATTTAAATGCACTTTAATTCATCAGTTTACTTAGGTGTTAGGTCTTTTTTTTAGGTCAATAAGGTATCCATTAATGCCTTTTTCGACATATATGATTTCATTCCGGATCGCATATTCAATGCCGACGAAACGGCTATTTCTGCTGTATATCAAAAGATGTTAATATCAAAAGATTTTTGAATGCGTCTTGTTGTACATTTGTGCTTAATTTCAGGTTCCACCTAATAAGAAGAAGATTGCTCTCCTCAAAGGTAAAAAACAAATCGGCATAATTTCGTCAGCAGACCAAGAAGAGACAACCACTGTTGCCATGTCTACGTCGGCTAGTACATTCCTAAAATTAAATAAAAAGAAGAAAACTTATCCAATTTAATTCTACTATGTATATTTTATTCACGACAGATATGTATTTCGCCTACGACCTGCAGGCTAAGTTTCTTCTTTTTATTTAATTTTAGGTTTCGTTTCACTTTCGTATCTTCGTGCAACGTAAGAACTATTGAACTAATAATGTGATGTATATACTGGACACTATCACTTGTTGTTCTTACAAAATAAAATAAACATTTACCTTATTCGCCAACCGGTTTCGGGTAGATGTTACCCATCATCGGGGCTAGGTCCAACTGATTTTGATAAGAGAGTAGTTACAACTTCAGCTTTGTTAGATGAAAGAGCGGCGATACTATCGGAGCATCGTCTTCATTCATCAAACAGTTGGACCTAGCCCCGATGATGGGTAACATCTACCCGAAACCGGTTGGCGAATAAGGTAAATGTTTATTTTATTTTGTAAGAACAACAAGTGATAGTGTCCAGTATATACATCACATTATTAGTTTAGGTTTCGTATTCTACTAAGACGCTCCAAAAACTTCAGTCAAGTACATTCCGCCGTTCGTCACATGTCCCAGATTTCGAATGAACGAAGCGTTCAAACACTGAGCCCCACTTGGAACGAAATTTGCATGTAATCCGTCAGGATATATGACTACCGAAGTATTCTAAAGTTGGTTTGACCATTTTATAGAGCACATCCATGCAACAGAAGCTAAACCTGTACTGTAGTTAGTGAATGGCCATTCGTCACACACGAAGAACGGTAACAGAACAAGCTAGAAAAGAGCACATAACAATCCTTGTCCTCCCGCCCCGCTGACTGCAGCCACAAGTTGCAACCATTAGACGTGTCTTTCATGGTTTCATTTAAGTTTCGCTATTCGAAGGTTGCCGAGAAATTTTTACGAAGCAATCCGGGTACATCATAAGCCCGTACAGTACAACATAATGCCACTCATAATTACTACTGCATTTGGACACGCTGCTACAATACCAACTGCTGTTAATGGTTTTCGAAAATGCGGATTATGGCCAAGTAATCGGTTGGTGTTTGATGAAAGTTCGTTCGCACCATCGCTGGTCACCGACTAACCATTGCCAAACAAGCAAGATACCGAACAAATGGAAACAGCGAAACCGTCCGAAACAGTTGATGACACAAAGGATGATAGTATGCCATCAAACAGCTCCTTTACGATATCTCCTCCGGAGAAAATTTGTCCGCTTCCTAAGCTGACCCAACCACGCGTAATCAAGCGAAAGCGTTCGGCAGAAAAGGCTGCAGAGATTACTTCTGATAATTGCCGTCAAACCTTGATTAACGCACAAGCAGTCAAGGATATTTTGTTGATAAAAAGGGATCGCAAGAACTTAACAAAGAGAGCTAAAATATCATAGGTGGTCAACAACAAGTTTGAAGATTGTCTCTGTGATCGATGTGGTTTTGAATGGGGGAATGGGATGAATGGCCAAGGATGAAACACGTGCACTTCCTGCAAAAAATGGATTCACGTACAGTGCTATACGAATCAATATGATGTGTTCATAAGTTGTGTGATTAGTTGACCTGTATTCCTTAGTTTTTTAAGAGGTCGAACTGAACGACCCCCCCTTAATTACAAATTGCCATAGTGACTTTTATTTGGCTGTGGTCACTTACAAATCAGTTCAGTAGTTGTCGAGTAAACTAATCGATAAGAATAGGTACCGGTTTCACTAGTTGATGAACACCGCATTTTTGACAGTTTCAAAAAATAACTTTTGTTGTGAAATAACCGTTCGAAAGCACTGGGAGTTCTTGTATCTCATAGAAAACAATCTAAACAATGACTCTGTGATGAAAAACTCACAATATTTGCTCTCACATCTTGAAAAACGATCATTTTCCTACAAGGTATACAGCTCTAAGGGTTGTACAAAAGGGTAACGTAGGACTATATCAGATCATTAGATCAAAGACTAATGTAAACTGCATTTCTGGCATATGTATGTTTAAAAGGATCTGTGAGTGCCATTGTTTAAGTGAATATTTAAAAGAGAATAGCGAAATGTTCAGAGTCAATTCTTCATTGAATGCAATGTATGGTGACTTTGAAAATACGTGGACGGGGGTTCATATGTACAAGGCCTGCAGCCATTGAGACATAGAGATTTATTTTAAAATCTTACATACTTATTTTTTAGCTCATTCTACAATCGTCTCTCGGGCGTCTCATGTACTAAACAAAGATTAACGGAACATTTAAAACGTCCTGATCCTTAGACCATTTTTAACGCCGTGAACGCCAACCTAACGAAACAAATTGAACGAATCAACGAATGTGCTTGTTTTGCAATACACAGGAAGGAAAACTCCGCGTCAGACAAAACACACTCACCAAACCCCATTTTCCCATGCGACGCTGTGTGAAGGCAGCGTCTGCCATGCAGGCAGGATACAAATACTCCCACCACAACCGCGGCGACCACGACGTCAGGACGAAGACGGTTTCTGGGGCGGCGGCGACGGAGCAGGAGGAGGCAAGAATTCGCATCGATATGAGGCAACGTCGTCGTCCTGCACAGGCATTGCACCCACACACTCGCGCACAGCAGGCAGCATTTTCCACTCGTTCAGTTATTGGTGCAGTTTCTGGCTGGAAAAGCTTTTTCACCCTTCTCTCTGTTCTCTGTCTGTCTGGCTGTCTGAGGCTGGGTTGAAAAATGTCAATCAAAATTTAAGTTTTTCTCTTCTATCGGCCGCGAAATTTTGTCGTGTGTTTAATTTCGGATTCTTTCCCTCGCAGTGTGGTCGGTGTCTTACGGTGGAACCGAGCCGCGGAAAAATTAGTGCCCCGAACAAACATATGAACTATGCGTTAGCAACCAAAGGCAGTGCCGTGTCATCATCAATCGTCTTTTCAGTGTTTCCTATTTTCTTCCCAAAGTGTGAGCCCTGTTGAATCATCTTCCGTGCAACTCAGGATACAGTCGCGATGAATTTCTCCGCATTCGGTGGTCCATTTTCCGGAATCCACCAGTTTGCGGCAAAGTTCGGCAGTAATGACGGTGCGTTCACCAGCACGAACGCGACGGCAGGAAATGGCGCCGGACCTGGTGGCCTAGTGGGTGCAGCAGCCGGAGGAGGAGGTGGAGCGACTGGCGCTCCAGGAGCAACCACCATTACCCAGCAGGACTTGAATCGGTATCATGGATCTAACGGAAATCATTTCAATCAGAATTCTACCTCAAGTGAGTTATAAAGTAGGATGTTACGGTCGTCTAGGATTCTGTGGAGAGAAGACTTCTAAGCAAGCGCTGTTAGTCATGCATGTGCGTAAAAAAAATCGGAATTTTTTACGATTTGAACGTCATGTTTAACTGCTGCGCTTCGTTCAGTGGTGGGTGGTGGGCGTCCGTGACAATGAAAGCTTGCAGTTAAAGATACTAACGTTGAAGAGTGGAAGTTTCTATCAACAAGCAAATTACCGTTTTCAGTTTCTGGAAAGAACATCTCTAATAGAATGTGATTCTGCGAATAATTAATAACCGAGATGATATGCCAATTCAATATCGAATGCTGGTTTTTTACCTACATACAATTTATATTAGAGTAAAAACTGAACTACTTTCCGATTAAAGGATTGTGAAGTTTACTAAAGCTTGACAACAAACATTAAAGTGTCACGTGTAACTTAATTTTGCAATTTGGATTTTCACGAAGTTTGTAAACCATTTCGATGTTGCTATCCTGTTTACACTTTTGGCGTGATTGAACATTTAATAATATTTATACTTATTAATTTATATTTATTTATTTATTCATCTTAAGACTTATCTAAATTAATGATATAGAAATGTATTTATATTAATTTTACTAAAGAACAGAAATATTAATATTCGTTATTTTTTTTTTTGAGTGGTTTTAACCCAAATGGTCATTCACCACTTTATTCGTTAATTGTCAATACATAGTTGTTTCAAATATCATTAGAAAAAAGGGAACCTAATATAGGTCGCTAGAAATTTTCCAGGTCGGATTCGCATTAAAGTGTGATCGATCAGGAGGACCTAACAAAATTATAACAGATCATGTAATTTTGTTTTTAACTTTTCTAACAACGGTTGTTATTATTTAGATAAATTATAACAACCGTTGTTATTAATTAGCCTCCGTAAGTGGTTAAAATAACAAAAATTTGAACTAAACTTCCTTTAATTGAGGGGGTGAGAAGGAAAGGGGTGTAAGTGACAAAATTGAAAAAATCGAGATAATGGTAGGAAACGATACTTTGAGCATGGTTTTATGCATGCTAGAAAATTCACGTCAAAATTTTACCGTTTATTGACTTTTTTTAGAATCATGAAAAAAAAAGCAAAATAAAAGTTGGTTTTCACTTGGAAGGAAAGGGGTGTAAGTGCACTATATGAGCAATGCCAGCTGAACTAACAAAACCGTTTGTCTCGAATATTTTGGGATGAAATTTTGCTGATGTGTTGGACGCTACGCAAGGATTCATTTTCCATGAAACATAATTATTTTCGTCTGGAGTAACTTTTCAAAAAGGCGTATTTATAAATAATTTTTTTTTCAAAATATATCTTGAAAACTACTTTATTTGTTAAAAATGACGTCAACGGAAAAGTTGAAGGAAATTAAGTGTATTTTCGAAAAAAAATACTCTGAAAGAAAAAACTTTGCAAAATCAAAATAAAAAGCATAAAACGTGAATTATCTCAAAACATGTCCCCTCAGATTTGTCTCATCGTTATTAATAAGTTAAAACATGTTCTAAAATCTGGCGAAGAGCTACTAATGGGCACTCAATCGGATTTTTTGTTTTATTCTGACAATTTTTCAAAAATTTCCAAATATTATTTTTGTAAAATTAAAAAAAAACATTAAATTCTTCGCATAACAAATTAAACAAATTAGAGTGCTCTAAGTAGGCTACCACTAAAGCCGAGAATAATTGAACAAATTATGTCATATAAACTTATTTCTTAGGATCAGCCGTTCTGAAGTTAGGCTATTACAAATATTTTATGAAGATTTTGATTCTAAGATGTCAGGCCACCGAAGGAATGGGGGGTCGCGAGAAACAAACAATGAGATTTTTTAATCAGGCACATCAGGGATTACATACAATTAGAATTCTAGAGGAAAATCGATGTCTAACGATGTTTCTATTTCCGAAAAAAGCGATTTTTTAGATTATAAAGATCATGAGCTATGAGTAGCGCAGGATACAGCCCACAAAAGTACATTACATGTACGCTGTCGCCACGCAGTGAGACACTTCTGTACTATTTTCCCTACTATCAGCAAGGCTGCTATTACTAAAACCATTTCCCCGAAGAAAGTAATATTTTTAGTTACTCATATCGTGATATATAACGTATACGCATATTTTTCTGCCATCTTGAAGGTAACAATCACTTGTATAAACTTCTCGAAGACCACTACTTTCTAGGTAATCAGTACCGTAAGTTACAGCGTATACTATAATATTACATTAACGGTAGCGCCACGTAGTGAGGCAATTCTGCACTATTTTCTATACCATCTGCAAGGAAGCTATTACTCAAACAACTTTGCCTAAGAAAGTAATACCTTAGGTTACATGAATTATAAGCTATAGAAAATAAAACGAGTTCGCATATACACTAGCGCTGCACGTTGAGAATATTCTGAACTATTTTCAGTGTCATTTCCGAGATGACAGTCATTTGAACAACCTTCAAGAAGACTGCAACTTTCTAAATAGTCAGTAGCGTAAGATACAGCCTATACAAGAATATTACATCTGCACTAGCGCCACGTAGCGGGAAAATGCTGAACTACTGCTGCCTGCCCGCTAACCTACCTTTCAATGAAGACGATTATAATATGATTCCAAGATTTGCACTTGCACCCTTTTCACTCCAAGCAGTAATTCCCTATAATCGCTTGGAATGAAAGGGGTACAAGTGCATAACTGAGAAGGAAAGGGGTGTAAGCGCAAATAACATTTTCAAAACTATCTTATAAATCCCGAAAATCAAAGTGGTTTTCCAAGATTTCAATATAATTTAATAAAGTAAAGCCAACACAACCATAGAGCGTCATTAGTTTTCTATTATATAATCTGACGAATTTTCTAGACGATGTTAACTTTGGATCTGATTTTCTCGAAATTTACTTTTTGTCACTTACACCCCTTTCCTTCTGACCCACTCAATTAATACCTGATTAATAACAAACCCGGTAATGATTTTATCTAAATTGTAACACATAATCTTGAAAACAGACATAATCTTGTTAAGGCCTCCTGTTCGGGTGCACACAAAATATGCCCGACGATGTTTTTGTACGATCTTCAGCAAACACTTATGTCTATTTGTCTGTGGACATATTTTGACAGCAATTGAACCTCCTCTTTCGACCCAAAAGCTCGTACTTTTGGGTTGACTCTTTCGAACAGGTTTTGGACAATGAAAGTGCCGATTTGTTAGATATTTTCTGCAATTCAAGTTTATTTTCAATGACTGTCTGGGTTTCGTGATGGCCGAAGGTTTCTCGCCAGTTTAGGCGCCTTTTGGTAAAAAATAATATTATTGGTTTTGTATAAGTTGTCACACGCAGACATTATGATCGATAGTAGGCACATTTCTGGCGTTACAAGTATGCGGTCATTACGGGACTCGAATCACTATCTCGTGATTTATCGGATATTGTAGGAATTAAGACACGATTGAATCCACAGTGGATATAAACTGAAGGAATGTTTGATACCATAGCGCGAGAAATAATGGTCACATTTGCGGCACCCGTATCAAACGAATGGCTAGACGTTAAAGACCCAGACACAATGCATACGGATTTTACTACGTTGCGGCAATTTGACAGTTTTTCCATGGGTTTTCTATCAAATATCCGCAACGTAGTAAAACCCGTATGCATTGTGTTTGGGCCTTAAGAGCGAATCAGTGACGGATGAAAAGCAACGTGCCAGAGCCTACTTGTTGGCTACAGCCATTGGCGTGCCCAGCCATAGACAGAAGGTGGGCCATGGACCTTGGCATTTCAGCCAAATCTTCTCCAATCGTTGCTAGAAAGTATTCACAGTCAATTCTTGGTGCTCTCTAGCATAGAAGTCGGGAGGATTCAAACCAGGCAAAGAGGCAAACCACTCTTTTGAAGAAATAAAAATTGTTTTCACATCAAGACTGTGTAGTTTTCGCCTGGTGAATCGGTACAGTATCTTGTTGGAAGCTGTATGGTGCATTCTTATAGTGTTTTTTGTCGATGGGAAACAAATGGTTCTTCAAAACATTATTGATGTAATACTGATTGTTGATTTCGACACTAGGTTCAATGAACAGCAATGGTACCACAAACCATTTTACGAAAATGGCCATATCTCGGTTATTTCTCGTCAGATTTCCGTTCTTTTTCGACCAGTCGACTGGAAATGAAATCAAGTTTTGGGATAAAATATGAAAATTAATAAATTTCAATGCCAGAAAAAGATACAGGCGATTAAAAAAAATCAGTTTTTGACATACCCCCAGACAACCCGGAATATCTCCGGTGTCCGTTAACCATTGCGAATTTTGAAATATTTTAGGAAAACTAGGAAAACTTCCCCGTCGAATGCATTTGGTTACATCTAAAAATGTTCAATTTTGTAAAAGTTATGGCCGTTTGAATTTCATCAAAATTGTGCCTGTCCCGATCATTTAGTCTAACCCCTGTAAATACTAAATACTATCCAAAATCATTTGTCATGTAAAGGTGGTATTTTCGACAAGAATGGAAGGTCTGAATTGGGCATCCGCCGAAGAAGGTCTACGATACCTTGAATCGTCCTTCCTAGTTCCTCCTCCATCTGAGTTGGGCCTCTCCAGTGGTAATCCAGCTTAGATACGGAATACATGCGTATAAGCCACAAATTCAATTCTGCTACATCTCGTGCCTGACTGGAAGGATGAAGATCGACTATTAATGGCCTAGTCAAGATTATGTCTACGTCTAAATGTAAAACATAATCCGTGTTGAAGTTGATGTCCAATTCTAAACCCAAACCGTGGCCTAAGCTCAAGCTCAAAGCAAAGCCCATGTCCAAGGCAAAGCCCTAACCCAAACCCAAGCAAAAGTTCAAGCTTAAGCTCAAATTTAAGCTCAAGTTCAAGCCTAAACCTAAGCCCAAGCACTCCCACTTGCTCTACAATTGCTATGAAATTTGTTTTACAAATATATATCATCGCCGTAGTGGGCAGTTGGCCAGACTAGCCCCCGCCATGGCGCTAGCCCTGGGGGTAAGGCACTCTCAAGTGTAGTGAAGAACTGATATAAGAAACAAGGGGTGTCAATTCGGGTCTTCTCCAGAGTCGTCCCGATGTCACGCTACGGCTCTGGATAGACCTGGTTCCTAGTTCCTAGACCTGGAATCTAGTTTCAAAATCTAATAAAAATGCTCCACGATCTAGCCCAAATTTGCTACGAAATCTGGAACAAAATTTGATGAAAAATGTAGTCCAGGTCCAGGTCCGGAATCTAGCTCAAAATCAGATTCAAAATCTGGTTACTAGTTTAAACTTTGATTAAAAATGTGGTGCAAAATATGCTTCAGGTCCAAAATCTGATGACAAATGCGGTCCAAAATCTGGAAAAAAAATTAATAATCTGGTACAGTTGGGGAAACTGGTCCAAACTTTAGGGCAAAATCTGGACCAAGAAATATGGTCCAGAATCTGGTCCATGCCCTAAAACTGGTCTTGGTCCAGAATGTGGTGCAAAAACTGATCCCACATCTAATGCAAAATCTGATTAGGAATATGGTCTAAAATATCTAAAACCTAGTTCAAAATCTGGACCAGAATTTGAAGCAGCTCCATGAGCTGGTTCAAGTCTAAAATGTAGTCGAGGTCCGGAATCTGATCCAAAATTTGATCAGTTCCAAAATGTGATAAAAAAATGCGGGTCAAAATCTGGTTCAGAATCTGATACAGGTCCAGAATGTGGTCTAGATCAGGCCTCTAATCTGGGTCTAACCTCTAATCCAAAATCTGCTCAAAAATCCAATCTGATCTAATGAAAATGTGGTTCAAAATTAGGTGCAGAATCTAATGTAAATCTGTTCCAAAATCTGAAACAAAAGTTTATAGAAAATGTGCTCCACGATGTAGTCCAGGTTCTACAGATGGTCCAGGTACGGAATCTGGTTGAAAACCTGATGCAAAATCTGGTTGGTGACTTAAAACTGATAAAAAACTGTCCAGTTCCAGAGTCCAGGGGCCCAAATTTGATCCAAATCCGGTTCTCATAAAAAATATGAACAAAAATGTGGACCAGTCCGCCATTTGGTTTTGGTATAGAATGTGGTCCAATTCTGGTCCAGCATCTAGTCGAAATCTGTTATATAATCTGGAGCTAAATCTGATCACAAATGTGCTCCGAAATAAGATCCAAAATCTAGTCAAAATCTATTAGAAAATTTGATACAAAATTTGGAACAAAATCTGAAAAAATGTGGTTCAGAATTCAGTCCAGGTTCATACTCCAACTTCTACTTTGAAGTTTTTTTTGGTAAATCCTGCAATATTTTCTGGCCCCAACGCCCCTGACTGGCATTAAACTGTCCGTGTATAGAATCCGGTTCTAAATTTAATAGAATAGAAAAAAAGGTTCGGAAAGTTCCCTAAATATCAAAGATTCAATACTTCAAGTGAGAATTCGGTTACAATTTATTCATACGATGCGTCCATCGAATAGTTTGTCATGTATAGCCGAACAAAACTGCATATATAAATAAAAGTTTTGGTAAATTACTGGAATAACCTTAAAAACACAAGCAAAAAACTACTCGTCTCTTTCACTCTACCTCTTCACCTCTAAATTTTTTAACATCTAGGATTGCATCTTACTGATATTCCAAAATATCTAAAAATGTGTGTGTCACAAAAAAAAGATATGTGACTTCGAGGGCTAATAACTCAGCAATTTCCTGATCGATTTTCAACGGTTTTGCACCACTTTTTATAATTTGAACTGCTTACTAACTTAAACATGAGCTAATAACGCCAATTGCTTTTCTTTTTCGCTTTCAGTGGTCAACACGCCTATGTCCTATGGTCAGAACATCTCCTTGCCGTACAGTCAACCGCAGAATGACCACGGCTTCGTAAACAGCATGCAAAATGAACAAAATAAATTGAAGAACGTTATAAAGATCGATCGAGACGAAATGATCAACCAGCAAATATTGCAGAACGTTAACCAATCGTGGCAAACGTTGGCCAATCCTACGAATACGGTGGACTACTCGTCGCATCTTTTGTCTGCTACCTTGCCCATCTCAATACAACATTTTCTCAAATATTCCGAGTCTATTAAAAAGGAGTCCAACGGTGTTGGATCGGGACTGACTTCCCCTGGACCTTTAAGTGGGTTAATTGGTGTCGAAACGAACGCGTTTAACGTGCAAAAAGACTTACTAAATCTGAAAAATGGTTCCAACCTAAATCTAGCTTTGGGAAACGTGGCCGTCAGTGCGGCGGCAGCTAGTCTGGGATTAAATCATCAGCATCTGACACAGCATCATACCAGTAATCATCAGGATACAAATCACGTATATGGAAACATTAATCAGCTACCGATCATCGCAAATAACGCACCGAATAGTCAAGCGCAAAATATTAACCAGCAGAACGTCATTAACGGACTGGTCAACGGCAGTGCTGCTCCGGCCGCTCCGGTAGCAAACGGAAATAGTACCAGCACAACCAGCAACACTGGAACTACGACGGGCACGACCGGTGCTAGCACAACGACAACCACCGGTAAGTCCAAACGCCAAAAGAAGGAGAAGAAACGCAAACCACCGAAGGAGAAAAAACCCCGCCCCAAGCCGGGTCAAATCCGGGAGACGAAAGCCCTGGACGGTTCGCCGCTGTTTTGCTGCCCGGAGTGCCAGATGGCCTACCCGGAGCGTGGCCTCATCGAGCAGCACGTCATCTCGCATGCCGTGGAGCGTCGCTTCGTGTGTGACATCTGCCATGCGGCGCTGAAGCGCAAGGACCACTTGACTCGGCACAAACTATCGCACATTCCGGATCGACCGCATATTTGCAGTGTGAGTTGAGGGCTCAAGTTTGAAGTTTAAGGCGTGAAATTTTGTTTCTTCTATTTGGGTTTTCAGATATGTTTAAAGTCTTTCAAGCGCAAAGAACAGCTCACCCTGCACATCGTTATTCATACCGGCGAGAAAAAGCATATTTGCATAGAGTGTGGTAAAGGTAATTAGTCTTTGTTAATCCAGCTTAAGATCGGTGTATTAATTTTCCGTTTGGCCGTAGGTTTTTACCGGAAAGATCATCTTCGCAAGCACACTCGATCGCATATCGCTCGCCGCGTAAAGTCGGAAATGTCGGCTCAATCCGGGTCCGGTTCGAATAATTCCAACAACGCCACCAATAGCAACAATAACTCAGCCCTTGCTTCTTCCCTGATGGCAACCAATATGCAGGGTGCACCGGTGACAGCTTCCTGAGCCTCGTACAAGGACTTTTGGTAAAGTGGATGTTCTATCGAATCTGGTCTTTCTTCTGCATAGAAAGGTGCTCACGCAATTTGTAATGCCGACCGAATTAGATGAAGATAGAATCGATAGCTGAAGGTAAGTCGAGATATTTTTTTCTTCTTATCAGTCCAACAGTACGCAATAGAGTATCTATGTTAAAGCAATGTTGAATTGCACCGGTTTATTTTACACATATACAATCTAAACGAACTTCTGCCAAAAGAAGGAGCCTTAAATATAAATTCAGCTTCGATACGCTGTGATTCGCAAGTCTATCGGTATTAACATTGGTGAGAGAACATCATAATCACTTTACCCAAAGTCCACGTTTTTATATGTCCAGATCCTCAAGGCTCACAGTTTTGAAATTTTCCGGATATAATCTTGTATACTGAAAAGTACCGCAAAAAAAATCAACCTGGTTGAAACGAAATATCGAACATTGTATTATCGAGACAGATACGAAGTCATCTGTCCGGGTCGAGTATACGTGCAATCTGCTAGCTGACTTGAGACTTCTCCTTCCTTCGCCAACATTCCAAAATCCACCTGAATCGATCTTGGAGATAGCTTAACAAAACAGCAATAAAACTTCACGGCGAAACGAAGCACGCAACAAAGCTGCAGTGTAGGTTTTAGCAAAGCTTAAAGTTAAAACAAAATAGTATGCCAGAATGAAGCTGCAAACTAAAGAATGAATATACGAAATCAATAATGTAAATGACAGATAATATTTTTTACCGAAAAAAAGGCGCAAACTAGTCGCGGATATACGACGATATACAATTGGAGAAAGTGTAATATTTTATTTTTCGAACGAAAAAAAAAATCCGATGTGGTAGATTATATCCTTAAGAATATATATATTTTGTAATGAGTATTATGAATCCAGTGAAACAGATGTTTAAGCTAACAAAACTATATATTAAAAAGAAAGTATTACGATGACTTAAATATATGCATTAAAGTTTTAACAGGAAAAATAGAGTAGGCGAAGCGGGTGAAAATTTGCATTAAAACAGTTGTTGAGTGATTGGAACAGAGTTTTGGTAAAGGAAATTGAACAGCTCGCTGAACGAAAATTGTCGAGACTGCCGATTGTTGTAGGATGGAAAATCTCTCCAGAAACGAAACCGAAATAGGCTACCTTGCATTCAAAGAAAAACAAAACAAAATACTATGTCTACCTATAGAAAAAAAAACAAAGATTGATTCTCCTAATTAGACAAACTAGACAGCAAAACACATTATCGCAGCAGAGAAAAATATATAAGAATTCAAAGTACAAACTAATAAGGAAAGGACAAAGAAAACTAATAACTGTTGAAACAATAGTCAAAACTAATGCAAACAATACAAAGAAAGAAAACAAACTCGAATGTTACTCCAAAAGTTGCAGACATTACAACAACAAAACAAACTTACCAAAGCGATGTTCAAATGATTACTACAACAAAACACGTATGAACTTTCAACAATATAACGTAGTATAGAAAGCTATCAACATATTTCGTATAACCGGAAAACAAACTATATTATAGACGGTCCCAACACAGAAGAGAAATCTAACCGGTGTGGAATACAACAACCACAAGCTTAATTTCTTTAGTTTGTTTTTTTGTTGGGTAGAATTTCATTCCTAAACTTCAATAGAGCAACGTTTGAATAAGCATATAAAGCAAAAATGCAGTAAAAACTTAGCGACGTTTATCTTTCTGTACAACAGGTCTGATACAGCGTCCGAACAAACTGACTGAAGAAGTGTTTGAATTTTAATTTCTCATTTGGGATTGTATTGCGGAAACAGGTAGATAAACCGAGAAAATTATGTGTCGAACTAATTGTGTTTTTCAGCTGTGCTTAAATGCCATCGATAATTTTGCTTGGATTGGGTTTCAACTCTCAATTCGTTATTCTTGCGAATTTTGATTTTACAGCAAACTGGTGGTTTTTCAGCAATAGGAATTGAGGATACTTCGATAGAAGCAGAGAAACATAAATATTGACATTATTTTTATCATGTTTGAAGCAGGAGTCAAATATTGAACGCAGTAGAGTGGCTGACCCTCTTCGTCATAACTAAACACAATTCAAAACTTTATTGCGAGTTTTTATAGGTTAAGTCTGTAACTACTTAATTTTTGGCAAGATGAATTCTTCACTTCTTACCTGTACATGAACACCCATTTGGGTAGATAAAATATTTCGGAAGATAGATTTCTTAGAGAAACAATTTTTCATGTTTTAAAGGGTGTTCGTCATACGGAAATTTCACTTCGTCATATGCAAGTTTTCCATCGTCTGTTGTAGCAAAGCAAAGCCTTAGACTTACTTACTTACTTAGGTGGGTTGCCGTCCTAAGACAAAGCCTGTTGAACAAAATTTCTCCATGTAACTCGGTTGAGGGCTACCGCTCTCCAATTCCTCGGACACCGAGTACTCTCCGCCAGATCTCGCTCCACCTGGTCTAACCATCTTGCTCGCTGCGCTCCTGGTCGTCGTGTTCCTACCGGATTTGAGGCGAACACCATCTTTGCAGGGCAGTTGTCCGGCATTCTTGCAACATGCCCTGCCCATCGCATCCGTCCAGCTTTAGCCACCTTCTGGATACTGGATTCGCCATAGAGCTGTGCGAGTTCATGGTTAATCCTCCGCCTCCATACTCCGTTCTCCTGTACGCCGCCGAAGATCGTTCTTAGCACTCGTCGTTCGAAAACTCCGAGCACTCGCAGGTCCTCCTCGAGCATTGTCCATGTTTCATGCCCGTAGAGAACAACCGGTCTAATAAGCGTCTTGTACAGGGTGCACTTTGTACGGGGACTTAGTCTGCTCGGCCGCAATTGCTTGTGGAGCCCATAGTAAGCACGACTTCCGCTGATAATACGCCTCCGAATCTCACGGCTGGTATCATTGTCCGCCGTTACCAGTGAGCCAAGGTAGACAAATTCATCGACTACCTCAAACTCATCGCCGTCGATCAATATACTACTGCCCAAGCAGTGTCGTTCGGCAGCGGTTCCGCTGGCCAGCATGTACTTTGTTTTAGACGTATTTACCTTTAACCCAATCTTTTCTGCTTCGCGCTTTAGTCTGGTGTACTGTTCAGCCACCGCCACAGATGTTCTGCCGATAATATCCATGTCATCGGCAAAGCAGACGAATTGACTAGATTTGTTGAATATCGTGCCCCGCGTGTTGATATCCGCTCGGTTCATAACACCTTGTAGCGCTATGTTGAACAGCAGGCATGAAAGACCATCACCTTGACGAAGCCCTCTGTGTGATTCGAATGAACTTGACAATCCACCCGAAATCCGAACACAGCACTGCGTACCATCCATCGTAGATTTAATCAGTTTGATGAGCTTCCTGGGGAAGCTGTTCTCGTCCATGATTTTCCATAGCTCTTTCCGGTCGATGGTATCATATGCGGCTTTGAAGTCAACGAATAAATGATGCGTGGGAACTCTGTATTCACGGCCCTTTTGGAGGATTTGCCGCAGTGTAAATATTTGATCCGTTGTAGACCGACCTTCGACGAAGCCGGCTTGATAAGTTCCCACAAATTTATTCGCAATTGGTGATAGACGGCGGAAAATGATTTGGGACAGCACTTTGTAAGCGGCATTGAGAACGGTGATCGCTCGATAGTTCTCACTGTCCAACTTGTCGCCCTTTTTGTAGATCGGGCAGATAACCCCATCTTTCCACTCCTCCGGTAGCTGTTCCGTATCCCAAATCCTAACAATTAGTCGGTGCAGACAAACGGCCAGCTTTTCTGGTCCCATTTTAATAAGCTTCGCTCCGATGCCATCTTTTCCAGCTGACTTGTTGTTCTTTAGCTGCATGATGGCCTCCTTAACTTCGCCTATCGTTGGGGCTGGCACCTCTTCCCCGTTTGCTGCACCGTCGAAATCGCTTTCCCCGCCGCCATGGTTTTCCGCCTGGGCGCCATTCAGGTGTTCGTCGAAGTGCTGCTTCCACCTATCCGTCACCTCACGATCGTCCGTCAGAATACTGCCAGTCTTATCCCGACACATTTCGGCTCGCGGCACAAAGCTTTTGCGGGATCCGTTCAGTTTCTGGTAGAACTTCCGCGTTTCCTGAGAACGATGCAGCCGCTCCAACTCTGCATATTCCTGCTCTTCCAGGTTGCGCTTTTTCTCCCGAAAGATTTGGTTTCGCTGCATCTTCTTCTGTTTGTGTCTTTCCACGTTCTGACGTGTGGCACTGCGCATCTTGGCCGCCCGCGCAGCGTTCTCCTCATCCATCACCCTCCTACATTCATCGTCAAACCAATCGTTCCGCTGATTCCGGGCCACATGCCCGATGGAGCTCTCCGCTACACTGCTGATGGCTATTTTGATAGTGTTCCAACAGTCCTCGAGAGGGGCTTCGTCCAGCTCGTCCTCTTCCGGCAGCGCAGCTTCGAGTGAATGCGCGTAGTTTGCGGCGACGTCTGGCTGCTTCAGCCGCGTGAGATCTAACCGAGGCTGGCGTCGGTACCGAATGTTGTTTACAACGGAGAGTCTTGGGCGCATCTTAACCATCACTAGGTAGTAGTTCGAGTCAACGTTAGCGCTTCGATAGGATCTGACGTCGATAATGTCTGAGAAGTGCCGACTGTCGATCAAAACGTGGTCGATCTGTGATTCTGTCTGATTTGGTGACCTCCAGGTGTACTTATGGTGGATTCTGTGCTGGAAAAAGGTACTACGTACGGCCATATTCTTGGAGGCGGCAAAGTCGATAAGTCTTAGGCCCATTTCATTGGTTCGCTGGTGTGCACTGAACCTTCCAATCACCGGTTTGTATTCCTCCTCCTGGCCGACCTGAGCATTGAAATCCCCGATGACGATCTTGATATCATGTTTTGGGCAGCGGCCGTATTCACTCTCCAACTGCGCGTAGAATTCATCCTTGTCGTCATCGGTACTTCTGAGGTGAGGGCTGTGCACGTTGATGATGCTTATGTTGAAGAATCGGCCCTTGATTCTCAACCTGCACATTCGAGGATTGATTGGCCACCACCCAATCACCCGTTTCCGCATCTCGCCCATCACTATGAAAGCTGTACCCAGCTCGTGTGTGTTGCCGCAGCTCTGGTAGATGGTATGTCCATCTCTGAACGTACGTACCGTTGAGCTCTTCCAGCACACCTCCTGCAGCGCTACTATAAATCCCCTGGCAGGGAAGTGTCGGGTTTTCCCAACCCGGTAACAATGTGACAGCTCCCATACTAATCAAACGTACCTAAAACTGCTGGTTCATGGTTCACGACAGATGTTTGAAAGCGGCGTAAATATCGAAGAAAGAGTTTATTAATCATTTGTTTTGGCAAAAAATCCCTTGTGCATATAAGATCTGAATTGGTTTATTATTTCAATAGAGTATTTTACGAACTGACAATATTATGTCAAGTACCAAAACGTTTCCGTGGTAATGACAATAGCAGCATAACTGGTTCTTCTGTCATAATAACATGCTCTATTTGGTTCTGTCATATAACAGTGTGTTTTTTGTACAACTGCAACGATCTCTATTGCTTGGATTTACTCTTGAATTTTGCTTAACTTGTTCTGTTAACGACCAAATCGATCCAGCAATCATGAAAGAGCATTTCATTTTGAATTGCGCAGCGGATAACTTTTAATGAAACACGCAATATTCAAATACTTTAGAGCAGACAACTCGTACACAAGAATGACAATCTTGTAATAAATACCGCTTTTTATCTTGTAAACAAATCAATCAAACAACCCACCAAGAATTCAAACAGTTTTACCGAAAACATGAAATAATGCTGAAATAATCAATACGCACTTTTCAAATCGTTGTCCAGACAGCTTTTTGCGTTCACATTTAACGTAACAAAAATTAACATTTCCTTTGGAAATCGAAGGTGCGTCAATTTTGACTGGCACGTAAAAACGATCGTCGCGACATTTTTGACACTGGCGGGTGTTATGGCAAACTGTTAATAACTGTCACTTTGTTACGGGGTAGGGTTTTCCCCAAATAAATTAAACAATTGACATTTTTTTATGCTTACTATGTCCGTGCGTCGTCGTATTGTTAATCATCGGTAACGTCTAGATTCCGACCGCGTTCAACGACCTGACTGCTGAGCACAATTCAGTCGTTTACAGTTAGTTAAACAAGTAAGACTTGGGCAATTTTCCTGTAACTAGTAATTTGGTGTTGCCCAGTTTCCACCATTATCTTTTGTCGGTTAACGAAAAGACGTTCCATAAATCTTGATGCTCAGTAAAAATTTGAACGAAATTGGTATCAAAGTTGGTATTAATCAGAGATGCCAATGTTCCTGATTTTGCAGGATTATCCGGACTTTTTAGTGTGGTTTCTGATATGCTAACAAGCCGTTCAGGAAAAATCCTGAACCCGCAGCAGTTGTTCTAGTGCTTCACGATCTCTGTCATCCGTGTGGCATTTTTTCCCTTCTCATGATCATTTCCTCGTGGCAATGCTTAGATAGTTTTTAAACTCTTTCTTGCCTCCAAATCGCTTGTGTTGTTGGTGTACCCCGTTGAACCAGTCATTTTGTGTACTTGAAGTTTCTTTGTCTAATGCCGCGATTGAGATCTCTCTGCTAGCTCAGCGTATGCTACCATATTCGACTTCAAAAATCGAAACATCTAGTTACACAGAGTTATGGGTATGGTATTGCTGCAAACTTTAACTTATAACTCAGTGTCTCTACAGTTTGGTGACTGGACTTTGGCGATCTCGCCCCTAGCGGATGTTGTCAGTTCTGCATTTATCGATGGCTTCGCTCTTTCTGGTTTAGCGCTGGTTAGTGGTGTATCGAACAGAAAAGATCGTTGCCTAGCTTCGTCTAAAGGTCTCCATACACCGAGCGCCAAATCCAACCTCTTTCTCTACTAGCTTTGGTTCGTGGCTTTCATATACAGGCCAACATGTTGGCTGAGCCCACGTTAACCAATATGCCCAGTCAATGCATGTTTGTACAAAGATCAAACTACACTGTTTGAATGCTTCGGAGCTTTACGTTCTTGTTTACTGATTTGTAAATGTTTCGTGCGTTCCCCGGGGTAGCAATTCGAAACTTTTTTTGTTTTCGCTATTCATCAACGAGCTCGTTCCCATAACGTATGCATTAAAAATGGAATAATATTGAGTAATGGAACAAATTTTCCTTAAATCTTACGCTTAAGAAGCCTTCTATAAAAAAGCCTTCTACAAATGACCGATGAAAAGATGGATGATAGCAACTACTCCTCCGTTTCGGCCCCAAAATTATAAGAGTAAATTCTCTGTTAGCAGTTCGGCCAAAAAATTTTTGACGGTCGCAGCTTCGTACAGTTTATTTCTCCATTCATCGCAAGTCCCGAAGAAAAGAAGAGCGGCTTGGGCCTTCCTTTCTCGCCAGTCACAGGATAACTACCTTTCGGAACTTGGTGTGGAAGATATGTTTAACGCGATCGCTTAACTCCTTGGGTGGGGACGTAAAGTGCCGGTCCCCTCGGCGATGAGGCCACTTTTCTATCGGTCCTCCTAGAGATACTCAATTAAGAGAATGGCCAACGTAATGGCGAGTTATTGTGTTATTGAGTTACTTGACCATTCACTTGATTGAGTGCCTCTAGGTCTTGCTCTTCAACTTCTGCAGCACTTTACGGATGCACAGAACCGTTTGATGACCAGAATCAGCCTTCTCTTCGACGATATCGCCTTTCTCCAGAAACCAGAGGATGTTGTAAATGCCAGATCGGATATATTTGACGGACACGAAGTGCCTCACACACGATGTCCAATTTCTTTGCTGCGGGATGCACCTGGTGTACGAACAAAGCATCGAGCGTAGTTGCTTGACGGTTCTCGCCATGGCTGCTGCAAATTAATTGATAACGCTATCAATTTTTTTTATACACAATAGGGTTGCTACATTGAAACAAGAATCATGGTAATTGTTACCATATTAGAGGGTAAAATTAAGAGGTGAACCAGTGAATTTTTGCAGAAAAGATTTCTGTTTAGCTTAAGCAGTGTTCTGGTCAAAACTACTATGCGTTACTTTCGGTGTTACCCCGATACATAACAAAAATAACAGAATCGTAGTCAAAATTACTAGACAAGACCATGAAAGGTGGTAAAATTATCTGAGAACATACTAGTACAAGAATCATGGTAAATTTGAATAGTTTTTTCATGGTACTTACAAAAAGCATGCGTTTTCTGCAAAATTGTGCGAGATACCCTGGTTTTTGTTTCAGAGTACGATTGGCGATGCATAGGTGGATTTACCACCAGGTGGCAGGGAAATCGCATGAAAGATGCCTAGGATCAGTACAATGTTTCATTGGATAATGTACTGTTACAGTGGACCTTTTGAAAAGTTACACGAGATTTGCTTAAATTTCCCAATTTGCCAGATTTAATCTGCATTTCTAGACACAGAATTGAAAAAAACCCTGGTTCCGAGTACAATCCCATGTTTGATTTCAGTTCAGATTTAGTATCCAAACATTATAAGAAACAAAAAAAAATCCGAATATGAAAACCTATCGTGAACTACCTGATTTTCGATTGAGTGTGTAATGTAAAAACCAACTGTTGCATAAGTGTATTTAAAGATCCTAACCATTATTCTATTAGTTAATTCGTGTTGGATAAAAACAAGTGGAAACTGGACCGAAGATGCATGTAGGAAACGGAGAGGGTAACAGTAAGGAACAGGAGTCGGAAAAGTATTAATTTCGAAAAAAAAATTATGCGTACAATACAAACTATATTTTTATACAAATATCTACTTTATCGCGAGTATTTTGTAAGTAAATATCGTAGCATTACGGGAGTAAGCAATTGGAACCGTTCGGCTGTCCAGCAGCGTCGACCGAGGACGAACAATATCGTGTGCAATGAATGCACTGCAAATCGGGGAGGAGCGAAGCGTAGAGGCGTTTATGATTTTTAGCCGAAGCAGATTTATTTGCATATAAAGTGATTTCAATTTGAGCTACTCAAATGAAGCATCAACAATAGGAAGGCGAGCAGAAAATAATAGTAACTCTAATGGGTTATAAAACCAAAAACATCAGAACAGTTAAGACTCAGCAGAGTTGAGGCGTAAGTAATGCAGCCAAGCGCAAATTTTTAAATATTCACAACAAAATATAAAAGAAACGCATGCCGTGTTTGACTAAACAAAAACATAAGAGATGAACGCAAAAGCTTGCGGTTATGCAAAATAAAGATACTGAAATCCAAAATAAAAAAGCGAAACAATATTTTTAGGATTTTACTAATTTATTGAGCGAAACGTGTAACCTGCAAGGTAAAACCAAATAATATATATACGATAAATTTGTGCTTTTTCTTAAAGTTTCGATGAGTTCTTTTTATTCGCACACGGTTTGGGATTGGGTGAAGCAAATGATGACAGCCTGTTTTTGTTTTTAAATGGTTCCTTCAACCAAGAAGTCGATTTATTTAACTTTCCATTCGGTGTCTTCAGCTAGCGATAACAATGATAAGCGATTACTTTTGGATTTGGCGAGTAAAATGCACATTCGAAATGGCTCGTTTCAAACAATAATGTGATGGCTGCAACAAATTTCTAACGAGTTTATTATCGTTCATGATAAGTTTAGGGTTTTTTGATAGAGCTATCAATATTTTGTGTATTTTTTTTAACAATAGTATTAGCTAAGGTTTATTTTCCTAACATCAATTGTGCTATGTTAAACATGAAAATTTGAACTAAATCCATTTAATTTTCGCGTTTCAACAAGAATAAATTACTTTGGCCTAATGCAATAAATAATTTTGGCTGGGTATAACAAATGAATTTATTATTTCCATACGGCTTCATAAGCCGTTGGAAAACTCACAACGCTATCACACTCAAAAGGCAAAATAATCGAAATTATTTTTCTTTAAATAGCACAGTGGTTTTTAAGCGTTGTAACAATGACGATTTTCTAAACAGTAATAATTTTGTTCGTTTTAAACGCGAGATTTAACGTTCCGCTAGCAACAATACTTTCAAGGGTTTTTGTTTTTGGTATGAAGAAAGGACACACGTACATGTAAATTGTTAGTTGAGTAGGTGGTTTTAGATGAAACACAGCTAGAAGATTTTGGGAAACAGTAACTAGCAGTGGGCTTAAGTGTTCTGTCTCATTTCCTGTTTGAGGCAGTGTTTGAATGCTTCCCATCCTTCCGATTTAACGTTGGACTGCAAAAGAAAACAGATTATTATTTGTTTGTTCCCAAATTGAAAATATGTTTTAAGAAATATTGAATAGAATATATTTTAGCGAAGGGTAACACTTACCTTAACATTTTACAGAAAGCGGGACACAGAACAGAAGCAATAACAAAAACCAACCTTTAGAACAAACTATAAACAGAAACAGTTAGGAACTCTTCAAACTAAAAGATACTAAAGAATTTGAATTATGCTGCATTGGCAAAGAGTTGGTAAAATTAACATTCTAAACTAAGTTTGCAAAAATAAAGCTTTTTTTATCATTAGTCATAAATGATCTATCGTTTATTAGAACTATTGGGATCGGAAAGTGTGTACAAAATAACATCAATTAAATGAAACACAAACTGCTTACGGAACTAACTGTGAGTCACATCATGTTACTTACCAAACTTTGTTAATAATTAAAAGTATGTTTGGGGTGGGTGGGAATGAGACGAAGTCAGAGTCTAATTTTTAGTTTTAGTGTTTTAGTTTAATTACCAAACGATTAGTTAAATTGTATAGTTTTAAATATTTATGAATACAAAAATACGTAACACTAATTGAAATTCAATTAAATAATCTTGGTATTACAACAAAAGTTGTTTTAAGAGAACCTTTTGATGATTTGGTTAAAGGTGGACCGCAAGGAAGCAATCTATGGTCACACAACCTATTAAATATTGGCAGTTAAATAGTTCATCAATTTTGCTACGTTGATCGAACGAATGTTTTCCATCATACGATCGTCAGTTAACTGTTTGCAACTTATGTATAGAAGTATAATACTATAAAAAAAGTGAAAATAATGAAGGCGTTTAGTGGAATTTATGTGAAGATAAATGTCTGTTATCCACAAAGATATGTCAGATCGCGATTTTGTTTGTTTCATCACACTAATAAGTACATGGCTTAACTATATATAATACTGTTGTCACTAACAGCAACAACCAGAGTACACAAAATAAAATAAAAATAAACGAGATCCCACAATACATCGTTAAAACACTATACCGGAGCTGAACATCTAATAACCGGACTTCGTCTCACCCATGAAGAGATAAAATTAGAAGCTAAACCACCACTAGATCCTAAGCCGGAAGCTTCCCCTATCGATATTCGTGCTCCAGATTGTACCCGTGGTCCGGATGGTTATAGAAATAAAGCAAATACCGTCTCAGCCGGCGACAGGCACGCGAACGCATCTTCAGCAGCTGGCGGAAGTTGTTGGCGTGCGCCGTACCCTTGTCGATGTCCTCCAGGTAATCTTCGACTATGTGCTCGTAGTGACTTACTTTGAAACCGCGATGCAGCCGGTCCTTCATGATGGCGATGAACTCCTTGTAGGACAGTAACCCATCGCCGTCCTCGTCGAAGATGGCGAACACGGTGTCGATCAGGTGCGAGTTCAACTCCGAACCGGTGCAGATCTTAACTGCGCGTCCAAATTCGTCTGTAAAGATAGATTTTAGATGAACCTAGAACAGCCTAAGGTTAGTCTGATTAAATGTACCTTTTGAAATCGGCTGATCAGCAAGAGTATACATTCTCATGGCAATGGAGAAATCATCGAGGTTGTTGAGAAATTGGCAGAACTGACGGAACTCGTCAAAGGACACTCCTTTCTCTTTGGCTTCCCTATCCAGCAAACGATCCAGATAATTATCGTACTCATCAGTATCCTACGGTGTAAACCAAAGAAATGTTACTAAATGTTTGAAATGAAATTTTAACTTTATTGTGTTTTATTACCAAGTAAGTATATCTTAGCAAAATCTTAGCAAAGTCCACTTCCGAAATACGCTCGTGCCCTTTGGAGAACTCGCAGAACTCCAGCTCGAGCACCTCGGTTTGGAGATTTTTCATAAAATTGTAGAACCCATCGTACTGCAGATCTTGGTTTCCCTTCTTGCCGAAGAAGTGAATTTGCAGTGTTGTGTCAACCTTATGCTTCCTCTGCAGACCTTGTTCGTCATCTACGTAGTCGTCCTGAAATTTAGGTTATTTAGAAAATCAGTGCTTGCCACTTTTTTTTTGACACTTACATGTTCTCCGGGCTCCTCTCCCGTTTGGTTTTCTATGCCACGTTTGCCTTTCCAGGCAAAGCTGAATATTTTCTCCATCTTGTTTGTGATATTGAAAGGAAAAAAAACAAAAACGAGACGAAAACAACAGTTATTGACTGCACAGGCAAAACAAACACAGGTAAGTTTTTGTAACATCAAAAACATTTAATTATTATTTACCGGCCCATAACCTTTTAACCTGATTTACCTCTACACCGTTGTTTAAATTGGTTTGCGTTTCAAGCAGAATACGAATGCTATGCTTGCAGTGATGAACAGACATAAAACCGGACAGTAACCGGACCAATTGGCAATCATTGAGAGTATAAATTAATTAAATTTAAATTAGTAGTAAAATAAGCAAACGTGTGGGATTGTCCAGCTGAGAGCTGGTTGCCAAAATTAAAGCCTTTTTATTAGTTTTCTCTTGGAAGTTCCAGCTTGTAACTGATTCCTTAAAAACATTATTAAGAAATATTGGTATTTGTTTCAATCAGATGCAAATTTAAATTTGAACATTTCCTAAATGTATTGGAAACCAATATCAAACTTGAGGCTTTATGAACTGAAAGTTTAACGTACTGTCAACCTTAAGTAAAAGGCTCTTGAAAATAAACAAAATTAATTTGTAATCTCAATAACTCGATAAGATGAAGATAAATTAAAATATTTTTGGTGTCGAATGGTGAGTATTTTGCTGAAGATATTCAGGACTGTGCGTTTCGAATACGCGAGGTCTGTGTGGACGGTGCACGCTATGTCCGAAGGCACATATTATTTAACTTTGATGCACCTCAGATTTTTCTTCACAGGCTGTTAGTATTGATCAAAACAATGAATTTAAAAAAGGTCTTAAAATATTCTATCTTGGGTTTTTTGAAAAATTCAATTTTTAAGTTTATATTGGGGTCATTTCCTCTAAAGTGATATTACCCGTTGTAATCGACCACCTCCGATTTCAACCAAATTTGGCATAATTGCTCATTCCAACCTCACCTTCAATTTCCTAAAGTTTTGTACGGATTGATCAATCCCCCTTGCAGTGACATGCAGTGAAAAATGAGTTTTTTCGAAAATCTCAGAAAAATAGAGAAGCGGTACTGCAAGGGGGATTGATCAATCCGTACAAAACTTTGGGAAATTGAATGTGAGGTTGAAATTATTTATTATTATTATTTATTTGATTCAATTCATCCGACGTTACGTCTTAATGAAATTAGATTGGACTGGGAAAAGCCACCTTGAGTAAGTTACATACTCTTACTCAAAGTGGCACAAAAACCCAGTGTCTTTTACATCGATATACAATAAACATACATAGTACAAAATCAGTAAAATAACTTAAACACACGAACCAACATTTTAAAAACTGCACCAAAAAGTAGCTAAAAGTCCATGCTATTTCCGCGACGATTGTACTCCAAAGCCATACGACGAACTGGTTCATGAAGTCCATAGTTAGTACGGTGTGAATCGACGCGTAGGAACTGTTGGTTCCTTTGAGGCCGAGCAATTAGCAATTATGCCAAATTTGGTTGAAATCGGAGGTGGTCGATTACAACGGGTAATATCACTTGAGAGGAAATGACCCCAATATAAACTTAAAAATTGAATTTTTCAAAAAACCCAAGATAGAATATTTTAAGACCTTTTTTAAATTCATTGTTTTGATCAATACTAACAGCCTGTGAAGAAAAATCTGAGGTGCATCAAAGTTAAATAATATGTGCCTTCGGACATAGCGTGGGTGCCTATTTTAGTGCAGTATTCGACAACATGTGATTCAGTTTAACATTTTTTGATCTGTAAGAAATATTCCATGAATTGATAAACAAAATGTTGCGATTTTTTGACTTGATACAATTTGAAATCTGGATGCTGTCACAGAACTAAAACAGTGTCGTAGATAGGGGTATCTAGGAAAGGAAAAATTTGGAGTTTTTCCCAGCACTACAGTGACCGAAATCGGTCAGAAAAACTACAAAAACGACGTCCTCTTTTAGATGACAATCTTCTCAATGGTCAGTGTTACAAAAAAAAAAAAAAATAAAACAACAATTGTGCCCTTATCTGTGCGTGAATAACACACATTTATTCACTTTCTATCATCTGTGCTATTGTATTAAAAAAGAGTTCTCAAAAAGGAGCATGACAAACACCAGCTAACGCCAGATAGTGTGAGAGTGGGAATGAATTTATGAAGTAGAACCAAGGGTGTACACGCCAAATTTCCGCTTTTAATGTAATTTCTGTACTGACAATTATTGAAATTGTAGATTGTGGATGCAATCCAACGCTCTTCTACCCCCTCCGAATGTGTTCTGTCCTGTCTGCTTCCTTATGTCCGATCTCCAGCTGCGACCGTCGTATGTGTTACAGAAGTTGTATAGAAAATGTATAGAGATAATATACATTCTCAATTATGTATCATCAATATCCAACACCTATATATTGATTTGAGGCTGTGGAAATCAGAAAAAGCTGTGCAATCCTGAAAAGGAACTCTAAGGGCCTTCAAATTTTATAACTAGTTAACAGATATGCAGCTTGCACGTTAACTGCGGTCTTTTTCCAGGAAAATTTAACATCTCCAGGGTTATCTGTTATACGGTTCAAGTCGCATTAAGTGTTAAAAACCTTGAATTAGTTGTAAGGAAGTGAAAGACATTTCAACTGCATATGGGCCTGCATCAAATTTTAGGTTAAATAAAAGTTTAACCGACATTTGTGCTTCATTTGAAGATTTGTTAATTTTGCTGACAAGTGTAAATTAGTTTCGATGTGTGCTGTTTTTTAATATATTAGAATTTTATACGGTTCATCCCTATATTCCCCGCTTTATTCTTCTTAAACGTGTGATCACTCTTTATCGCATTTATATTACTCTCGACTTTCGTTCTTGATCTTTTATCATTCGCGTTTCGTCTTTGTTATTTCATTTGTCACTTTCAGTTTCCTCTTGTTTCGTTATGTGTACTGTGCTGCTTTTTGCTGTCATCTTGTTGTCGGTTTTTCATTGTCTTTATTCGTTCGTTTTTAGTCGTGTGTCGTACTTTTAACATCTGTCTTTCTGGCATCTTTGCAACATATTATTTTGTATTTTACAGTTTCAGTAATTTTCATATTCGTGTTATGGATTTTTTTTTCGGGAACGTGTATTAAGATTGAGCCGGCGTGAGGGTCATGGCCAATCTGTGTTAAAGTTGAGCCGGCGGCATGAGGGCCATGGCCAACGTGTTATGAATGAGCCGGCGAGAGGGCCATGGCCAACGTATACTAAGATTGATCCGGCGAGATGGCCATGGCCAAATCCGTGTTGAAGTTGAGCCGGCGTGAGGGCCATGGCCAACGTGCATTATGATTGAGTTGGGAAAAGCCCACAGCAAACATTTGTCAGGGTTAAGGGGGCATAGTACGTTTTACACCATATTTTTGGCCTTATTTCAAATATTTTTTCTCGATAACGCGGAAGGCGAATCGATTCGGGTTTTTTGCATTCTAAACATTATATTTTGGACTAATATTTACAATTTTGTTTACATATGGGAACCTCTTCCCCCCTCCCCTACGGCTCCTTGAACATGATCAATCGAAAAAAACATGAATTGCGGTACCATGGTTTGGCGCTCGGGGGCTTATCCGAATTGAAAAATTCAAAAACGACATGAAAGTATATTAAATTATCTTGTGTTTGACCCATTCTTTTTTTAAAATTCGAACGCATAACAAAATGGCGAACATTGAAACATAAAAATAAGGTTTTTAGTCGAAAAAACTGACTTTAAACATTTCTAAAAAATACAAAAATTGCAATATCGAAAAAAGGATAGGTCAAACACTAGATAATTTTGTTGGCTTTGAAACAAAAAAAATTTCGCTTTTTAAAAATTGAAAAAGTACTATGCCCTCTTAAGATTGAACCGGCGAGATGGCCATGGCTAATCCGTATTCAAGTTGAGCCGGCGTGATGGCCATGGTCAACGTATATTAAGATTGAGCCGGCGTGAGGGCGATGGCCAGTCTGTGTTAAAGTTGAGCCGGCGGCGTGAGGGCCATGGCCAACGTGTTATGAATGAGCCGGCGAGAGGGCCATGGCCAACGTATACTAAGATTGATCCGGCGAGAGGGCCATGGCCAACGTGCATTATGATTGAGTTGGGAAAAGCCCATAGCAAACATTTGTTAGGGTTAAGTCGAGAAAAGCACAAAGCCAACACCTATGAAGATAGGGTTGAGATGGGTCAAACAAAAACACAAAAACACAAAACAAAACACACTAAAACGTTGGGTATGTAGAATATGACCATTGACTTATGGAAGGCATGGTTCAGAGATTTAGAATATAAATGACAAGATATGGTCGTCACATTACAAAAGTAAGCGATTTCTCTATAGGCTATGTATAAGAGTTAACGAATTTCAATATAACAAACAAGAATAATATGAAGACTGTATCAACAATGTAAATAATCTATCTATACCTATAAAAATGGATTTCTGTCTGTCTGCCCGAATGTTCCTTATAGAATCTAAAACTACTGAACCAATCGGCGTGAAAATTTGCAAATAGGGGTTTTTGGGGCCAGGGAAGGTTCTTATGATGGTTAGAGACCTCTCCTCTCACTAAGAGGGGGGGCTCCCATACAAATGAAACACAAATTTCTGCATAACTCGAGAATTAATCAAGCAAATGGAACAAAATTTTACATGTGGGTGTTTTTGGAGACAAGAATTTTTTCTATGGTGAATTGAGACCCCTCCTCACTTTAGGAGGGGGAGGGGGGGGGGGGCTCCTATACAAATGAAATACAAATTTCCTCATAACTCGAGAATTAATTAATCAAATGGAACCATATTTGGCTTGTGGGTGTTTTTGGAGGCATGAAAATTTTCTATGATGAATTAGGACCCCTTACCTTTTTAGGAGGGGGGGCACCCATACAAATGAAATACAAATTTCCTCATAACTCGAGAACTAATCAAGCAAATGTAACAAAATATGAAACGTGGGTGTTTTTGGAGACAAGAATGTTGTCTATGGTGAATTGAAACCTCTCCGCGCTTCAGGAGGAGGGCTCCTATACAAATGAAATACAAATTTCTTCATAACTCGAGAACTAATTAATCAAATGAAACCATATTTGCCATGTGAGTGTTTTTGGAGGCATGAATTTTTTCTATGATGAATTAGGACCCCTCTTTCTTTTTAGGTGGGGGGCTCCTATACAAATGAAATACAAATTTCCTCATACCTCGAAAAGTAATCAAGCAAATGGAACCAAATTTGGCATGTGGGGGGTTTGGAGGCAGGAATTTTTTTAATGATGGTTTGAGACCCCTCATCCCTGTGGTAGGGAGATAAGGACTATCATATAAACAAAACAGAAATTTTTGCGTAACTCAAAAACTAATCGAACTCGAGAAATTTTAGCCTTTTTCATAAAACATTAATCAATAACAAGACCACCAAAAACTATCAATAGTAACATTAGATAATTTAGCGCGAGACGGCCACAGGCCGCGAGTGTTGCCGGCGACCAACCGCCGGATTCGCCGGCTACTGCGGGGAGACAGCCCCCCGTAGAGATCGCCTCTATCTAGGTTTATTCATTTTCCTAGATCTACTGACCTCCATTACTTTCCTTCAGTTGGGTCATTCCTGCGAGATGGTACTTTCTACGAAAAGATTTTCCGTGAAATGGTACATCCCGCGTAAGGTTTTTCGCGAAATGGTATTCTGCGAAATTCTATATTCCGCGTTACGGTCAACCGGGAATTGGTGTACCGCAAAATGGTATTCGGCGAAATGGTTTGTAATGATAGCGAATATTTAAATGCTATCCGCTTTATTTTATCAGGCTAAGCAATGGGGGGAGTTGTTTTCTACTTTACTGTGATGAAAATTTGTAAATTAAAACACCCATGAACTCCCCAGAAACTTGCAAATTTCAAGATTGTGACAAAGGTCATCCGAGATTCACGATTTATGTACAACACAGTTTAATTTGTAGCAATACGAAGTTTGTCGGGTCAGCTAGTCTCATATATATAAGAACCTTCACCGGTCTGTAACGTAAGCCCAATAACGCCATAGTGGCACATAGCAAAAAAACTGCTGATTCAGCGATACGTCACCAGGTGCAACTCAGTGGTGTATGCAAGTTTAGTTCGATAAAATACTTGAATGAAACTCATCTGTCAACATCCAGTCTATTACAGAAGATACCTTATTCGTTTAAAGTGGGGCGCGTAGCAACGTGCGCGGGATTTTGGTAATACATTACACAATACCTATACAATAATTGGAAACAAAAGGTCTCTAAAAGCGGTTTATCCATCGTAGAGGGTTTAGCATGTTTCGAAAAAAATATGAGCATTCCACTTCATTGCAGTTAATTTGCTGGTTCTACAAATATACATTCGCAGGTAAGTAAATTTTACATTCATTTTACATATCCCTTTTCATGCGAAAAAAAATAAACAAAAACAAAAACAAAACAATAAACACTTGCTGTCGTTAACGTCAGGTGGAAATTCACTCCAGTGTTGTTAGTAATCATGCCACCAAAAGGAATTCTGTTTGCAAGTGTGATATTTGGATTTGGAAATTTATGAAATAAGTACATATCAGGGATTTAAATCGAGCATTTGCGGAGTTATACAGTTGGTTAATGCTGCAGTTGGAAAAATGAAACAATCGACAGAACAAACAATAAACAATAGAGAGGTGTGTTTTTCGGAAAAAGTAAACCCGGCACAGGAAATTCAGCCCGTAATGGGTTGTTGACAAACCACGCAAAACTATTTTGTTATAAGTTCCACTACTTCATTACACAGAGAAGGGGGATGACGATGTCGGATCAAGACTTACGAAAGTTTTACTCCCTTTATCCGAGGAAGCTCGTTGATTTTGCTCCCCGCGTCGCAATTGCTGCTGTCGTCGAGATTCTGAAGCTTCTTGGGGACGACGGTATTGACGCAGCAAGAATTTTGCTTGCTCAGTGGTCGATACCAGATGCAATAGCTGATATCAGCCATTCGTGGAGGTGAAGGATGTGCGGAACGATGAACATGCGAAGCACATTTGTGCACAATGAGAGAGAAAATTTTTGATATTTAACGGTTTCTTTGGATGAATAGGTTTGCTAGTGACACACAACACGTGGTTAACCGGAATAGCTCGGTTGAAGGCTATAAAGCCTTCCCTCTTCTAGGAAAGTGATTTCATTATACAAATCGCGGTAGACCCTTGCCAATAAATAGAGTTCACAAACAGGTTAGTATTATTATATCAGAATAGTCTATTAAGTTTATCAATAATTAAGAACAATTTGCATGTAACATTATCACAACCTGATCTAGTTTGATGCTCGACATTAAATAGTACATAACGAGCTTTACACAGAAAAGCAAACAAATATTCGCAGTGGAATCGCAACACTGTTCGTACTTTTGAAAAATATCCCACAATGAATAGAAGCTAAGCTCCGATGGATAGCTTTGATGGGAGAAATGATTCATAGTGAAGGTTAGTAATATTAAGCAAAACAGTAACAAACAAAATTGGTTTTGATCTCACAGCTTTTCTAGTCGCTTCATCTAGGTCACGATCCTTGAGTGATCCTCCGAGGAGTTGACGTATCTGTGTTTAAAACGTGTATGAGAGTACGAGTGTCGATGGTGTTCGCGGTGCAAAGATGGGGCATGTGCCGAGGCAAACAAATGCATATAAAAAATAGAGAACAATCGTAAAAAATAGAAAAATAAATCGTAAAAAAATAAATGAAAAAGTAACAAACACAAAATTTGGAATTCGAATTTCAAGAATATACCTTCCGCAAGAATATTTTCAATCCAATTATAGGCACATGTTTTCGGTGTGAATATTTTGTCATGATCTTATTTTATGGGGTAAAGTTTTACTGTTAATTTTATACTCACTACAAGAAATTCATCCTTGTCTACACGCTGGTTTCCATCCGTGTCGAACATGTTGAAGGCAATTCGGAATCCGGAGTGTGGCTCTGTGATAAATAACGAGGGAGTTTATTTCGATGTGGTGAAGCATGCTTAAAAAAGGTACTTACTGGTTAGCACGGACAATAGGAATAAGTACTCGGTGTAGGATATGATTCCTGTAAAAATGGAAAGCAAGTCATTAAATCATTCTATTTCTAGCATGGACGTTTGAAATCCAAATAAGTAGCGGATTAAATACTGAGAAAAATAAGATAAATATTTGCATTTTCATAATTATGTCTTATGTGAAATATAGCTGACTGGCAAACTACCCTCCTGCTTGGCTTTTATACCACGTTAGGAGCGGCCAGAGCACACATATTGGTTGCAACTGTGATACGCCAGCGCAAGGAGAGACATCGAGATGCTAGAGCTGCCGAAAATAGACAAAATCTGTGGAGGCTGAGAATTGCTTCGAGAGACACTATACGAGGAGCTTCCTAATATGATCGATGGAATCAACTCTGGTCCGGAACCGTGTCAACTCCTGTTATGTGCAACGACAAGAAGGGGAACCTGATTACCGCAAGATCGTAGGTGGCTAGGCGTTGGAAACAATATTTCGATGAACAAGATTGAGGATGATGGACAAGCTGTTGATCCACTATTATTGAGCGAGGTTAAAAAATCAGTTAGAGAGCTGAAAACGACAAAGCAGCTGGAAAGGACAGCATCCCCGCCGCAAAAAAGTCGGGAGCGAAGGGCTTTATTGTGCAATCCATCAGGTTATACTAAAGGTACGGACTGAAGTGGAATTACCTACGGGCTAGTTGGAATCCATCGGCTCGAATGCAGCATTTAACGAAGCATTACTCTCCTAAGTTCTGCAAACAAAAATTCTCTCCCGCATCCTGTTTCTCAGACTGAGGCCGTTACAGGAAACCTTTGTTGATGAATGCCAGTACGGTACTCGAGAAGGACGCTCCACGGCAGACTGAATGTTCACCTTGCGGTAAATCCTCGATACATTTCGGGAATTCATCTTGCAGTTTCACTATTTGTTTGTATACTTCAAGGTGGCGTACGATTCAGTTAAACGAAATGAGCTGTGGCAGAACATGGTTTTCCAATAAAACTGACTAGGTTGATATGTGTTACGCTTGATGGTTCAAAATCAAGCGTCAGGGTAGCGGGAGAGACATCGGACTTGTTTGTGACGTTAGATGGTTTGAAGCAAGGTGAGCTGCTTGCTTATACCACGCTTTCAACGACGGAAGGAGATAGTCGGATACCGTTACAACGCCTGCTAGATAGGTGATATTTTACAGTGGCGAAAGATACCAAAAATCCGCAGCAAATGACAAACTGATTCAATAAATCACCGGCGCTCAGTTTACTGGTGGAATGAGAACTTAGCATCTTTCGTGCTAGTTGTCCCAAAAATATATCAGCCAGAACTGCAGTAGATTGAGAAAAGCATAGCGTGGTGTTTATAACGGTAAAGGCTGCAATGAAATGGGAGATAAAGCAAAGCAAAACATCTCGTACAAAGAAGAAGCTGTACCGATAAGCTAATGCCAACCCTTGGAGTGACGCGTTCTGCTTCGCAATGGTGAAGGTTAAAAGTTTTACGTCAGCCAGGAAGTTGTACCTTAAAAACTAAAACTTTTGTGGAATGATTTTTTTCCTTACCACCCCCTACGGCATGGTCATCGACATCATATCCGGAGTGATTCGCGATAAGGGCGCAACTAACAAAGTGTAAACAATGAGGAATATCACTGTGATAATTTGCCAGTACATTTTCAAGTTTTAATTTAAATAAAAGTTACAAAAATCAAGGTTAAAGACATAAATTGGTGTAGAATAAATCAATCTTATAATATCACAACAATACTGTATAAAATTTGTGCATTCAAGCTCAAAATCTAAGTTTTATAGTTGAACCCCTTGGAATGAGCCTCAAAGCATTTTGACAATGAGATTCGCCCAGCCCTGTTTCGCCTTGTTTTGGTTTTTTTTAGTTTCGCCTGTTTACAATGCGCCTGTGTTTTGAAAACAACGCAGTTTCGCTCTTTACTATCGCCTGTTTACAAAACGATTTGCAAATAAGCCTGTCACTTCATAACAATGCAAGGGGCTAAATTGCAAATTGTCTTTTGTTTTGATTAAACACTTCTATCGCCCATCACTAAAAACTTGTTTTAAATAATTCTAACGATTAAAACAAAAGAAAGGATTCTTGCCAAGGATATTATCAGTCTTTTTAAGGCTGATGGTGTAATAAAACGATTTGTTCACAATTTGTCAGTTGAACCCCAATCGCGAATCACTCCGGATATGGCGCAGAAAAGAAAAACAGGTGGCAGTACTGGTTGTAAGTTAGGAAAGCGCTCGGTCCGGATAGAATCCTTAACGTGACCCTGGAGGTGGCGATTCTTGCGTTCTCGGACACAGCTATGACAATGTTGCAGAAATATTTGGAAGACGGTAGCTTTCCTGAAAGGTGAAAAATCTAGAAGCTAGTGTTGTTTAAACCAGGAACACTGTCAGGGTATCCAGCAGTATATAGGTCGATACATCCACTAGATATAAGCGGCAAACTTTTGGTGAAGATCAGCTTTACCACTATGACGATGTAATCGGAAGGCAAAATCGGGTTGTCGAACACAGTTCTGATTCTGCAGAAAGGGTAGTCCTCGGAGGGTGCTATTAACCCCTCTAAGGTCTACATCATTTTTTGCACCGCAAAATTCACTAAAATGGCCATAACTTTTTTATCTTTAAATATTTTTTCACCAAATTTGGGAATTTTGCCGAAAATATTTTCTATTTTCATAATATCTATAGATAATGGCCATATCTCATATGGTCCCGGAGTTATTCTGGAGTTCCTTGGGGGACCGAGATATGGCTTTCTTAGATAAAGTTGCCAAATATTTAAAATTTGTTTGAAATCTGTTGATTTTTGTAAATATATCATCGACTGTGGACATATAAGTTACTTTGCCGTAGTTATGAGCCACGGCGCGCACGACCATATGGCATATGGCCATTATCTATAGATATTATGAAAATAGAAAATATTTTCGGCAAAATTCCCAAATTTGGTGAAAAAATATTGAAAAATAAAAAAGTTATGGCCATTTTAGTGAATTTTGCGGCGCTAAAAATGATGTAGACCTTAGAGGGGTTAAGACAGTGATGGAGCGAGCCGAGAACTTGTGTAAGCAGAAAATTAAACGAGATTGCTTTTATGCCGAAGAATCGACCTAAGAAACGCTTTTAACAGTACCAGCAGGAAGGCCATCGTATAGTCACTGCATATAATGTAAGGAATATCTCTGCAGAATGGAGGAGTTTTTCGAGAGCCATATGTTTGTTTGGATGGTTTCATATTTAGCCGATGGTTTGTTTGAAGTGGAATGTACAATGTACAATGGATGTGGTGAAAATCAGTGAATGATCACGTATTATCGGAGACAGGCAAAACACTGGATAAGCGCGTGTTAGCCGCGATTCTCGGCACGGGTTTCGGGGAAAGGTTCCGTTCCTATGAAATAAACCAAACCTCGTGTTTTTAGTCTTGACCCTGAAATGCGGTCAACCATATATATTAATATTTTTTGAAACGGTGGTTTTACAATTGATGAAGGGACGGTAGGTGAAAGTTCATTCAAAAAATTTTCATTACTTTCTCCTACCGTCTCTTCATCAATTGTAGAACCACCGTTTCAAAAAGTCTCAGAAGTCGCAAAACACTTTCGACTTGGTCGAGCCATCTTACGCGGTCGAGGTCCACTGTTCTTGGCCTGGTGCCGGTAAGTTTGTTGAAGAGAACTGTTTTCGTCGCGCTACTGTCTGGCATCCTTACGACGTGTCCGGTCCACCGTAGCCTACCGATTTTCGCCAGATGTACGATAGGAATCTCTCCAACAGTGCTTGGAGAATTCATGAAAAAATGATTATTTGAATCCTTGAAGATCCCTCATGAACATATACTATTCGCCTGCCTCAACGATAATGCATGCATTGTCTTTGAATTTTATCACGAACATAACCTCATCACGAACATCGGAATTCGTTCAAAAATTGAAGATTTTATATTGAGTGTGGCCGATTTAGCCGGTATTGGATCCCGGGGATGCCGAAAAGCGTTGAAGATAATATCACCATGAAGAGAGAATAGTTTAAAGTAGTGCTAGTTGCTTTATAAGCAGCAGAAGGTGTTATTTCACACTTTTACTTTGCACACGATATTCGGCGATGCCATGAAGCGTGAATGTATGTGACTTATTAGTTATAAGCGAATTGAACCGCTCGCATCTCTCTTTTCTCGTGATGAGTTCGTTTACCGATGCTCGGTGTACATATTCATATACTGCTCTCCAAGCATTGCCTGAAGCTCGTGATTCAAACACCTCCACCACTCTCCGCTTTCAATTTGTACTCCACCAAATATTGTCCGTAGCACCTTCCGCTCGAACACGGCAAGGACGCTTATGTCCTCCGTGAGTAGCGTTACACCCAAGTAGCACGCGTTGTCACAATTGAGTCGAAGCGGCTGATATGCGACAAATTTAAATGTAAAACTTCGGTTACAGTAACCTAAAATATAACAATTGTGTAACCGAAATAGCGCAACTTATGTAACTAAATATGGTTACATTAACAGTTACTCAATAACCAATATGTAACATGTATAGTTACAAAATGTTTACTATTGAAGTTACACATAAACTGTAAATTGACTTTCAATTGGTGGCAAATTAGTTATCTTGAAACTTTTATTGCATAGCGAAAACAATGCAGCAGGTTTTTTATTCCAATCTATGACTGTCAACGTCAAGCAGTAAACTTAACTGTTGAATATAGAAGACTGTATAAATTTCGCTTGTTATTTCAACACAAATTTTAATGCAGTTTCAAATTTATGGTGAAATGCATGATTCTAGCTTTGAAAAATTCACGCGCTCCTATTTAATCTAGCTTTTCGTAACTTACCTCTTTGAAAAATAGATTTTTTGTAAAACAAATATGTACAAATATAAAAATTTTAATTTTAATTTACTGATTTTTTAAATTTATTCTTAGCAATAATGAACTAGTGGAGCATTCACCTAGAAATCATTAAAAACAAATTGTTTTCGCTATCACTTAGTAAAATTCATAGCCATTTTGCCTTTGGTTTTAACTACTACACCATCTTTTTTGAAGTTTTGTATCGTTTTCGGCATATTGCATGAAATGATTTTAAGCAGACATTGTTCATAGATATCTGGAAAAGGTGTTTTTAGTGATTGTTGTGAAAAGAAAGTGTTAATTTAATATCAAAGAATAGCTTCAGTTTGAATAAAACAGTTTACCAGCAGTGTTAATCATAGAAGGTTACATTTCAGTTACATTATAGTTGCACGTAACCTTAGCCTTCGACCTGGTTACGCTATCGGTTACGGTAACCAATATTGAATCTATTGTGGTCACTTATTTCTTATGTCGTCATTTCTAAGTTACACTGTAACCTATTTTCATTGCCGGTTTCGTTTCGATGTAACTTGATCGTTTTGACGTTTGAGAATAATCAAAATTTGTTTACTTAATACCAATGTCTGTGCGGAGAAGATTCCAAGTACCATCAATTAAGTAAATAAACGCATTTACAAGAGCATTTACAACCCGTGTACCAATTATTTATTTTTACCATTAGTAAAATTCTTGAGATCTGGTTTTTGCTTAATCCGTTCCGTTGTGTTTACAAGGAACCGTGAACAAGTTGTGGCGAAAATGTTACTAGCCGACTTTTTTTGACTTCGTAACTGCTCGTAACGGAAAATTAACTGTTTTGCGACTAGTAAGTTGATGACAGTTTGGAAAAAGGTTTCATTTGTGTCACTTGATAACTATTTGGTAACTCGTAACTGAGAGGTGACAGTTTTGCGACGACCAAGTTGTTGAAAAAGGTTTCAATTTGGTCATTTGGTAACTACCTGGTAACTTTTTGAGATTTTTGTCACTAGAAAACTAAAAAGTAACTATTTTTAATTTTATGTAACCTAACTCGTTACAAGTATCCTAAATGTAACTGCTGTGCAACCTTTTTATATTTTTTTATTTTTATGATTAGTTACAAGTGCTACTTGGGCAGCTTCAAGTCCATAAAGAACTACCGGTCTAATAAAAGGTTTTTACAGCTCGTACGGCAGCGTATGCTTCTTGATCGTAGCATTTTGCGAAGGGTAAAGTAGGCCCGATATGCCGCTTGAATGCGCCGCTGCATCTCCTGACTAGCATTGTTGTCCACGGTCACTAGCGATCCCAAATGCACGAATTCATCTACCACTTCTAGTTCGTCGCCGTCAACGGTTACCATTCGTGGGTGGCACGCGTTTGTATTTTTTGAGCTTCTTCCATTAATGAAGTTCGTCTTCAACGCATTGATTTTTAGCTCAATCCTTTCAGTCTCGTGAAGATAGCCTCAGCCGTCGCAAACTTCCTGGCTATGATATCGAAGTCATCTGCAAAGCCCAAAAACTGATTATCCTTGGTCAAAATGGTGCCTCACGTTTTGGTGCCCGCTCGTCGGATCACCCCGCAAAGAGCGATGTTGAACAACATGCAGAATAAGCTGTCACTTTGTTTCAACCCTCGCCGCCTGTTGAAGAAACTTGGGAGTGTCCAAGAGCTGTGCACGAAACACATCACTCGATCCAATGTTGCTCTAATTAGTAGCGTCAGTTTATCCGAAAAACCGTGTTCGTGCATTATGTGCCATAGTTGATCTCGATCAATTGTATTGCATGCTGCCTTGAAATCAATAAAGATGTGATGCGTGGGGTACTCCCGATATTTCTGCAAGATCTGTCGGATGGTAAAAATATGATCCGTAGTTGCGCAAGCTCCCATGAAGCCTGCCTGGTAATTTCTACGAAACCACGTGTTATCGGTGACAACCGGCGTAACAGGATCTTGAAAAGTACCGTGAAGGCGGTGTTTCACGATAGTTGCAGCAGTCACGCCGATCACCTTTTTTGTGGATGGGACAAAGCACTCCTTCCATCCATTCCTTCGACTTCTAAAAGCAAAGCAAAGCCTAGGGGCTACATTCCGAAACTTGACCTTTGCAGCCAGCTGTTAGAGTACATGACAATTGCAGGGCCAGTTGCTATGATCCTTTTGACTCTAACAGCCTCTCCCAGTCGAGATTCGAACATACGACGACTGGCTTATTAGGTCAGCATCATACCTCGAAGCCAACTGGGAGGCTTATCCGGCTTCTACTCCTTCCAAATTCTGGAAATACCCTCTATAGAGCCGTTGGCGGCGTTTCTCGACCATGTTTACCAGCGACTTTGTTGGTCTTCAGCAACCCGATTTCTCGATTGACTTCATGGAGATCACGTGCTGAGACATTACTATCTTCCATGGGTACTCATAGGTTGACTTCCGTTCCACCACCGTTCCGAGGTGATCATCGAAGGACTGCTTCCACCTGTCGACCACTTCGCGCTCGCTTGTAATTAGATTCCATCCCTCGTACCTACGCATGTCAGGATTCGGTGTGTAGCCCTTATAAGATCGATTCACCTTCTCGTAAGACTTAGGCATGTCACTAGCTCGAAACATTTGTTCTAATTCTTAACGATGTCTGCCCTCCTTTTGGCGCTTTTTACTCCTCAGGATCATGGTCAACTGGGTCCTAGCTCGTCAATAATTCTTTCTAGTGGCAATGTTCAGATAATGTTTACAAGCAATTTTCTTTCTCTCCACCGCTTGTTGGCCACCATCACACCAATAATTGTGTATACTACGGGTATACTACGGGACTCTACATCTAGTGCCTCTCCGATGACCGAGCGTATTTTGCCCCAACTGCCTTCGAAGTTTGAAGCACCTCGAAAGAACTTCTCGAACTCCTGTAGGGAACGTATGTACATGATATTCGAGAAGAATCGGCGTTCTATAATTACGTAGTCAATCTAGTTCATTGTACGTTGGTCAGGTGGTGGATCTCTGGTGGCTCGGATCGTCAGGCCTCGGAAAGTTACGAAGTTTATACATCGTTGGTTGTTATCGTTCGCATCGGTGGGCAGGCTATGAAGTTCTATAACCGGTCTATACATTTCTTCCCTACCGACTAGGGTGTTGATATCCTCGATGATGATTTTGATGTCCCCCCTGTTTGGAAACACTCAAGTGAGAAATCCTACCCCACCTGCCATATTCCCTAGATTATTTTTTTGTGCCTTCTGAGGCTGTGAACCATTTCGCGAAATTTTTAACTTTTTAGTTAAAATTTGACAGTTTGATGGTTATTTCTCCTCGAGTGGTTAAAATCAGTTCAGAATGCGAACCATTTCATATTTGACGTATTGATAGTTTTTTTTTGTTCAATGAGAGCCTATGAGGTGAGGATGAAAATATTGTTTATTCTGTTCGAGTTAAAATTGGATGAATTTTTGATGTTGATTTGCTTTTATTTGATAGATAAAATTCATCTCATTTCAACCCGGGTTGTTTGAACAAATTTATTATATGCGATAAGCATCCATACCAATGCAAAAAAATTCCAATGAAAAATCAGTGAAACACGTCGAAGCTCTCTTCCTCACCTGTGCATATCTCATTGGCTCTGAAGCGAACCATCGAACTGTCAAAACCGTGGTCAAAACTAACCATGCTCCCGAGCAGGGTTATTTTCGAAAAACCATCGAACTGTCAAATTTTAACCAAAAAGTTAAAAATTTCGCGAAATGGTTCACAGCCTGATTATTACCGTCTGATGGCACATGGTTTGACTGATGCCCGTAGGCATAAAAAATGTCTTCATTTACAGATAGCCTCGAAACACGAAGACGTACACGTTTTATACATGAAGGATACGTGGCGCGTAAAAGAAAACCGTGTAAAAAACCGCGTTAATTCGAACAATGTTGAAAAAAAAACCGTTAATTAGAAAATCACCATAAAAATAAACCGTGCTAATTCAAAAATTGTCATAAAAGACCGCGTTACTTCAAAACTCGTAACAGTAAACCATGAAAAAAAGACTTGCGTGTATATCTAAAAGGTATTCGAGCATTGCTAGACAGATAGGAAAAATATTTCTGATCAGTCATTTTTCACAATAAACTTGCATTTTCAGCAAAAAAGCGACAATTCAGTTGCGCATCTAACGTATTAACATCTCATTAACATTTATGCCTTTATGCAATTTAAGACAATTCAACGCTTTATGTATACTATGTAAGTACTATCGAAAAAGATCATTAGATTTCCGAAAGCGAAAGTTTATATCAGTGCGTTAAATACTTCGAATGTCAAAACCGACATATTCGACATATGCTCTGGCTGGTACAAATAAACTTAGGCATTCTACCGACAGTCGCCCATTTCATCCAATCGGATTTACATTAATCTAGTGTACTTACCCTTATCGCGCAAACTGCGAAACAGTTGCGAAGATCCGTGCTTCAGCTGTGGTGTGAAGTCCTTTAGCTTCTGTATTTCCTCCGGAGTCAGTGATTTTCGCTTAAGCCGTGCTGTGGAGCAAATACCAACAACGAACAATGATCAAAATGAGCCAAACAAACTTTATCGTATGTCGGAAAACGTTTGCCGCCGATATAAACGCTCCCTGGCCAAGCCAGAAAGTCGCCGCAAAACAAGGCAATTATCTTGGCGGTCATGCGATTACGCAAATTAACACGAGAAATTAAAAGCATTTTCCTCCCGGTAGCAGACGTTCGCACAGTGTGCGCACTGTAAGGAAAAGATGTATGACGTTCGACCTTTCGCGTTTATATAGGACATTTACACAAGTACGTGAAAATTACTTTAATGAACTTCTTTTGGAATTGAGTTTTATTTTTAAAAGATAGATAAATAGTGGCAAATAGTTGAGAAATTTGTCATCATAATAATGTGAGAAATACGCAAGAATATGAGTCCCATATGGGCGTTTGATAACAAACAGCTCAAACGACTGCCGGTGAACAAAAAATAGAGAAAAGTCAATTTCCCAAATGACAAAGCGCCACCGTACAGACAGTCGACCCTTATCATCTGGTGTACGGTCGGTCCAATTGGTTGGTCGTCGAGATCGAACTGCGTGGGATAAAATGTAACTTTCGTGTTTGTTGGCGACAACCGGGGCAATTTTCACTTACGTCTCGGTTCCTGTTCCACGACCGACTCCAGAAAGTCTTGCGGCGTCATGTAGATTTGACCGTCGAACTCAACCGAAGCGAACTTGATGAAGCGGCGTTCGCGGGCCGTCAGCTTGATGGCTTTCTCGGTGGTTTCATCCTGGGAGAAAGAAAGTTTGGAAACGATATTACGTTAGCATTTTTACGAAAAACAAATAAGAGGAAAGTTTAACATCGTAAAGTTTGTTTACTTGATACTAGTTTACCTATGCTGGAGTAATTAATCTCCTGAAGCGAGCAGCTGGTGACAAGACAAGATGTGTGGTTTTCGATCGGTCTCTCTAAAACTAGTTCCCAAAAGTAGTCTGTGAGAGTAAATTTAATATTTTACTTTGGACACTTGTTGATTTTTACTGCCACCTGAATAGCAATAATCATGCCTCATGGCCATTTTCAGGGAAAATCTGTACATATGAGTAATTACTCTGCAGCTTCGCCCCATCAGTGTGTCACGAGCTTGTTACCATCAGTGATATTTTAGTCGTGAAACATCCTTCATACTCGTGAGTGGCATACGTGCGCTCAGGCACATTCAGTCGTATTCTTGACCAATTGAGCTTCTCTCTTCATGCTGCTTACGACATAGTTGAAGCGTTGCCAATTGCAATAAAATTTATTGGTTATTCAAACTTGATCACATGGAAAATGTTACGGCACTGCTGGGAGACGTGGTTTAACAACCAATCATCAACAACGAGTTGTCGGGGCGAACTATCTAAAAACCCTGAATCGTTACGCGCACGAGTTTAAATTCAGTATCGGAAATTAGTGAAATGGCCCACAATTCTACGAACATGGTGTATTTTCATGTTGTGGAAATACTGCATGAATAATTGTGTTCACGAGAGGTAAATGGAAACTAGATTCATGGAATGATGAATTATCGACCTCAACTCTATTAATTTAATTCTTGGAAACTGAAACTCGGTTCATGGTTTACGACGCAACCAGCTGATGATTCAGAGAATTTTTTAAATCAGATTACCGAAATCATTTGATGCATAAAGTTTAGGTATGGATACCTAAATACATTTTTTCACGGTGAACCGCGGTGGAAAACTCCAAAAGTCCGAAAAACTATGTTCTATTTCATGGAAGTTTCAAAAAAATTTAAAGTATTTTTTTATTTATTAATTCCTAATCTTTTCATGAGAAAAATATCAATATTGCGTTTTTTGTTGCACCTGAGTTATGGATGAGAAACTAACGAGCAAACAGCTATAATTATGAAACGAAGCAAGACACTATCGTGAAATTTTGATTACTCAAAGATTGTGAATTGCAAGCAAGAAAAAAATAATTAACCATGCCCCAATTTTGTGGAAAACTTTTTCCAAATAATTGTTTTTCTAGACTACTGAGAAAATTTACTTACGCGATTTAAGAACAAGAACAAGAACAAGAACAAGAACAAGAACAAGAACAAGAACAAGAACAAGAACAAGAACAAGAACAAGAACAAGAACAAGAACAAGAACAAGAACAAGAACAAGAACAAGAACGAAAACAAGAACAAGAACAAGAACAAGAACAAGAACAAGACCCTGTCCGCACGAATGTAGACCCGATGATGAGAAGGAAGAATTCTACGCACAACTGTATGTAACGTACAAGAGCTATTCACCACAGGACATCAAGATAGTCGTCCCCGATAGAAATGCTCAGGTCGGTAGGGAAGCCATATATAGGCCGGTGGTAGGGAGTATATCTTACACACCAATAGGAACGCTAATGGCCAAAGATGTATAAAATTCGCAGCTTCCTGAGATCTGGTGCAACTTTTTCTTATTACGCAAAAAGCAAAGCCTATAAACGTCTTTAAGACTTGCACCGTCTTTATCAACAGACTTCGAAACAGGTTATTAGGTTGCTACTGACTCTAGCAGCACCGTCCGGTCAATATTCGACATTACGACGACTGGGTTGTTAGATGCTCGAAGGTAACCACCCAGCTAGCACCAAATCGTGCATCAATCACCGAAAATTATCGTAAATAACTCTTAACAAATTCGGAATCGTAACAAAAGCTGAATAAAGTCTGCCCAAGTTGATTTTCAGTCGTTTATAATGATAATAGCTTACATACATACTTCCGCACAGAATCATATAGCAGAACGGAGCGGGTTGGGTTTAATCGGATAATATTGTATATAATTACTTATATCGATAAAACGCGTATGTTTATTCCCCATCACGTATATCGCCTCAAAAATACCACGGATATGCCAATTTTGCGCATCAAATACAATTTATTAGGAAGGATATATGTACCTAATACTAATTTTTAACTTTTATCTATACCTGTAAAATGGATTTCTGTCTGTCTGTCGGTGTGTTCTATATATAGTCGAAAACTACTGAACCAATCAGCGTGAAAATTTTCATGCAAAGGTTTTTGGGGCCAGGAAAGGTTCTTATAATAGTTAGAGACCCCTCCCATCACTTAGAGGGGGGGGGGCTCCCATACAAATGAAACACAAATTTCTGCATAATTAGAGAACTAATCAAGCAAATGGAACCAAATTTGGCATGTGGGTGTTGTTGGAGGCAATAATTTTTTCTATGGTGAATGGAGACCCTTTCCCTCTTTAGGAGGGGAATTATGAGCCGTCCTCCTTGTAAGAGGGGGGGGGGGGGGCTCCCATACAAATGAAATACAAATTTCCTCTTATCTCGAGAACTAATCAAGCAAATGAAACTAAATTTGGCATGTTGGGGTTTTCGGAGGCAAGATTTTTTTTGATGAATTAGGAATCCTCCCACTTTTAAGAGGAGGGGCTCCCATACAAATGAAACATAAATTTCCTCATAACTCGAAAACTAATCAAGCAAATGGAACCAAATTTGGCATGTGGGGGTTTTCGGAGGCAAGAATTTTTTTTGATGAATTAGGACTCCTCCCCTGTTTAGAAGGGGGGGGGGGGTGGCTCCCATACAAATGAAATACAAATTTCCTCATAACTCAAGAACTAATCAAGCAAATGGAACCAAATTTGGCATGTAGGGGTTTTTGGAGGCAAGAATTTTTTCTACGATGAATTATGATCCCTCCCCCTTTTAAGAGGAGGGACTCCCATACAAATGAAACACAAATTTCCTCATAACTCGAGAACTAATCAAACAAATGGAACCAAATTTGGCATGTGGGGGTTTTCGGAGGCAAGAATTTTTTCAATGATGAATTAGGACTCCTGCCCTGTTTAGGAGGGAGGCTCCCATACAAATGAAATACAGATTTCCTCACAACTCGAGAACTAATCAGGCAAATGCTACCAAATTTGGCATGTGGGGGATTTTAGAGGCATGAATTTATTTGATGATGGTTTGAGACCCCTCACCCCTGTGGTAGTGGGATAAGGACTCTCATACAAACAAAACAGATATTTTTGCGTAACTCAAAGACTAATCGAACTCAAGAAACTTTGGACTCTTCTATAAAACATTAGTCAATAAGGCTACTACAAATATTTTATCAAGTTTTTGTCCTTCCAGTGTTGGGCAACTGAACGGAAAGAACCTCTGTCTAGGTTTATTTGTTTTCCTAGGTCTACTGATGGCTATTACTTTCCTTCAGTGCAGTGGGGTCCAAATGAGCGACAGCGAGTAAGGAGAGGATCACCTCTGCGAAATGGTATCTTCCACGGAAAAGTTTTCCGTGAAATGGTACATTCCGCTTAAGGTATTTCGCGAAATAGTATTCCGCGAAATGTTATACAATCACGACGAATATTTCTATCCGCTTTATCGCCCGCTTTCTGGCTAAGCAATGGCAGGAGTTATTTTCTACTTTACTGTGAGGAAAAATAGGAAATTTGTATATTAAACTACCCATGCTTTCATAGTTGCTTAACTACCAAAATGAATCATCTAAGGTTGAACTCCTCAGAAACTTGCAAAACTCGAAATTGTGACAAAGATTATTCGAGATTCATGATTTATGTGTAACACACAGCTTAATTTGTGGCAATACGAAGTTTGTCGGGTCAGCTAGTATCCACATAAAAATGCTAGCTGGGCATAAAGAGACATTTTAGCATCAGTAAAGTATGTCGTGTAGCATATCAAAAAAACATCAGCATTCGACAAAATAGCGATTGGCGATCATCTCATGTCGCTCAGAGGCCATATGACCGGTTCCGGGCCCAGTGAGGGTTTCTTTTCTGATTCAAGCAAGGGACGGATTTCGAAGAAACTTGTCCGGAACATGGAATCGGCCACATGGCCTCTGCAAGCCATAATATGATTGCCAATAGCTATTTTGCCGAGCACTGATGCTGAATTGTCCCTTTATGGGAACCGGTTCCGGATTCATAGTGTCCCCACGGATCCAGTTGGCGCGCCATGGCTCGTAACTGCGGCAAAGTAACTGATATCTCCATAATCGATGATATGTTTACAAAAATCATCAGATTTCAAGCAAATTTTAAATATTTGGCAACTTTATCTAAAAAAGCCATGTCACGGTCCCCCGAGGAACTCCGGAATAACTCCGGAGCCATATGACATATGGCCATTATCTGCAGATATTATGAAAATAGAAAATATTTTCGGGAAAGTTTCCAAATTTAGTGAAAAAGTATTGAAAGATAAAAAAGTTACGGCCATTTTAGTGAATTTTGCAGTGCTAACAACGATGTAGACCTTAGAGGAGTTAAACACCACCGGATATTTCCCATTTCGGAGGCTGTTGGGAGAGATTACTATGGTTGTTTAAAAAAATCTTAAGCCTCCGCGTCTACTATCCGTCGAGATCTTTAGATCTCAGATGCTCATGGAAATCGAAATGATCATCAATTCAAGACCACTCCATTTTTCCACTTCATTTATCACTAGACACCGATTCTGAGCCAACAACACTTAACACCTGACCTAAGTTATTGTTAGGAAGTTGGGTCGGAAATAATCTCCCGGCTCCCGGTGGAAGATGTCCCCACAACAAATTCTAATACAAATTTTCCTGTATTCCTAAGAAATCCGTTGAATCAACAAGCATAGTAAATTATAAAAGTGCATACCGTCAAACGGGGTAACTTGCAACAGCGGGGTAACATGCAACAACGCTATATCCAATTAATTTATTGTACTTTTTTACCTGTCACTTCAATTTTCAATCTATCTCAGTCACTGAATCTTGTTGTTAACAGTTCAAAGAAGCCTTAGCTACTGTTATGTTAATTTTCTGCTTTTTTGGTGTTTTTTAAAAAATCCCACAAGTGGTGTTAAATTCATCATCAATTTTTCGTCTGTGAAACGTTTGTGTCGCCCACAAGCACTTCAAATAAAAGAAGCCTAACGTACATTTTTTATAGTACAATGAATAATAAGGAAACAAAATAAGTGATTTATGATGACTAGTTTTGTTTATCCTGCTTGTTACTACATTATTCGTAAAACAAGTATTTAAACGGGGTAACTTGCAACAGCTGGAAGATATAAAAAGCTGTGTTCCGTTAACTTCACGAGGCAAATTATCATTTAATTTTGCATCAAGCAATACTAAAACACATTTAAAAAGTGTAAGATACTTTCGGTAAGTCAAAATAAGCCAGTTTTTCTCTGGATATACAGCAAAAGGCCATAGAAGAGGCCAACAAGAAAATATCCTCACTGAGAGAAATCGACCAGCAATATAATAGTGTCTAATTAGGATCACTCGTAACGTAATGTACATTCATATATTACGAAACTAAGATATCGATGATTTTTACCTCCTCCGCTCCACTTCGTGACGCGATTTTGCATCGCGGATTTACGACGTGTCATGCGTTTTTACACAACTCCCGTTTCCCTAAGTGCGTTACGTAATATGTGAATGGTCCTTAAAGAAGGCAGCTCTATCGGATCCAGACACGGAATGTCAACTGCATGAATAATATAAAAAGTTTAATTCGTAATTTGCGTTACGGGGCTCATAAATTATTTTCTCCAACCAACGTGACATAGGATATTTATGCGTAAATTCATAGCAAGAGCATTAAAAATTTCAAGTCGGATTATCATTTGCATATTCTAGTCAAAAGAAACTCATACAAATCATTAAATTCGTTCAATTTTCAAAAAATATTGCTTGTTGCAAGTTACCCCGTTTAAGGGGTTACTAGTAACAAATTAGTTAAAAAATTCTACGACAGCCAATATTGATCACATATTTTTTCTCAACATGTGAAATTGTTCTATCCTAGACCTAATAACTTTGTATTAATTAAATGTCCTCTAATGTACTACAGATAAGTTTTTACTTGCACTCATAGTTGAGAACTGTTGCAAGTTACCCTGTTTGACGGTATCCAATATTTTGCTGTAACCAAAGCTAAGCTCCTGACGCCATTTTTTCGTTATACAGTATGGTTCCGATAATATCAGCCCCCGATTATATCTACTCCCGATTATATAAGCTTTTTTCCGATTATGTCAGCCCCAAAAATAAATTTGTTGTTTGTTCTTTTTCAGTTATTTAATTATTCGTTTAAGGTCACATGAACAACCAAATGAGTGTTTCAGGCAGCCACGTAGCCAGAGGTGGGGGCCAGGAGTCCTATCTTGGCTCCTAATACATTATATGCATATCTTATTACTCATAACTATAATACATTATAATACATTTAATGTATTGTAGTTCTAAACGAAAAAATATGCATATAAAACAGTTAAAATCAAAATTCAAAAACGTTATAAAATATTTGGTTGAGTACCACCGATTCGCTCTCAATTAAATGCGAGGCAGTGCATGTGGGCTACCACTAGTTATTACTAAATTGCTAATTGAAGACATTAACATGCTAGAGTACAGAGACAGTCGAATATTTGTAAAACCCACGCATTTGTTTTGTGAATTCGTCAGTTTTACAATCTTCAAAAAGGATTTAAATGTTTCGGTTTCTGTTTTTAAGACGCATAGCCTAAAAACCAAAATAGCGTAATCGCAACAAGCAATAAAATCTTAAACTCAAAAACATGGCCTTGGGTTTCATAAAATTATATTTTATTCTACAGAGTACTTAGCTGTAATGGTGCGAAGACAAGATGTTTGAATGTTTTTGAGATTGAGAATTTATGAACAATAAATTCCGATATTAACAATGTCAAACACTTAATTTCTAACATAATAAAAATCTTTCACAACGGCCACCTTACTACCTACAATTGAAAATTTAGCAGCAGACTACGGAAATTTGGCAAAAAAAACTAAATTTCCAATTAAATTATGTTTTATGACACGACTGACAGTTGAGTTTAGTGCCGTCGACCGGCGCGGCGATTGTCGTGAAACGTTTCCCCACACGACGAACGATTTGAATAAATTCTCACAGAGGACGTTGTTTGATCGTCCCACGCAACGGCGATATCCACCGCTCGCTTGAGAAAGGTGATTATTGCCCACATAAACGACACAAGAGCCATTAGAAGCAACGATAATTACATGCAGTTAAAAATCATAACATTTAGCGGAACTAAATGGTTGTGACACATTTGAACTTGTTACGATTCGATGATGCTGACATTAACGCCATCTTTATGTGTTCAGTTTTTGTGGTTTTATGTAGCTTTAGTGGTAGGACACTTTTGCAAACAGCATACTCGAAACTCAGACTTGTGTGACCAAAGGTGCATATTTATTTTAGCTGCGTGTGCGGATTATAATTTTAACTAAATGTCATCATTTTATGGCTCCAAAATTGATATTATTTCCGGTTGCATTTTGTTTGGCAAAACTGCCAGACACCAGCGGGGTGCCTCATCTCATCAACGTATTTATTGATTTCGTTAATTTTTATTTGCTGGACGAAACTTGGTGATATTTAATGAGGTGAGGAATTTATCGCTTATGATTATCAAGCTGGTGCATTTATAAAGCAGTTAATGTTAAACCGAATGACTCGTCATAATTTAATGCAGTTTTGTGTATTTGGCAATGGAATCAGCAACCAACGGTTGCTGCTTTATATAGAATTCCTTGATAAGTAAAAGTGAAATCACCAGAACAAATCGTTACATTTCCTCAGCACCATAAATTTTCTGTAAAGCAAAAGAAAATAAATAAGAACCAAACCCGATAAACATAAATAACCACTAAGCGTCTGTTTTGACATATTGGAAATGCACGGCATCTATTCACACGAGTAACATGTTTTTGTCAGGATGTCTCGGCGTCCCTTGCGTGTCGCAAGGAGATATATTTCTGACGGCCCGAAGCACTTGACTAGGACCGACGCACGTTTTAAGTGCAATTTAGCGCGGGCTGCAATTGTTCATCCTGACTGAACTGGCTGAGCGAGCATGATGCTTGCGGGTGGCAAACCGGCAGGCGACCAAACCGTTTGCGTTGCGACGCTAAAGGGTTGTAAGTTTATTTTTAAGCAAAAGCCCTTCCTGCTGGAATCCTTTTCTTTTCATAATGGGCTAGGCGAGACACTTTTGGATGGATGGTTTGATAAAATATTGCCTCCCTGTCGCTGCACTGCAGTTAATGTCGCTAGAATGTGCGTGAAGCGGAACTTTTATTGATGCTTCGTGATATTTGGAGCTATTAGGTTTGATTCATCGATTGTTTTTTTCTTTTTGAATTAACTGTGGCACGTTTCAGGATACGTTTTGTACTGAGAGCAAGGGTGTGATAATTTACATACACTGCATATGCGATCTACCAGCTGCTGTGAGAACTGAAGAGGCAGGTAAAGGAAGCAAAAAAGCAAAATTAAGCGAAAAGAATTTCTAGAACAAGGCAAGTGATCCATCATTTTTCGAAATCTATTCAAAGTCGATCCTTTTCTTCATATGGGATAGGATCGATGAATTTCTATGTGCAGTTATTTTTGGATTTCAGATTGAAAACTGATTAAAAATGATCTACGACCAGGTTAGTGGGACACGCTGGTTTAGCAGATTTTTAATTGGTTGCTAAATTTTCTCAGAATTAGGTATTTTCTCACATGGGAAACTGTCACACAAATATAAAGGATGCTGTGGTTTTGTTTTATGTTATATGTACGATTTTTGACGCTTGGTTAAAATATGATTAAATCGCGAATTTTGTAATGAAAATTATAGAAAATTATTAGCCTCGTGGTAAGAGAGAAAATCAGTAAAGTGCGGGATAGATAAACCGACTAAATTCATTTCGACACTCGCTAGAACTATACTAGAACGCCAAACTTTTTCTTTACTACTTAGTCTTTGAATTAGCTTATAACTGAATGTTATTGAACTGTATCTTTTATATTTTCTATTTATTTTCCTTTTTTTGGTTGACAATAAGTCACTTTACTTTTTTCTTTACGGGAAGAGTAAATGTTTAATGTGACAAATCAATCTATCTATTTATCTTTGTTCTGTCTTTTAGCAGACTTTTAGTAAGTCATCAGAAACTCGTAAATAAATTCCCAATACATAATAACCTGCTTAAACCGACCTGTTTCATGTGTTCACACAAAAAGTTATATTTTCAAAAATTTCATCTCGCAAGACTCCTTTTCGCCCGATCGTTTGATTAATTCTGATCATTACTTTCGCTTCATAACATCATTATTAATCGTCCCCGGTAAGCAGGTCGCGCCGCACAAACGAGTTAAGGTATTAGCTCGATAAATTCGTATGCAGAAAAGATCCTTTTGGGAGCAGACTGGAAGCGAAGCAATTTCGGTTTCAATTTTACTTTCAATCAACTGTTCGACCATATGAAAAATAATAAATAAAAGCACACTACTGGCTGGTTTGGAACCTGATTCTCAGGATTTTGTTGAAAGTGACTGTTTTTTGTGTGTGCCTTCGAAGGATGGTCGACGCGATCCGGAGTGCTAGCCGGAAGGCGTCTTTAAGGTTCATACGAGCGAGAAGCATAGGCCGATTGCTGTGTTATTCTCCATCCTTTCAATGTCAAGGTTTGCACCTTACTGTATCCGAGCTGGACGGCTGGTCGTAATGTGTATACATCCCATCCGGTTTATGCGTCACAGACGCCAGATAATTGGCGGTAAATGTAAATTTACATTTATTTTACTTACGCTACAGTGCACTGTATGGATGTTGCCGTACAGTGTGATCGTTAGCTAAACACTTGCAAAATTCTCTTTGATCATTAATTTAAAGTACTGCAGAATATCCTTAGGTCGCGCGGGATTGATATCGTACTTGCATGTGTGTGCTCTCTGCGTTACTTTATCCGGCAGCTTACCCGCATAAATCAACGATAAATGGTTATCAGCTCAAGAATTACCGGTTCGAGTAAGAGTTCTTTTTTTTGGCTTCTCACCGCGAGGCACACGCTTCCTGTTTGTTGATTTTAAAATCTGGTTTCGGCGCTTTCGATTTTCTGACAACTTTTCGTCTCACGGTCAACTTAGAATATGCACAAAAATTGACTGCAGCTCGATAAGGTTTTTATTTCATTAAACCTGTTGAGTGGAATTAATTCAATTCAAATGCAACACTAGGTATAATAAATTTGTAGCACCGGAATGTAGTGCAAATAAAATCATACCACACCGGTGCAGCTGCCAATGTATACAGCATTCTGTTTGTGGCAAACAGACGACCAAAAGTCTGTTAAACTAAAGCAGTTCGTATTTTTCGCGAAAACATTTAACAAACCGCAGTACCAAAAACTCTGCCGCGAGTGCATAACACCTAATCTGCTCACGATTTCCACCGGCATTAGGATCAATTTTTCATTTTTCGCGCCCAAATATATGTTATTATAAATATTTATTTTATTGAGCACACATAAGAAACCCGAAGGCAGCCGCGGTTGTGGTTGCGGCTGTTCATAATTGGCTGGCAGGAAGGTCTGAGGAGTTTGCTCGGTCTCGAAGGCTTTGCTTTACCTCTTCGGGAGACGTTTCCATTGAAACAGCTAGCATAGCCGGGGGGCGACGACAGAAGGAATACTTGTGCGAATCGAGTCGCATAAATATAAGTCAATCGGTTAACAACTCAATCGCGCCGTTAAAAGGTGTACGCAACGCCTTGCGCTCTTTTGGCGGCTTTCTGTTCTGTCATATTTGCATGTTTCAAATTCGAACAGTAACAATGCACCAATTTAGGACCATTACACGGTTGACAGTGGCTCTAAGGCTGTAACGAACAAAATGACGCTAAAACTGGGCGATTATGCTTAGGCGCATAGGCTCCTTCATCAACCTTTGCGCAGTTTTGCTGTATGCTGCAGTATGCGATCGTCGATAGTCTGAAAACGTTAAATCTGATCGGGGCGAAACGATAGACATGATTAGGGCACCTTGGCTGGATGTTCGATTTTTGAAGCTCCGCTTCGGCAAAGGCATTGTTGCTTCTGTACGATTAGTTTTTAGGGGTAAATCCAACAATGTTGGACAGGATTTTTATCTGCCGTGACTCAGGAACTAGGTTCTATATGAGGTCTTACATATTCTGTATTATTAATGTACGGTGCATGTCTGTAGGCACCGACCGCATTCATAGAACTGCTAATAAAATCAAAAGTTTCACCATAGCCTTTTAACAATCGTTTGTACTCACTTCTGGAATTCCGTAAACTCAATCATTCCAGAATCCATTTCAAACCTTTTTCGAGCAATTTGAAAGCAGCAGCGCCAAGCCTAATTGATCACTCTTAATTTTTTGTATTGAATTTGTTTGATTAAAAATGCGCTCAAAAATATTCCTTAAATTTTAACTACCTCTGAATGAATATGTGAGTCTCCGCTTTGGAAAAAGGAGCAATGCCAGTGCTAACTTCAGTGCAAATGGTCGAAAATCACTGCTTCCAAAGCGGTGCTAAACGTGGCCGATGTATCTTCCTGCAAAAACCTATTTTAGTCTAGGAAAATCAAGTAAACAAACAAGAATAAAGGATATCAATTTTTACGTAATCTTCAGAGCTTTCGAGTTACCCAATGAGAAATTCAATATTATAGAGAAGGTGGGGCACAGGCACCAGCCTGGGCTCATCAGTGAACTGGCCGGGAGTAATTCAATCTCTAACTTTCTCGTCCCATCAACTGTTTGCAGCTGACCTAATAAATAATTTTATCACTCACATATCACAAACAGGATGTCTTTTATGCCATGAGATTGTAAAGATCCGTAAAATAGTACGTTATTATCGAAATAATTAACTTTTAGTTTTGGTATGTATGCACTGAGTTCACTTTGGCAGAATGAAAATGAAAGAATATGGTTTTCAGTTCAATCTGATTGGATGTATTTTTACGCTATGTCCTTTTTACAAGGTTGAGAACAACTTATGATGCATGCAGAAGTTCCATTTCGGTTTGACTAACGATTGGTGTAGACTCTCAACCTCTTTCTTGAATCCGGCTTAAAGAATGGAGCATCTGGCTCGTGGCTGTACTTAACCCTCTAACGGGCAACACCGTAAAAACGATGCGATCAAGCTAATGACTATTTTATCATTTTATCAAACCTTAAGTTCCGATTTTCATGCAAAAATAATTATCTGGAGGAGCGCCAGGTAACAAAAAGTCCAATTTCTCTTTTTCCTTTTTCATGTCTAACGCTCTGCCCAGATATTTTTTCAATTCAGATATATTACAAAAGAAATAATGCATGAAATTTACTCATAGAAAAACTTTTTAGGTCAATCATTTTGTTCTAGATGTCCTTTTTCTACAAAAGAAAAGAAGGGAAAATTCGCGCATTAATTATTTTCGAAATTTTTCGGAATTTTTGTTTTTGAAAGATGATAACTTTTGAATGCATGGTCAGAATGTTATGATATTAGTATCAAAATGTCAAGAAATCTGTACAGAACATATTTTCAATATTGCCAATTGAAAACAAATTTCGTATGCGGCTCTGGAGCTCCAAAAGCGAAGGCCGTCTTCAGACGGTCTTACCCGTTAGAGGGTTAAGCACAAGTATTCCGTATACGTGGGTTTTTATTCCATAATAAACATCACCGTCTTTACATTTTTTGAGCCGAGGCGTCCAATCAACGTTCTTCTGGAGAGAATTCAAAACTTTTTCAGTAGACTCAAAAGTAACGTTTTCTCCTGTTTCTGAAAAGTTATGTTCGAAGGAAATTAAAAAATTTCTCATCTCAGTCAAGATGAACCAGGTTCAACCAGGTATTAACCTCTTGAATTTCTGTCCTCCATCGCGAAGTCATTCTCGATATCGTCGACAATTTCGGATTCTGAATCTTAAAGAGAATGAAATCCTATAAACATTTTCTTTTCAGCCATGCATAACTTCATTTTCTGTTCAGCCAACAAATACATACTAATAATTAACATGGTATCATTATACAACGCATTGGTATTTTGTAACGGCTATTGATTAATTTCATATATTGTATGTATATTGACTGATTTTTGGTGTTTCTCGCAGCATAATATTTTAATTAATGAAAATAAATTTATGTTAAAACAAATTGTACTTGGTTCCTTTTGGTTGAACGCAAACTTAAAAAATGCAATACAGCTCTACCATTGCTGTTTTTTTTGCTGCAGGGCAGCCATAGAGCAGTATTCCAGGCTCCTACGGTTGCTTTTCAGTTCGCTCTGCTTGGATGCAATTTGGTTTTTTCTACAGTCTGCTACACATAATTTATGTTCTAAAACTGTTGTTATTTGTCCGAATGGAACGATTATTTTATGGTCAATTGATTATTAGTTTTCGTATCCAATGGTGTAAATAATTCAATTTTTGGAAAATTGGCGCTTGGTTCGTTTTGGCAGAACCCCGACCAACTTAAAATAAACTTTGAAATTGGGTATATAATTGCACTTCATAATATATTAAAATGAAATGATTAAAATTAGATTCGACATAACGCTACAACTGGGAATGGATTTTATCATATTTTCGCGGATTTCAGGATAGCATACGATACAGCCGAGCGCGAACAGCCCTGGCAGATAATGCACGAGAATGGTTTTTTAGGTAAGCTGATGTGGCTGATCAACGCTACCCTGGAGCAAGTGATGTTCTACGTGCATGTTTCGGGGGCACTCTCGAGTCCTTTCTAAATGCACAGAGGGTTGCGACACGAGGATGGAATGCCCTTCGACGACTTCGATATCTTTACTAGCAACCTTGGAACGACCTTACTTACTTATGTGTCCATGTCCGCCGGTCCGGCAGAACAAAGGGATGAAGTCAGGGATCTCCACTGCTAACGGTTACCCGCCATGGCTTTTACCTGTCGCCAGGACAGGTTCTCGTCTACAGCCCGGATGTCGTTGGCTAAGCTCCGTCGCCATGAGCCTCAGGGTCTGCCTCTTCTACGTTGTCCTTGTGGATTCCAGTCCAGTGCTTCTCTGCTAACCTCGTTCGCTCCTTTCCTCAAGGTGTGTCCGATCCACTTCCACCTACGTTCACAAATTTCTGTGGCTATCGGCCGTTGATGACACCGGCGATGGAGTTCCTCATTGGATATCCAGTTACCAGGCCACCAGGCACGAATGATGTATCGCAGGCACCGGTTAATGAATACCTGCGGTATTTGCGTTCTCTTCGCTGAGACGCACCACGTTTCGCAGGCATACAGCAGTGCGGATTTCACGTTTGAATTAAAGATTCGGGTTTTCGTACGTAGAGTGATCTGGTTTGAGCGCCAAATGTTTCGCAGACTTGCAAAGGCACCTGGCCTTCCTGATCCGGGTGGCTATGGGCCCTATTCTCACAGTCACCTCACCTCATCTTACTTCTCTCACATGCCCTATTCTCACAGTCACCTCACCTAACGGCTCCTCGTTTGATTTGTACAGTCACCCAGGTGAGCGGGGTCACCTAGGTAACTGTGAGAATCGCAAATTGTCAGCTCACCTGAAAAATTTAGGTGATGTGACTGTGAGATTAGGGCCCTATATCAGTCTTGGTATGACCATCGGGCGTTGTTTGGCTACCAAGATATTGAAAGGTGTCTACCTGCTCAACTTGTTGTCCCGCTACTGTGAAGTTGGTGGAATTGTCAGTGTTCACTATCATAGACTTAGTTTTCGCTACATTGACTGTAAGACCTGCTGCTTGGGAGCTCACGGAGAGGTCGTCTAACTTGCACTGCATGTCGTTTCGGCGTTGTGCGA